>NC_139623.1:99767625-100390125 GCF_964638095.1 Poromitra crassiceps | reverse complement strand
GAAAATGTAACATAGAAAGAAATAGAATAAAACAGAAGAGAACTACGCGAGGCGTTCATGTACGCGCAGTGTTGTGCGCGCTGCAGATACACTTGTGTGTGTGTGAACGCGTAACGAAATTTCTCCAACACTGGTCACACGTGTACACGCTGGAAGTAGCTGTGCTACGCAGCTTGTTGTTACGCGTGATGTAGTTTGCGCACATCATAGTGCGCGTACGTGTGCACGCATGACAAGATTGACTATGTTGAGTCACGCAGGCACACACACGTTGCTGCGCATGTGTCAGTGAATAGTGACGTCGATAGGACCTCATGCACACACACGCGCGCGCACACACACACACACACACACACACACACACACACACACACAGACATACACACAAGGCAAGGGTGTGCTGCTCTTTGCTGCCTGGCTGGATTTGGTATCACTCCTTCATGTATCTTTTGTGGGAGTGATGAGAGGTAGGCTCGGCCGCTCGCTCCGAGAGCTGGCCCCCGTCGCCGGGTAGCTGCTCCGCCAAGCCTCGACCTTGACCTTCCCAGCCCAAGTCTTAGGTTTAGCGCCTTTATCACACTATCTCCAGGCATTTAAAAAATACTCCTGAAACTCAATGATTTAACCCGCTTTTACGCTGTTCACATCAAAACTGGATGAAAAAAAGCTTAATCCATCTTATCTGTTGACTGTCAAACTGCTCCGGCTAAAACCTACTCACAAAAGACAACTAGGTCACCCAGGAAAAAAAACAGAATTCCCCGTTACCCAGGGGAAGTTGCAATCTGGTAATTGACTTGGGAGGAGATTCAGGGAGTACTTTAAAAATAGTCTCTTCCTGAATTAACCGCAACATTGCGAGACTCTGCGCTAACAATGTTTACTGCAGGCGTTCCCTAATAAAGAGTTAGTTTCATACAGACAGTCATTTGGGGATTTGAAACCTATATATTTGGTCAGATATCAATACTTTGTGTCATGCAGTGTATATTTATTACAAGATTGCACACACAGGCGCACAATAGCAACTTCTTCTGCAGCTAAAGTCTTCGCTTCTTCACCCATCCATCTCAGATACGTGTGTACATTACCAATGAACATGCCATCAATTACTCATTCATTCTGACACACCTAGCTGGAGTAATTTCCTTTTGATGGCTCTTAAATTTCAAAATAAAACATTTAAAATAATCAGATTCCCAGAGGAGGAGTGTGTCCTCTAGATGTTGTTTGGCGATATGGCGATATCTGCGTGAGCACAATCATTCTTTAAGTTTTCCTGTCTCCCTTTACATGCTATCAATAGAAATTGCAGTGCTTCTCTAAAGATGGATGCCTCAGAGATTGTTGTCAGCGCGCCTGCTGCTAACTTCTCCAGGCTTTTGATGAAACGGAGCGCTGACAACCCGTATATTTCAATTGTTCAATGACACCAAACAACAGCAGTCTCTGTGTCGATAATGAACTGCAGGACAAAGTTCTTTTGTGTGTGTGTGTGTGTGTGTGTGTGTGTGTGTGTGTGTGTGTGTGTGTGTGTGTGTGTGTGTGTGTCAGTGAGTGTGTGCGTGCAACACTATTTTGTTCTTTCCCTTCGTTCCTTGTGTTGAGTTACTGCAGTTCTGATGCATAGATGTTACTGTATGCAAACATCTGGGGTTAACTTTGGAACTCCGAGTCCATACAAATATGTGTGTTTCTATCGGTCTCTATATAAATAATGTTTTTGCAGGTTGGATCTGTCTACACGTGCCTCTCAGCCAAGGAATGCCCCTCCCCACCCCCCCACCCCCCAGGCCGCCTGCTCTGTGTGTTGAGTGTCAGAGCTAAAATGCCCTAATCCCTTTGGCTTGTTTAACTCTTTCCCCCCCAAGCCTTCCACTGCCTGAAAACAGTCCTGACCTGAAGGGGCGAGTCCCCCCCATGGGCCAAACTCATGTGGTTGCCTGGAAACTTGCTCTCCGCTGTTCAAAGGGACGAGGGCCAGAGCACAGGCTCAGGGAGCTCGTCTAGGACGGGGTGAGGGGGTGAGGGGGTGAGGGTGGGGATATAGAGGAAAAGAAGAGGAGGAGGAGAATGGGATGGGATGGGGGGGGGGGTGTCCTTCACTGTTTTAAAACAAGTGTCTTTCCCGGAGATCTGGGTTATAAATGATGCATTTTTGCTCAGCAGGACCTGATAATAGCGGTTTGGGTGGGGGGAGAGGGGGCGGGCGGGGTGGAGAAAGTTCATCGCTCTCTTATCAAGGCTCTGTGACATTTCTCCTTCAGCTGTAAAATTTCATATCACATATCTGCTTTAAAGATGTAGCACCTTTTGTTAAAGCGATACAGTGCATTCCATTTCACCCCATATGCCTCTCATGGTATATTAATTTATGGCCCATTTGGCAGCTCCATAACGCGGCCTATCAGCGCAGATGACTGGGATTCAGTAGGTCATCTCTGAATTGCCACCCGCAGGTTATTGAACTTTGAACAGCAATCATTTATTTGCTTTGATTCAAAGGTATTGTGAGGGCTCGTCCACCATGTGAGGCTCCAGCATATTTCTCCACTTGTTTCTATTCTATCATACTTTGTGTTCATATAATCCTCCCTTAGTGTTATTGTGCTTGGCGTGATGACAACTGAAACATGGTTAAGTAAACCATAAGCCAGGCCAGTAATCAGGATATATATACGGTATATATATTTTTTTTGCTGCAGGCAGGTTTTTTCTTTTTCTTTTCTCGAGTTTGTCCTTTGAACTAGTTGTAGAAGTGAAATTCATGTTGGAAATAGCTTGAGCAAATCCATTGCTATTAATGTTAATCTTCAGTACCAAGTTGATGATGTCATTTGTCATTTGGGAACTTTAGCAGCCTCCTTACTCTGGGCCAGAAGTTTTATGAGGAAGAATTCAGTCTCACACTTCATGTACATTAATAGAAACATTTGCAGTGAAACGTGTCTATCATTGCTTGCTATAGGAATCTTATTGGCATTGCAAAGTACAGAGGGCAAGTATTTTGGAATTTCAGTCCTAAATAGAGTCAAATATGATTGGAATGGACATCATTTCCTAACCTGTTAACCCCTAAGCCCATTTTTCAGCTCACCTGCCGAAAATGACATGCCTGAACTGAATTGAGTATATCTCCACAACTACAGGGTATTTTCTGAAAATTATTTTTTTCAAAAGCTAGCCAACACCTGTGAGATTGCTGTAAAAGTGTCAGAATTAATTACAAATGTACTGTATCAGAGTAAAATCAGTTAGAACATGGCAAAAAATTAAAAATTCAAGCTCCGCCCAAAAAAAACAACACTATTTTGGATGAAAAGCACCTGAAAATCATGGGTTGGTAGCCAAATTATTCTATGGAGCAGTAGACTAATATCTTATGAGTGCTTGTATCAAAGGAAATCCTTAGAAAGTGAACCAGAGCAATTGTACAGATGATTTACTACATGTAGGCCCAGGCGGACATGATCTGGGCACAATTTGGGTATCATGGGTGCCATTTGACTTTTCTATGGTAGAACACTGAAATACCTTTTTTTTCTCCTACTTACATATCACTATAGGTACTCAGTTAATATGCGTTATGGTTTGGATAACCCTCAAGCGTTATATCTGTATTTTTACTCTGTGAAATGCATCAGAAAAGCTTCTTCAAATTGCAGGCAAAGCCTGGGACGATACGCAGAGGGATATCTCGGGACCCCATTGGCCGATTTCGATGATTGACACCTCTATGGAAGCGTCAGAGCCAATAGAATCGACGTAAACTGAAAGAATTTACGTCAGACAGTTTTCCAGGAAATGCTGTCGACTGAACCCAAAGCTCGTCTATTCTGTGAAGATGACCACTCCATGTAAAATCCTCCATATGGCTTTGTAAACACGATGACTGTAAAAAAACAACACTTTAAGATGATGAAGAGGCATTAGGAGTAGCAAGTAGTAGCGTTTTTATGAAGTCAAACACAACTTTTGATTTGAAAACAGCAAAGGTAAGACATAACTTGTAGTTTTATCTGTAAAACGTTAAAACTTTTTTGCTGTTCTTTGACAGCCTACTGAGTGAGTTTTCATCTCTCAGAGACGAGCTATACCTCTTTGGAAAGAGCAGAGCCTTAGCTATCCAAAGCCGTCTCGTTTGGAGAGAAAATATTCACTCGCAAAAACAAATCACCACATAAACGCAGGCATGCACGGTTTTCTTGTTTTTGCTACATGGTGATATTGTTGCTTGGGGTTGGAATTATTTTTCGTTTGAATACAAATGCTTGTCAGAGTCTTGTAGCCACGTTTCTTCCTGACATTTTGGTGTACTGTATGTCTCGCTGCCTGCTTCCTAGGCTGCTGTAGAGAGTCATTTGTGAGAGATGACAAGGGCTCAGCCCGCCGGCGGGCCCGCTAGGGGGGAAGAGGCTAAAAGAGGGGTGTTTTTGAACTTCTCAAAATGTCTCTGCAACTTCCAAAATGGATCAAAAGAGTTGTGTACAGCAGACATTTCAAATGAAAGTGGAGGCAAATTGTAATTGTAATGTAATTCTAGATTCAGAATTCTTGGGTCAAACGTTTCATTATATGTAATAATATTTAGCAGTAGCAGGGGGGTTGTTCACCTGTTTTAGTCTCTGCCACTGATCCCCACCAATGTAGCAGGATGGCACCCTGCCACTGACACACTCATTAGTATGCAGTCGTATGGGTAGTGAAGGGAGAGAGATGATATTCCTCCACACCGTAACAGAAAAGAAAGAGAGGACACACACACACAAAAAAAGACAACCAAAAATAAAAAAAAATAAAAAAAACAGATGCCAGCGTGGAGCATCTTGGGTGCTATCTGAGGAGGATCTCTCCACACAAAGGGACATTCATTGGTCTGCCAAGTATCTGTGGAGTGCAGGAACAGACCCTAGAGTCTAGCGACAGATGATGATCTTATCGAGGGGTCGGGGGTGGAGGGGGAGCCGGTTGGGGTTTGGAGCAGGGGTGAGCTTGGACGGGGGAGGGGTGGGGTGGGGCAGGGTGGGTTGGAGGGGGAGCCGGTTGGGGTTTGGAGCAGGGGTGAGCTTGGACGGGGGAGGGGTGGGGTGGGGCAGGGTGGGGTGGGGATGTGACTCTTGAGCCACATCACCGGATCCTCTTTGCCAAGTCTGTGGCATTTGAGTATTGGATGATGATGAGTAGGGAAGAGAGAGCAGGGGGCGCCAGGTTTGTCAAATATTCTAAATACCCCCATTACAAGCTTTCTTCCTGGTCCTGTCTGTAGTTTGCAATTTAAAGGGTTAAATAGACTTAATTGGACCACTGTATTTCCTCTCAATTTGTTTGTGTTGTGTAGGTAATAGAGTGGGGATTTTGGGGCCTGTCTGGAATTGAATTATCGCCACGGCGTTGAATCCATAATTTCTGAGATTGTCACCAGAGCACATTTTGCGATCATTAGTAAACCTGTAAACGCTCATAGAGAACAGAGACGCTGCATTGTACAGAGCCCATTATTCATCCAGGGGTGTTTTTGTGGAGATCTTCCACTGGTATCTGCAACAGATGTGACAAGCCATCTGGGAGCCAAGGTCCTCAGGCAACATTTGGTGTGAGATGCACACACAACTGGCACCTAAACATGGTGGACCACAAACACCACAGATTGAATCGTACCCCCTTTCTCCCCCTCTCGCACCGACAGTACCAGCTCCTGTACACCGTTTTCCTCGAACAATCCGCCACCAAAAAACGAAGTAAAAGAAAGGAAGAGGGAAAGAAATGAGAGTCATTGGCTGCGTTTGGCTTTAGCCGCATGTCAAGCGGGGCTAAACAGGAACTGGCATCCAAGCGGTTAAAGGCCGTGGGTCTTATCTGAGGACAAACAGAATGCATCAAGCGGTGGCTGTTGCTCTCAGTGATGACGACCAGCTGTGCACCAATGTTTAATTATTTCTCTGTAATGAGCTTACGCACCTTGCACTGCAGCACCAGGAAGACCGCGCGCAACAGCAGGGAGATGGGGAGGTGGAGCGAGAGGAGAGGGAGATAATGAAGTTCAGATTATCTTATTTTGGGGGTTATTCCAAAAAACTGTGCATTGATCTTCTCCAAAATATAACCAAATGATTACATTGTGTCCTGTTGGTATTTCAGAGACATTTTTTTGTGCTTACAGTAAAGTGGATTGTATATCCAGCTATATTATATGTTTGGTTTAGGAAGTGATTTCTAAGCTGCATCTTGGGGTTAGTGACTTTTTTTTTGTCACTCTTTGAACAGTAATCAGATTTATGATCACCATAACAATGAGTATTACTGTATATCACTGAGGTGCAATTTGAAACTAACAGTAACCTACAGTCATCACTAGCCTGATGGCTATATTGATGTTTATGCATGCGAAGGAGCACATGAGCACAGATTTCCATACCAGCACAACAGACCGGCACAATAGTGTGCCACAGATACAAGGCTGATATTTACAGAGTAGAACAGGGCTGAATAGGTCATTATAGCACATATGCATCAGAAAGTTCAGTGATCACTTCAGCCCATTCAGCAATGCCCTGAATGCCCTGAATACCTATTAGCCACAGCCATGCACAAATAGGTTAAGAGACAGCATGTTAACAACACGTGTCGGCTTGGCTTGCATAATAAGAAACAATGATTATTGGCCTCACTAGAAATACTATTTATGAGGCATGGTGGCCTTGTGGTCAAAGAGAGCAGCCTTCAAAGGGAGGATCTGGGATCAACCTGCCATTTTGGCAAGCCTCCACCCTGCTGAAGTGTCCTTGAGCAATACACTGAATCCCCAAGGTAACTAGGGGTTCAGGGGAAAGCCTCTCACAGTTATCCTTATATGTCCAAGTTCAGGTTTGTTTATTTATATAATCGTAATTCACAAGCATGTCTCAGAGGACTTCACAGATAATGTGTCTAGCTAGATCTAACTGAACACAGTCACACAGATCATGTGTCTAGCTAGATCTAACTGAACACAGTCAATGCTACTCAACAAAATAAAAATAAAAAAAACTTATGTGAGACAATCATAGCAACAACAACACAAAAAGATAGGCAAGAGCAGATTTTAGCAAGACAAACAATCTAGCTATTCTACAGCCTAACCCAGTGGTTCTCAAACTTTTTCATGTCAAGGACCCCTAAACTGACACAAATTAGCCCACGGACCCCCATTTGATAAGATGTTGTCCCAGGGTTCCCATCTGATTCGATTTGAGCTTTTGGGATGACCCTCCCACTCTCCTGACCATGTCTCTTGCAGGAGCCTGGTGTTGGGGTTGTTAGGCTGATTGGCTGATTGGCTGATTGAAGACAGGGGTTCCCAACCTTTTTTGGCTCGTGACCCTACATTGACATCGCAAAAATCTAGGGACCCGCGATATTCAAATTCCGGTACACCATCGATAATATTGTATCGATAATCGTCAGTGTCACATAGTATGCTTCTTTCCCCCCGCAGAATTCTGACTTTAAAGATGCAATATGTAACCTTTAGCATTATCATTATATTATTAGCATTAAAATGTCTAAAAACGAGTAGACCTATGTTATATATATTCTTTAGTTATGCACTTACATTATCCCAAATGTTTTCAAAAGTGATCCAAAGCCATAATTTTATTATATTATATCAATAACACGGAGCGTTTGAGCGACTCGCTTTTTGTCGATGATGTCATCACAGAGCGCCAGCTGTTACTTGGATTCTCCGGTCAATTCTAGACTATTTTCTTACTTTTTTCATTCAGTCACATCACTGTCAGTTTTTAGACATGGGTCGTTTTTAACTACGGTATATCTTTTGACTGGATGAATGATTTTAGCCATTGGAGGTCTGGATCTATTAGTTACGTTAGAGAAAGAGAGTAAACAGCTCACCTTACAGATGTCCTGTATCCACTGAACTCCATTGGAAAGAAATTGTGAGTTTTAACAAATTGTTCATTTGGTGTTTTTTGCCCGTTTTAATTACCGAGTCCACCGAGTCTGTTTGTTTTGGAGAGGAGGGACTCTAGTATAATCCGGCGTGTGGTAGAAGCCATGTGAACGATGAACACGGATGAATCCAAAGCTTTGAAACAAACTGAACACATAGAAACAAGCTGAGCTAATGTTAGCAACCAGCGCGGCTCGCAGCCCTCCAGCAAATTCCATTTGGGGAAACTGATTTTAACGTGAAGTTGCTTTATTCAGCGTTTTGACCTGTTGTAATTAGAGCGTCTGTTTGTTTTGGGAGAGGATGAGACGTCTGTGGGTATCGGCTCCCGGTAAAAACCTTGTGAACAATGAACACTGAGGGAATCCTAAACTCGCATAATTCCACACTACTGCAGGAGGCCATGACACGCCGTCTGCTATTGTTTTGAGTTTGAGACCCCTAGCGGCAGAAAATTACATACTGCACGTTTAATCTGAGAATTCTGACTTTAATCTCAAAACTCTTTTTTCTCAAAATTCTGACAGTAACTTGGAATTCTGACTTTAATCTCAGAATTCTGTCTTTATTCTCTGAATCCTGATTTAAAGTTATAGGGCCCTATCTTGGTACAGGCGATATCCCCTATTTGCGCTTGCGCACCTGTTTGCATGCCTTAACGATAGCGGACCGCCTTGCGCAAGTGTCCAGGTGTTATGCCGAGTTTTGCACCCCTGCCCGGCAGCAGCTAAACGTATCCCCACCTCACGGGATCATATTGTAATGATTTATACAGAAATGTAAGCGTTTAAAAGTGCTGGGTAGACGTGACCTCCCTGTTTTCTAAGTTAAAACAGCCCCGAAATATGGTGGGGATGCAATTCTCGGCGGGGATGCGGAAACGTTCACGGCACCTGCCGCAGGCGCAAATTAGAGCCGTGCCAAATCATCTGCGCCCCCAAAATGCCAGCGCAAACGGGATTTGGGCGGTCTTAAGCACCAGAATTATTCACAGGTGTGGCCATGCAATGCCTGGGCGTTGCATCAAACAAACCAATCAGATTCCCGTCTCGCAAACGCTGTGTGTGCGCGAGGCATGCAATATGCTGTAATTCTCTCCATGCGTAGAGTGGACTCACTCATGCCGAGGACAGAGAGAGATGGAGAGAGCTTATTGACAGATCGTCTGTGGTGCCAACGACCCTCCGGGTTATGGGGTAGGTGAAGGTGAATAGCCTATGTCCATTGTCCAACAAGTTTTCTAAATTCATTTCCCTCTTTGCGATGTGATAAACGTTTCTCAGTGAGTTATAGTTGATTGCCTCACTGAATTATCTACTAATACCCAATTTTAGCAGCAGAATTTGATGTCCTGGCGTGGCACGGCTGTGCGTAATGACATATCCAAAATGAATTTTACTCTGCACTGCGCAGCCCTGATGACAAAGAGCATCACCAGCCGGTCACTGCCAGGTAGAAAACTACACTGGATCTCAACTACAATCAAACAACCACAGATTAGGATGTGACAGGATACGAAGGGTGTAATTTCAAGACCTAATCCCGTAATCAGAAACAACACTCTTTTTTGATATTCATCAATTCAGAAGTATTCAAGAGTAAAAATGTTTGAGACGTCTAACTCCATGTGGTATCTAGTTTATCCGCTCTCTGGACACAGCACTGACTGTGACCGATCACTGTTGCATTCAAATCTCCCAATGTTGCAGTCCAATTATGAAACAGTCGCATATAAAGAAGGTCCCAAAAGTGACTCGGAGCTAATAAAAGTAGAAGTTGTTATGATTGTTGAAGGCCTTGCACTTGGGATCGGTCACAGTCAGCGCTGTGTCCAGAGAGTAGATAAACTAGATACCGCAGAGTTGGACGTCTGAAGGCTCAGCCTTCCTCCAACAGGCCTGTCAGTGTTGTCAAGGCGACCAGTCGGACATGTACACTTGAGAGCTGCATAACTTCCCCTTTCCACACACATACGCGCGCGCGCACACGCAAACATCCTCCTCAGTAAACTATGTCATGGCCTGCCATGGGGTTTATCATAACTATTTGATTAATCACCATCCCCAAAAAGTACACTGAATCTAAGCGATAAGATAGCCGGGGGTGTCAGGGAGGTGAGTGCCGGTAGTGCTAACAGTGCTATCCGCTTTCACTGTTAATTAACTGGGGCTCTGCACAGCACTAACAAGGGCCCAGCCTTCCTGGAACAACAGAAATAGGCCTGCTGCTAACTGCCAGCCAGCCAGCGAGCCTGCAGAGTCTCACAGACATTATCTCCACATAAGACACCTCTCAAGCAAGGTTAGCGCGCTGTGTCTGAGGAACACCATCAGATGGATGCTCGCTTGATTTGCTCCATTTTGAAACTGGTGGGCTTTAACCTTCACTGTTTACTGCGGGGCTTTGAGGCAGTAATATGATAGCACATATACTGTAGGTTTCAGAGGAAGGGACAATGAATAAACGTCACTATGATTTGATGTGTGATTTGTGTGTTATGTAGAGCGCCATGGCTGACTGCTTTGGTTGGGGTGTGTGTTTCTTAGGAGAGCTGGACGCGTTCCTTAAAGATGGCGAGCGGCGGATCCACTGCCGGCAGCAGCTCCCCGTGGGCACGACGTGGGGTCCCTTTGAGGGGAAGATCGAGATGAGCACTGACAGCAGTGGCATGGTACGTCCTTGTTTTTGTCTTCCTTCTTATTCTGCCTTTCCTTCAAGATGAAATTATTTGGTCACATTTTATTTTTATTTTTATTTTTATTTTTATTTTTTTATCAAGTCCCCCAACAAACAAACAAAATTTTGCTTTTAGCAGCCTTGGCTTGGACACAGGATTACTAGAAAGTCCGAGGTATAAAGACCATATTAATGGAAAGAGGTTGCAAATTCCCACGACATTCGAACCCATTGAGTGGAATCTTCTGGGCTCCAACTGGCCCCCAACAAAAGCCTTTGAAGTGCATCCATTTTAACCATTTAATCTGCATATTTTATGACAAAGCGCTTTAATTGATGGATTTTGAGTTCAATCCAGGCTTCAATTGTATGAAGTCGCAATCCATTATTTTTGATGTTACTCTCTACCCAGCAGCTTTATATCTGTCCGCTGGCCCTTCTTGTTTCCAACCCAGTTTAGTTCCCTTCAGCAGCAGAAGCCTGTGTTGACCTGTGCTCTTTTGGAGCGACGAGTCCTCCACGGGTTTGATATTTCATTTTGAGTTTGGATTAATTAAGAAATTCATATTAAAAATTGTAACCAATCTCACATTCATCCTGTTAAGAAACATAAGGAAAAGTCCATGAGGATTTTGGACGCAGAGGCCCCCTGTTCGCCCAGATTTCCTTAACGCATAACTTTATTAAATCATTCTCCGAGCAGTTTCAACTGTTTTCTAAGCTCCCCTCATGGTTTTGAAGTCATCAGTGGTTTTAAATAACTCAGGCCGTATTATAGCCATGAAATATGGCTTCTCTTGGGGTAAAGCCAGTTATCCTTGGGTGGAAAAATGATTTGACAGTGCAACACCTCCAGAGTAACAAACTGGTATATTTCCGCACATATCTCTGCATGGAGGGCAACACCTCCAGAGTAACAAACTGGTATATTTCCCCACCTATCTCTGCATGGAGGGCAACACCTCCAGAGTAACAAACTGGTATATTTCCACACATATCTCTGCATGGAGGGCAACACCTCCAGAGTAACAAACTGGTATATTTACCCACCTATCTCTGCATGGAGGGCAACACCTCCAGAGTAACAAACTGGTATATTTCCACACCTATCTCTGCATGGAGGGCAACACCTCCAGAGTAACAAACTGGTATATTTACCCACATATCTCTGCATGGAGGGCAACACCTCCAGAGTAACAAACTGGTATATTTCCCCACCTATCTCTGCATGGAGGGCAACACCTCCAGAGTAACAAACTGGTATATTTCCCCACATATCTCTGCATGGAGGGCAACACCTCCAGAGTAACAAACTGGTATATTTACCCACCTATCTCTGCATGGAGGGCAACACCTCCAGAGTAACAAACTGGTATATTTACCCACCTATCTCTGCATGGAGGGCAACACCTCCAGAGTAACAAACTGGTATATTTCCCCACATATCTCTGCATGGAGGGCAACACCTCCAGAGTAACAAACTGGTATATTTACCCACCTATCTCTGCATGGAGGGCAACACCTCCAGAGTAACAAACTGGTATATTTCCACACCTATCTCTGCATGGATTTCCCTGAAAGGCATTCGAAACCAACCTTCAACTGCCCTTCAAATTACCCTCAGATTTAGTGAGTGATGTCATACACCTTTTTTAATTGTTTGTCGCTTGTGTTTGCGGTGGATAGAAACTTTCTGCAAATTCACCAGCCGAAGTAAATACATGTACAAAAATTGATTGTATTCTTTAGGATCGCTCTTTGCTCTTGACAAGAGTGATACGTTTTAACTAACTGCCCTCTGTGGAATCCACTCCTTCTTTGCACATCCTCCTTTCTACCAAAGTGAGCAGGTGCTGGTCATCACCTGTAATAGGCTGTGGAGGGGTTAGAGAATATGCCAAACCTCCCTCGCAATTAAAGGCAGAGGAAGAGGCTCTGGCATATTGCCTTTAAGGATCTCGTGTGTGTCTATTCTCCTGGGGGCCATTTCAATGCTTTGCTGCTTGCCCTCCTCCTCTCTTAAGTTTCATCTCTCAAATGCGGTACTGGCTGTTAGCAGCTTCTCACAATCTCTCATTAAAGTCTGGGTCAGCCTAACTGGCATGTTTTACTTTATTGAGACACTTTTTACCGTTCAATGCTACTTTTTCTTATTTTATTTTTTTACTTTGTTTCTCAGACGTTGAAGAAACTCAGAAGCTATCAGTCCACTTTTCTTCCTTTTTTTTGCGTCACGGGGGAATGGTCTAATTTAGCATGGCTTTTTATCAAACCTCTCGCCATTGAGCTGTTGCCTTGTTAAACAGCCATTGGCAACATCACTAATTTGGTACTGCATTTTATCTCAGTTATTTCTGTGGGAGGAGAGGGAGTTGTGCAAGTCTTCAAAGACTGACACATGGAGACGAGAAAAAACACTAATGTCTCACCTGGAGAGAGAAAGTTAAAATAACAAGAAGGGAGAGAGAGAGAGTGTGAGTGGAGAACAAGAGAAAAGAGCCTGGCTAGTTTTGATGCATGTCAGGGTGGCTGGTGCTGCAGGGTCAGCAGGCGGTATAACGCGTTTGAGGTAGAAATAAAGGCTCATTGCTTCATGGGTCTCTGCCTCACCTAGGAGGCACTCTCAGTCATTCTCATGAAATATGACCTCCACAGACTATTAAATCTCCTTTCACTCCGTTAGATTTTGTGAAACCATAGAGGTGAATGAATTACCCCAAGGCAGCCAGGTAGATGGCAGAAGTGACACCTCTCTCATGCTGGAAACACATGACCCGCTGGTGAGCTATTGATATGCCCTCTCTGAAATCAAAGAGATATTTTATCCCTTCATCTAGACACGTCACTTTAAGATAGCACTTTCTAGAGGTCAAGCTATTCTTATATAGCCACCACGTACGGTGCCCAGGTCTGTTTCTCACTCCTTGGCACCGTGCCCAGAGACGGGCTACGGCTAATGACTCCCTAAAGCTACATAAATAATTGAAAATACATTACATTTAAGCAACTTTTGCACTACACTACAGAACGGGAGCAGTGCTGTGGCACGTACAGGGCCGATGAGAGTATGTTAGGTCGGGCTGTTTTTTGTGTGCTGGTGCCTGGGGAGAGGTCCTGTGGAGTCTGATGGGAGGAGGAGGAGGAGGAGAGAGATGCCGGTCCCCCGAGGCAGCAAATGGGAGCTGACGCTGCTGCTGTGCTGGCCTAGCTAGGTCTGTGTGGAGCCACTGTGTTGGCCTAGCTAGGTCTGTGTGGAGCCGCTGTGTTGGCCTAGCTAGGTCTGTGTGGAGCCGCTGTGGGCTGGCCTAGCTAGATCTGTGTGGAGCCGCTGTGTTGGCCTAGCTAGGTCTGTGTGGAGCCGCTGTGGGCTGGCCTAGCTAGGTCTGTGTGGAGCCGCTGTGTTGGCCTAGCTAGGTCTGTGTGGAGCCGCTGTGGGCTGGCCTAGCTAGGTCTGTGTGGAGCCGCTGTGGGCTGGCCTAGCTAGGTCTGTGTGGAGCCACTGTGGGCTGGCCTAGCTAGGTCTGTGTGGAGCCGCTGTGGGCTGGCCTAGCTAGGTCTGTGTGGAGCCGCTGTGGGCTGGCCTAGCTAGGTCTGTGTGGAGCCGCTGTGGGCTGGCCTAGCTAGGACTGTGTGGAGCCACTGTGGGCTGGCCTAGCTAGGTCTGTGTGGAGCCGCTGTGGGCTGGCCTAGCTAGGTCTGTGTGGAGCCGCTGTGGGCTGGCATAGCTAGGTCTGTGTGGAGCCGCTGTGGGCTGGCCTAGCTAGGTCTGTGTGGAGCAACTGTGGGCTGGCCTAGCTAGGTCTGTGTGGAGCCGCTGTGTTGGCCTAGCTAGGTCTGTGTGGAGCCACTGTGGGCTGGCCTAGCTAGGTCTGTGTGGAGCCGCTGTGGGCTGGCCTAGCTAGGTCTGTGTGGAGCCGCTGTGGGTGGACGACGGGCTTCAGTGGCTGACCAGAGTGATGGATGATGCTGAGAGAGAGCGGTGAGTGGAGCGTTACACACAGTTGTCCAGGCAGGCCTAGAAAGAGGAGAGCAGAGAAAACAAAAGGAAGAGAGAAAAGAGAGAGAGAGAGAGAGAGAGAGAGAGAGAGAGAGAGAGAGAGAGATAGAGAGAGAGAGAGAGAGAGAGAGAGAGGAAAAACAGAGGGGGAAAGCATGACAGGAAATCTGGACATCTGCAGGACAGAGATAGGGTCACATCTCGAGCGTTTATCAAAGAGGAAAGCAGATTTCACAGCTGATGGCCTGTCGGCCCGGCTGTGCAGGGCTGCAGACCCCAGGGGGCTCCGCTTGGCATGAGGGACTGGAGTTATTTCTGCTGCAGACCTGTTAACACACACACACACACACACACACACACACACACACACACACACACACACACACACACACACACACACACACACACACACAAACACACACACACACACACACACACACACACACACACACACACACATAAACAAACAAACAAACACACACACACACACACACACACACACACACACACACACACTGCTCTGTACTGGACGGCTCATATGCCTGGACACTGTATCACTCTGAGATGACCTGGACACACCTCATTCTCCAAATATAGTTTCTACAGTCAGATTTTTTCAGTGTTCAAGATGGAGAGGGCGGGTAGAATGTGTGTTCGTGCTGTGTGTGTGTGTGTGTGTGTGTGTGTGTGTGGGTGTGTGTGTGTGTGTGCGTGCGTGCACGTGTGTGCATGTGCGTGTGCGTGTGTGTGTGTGTGTGTGCGTGTGCGTGCGTGCGTGTGTGTGTGTGTGTGTGTGTGTGTGTGCATATGTCTGTGCGTGTGTGTATACGTGCACCCGTGCATGTGAGTGTGTGTTGCTGTAAATGTCCAGTGAGCAGCTAACATGCTGGACCCTGCCTCAATGGCAGAAATAGAAGGCTCTGAACCAGAGTGAAGGACAGGGAGCGGAGTCTGAACTGAAAACAAAGTAATTGGCCTGGGTCAGAGCACTTTGCAGTGTGTGAGGGAAAGGTGAGGGAGGGGGAGGAGGGGGCTTAGCAAGCGAGAGACAGAAAGACAAAGGAGAAAAGCAGAAGAAAGCCAAGCCGAGACTTCCTCTCCTCTCCTCCTCTCCCCTCTCCTCTCTCATCTCCTCTCCTCTCTCCTATCCTATCCTATCCTCTCTCCTCTCCTCCCCTCTCCTCCCCTATCCTCTCTCCTCCCCTCTCCTCTCCTCCTCTCCTCTCCTCCCCTCTCCCCTCTCCTCCCATCTCCTCTCTCCTCCCCTCTCCTCTCCTCTCTCCTCTCCTCCTCTCCTCTCCTCCCCTCTCCTCTCTCCTCTCTCCTCTCCTATCTCCTCCCCTCCCCTCCCCTCTCCTCTCCTCTCCTCTCTCCTCTCCTCTCTCCTCTCTCCTCTCCTCCCCTCTCCTCTCTCCTCTCCTCTCTCCTCTCCTCCTCTCCTCTCTCCTCCCCTCTCCTCTCCTCTCTCCTCTCCTCCTCTCCTCTCTCCTCCCCTCTCCTCTCTCCTCTCCTCCCCTCTCCTCTCTCCTCCTCTCCTCTCTCCTCTCCTCTGGGTTTCTCTCTGTCTGACTGATGGAGCTGCCACAGCGCCGTCTCATCCCTCACTTCTCTCACTGATCAATCAGACCATTAGACTCCAATTACAGCCGCAGCCCTGCGCAGGTGAGCGACGAGCACACTCAGACGCCGCCGCCCGGCTCCTCGCGCTCTCTCCAAATTAACACAAATTAATAGTGACACTCAGACATAAATGTCGGGGGGGCGATCGGGGGGCTAAATTAATGTAACAGTCTGGGTCGAAGCTATTGAGTAGCAGGTGTCTTTAAAAGCGGTAATAATTACCTGTGCCAGTCGGACAGAACTGGGAGGAGAGAGGTGGCCCGTGGTTCGAGGCCTGCCCCCCGGTGAGCCCAGCTCCCATTGTAGCTGTTCATAATTGATTGGGAGGCAAGCTATTAATGAGCAGCAGATTTGGGGCTCTGTTGTAAATGTGTGTTGATGAGGGTGTTGCCGCCTCTTGTTCAATGCCTTCCCCATGCTAATTACCGGGGCTTAGGCAAGGTGCACTGTAATTAGGCTGGATTCAATAGAAATCTGTCTTTTAAGTGTTTTAGGAGCCTTTGGGTGCAAATTAGATGGTAATTGAAATGCACCAGACTTGCTTAGTTGGATTGTTTGAGAAGATCAACCAAGCAGTGTCATATCTTGTATTTGATCTTGATATATTAGATGTGATGAGAGGTTGATGACCAAAACAAACCTACTGAAGTCATGTTTTCATGTAAGTAATGGGGGGAGGGGGGGGTAGTAGCATGGACAAATAGCTTCAGGGAAGAAGAAGTAGAATGAAAACAGACATTTAGTCTTGATTATAAAATGTATCCTTGTTACCCTCGACTCATCATCAGGTTAGGAAACATGACCTGTACCTGATGACAGTGAAGCTGTGTTGTTAAGGCTAGTTGGAATATTCAGTGCAGTTACAAGAGCTTAGCTGCTTGTGGAATAGTAGCTTGAGGAAGACCAACTGTGTGCCATGTTTCTGTCATGGTGTATTGTTGTACCTTTATTAAAAAAAAGAAAACATTGAAGGTAACTAGAACTAAAGTAAAACATAAAAATATTCTAGGCTAAATGTGTGTGCGTGCGTGTGTGCGTGCGTGCCTGCGTGCGTGCCTGCATGCGTGTGTGTGTGTGTGAGAGTGAGTGTGCAGGTGTGTGGGAGGGCATGTGTGAGCGCTTCTGTGTGTGTGTGTGTGTGTGTGTGTGTGTGTGTGTGTGTGTGTGTGTGTGTGTGTGTGTGTGTGTGTGTGTGTGTGTGTGTGTGCAGACTGTGTGCTGCTTTTGGCTATGAACGGAGAGCCTTAGCTTGTAGACTACGGAAGAGGGAAAATGTCAAGATACTGTCCTAATTCTCACCTGGGACAGAGAGAGAGGCATAGGCTGTCAACCCACGTTGTGTGATTATTGTGTAATTTAGTACAAGGGTAGGAATATGGGCCTGTGCACCAAAAACTGCTCCAGAAATTATTCAACCCATCACTCAAGCCATTTATCTTGCCCCTTTTGCCCACCCTCTCCCTCCAATATGTTTATTGTTAGCTACCCCTAAACTTTAACAAGTGGCGGCGGATTTCTCTGTTTCCGAAATTATATTTTTCTTCTTGTCATTGCTTCATTAATCAAGAGGAAGCATTCTGAAAAATGTTTTGTTTTGGAGGCTGCAATCTATTTTGTGTGTGTGTGTGTGTGTGTGTATGTGTGTGTGTGTGTTGTAGTTAATCTGCGCCCGTGGCAGGTTTCCCCTCCGAAACGCAGCGCTAAGCAGCGGTATCGCAGGCCTATTGTTGTAGCCTCTGTCATAGCAAGGAGAGCCTGATGCAGCCTGGGCTCGCCTGATAAGGAAAAGAGGATTCAACATGGCTGCAAAGGAGAATCAGTGGGACTTGAGAGTGGAGTACGGATGGGGCAGATGCGCTCTCGCGCGCGCACGCACACACACACACACACACACACACACACACACACATACGTACGGAGTCACACACACACACACACAAACATACAGAAAGATACACACGTGTACTACACATATACAGTCACACATGAGCCGACACACACACAAATCATCACCATCATCACACTGGCACATGCCCAGGCAATTATTTACAGTAACATCCAATTACATATGCAAGAAGGCACCCCAGGATAGGACCTCTCTGTAGCATAGCTGGTAAATGACACACACACACACACACACACACACACACACACACACACACACACACACACACACACACACATACACACAAGCACATAAACAAACAAACCAGTCCAACTAAAAAAACAACTCCAACAAAACGACTAAATAGTTTGATTCAAGTATACACTTATATTTAAAGGTGGCCTATCCTTGGTATCTGAAAGTCACACCGTCTTGGATATGGTTTGAAAACGGCAGACGTTATCAGGACTAACAGGATTTGAATTTTTGTGTTGGACACACAAATACTTTTGGCACAAAGAATGTGGCTTCGTCTAATGAAATAATGGGCCCAAATTTTAGGCGGAGAACCAATTTGTGATTGCATGCATCAATTATATCTTGGGTTGAAACCAATATCAGGACTGGGTCTCCTCAGATGGCTAAAATGGTCATTATTTGGCTTACTTTTCCTCGCTGTCATCCATATATTTATCGATGGTATTATCGACTGCTGCACCCTTTTGACCAGTCCACCTTCTTAACACATTAGGCTAAAAGAGGGGGGGACATCACAGCATGTTTCTGCTGAAGTGTTACACCTCATTAAAGGATAAGTTCGCCCAAAAATGAAAATTCAGTCATTATCTACTCACCAGTTTTCCAGGGAAACAGAGTTACAGCATTCTCTGAAACAATTGAAGTGAATGACCAACTTTCAAATCTAAAAAGAAAAGAAAAGGCCTCCATACTGCTGGTCTGGCATAATCCAAGTCTCCAGAAGCGCTGAGATGCCAAGTTGACTTGAAAAGATGTCATTTACACCATGTTTTTAGCTGAAATCTTCACTGTAGCCGTGAGCTTAAAGTGAAATGTGACTTTCAGCTCACGTCTACATTGAAAATTTCAGCTAAAAACAGGGTGTAAATGACATCTTTTCAAGTCAACTTGGCATCTCAGGGCTTCTGGAGACTTGGATTATGCCAGACGAGCAGTATGGAGACAACTTGAAAGTCGGTCTCCATTCACTTCAATTGTTTAGGAGAATGATGTTTCCCTGGAAAACTCCACAAATGTTTTGTGGACTGAAAAGCTTTCACCAGCATGCGGGTGAGTAGACAATGACAGAAGTTTCATTTTTGGGTGAACTTAAACACAGACAGACACGACAATAAAGCCTGTTTGTGAGTCAGATGGGGAAGGGGTCGTGACCTGTGGTGTCAGGGTGATTCAACACCCTTCCCTAAGCCCTCTCTTTAAAGGTTTACCTGTGCACGGCTGGAACCTGGTGCCGCCCACAGCTGCCTGCCCTGTATTAGCTGTGGAGCGCTCAGTCAGTAAGTCAGTCAGCTAGTCAGTACTATTCTGGCTACAGCCAAGCTCCACTGTTTGAGAGAGAATGCATGGTTGACTTGATCTACAAGTGAAGCTGACATCACAACACAACTAGCTAAACAGATATGGCAGCAGGTCCCCTGATAAGCAGAGCAAGACTCACTCACTTGCTTTGTGCTCATTGTAATGGCTGCATGCTGTCCTCCAACATGTGAAGGATGCGCTGACTAGATTGAAACTCAAACACCTAGATGGTGATAATGTAATTAATTTGCACCATTAAGAAATTCATACTATAATAAATATCATTGGATATTTGGTTATACAGTTTTGCTTTGAATGTTATATTGCTTTAAAAAATATATACATATGAAAATATACATATTCAGGGTTTTTCCTTGCTCAAAATTAGGCGGAGATGGTACTAGAGCCCAACCGATATGGGATTTTTGAGACCAATATGGATTTTAGTGTGGGAAAATTCACAGATTACCGATAGGTGGCCGATATATCGTTTTTTTGAGCTGGAATGAAAATAGACGTTTTCTATCTGGATTGTGCACTGATATGACTATGCAAAGGTACTCAGAAGACTACTTTCTTAAAGAAATACAGTAACTTCATTAAAGAATATTTAACATTAAATTGTCAACTAGAGATGCGCGGATGAGCTTTTATGCCTCCCTAATATGCATGTATGCATGAACCATCCGCCCGCAAATTACTATTTATAGATCCGCGCCCGCCATGCACCCAACATTTCACAATGCTATAAATGAGCGATTTGGCAGATGAACTTACTGTTTCTGCTGCCGTCGGTGCGATCGCTGCAGTCGACTCCAAATAAACTTCCATGCTGTATTATAATCCAGTCTAGCACTTGCCCATGTAGCATACTAGGCTAACGCTTTAGCTTTAAGTTTAGATCAAGACTGGATTGACCTGTATGGGAAAATAATATGAGCGCGTCTTCTCTTCCAACGCGTCTTCAGTGGAGACTCCTGTTTGACGTTCTGGTGACATCATTGACCATATGTCCTTATATTATAAGGAGTAAGAAAGCAGGCATATCCCATCGACATTGACGCATGGCTATTTGTTTACCACTGCTTTGGGTCCTTCGGGGGTCCTTGCTATCTAACAATAGGCGGCTAACATGTGCCTGACGAAAAATGAAGCTTAAAATACGTTCATAGACTAGATAACGTAATTAATATTAATGTTCCTCATTAATGATACATCATTTCACCCGCCCGCAACCCATCCGCTGTTAATCAGAATGTTTATTTGAATGATCCGCCCCTCCGGGGTGGGATATCCACAGTCAGCGCGGTTATAACTGCAGCCCGTGCATCTCTATTGTCAACACATCGGTGTAATGCTGCAATTGCAAATTACAGAAATCCACCAAGTGCAATGTTTGTTAAACTAGAACGACTGCGGATATATGCCTCCGCCAACAAGGGAGCAGTCAACATCCATGTCTGTCCAGATATTGACGTTTGAGATATTGGGTTAACGAGCTTGAAAACAGTGTTAATTTTGGCAGCTATTTTAGATTTAGTCATAGGGCTTTATCTTCCCACTGGCCTTAAAATAACGTTTAGCGCCAGGCCAAGCGCTATTTAGTGGGCATGGTCAGCGCATTCCATATTTTCCCCTCGGCGCTACACCCGGCGTTAACCACTTAACCACGCCTTTTAAGCGTAGAATTATGCACAACTCTGGTCATTGGTGAACTACAATTGCGCAATGACATTTTCTTTTCGAAGCTCCGATCCACTCGATCCATGTCCGGGTTTTGGCTGCATGCTGTCATCTCTTCATCCCAATTTGGATATCTCAGCACATCACAAATCATGGCCTGAATAAAACAATTCAACCTACAGCCAGGCAAATACAGATCTGTTCAGCAGGGCTGATGCGGTCTTCCTGTAGCCTACAATATAGAACGTTAACTATCGGTGACATTCCTGATAGCATCCAATTCCATGATCTTTATGTTGTAAACACATAACTTTCACAATAGTGAACAAGCACCCCCACTCGGCTCATTCAGGGCAGGTAGTTTTATAACTTGTAGGCTACCTGCTGCTCCTGCACATCACAGCACAGGCTAAATGATGCGACATAAATATAACCTATATTATGTAAAGTCATGGCATAAATGTGTTTTTATTGGAAAAAGTACGTGTCAAGTAAGCTAAGTCTTAGTCGTGTTACTCATCTATATCACGTTGTATTTGCGACGGATATATATGCCACCTGGATTACATGTATGTTTCACATAGGGTTGTGTTTTGATTTTTATGTTTTATTTTGTCCAATATTGAAATGTTCTAGAATTGCATGTTGTGTTAACATAAATATTATTTCTATCTACCACTTAGCCTACTTAGGCTGATTTGGTTGCTATTTCTATTTCTTGTCAAAATGTATTAGCCTCTATGCATGCTGGGAGATTTCACATGTGTGTCTGTGTGTGACTTTGGTAGGGGAGCCGGTGCAGTGAATAAGGCCTGGTTTTGAAAAGCACTAAGCGCTAAATTAACGCCAGGGGGGAAGATAGCGTTAGGCCGGTATTTAAGGCCGAAACACCCATTCTGGCCTATTCTGGCACTGCGCCATGCCTCTTCGGCGTAAAGCGCATTTCGGGGCCTAAAAACATGATGCTATCTTCCCGAGTCAGGCGCAAAGCACGTTTTTTTGCGTTTAATGCCAGTTTAGCGCCTAAGGCCAGTGGGAAGATAGAGCCCTTAGTCTTAGTCTTTGGATGAAAATGCTTATTCGTTTTAGTCACATTTTAGTCATTTCTATCTTTGATAGTTTTAGTCTCGTTTTAGTCGACGACAACGCAAAACGTTATAGTCCAGTTTTAGTCTACGAAAAGTCATTACATTTTAGTCAACTTTTAGTCATTACTTTTAGTCAAAATATGTTTAAACTAATTCAATTAGGCCAATACAGGCATTGGAAATTGGAATCAAGGTTGACAGGTTGTATCAAGTGTTGAAATTCGTAAAGCAACTCTTAACACTTTTACTTGTGTAATATCCAGATTCCTTACCAGTTTGATAGCTCTAGCCTAGACTCTCCCATCAGTGTTAATTTTGGCAGCTATTTTAGATTTAGTTTTAGTCTTTATGCCTTTGTTCACACCTGGCACTTAACATAAGCAGAACTGAAGCTTAATCGGTCACACAAGAAGCCTTCTCTCCTCCTCAGCGCCTTGTTCGGCGTGCCTTGAACCCGCCCACAACTCCCATTGACTTCATGGCTGGCAGCTTTGGTGTTCGTGAGGTCACAGTGACCTTGACCTTTGAACATCAAAATGCAATCAGTTCATCCTTGAGTCCAAGTGGACGTTTGAGCCAAATTTGAAGAAATTCCGTCAAGGCGTTCCTGAGATATCTCATTAACGAGCAGGAAATGAGTGGTGTTCATCAGGTCACAGTGACCTTGACCTTTGATCTTTGACCACCAAAATCGAATCAGTTCATCCTTGAGTCCAAGTCGACGTTTGAGGCTAATTTGATTAAATTCCGTCAAGGCGTTCCTCAGATATCGCGTTAACGAACAGACGGATGGACGGACGGACGGACAGACAGACGGACGTAAGGACGGGCAACCCGAAACCATAATGCCTCCGGCCTGGCCATCGCCAGCGGAGGCATACAAATAATGTTTCCATGAAAACACCTGTCAGAGTGACCAAACTTATGCCAACTCATGTGTTTAGCTTTGCATGCTCAACAGGAGTTTCTCTGGCTCGAGACCCGATTTCTTGTCATCAATCTTCTTCTGTGGTGTTTTGTGGCAGTTGGCAATCCTTTATGTTGCATTACCACCTCCTTCTGGATTTATCCATCCACTATTTCCCTATCATTCTTCTGTCTTGTACTCTCATTCCATTTCCCTCACTTCCCTCCCTGCCCAAACTCAGACACAGAAAAAAGAAAAAGCATACAAATATATCAACATTTCAATATTACAACATGGTGCTACCAGCTGCAAAAGGTGCCTATATGCTTCTAAGACATGAGCATGGGATCCCACGCAAGGGGTACATGAAAAATCTGCCGGGCAAGTCTCAGCCGTCGCCCCTAACCTCGTCAAGGTATACCAAAATCGGGTCCCAGATAACTGAAAATTTTCTAAGTGAGTTGGTCCGCAGGAACCTGAGTCTCTCCATTCATATAACGGAGATCATGTCCGCCAACCATGGCTGAAAAGAAGGAGGAGAGGGGGACTTCCATTCCTGCAGAATGAGTTTCTTGGCGACAGTAGTCCCCTGTGTCAGAGACTGTTGCCCATCTGTAGGAAAGTTCAGAGACCACTCCGAGCAGCCGAAGATGGCGAGTTCTACGCAAGCAATTGTGATGTCATCAGTGATGGCCCTTGAGTAATAGTGCACGATGGTGCAGAACAGCAGGGCGGGACCGGGCTTCCTTATTATAGTAAGATGTCTCAGAATGATGTGCTAATTAGTTATTGATGTTAAAATGCTACACCTAGCACCTGTAAAACAAAATGTGTCGTTTAACCTTTTTTGTGATATTTTTTTTTATTGACACCATTCATTCAATACAGGCACATGGCTGATACAGTGACACTTGCCAAGATGTGTAAAATCCCTTCCCACTCCTCATCCTCACACACATATGTTTGTAACACACACTAATGTGCTGTAAAACCTGATAAAAAAGTGTATTTAAATTCTTCTCACTATAGGTGTAATATCAAATTGAGAATTTTTCACAAAGAAGAAGTCGTAAAAAATGCCATCATACAGTGATTTTGTTGTTCTTTGCCGCCTGTTCCCACACCAATAGATCAACATGGGTTATTCTGCAGATTTCACACTGAGGAGACATTGCTCATTTGTCCTTAATGAAATGGCTGTGCTCCCAGACGTTGCAGATGTGGCCTGTAGTATTTGACAGTCAGCTGTCTTGCTGCAGCAGTGTGTGTTCAGCCATTCGGCAGCAGCAGTAGAGCAGCACCAGTGCTGGCTCAAGCCCCCAGTGAGGCCGCCGGTCCTGGGGGGCCACTCCTCACCCCCGCTGGGTTGAGGGGGAAGCTGGGTGTCCCTGTCCCCTTACAACCCTCTGGGTGTTTGCGGTCTGCCAGGGACCCATCAGGGAGCAAATTACATGCGTCTGAGTGATACAGTCTGGATAGCAAACTGTCACACTGCGAGATGTGGCATCGACATGCATAATATAGTTTCTGTAAGTCCCAAATAAACCCAATGCGAACAGCTTGATATAAACATTAAGATTCATGAACAAATGTTCCATTTGGGATAACAACGTAACACCTTGACTTAAACAAGTCACACACTATCACTTACCCACTTATCTCAAGAGTCTTCTGAATGTCAATGACTGTTTACAACTGATTTGGGGAGATGCTCTTTTAGTTGAGGTATACCTCGCTTCAAAGGTGTCAACAAATAAGCAATGCTGGGAGTCAGGCTTTACAGTATGTTATTCTGACAAGCAACAATAGTCAAGCTCACACATACTGCCTTGTTTTACAGTATATGTCTTCCCAAATGAATGATTATCCAACACTTCAATAAACAACAGACCTCTATTGCAGCAAAGGAGCAAGAAGAAGAAGAAGAAAGAAAGAAAGTGAAAAGTGAAACAAAGTTGAGTGGTGCCAGCTGCTTTGCCATCTGTCACTGTCATGGCTGCACTTGTGATATGTTGAAACAACTTCCTTGAGAAGTGGTGGAGATAATCCTCGATTGTTTCCATTTGCAAGCTCCTGATAGTCCTCTGGCATTTCAGCACAAAGTCCTTTGAGAGCGGTGTTTGGTGAGAGTTTTCGATGGCTGGTCGTTCCCCCTAACAGTCTGTGATCACAGAAACTGCCTTCACCCTCATCATCTCTTTTTTGAAGAAGTTTTCAGATTTGAAATTTGAATCATCATAGCACGTGCACTCCTTCCACCTTTTTGTTAGAAATTACAAGAACGAAGGGCGTCTGGGTTGTGTAGAGGTAAAAGCACATGCCTACCACCGCGGAGTCCTGGGTTCAATTCCTGGTAGTGGTACTTCCGGCTTAGTTACAGTAGACGTTCCTACAGACACAATTGGCCGTGTCTGCGGGTGGGAAGCCGGTGGGGTACGTGTCCCGATCGCTGCACCAGCGCCTCCTCTGGTCGGTCGGGGTGTCTGTTTCAGTGGAGGGGAACTGGGGGGAATAGCATGATCATCCCCCCGCGCTATGTCCTGCCAGTGAAACTCCTCGCTGAAGAACCAGCTGGCGACTGCACATGTATCAGAGAAAGCGTGTGCTAGTCTACGGCTCTCTCCAGATCGGCAGAGGGGGGTGGAGCAACGATCGGGACAGCAGGGGGAATTTGCCAAGTACAACTGAGGAGAAAATGGGAGAGAAAAAATTATTACAAGAATGAAACCATGCTGAAATCTTACAGTAAAACACTCTCCAATACTGTACATTATTTACAGCAAAGTGCCACATCTCCGTTTTACATACGCACGGTCACTCTCAGGAGCAGCTCTTTCTTTTGTCCGCTCTGGGTCACATTGGCCCCGGGGAAGTGGAGGGACACAGAGGTTGCTTCAGAAGGACGTCTGTCCTACAGGGAGGAAAACCCCTGCTGCTACACCTTGATAAGTCCCCCCTGTCCTCCGTCCTGGCCTTAGCCCTCAGACCCTCAGCCTAGTTCTTGGCTCCAGGCCCGCCAAAGCCCAAAAAGACCAAACCTCGTCCAAATGACTTCAGATGGATGAACAGCCACTTAGAAAAAAAAAAAAAAATTGTGTGCAAAAACAATGGGAAATGGCTGGTTTGGTTGGTCTGCTGTCAGGTTAGCTTTGAAGATAAGACAGCCGATAGGCGCTGGAGGAGATGAAGGCATGGACAGTATCCATTCCCTCCTCAGGCCCGGTGGTCCAGCAGAGACGTCTGTGTATGAGGCTGTCAAAGCAGGAATATTACACCACGGGGTCGTCAGCAAACTAATTGGGTAACAAAGACCATTTCCAGCTCAGGAAACCCATCTTTTAACAGTCCGTGTGCTGAGACTCTGATAAGAGAGTTCACGTCTAATGCATTTAGCGAGGGGCAAGTTCACCATCTTTATCTTATTTACTTAACTCGCTGTAAATATTGTTGGTCTTTAAAGTGGATTTAGTGAGACCCCATTTCTCTGAAGTGCACGCAAAGATCAAACTATTGAACACTGCGGCATGTTGTGTAGCTGATCAGCCGCCGGTA
Organism: Poromitra crassiceps; assembly: GCF_964638095.1. Taxonomy (NCBI): domain Eukaryota; kingdom Metazoa; phylum Chordata; class Actinopteri; order Beryciformes; family Melamphaidae; genus Poromitra; species Poromitra crassiceps. The sequence goes on along the minus strand of NC_139623.1, from coordinate 100,363,209 downwards.
TGCAAATCATCGGATACCTTTGTTCAATTTGTTCGTCATTACAGGAAAGTTCTGCTTAAAATGCATTTCTTGTGCTTGTGCATCCAGGCTCAACTGATTTTTACTTCATCGCACTTTGCATCAGACTTTTTAGATTTATTCGAATTATTATGCGGTTTACTTAAGATATGGCTTGAGCCCCGTTTATGAATCAGGAGGTGAGGTGGGTTGGGCAGGGATAGTCTCTTGAAATATAAAACCACATACAGTCTTTGCTATTCTAATGCGTCATCAAATTTATGACTCCAGCAGCAAAGAGAGAGGAGTTCAAAAGAATATTAAAATCCAATACCTAAAGGGGGGCACATAGGTTTATCTAAAGTCAGGGGCTTTATTCAAGCATCATGCCTAGTATTTTATTGTTTGTCCTTATTTACTGCCTCTGACTGATGCTACTCTTCCATGTGTGGTTATGAGAGTAGGGATTTGTTGTGACCCTATTGACTGATTGACTCCTGGGTTGCCTTCTTCCTTCTTTGAAGAAATCCCCCTGCACATGTTTATTCCTGACAAGTAAAGAGTGGGGCTGTCCAGAGAGAATATGCCACCTGCCACCTTGACCTCCAGGGCCATGGTAATATCCATACAGGTGAACATTACTGGCTGCATGTTGCCTATTATGTATTATGCTCCCTCACACAGCTCCTCGCTGCTCCAGGAGTCGACCCTAACTTCCATGAAAAAGATCAAACAAGTCCTACCCAATTGAATTCAAATGGGAAATTTCAAATAATTCAAATAGTGAGAAGTCAAGCGAGGGGCTGCTCTGTCCCCGGACCAAAGCCAAACACAAGAGGTACATGTGTGCATATGCGCGCCGTACCTCCAAGATGTGATTAAGTCCTGGAGCAGATGCATTACAAATTCTAACTTTCTCTTGTTTACAACTTCAAATAATTCTCCGTACATTCACATTATACTGACTAGCAGTGATACACATGCATTTACTTGTGAAGTTGAATTAAACATGGCTGCACTATAAAGAAATTGGGAACATATGTTGCTGAAGGGTCGGGTAAGTCTGAAAGGGGATTTGTGGAAAGGAAAGTTAAGATGATGAATATACTGTCGTGTAACGTGTGACTGAATCAGTAGACAGTGGTGCAGGTGATGTACAAAGGAAAGGGAGGAGAGAAGAGGGGAGTGCTTGTCTTCCGGACAGGTAGAGCTTACACTAAACTGGATGGCTTTAGAGTTGGAGCACCTCAAAGTGCCTGAAGGTAGACTGGGAGAATGGAGGCTGGATGGAGCTCCCCGGTCCCCCCTTCCTCAGTCTTTTCCTCGCCAGATTTAGGAAGCAGCAAAAGCATTTTTTCAGTGTCTAAAATATCACACAATAATTGCTTATTGAACTGTAAACATCATTTATCATCACTCTTTAATCAAAATAGGGACAACAAAGTTGTATTATCACTTCAGTATATCTTAAACAAGCCACTAAACATACAGTAATCATGCACTACCACCCATAGTCAGTAGAAATATAACCGCCGTGGCCATTTCGATGGACTGAAATAAGTAATAGCTAATACAGCACATGAACTTTGATGCTTCCAGCCCAGTCAGCAGGATAAAAGGTCATTTAAATGAGAAAATATTTATTCCCCATAGCGCCGCCATGATAGCGGCAGCCAAATAAAGGAACATGCGCACAGCGATGGGTGTCCCTTTAAAGATTCCGGGAACAGCAGTGACTCTCTCAGTTTAATCGATTTGAAAATGAAAAGTCAATTTAACAAAGTTGAAAAGAGAAAGATGGGCTAAGGGAAGAAAAAAGCATTCTCTTGCACTCAAGCAGTAAACTAACTGCCGCACAGAGCAGGCAGAGATTTCAGCTGAATTATCTCCCACCTCACATTTGCTCTTAGGCAAGCATTTTAAAAGCCAAGCGATTGAGCCAGTGATCCAATTTGAAATGCAGAAATGATTAGAGCAGCTTGCCTCATTTCATATCGAAATTTCTCTGATTTATGACAGGGCACCAGCCAAGATCTATCTCTAAAGGGAATTAGTGTGCGATTCCTGCGTATTTCTGTTATTTAGTCTCCCAATAGCAGATGCTATTGCCTTCGAGAGAGACAGGGGAGAAAAGCAATGAAAGCAGTATGTAGGTATCTTTTCATTTCAGCAGATGCAACCGCGGCCATTTAGAAGAGGAGAAAATGACACAAAAGCAGACTTGAGAAATGGAGGTATTTCCCAGTTTATGTAGGATGTTGACAGAGAATCTTATTTCAGGGTGCAGTGTGAAATATGCAGCACCTAACTAAGCACACACTGACCGAATACACCGCTTTCCCAACATGCATCGTGGCAAACACGGGCTGTGAGGTAGCTTTGGCCGTTTATTCAACAAAAAGACCCTTGCAACCCATCCATCCTTGAGGCTAAGAAAATATTAATACGCAGCGCGATAACGAGGGCTGGAGGAAAATCTCCCTTAATGAAATTTCCAGTTGACCACATGCAATTTGTTTCATCGCAGTGAACAACTAATTGCAATGGACGTTATCAAGGTGTGAGTGTGCTGTCTGCTGTAAACTGACTGGTAAAACAGGTCCAAATCCTTTATCCCCACTCCCATGTTAGAAACAGAGAACATATAAACTTGACATAACCCATACATAAGCTTGTTTTTTGTTATATTTATACATAACATCGTCTTAGAAGGACATTGCACATCAAAAGTGTTTGTGACATGGAGCCAGCGTGTGCTGGCTCCAATGTAATGTAGGGGAGAGAAAGGAGAGAAAGTGGTGAAATGATATTGGATTTTATGCCGATATCCGATATGCCGATATTTTCCACCTCTTTTGGGCGATTGCCCATGAGGATACTGATATATGCACACATTTTTCCACAACTAATTTCAGAGAACATCAAGTCACTCCTGTAGTGGAATTAACACATTATTATACCTACTCTTATCATGATGGCCCACTGGCAGATGCAGGCATAAATATCATGCTTTTCAAAATGTACACATTCACTGGGCAACATAAGAAAACTACTTCAACTTAGGTTATGTAAAATATGCCATATTTTTATTTATTTATCTAACATTTTCTTTCAAACAATACTAAGATTTATTCATTCATTCAAGCAAGTTTTGGGCCGATGCCATACTTGATTTTAAAGCCTTTATCGGCTGAGACCGAGTGGCAATATCATCGTGCATCTCTAGAAATAAATTAATCAATTCACTGACAAAAACACTGCAGAAAGATCTTTTCACAAGAAAATAATGCTTCAGATGGCTTATATGAAAAAGCCAAAACATGCAATATTCAGAAGATTTTGAAATCATTTTGGTGCGGTGACTTTATTAAGATTTAGATTGGGTGGTTTTGTTTCAAAATGGCACCACTCCACACCGAGTGGGTGTTGAAAGCAGAATGTATGAACCCCAATGAATGTGTTGAGATATTCCGACGGACGGAGTGGTTTTTGATCTGGCAGTTGTCTAAATCCTGCAGCTGTGGGATCAAGGCGGATACAGTAGCAGTCAGTGACCTTGGCGGAGGGGGGAGAAAAACGGATGAGGAAAAGAATCATTCCCACCAAGGTTCGTATCGATTTCACCTGCCCCGACCATGGAGCGGGTTAAGAGTAGCCAGTGGTGGTGAAATGGTCAGCGGCGATATCATTAGCTTGTTGTTTACACAGGGAAGCAGGGAGTTAGGAGGAAGGCTGAGTGTCACAAGCCACTTTCTTCTTCACCTCCTTCAGCTGATCAGAGGATCATGGTATCAAGGAGGGATTAGTAGCGACTTGGGATTTGTGTGATTGGTTAATTTATTGCGGTGATGGCAGGTCTTTCATCTATGGCAACATTTAATCAGCGCCGCCACAGAGGCTATTACAGGTTAGCTCCTTTCTGGAGTCAGTCCGGCTGTGCCATCAGCTCTATCACAATTCCCCTGAAATTTCCAAATTATCTGGAACAGGCTTTAGCTTCTCAGTAATAAAAATTAGAACAGATTCCTGATAGAAGCTTTTGCTCGCACAGGGCCAATTATAAATAGTACAGCCCTGCCATGGAAGAAGGAAAGGCAGAGGGGAAAATCCAAGTCTGAGAGATGTGCACGGAAACTTATCGTTCAGCTCCTGCTCCGCTCTGATCCAAATCCGTGTGGCTGAAAATTTATATTAGATTTTATCACAGAGGTCTAAGTCGGGAAAAATCAATGAAGGTTATCTTTTATGTTGCAGCAACTTGTGGAAATATTGATTTTCATTTTATAGCGAATTTGGAGCATCAGTTTGTAATCACTTCCTCGCTGACTACACTGTTTTGGTCACTGTGTATCTCTTACACGATGAGCGGTAGCAGAGCTCAGGGAAGAGGGGGGGGGGGGGAACTGGGAGAAGAGGGGGGGGGGGGGGGGGACTGGGAGAGTATTGAAACCACCGGAGTGAAGGCAGAGGGCGGATAAACCATAACACACCACATAGTGAGGGAGGCGAGAGGGCTTTTTACAAGGACTGACAAGGGTATTTTATAAACTGTTGACAAATATTGTATCGGTTATATTTATTTGCACTTTGAGTATTCGTTATACATATCTGCAAAAATATACGATAGTAAAAATAATGAATATAATCTTCTTTTAGCAAAATATTTTTGTTTTTTTGAATATCATAGCGGTTGAAATTAGAACATAAAATGGATTTAGAGTACATATATAATATGCATGAGTACTGATGATTTGGAACTGACATAAATATTCAAGCATCCAATAGGGGTCAGCATATTTTGCTGGTGCCACTCGGTTCCCTCGATGGGGTGTTTTGGACCGGAAAGAGCTCCCGTACGTCACATCCCTGCTTGTGATTGTTATGAGTTTATTTATATAAGCCAGTTGGTGCTCCCTCTCGCTCCAGGGAAATCATAATTTTCTGCCTGTCAATCTGTATTTCTTCTGGCTTCGGCCACTTAGGCCTCCTGATTTGGCTGTAGAGAAATGTTTTCATTTGCATTTTGAGTCGCTCCTCCCTAACAGTGACGCCATCGTGTCTTAATCCCAAATATGTTGTGCGCAGTTGCTCCTCTGCCTTTCTTTGTCTTTGTGATGGCTGGCTCATGCAGTATGCATAGAAAGCATCGATTCGTTATAATATAATGTGCAGTACGTATATAAATATGCAGTATGTCAATTTATGCAGGCTTACTGGTTGTTTCTATTCAGTTTCATAGAAATAACTTTTAGGGGAAAATTTAGTTAATAACAATTTACTCTTTCATTATTTCAAAAGTTCATATCACAAAAATAGGTAAAAAGAAAAAAAAAACACTGCGGTAATAACTGCAGTAATTTATATAGTCTATTAAATGTCTTTATTGTGATTCCTAACATTGGGAATAAGTCTGGCTAATGTGATATTTTTTCCCTGTTGGGCACATTAAGAGCAGCTGGAATATCATGAATTCCCAGAGGCTCTGAGGGACGGGCGAGAGGCCTCTCGCTGCTGAATAAGAGATGGCTCCAGTCTGGAGATCTAAGAAAGGGTTAATCTGATTCCCATTTCAGATAGTCGTCCTAGCAACAATCGGCCGGTCTGCTCTGCTCCTTTGACAGGGCTGTGAGATTTTCAGGTTAGCCAGATAGAAGACTTTATTGTGAGGCTAATTTGAAATGTGAAATAGAGGATGACTTAAATTACGGAGGTCTTCACTCTGTCTCATCTGCTGCCAGGGCAGGATAAGAAGATGCCAGGAGAAGGAATAAGAATATCAACGATCACAATTTACTGTCTGTAACGTGTTTGATCAGTCTGGCAGGATAGTTTGCAAATGTGCAGAGCTATATCAGGAGCATTTCATTTCATCTTTATTTAGTGCGTGCATTTGTTTTGTTACATTTCCCACAGAGCTGCAACGATTAGTCGATCAACAGAAAATTAATTGCCAACTATTTTTTTATGAACGATGAATCATTTTAGACTAATTTTCAAGAAAAAAATATTTCATTCCGGCTTCTTAAATGTGAATATTTTCTGGTTCCTTTAGTCTTCTATGACAGTAAATTGATTATCTTTGGGTTTTTCTAGACTGTTGGTCAGGACAAAAGAAGGTTGAGGATGTCATCTTGGGCTTTGGCGAGAAAGTGATCAAGATTTTTCATCATTTTATGACATTTTATCGACCAAACAACTTATCGATTGGTCGAGAAGATAATCGACGGATTAATCAATAATGAAAATAATCGTTAGTTGCAGCACTAATTTGCAGACAAAATCAGATTTGTATCATTTCACTGAGATATATTTGCTGTTTGTAAATAATGCTCGCTTAAAAACAACAACAACAAAATCATCAGCTTGTCCTTCAGTCTCCAACTAGATAGAGTTCATGGAAGGAGAAATGGGTGGGTGGGTGGGTGGGGGTGGGTCGGTCATGAAGGCGCGCTGCCGGCGCGCGGCGCTCATCTCTTGTGCATATCTGTGCCAATTCAGACCTTTAACATGCTCAAGTGACATTTGCATTTATCCTTGAAGGTTGTTGCCTTCTGCGGAGGAGAAATAGGTGAAAAGCACCAGCAAGAGGGCTGGCATTTTTTCGGTTGCATTAGGCAGATGGACAGTGTCTTGTTGCCGTCTGCCTCAGATGGAAAAAGAAATGAAGTGTTGAGATTGAGATTGCACCCCAACCCATTTTCTCTTAGCTAAACTATTTCTGTAACATCCTAATGAAGGAGGGCCCGGGGGTTCAAAAGTAATGGCCTTGAAATACTGACATTTTGCCTTTGAGTAATAGGCTACTGTACCCAGCTGCCTGAGATGTTGCTGCTACACACCCCCCCCCCCCCCCCCCCCCCCCCCGCCTGCTCTCTCACTCACACACACACACACACACACACACACACACACACACACACACACACACACACACGCCGCCCCCACACCCTTTTTCCAAATGCAGTGACAATGTATTCTTGGCTTTCGTTACCCCCTTTGGAAAAAAAATACACACAAAAAATGCCATTTGAAAATCAAATAAAAAGGAATAGAAAATCATTTGAGAATAAATAGAGCGAGCCACAATCTGGTGACCCTGCTCCATGTGAATCTATTATGGTGGATGTTGTGCTCTATCTCCCCCTTTTTTCTTTTTTTGTGTGCCTTTCTTCGAAATAAAACTCCACGGTCGACCTCTGACCGGGAAGAAAAATGACCTTACACATTCAGAATAATTTCCCGGGCATATTATAAAACGCTAACCTCAATCGCCCTTTGAAATGGATACTGATTCTTTAAATTCTTCCCCCGTTGTTTCAGGAAATAGTGAGATGGTGGCGATAGCGAGGCACAATGTGCCCAAAGTTCACCGCTGAACACTTGCTTCGTTCTCTCTGAAAGTCATCGGCCTTCTTTTTTTCCTTTCTTTGGTTTTTCTTTTGTAATTCCCAGACACCTGAGATGTTTCTTCATCTGCTAGATCTGATGCTGAATCACTGGCTTCAATCCTGGATGATCATTCCTAGAATGCAGCGGCCCTCCCATTTGTCAGCACTCAACTCCACAACTACAGCTTTTCCCTCTCCTCTCCTACTGGTCTTCACATACCATCACACACACACACACACACACACACACACACATGCGCGCACACACACACACACACACGCATGCACGCACGCACACACAAGCCCTCGTGATTCTCAAATCCTCTAAAAAAAAAGTGTGTGTAACGGTGGGATGGGGGTGTTGGCATGGAGGGCTTGAGTTGCATACTGTCTAGTTTCTGAAATTGCCTGTTTATGGCCCTTCACTGTGGCAGAAGAGCGTAACCGGGCGGTTATTAATGTTTCTTTAATCACCAAAATAAGCAGATGATTAGTGTGTGTATCTGTCCCCGTCCAGAAGACCAAGAGCTCGGTCCCGGTGGTGCTGAGCGCCGGCCCCAGGTGGCTGCTGGATGTGACTTGGCAGGGAGCGGAGGACAACAAAAACAACTGTGTGGTGTACAGCAAAGGTAAGCAGCACGCAGCATCCTGTTATCTCTCAACACACCACACCACAGCAAAGACACACACAATCCTCCATACCCTCAACTTCTGCCTCTCTCTCTCCCCCTCTGTGTGTCTCTCTCCCCCTCTGTCTCTCTCCCCCCCCCCTCTCTCTCTCTCTCTGTCTCTCTCTGTCTCTCTCTCCTCTTTTCCTCTCTTTCTTACTCTACTTGCCTCTCAAAGTCACACACACATATGTATGCATGCACGTACTGTAAGGATACACACAAAGGTACACAGACATAATACACACGTGCACACACACGCAGGCACGTACATACACACACTACACACACACACACACACACACACACACACACACACACATACACACACACACACACACACACACACACACACACACACACACTTGCATGCACACATGCACACGCTCCCATACCATATTATCTGCTTTTCTAATCCGAAGAGTAATTTATATCACTAAAACTCTGATTAGGAACAGAGAAACATCACTTGACACACAAAGTTAATGGTCTTTAGATTTCGCAAGGTAAATAATCCCTTTTTTAAAGCTGTTTGATACTAAGTGAATCCCTATCTCAACATAGATAGCCAGGAAAACGAGGGTGGAGACGGGTTAGCCATTTGGCTTTATTCGTCCTCTAACTAATTCAGTAAAACTTAAAGACCCTGGCAACCAAAATCCACCAAAACCTTCCATCTATGTAATTTAGGGTCTTATGTGCATACTTGTAAGCATCCAAAAGTTGTAAACATTAGTTTCAATCCAAATCCTAAATATTGCAATTTTTCCTGTTTTTCCTGTTTTCTGAGATTGGGGTTGGGGTGGGCGGTGATTGTTCACATGTGACACGACCCGGGCGCCTGCCAGCACACAGTATGGGTTGGACATGTCATGCAGCATGCTCCACTCTCATTGGCTATTGGCAGCATGCTGCATGATACCGTATGCCCCCAGAGTCTTACAGCAGAGAATAGCATTGAGAATTGCTGCTTATTTTCTCATGATTTTGAAATCAAATGTTATATACTTGGTGACATTCCATTCAGTTCAAATTTGACTGGGTGGTTAATTTAAAAAAAATCTGTGGTGTGACAAACTCAAAACACATGTTTATGTTTGGCTTCCAGGGACATTAAGCTGTGCATTATTTATTTATTTATTTATTTATTTATTTATTTATTTATTTATTTATTTATTTATTTATTTATTTATTTATTTAGCAATTATTTATTTATTTAGCAATTATTTATTTATTTATTTATATAAATTAGACATATTCATACTGTACAAGCCCCACCAGAAATGGATATGTGCAAAAACCACAATAGTCAAAAATCCACGTTGTTTATTCAAATGTCGGAAAAAAAAAAAATCCTGGCATGAAGATAAACTCGACTCCAACTCAAGTCTGCTGATTTGTGTCCAGAGGAGAAGAAAGCCCTCATTAAAAAAGCCCAACATGGATGTGTAGAGAGCTTGGTTGGTGTAAGGTTGCACATTGTGTGAGGAGATGCTTAGGCTGTATGAGCCACTGACACTACAGTGTGTGTCTTCACTCCTCATGAAAGCACAAGACTTCTCCAGCTATAATTGGGTCTTGACGGGTGTTAACCAGGGAGACACAGAGACATAAATAAGTAAATAAAGATGTGTTTTGGATTCCAAAGGGTGAAGGAAAGGGGCTGCATTTATCACTTTTCAAAATGATTAGCCCATGACAATACCCCAAAGACATGACAATACCCCAAAGCTGAAATGGAGCTTCTTCTCCCAAAGTGAAGAAGTGGCAGGAGTGGGATTTGCAACCCGGATTTTCGGTCTCCCAATTCTCATCTACTAATCACTAGACTGCACTGGAGTTATCCTCTTAACCGGCTACTTAACTTTGTGCTCTTTATCACCAAATCATTAAAGTTTTGATAAGCTGTTAAAGAAGATTATGCACTTCTTGAAAATCTTCTAATCTTTTTGCTAGGAGACTGACTGTATGAAACAAAAAAGGGCAATAACAAGATTTCTCACTTTTTGTTAAGTCTGTATAATTTTCTGTCCCACTCTTCAGACATGTTAGGAGATATCCTCCAGCTAGCAGCACATACAAGCTACACAGCTCTGCTGTACCTCCACTGTGCATCACACACACCCCCGTCTCTCTCTGCTGTACCTCCGCTGTGCATCACTCACACCCCCGTCTCTCCTTGTTTGTCACTTTCCCGTTTGACCTTATTAAATTAAACAGAAGAACATCTCCAGACGTCCCCTTGTGAGAGTTGTTCTGTGTTCTAGTCGTATTAGTATAAGTTCATTACGCTAAATCATCGCACGCTTGCCAACTGATGGTGAACGATAACAGAGGGACTGTTGAGTACAAAGAATTAATTTAAATCTCGTAGAAGTTAAATATCTCTCTTGTCACCTCATAGTAAGTAACTGAGACAATCACTGCAACACACAAAAAGACACCATTAAAAACCTACCTTTTCTTTCATATACACTTCTATTCATTTTGTTATATTTTTAGCCTGTGTAGACATGGATGTATTATGTGTTCCCAGCTTCTCCAGAACTACCAGAATGTTTGACGTTGAAATAAAGCTATGTTTAATATACTACTACTACTAGTACTACTAGTACTACTACTGTACTACTACTAGTACTATGATATCACAAGAAAATCCATTAAGCAAGGTGTTCCCGCTCTTGACTTGAGCAGCTTTGTAGCAACTTTTACACAGAGGGTTTTGATGTGTCGGCCGGGTGTCTGTCTTTTTCAACTCTGCAACTGAAATAGTTCCACGTTTTGCCCCTGGCTCCACTTTCAGTTCAGATGAACTGGGATTCAGTTGAAGAAGTGATGATGCTTGACGCTGTTCAATATTTTTCAGCTATTTGACTCAGACTGCTGCAGTCCACTGTCAAGAGACACACTGCAACTCTATGTATTCTAATCCTACGTTAACTATTCCAATGGGCACATACTGTACTGCACACCCTCTGGTGGTGACGTTGAAATGGAGTTTCAGCTTGCAGAATGCATTTAGTAAAAATATCAAACCTCTATCAAAATCAATATTGAATTCAATCTTTTGCAACGTTGTATATCAAAGTGTTGTTTATCACAACAGCAGTACAAATAGTAGTCTGTTTTTTTTTTCATTCTGATTTCCCCCCACATTTTTCTGACCAATTGTACTTTGCCAATTCCCCCTGCTGTCCCGGCCGTTGCTCCACCACCTCTGCCGAGCTGGGGAGAGCCGTAGACTAGAACATGCTTCCTCTGATACATGTGCGGTCGCCAACTGCTTCTTTTCACCTGACAGCGAGGTGTTTCACTGGCATGAGGTAGCGCGTTAGGATCATGCTGTTCCTCCCCAGTTCCCCTCCACTGAAACAGGCGCCCCGACCGACCAGAGGAGGCACTAGTGCAGCGACCAGGACACATACCCCACCGGCTTCCCACCCGCAGACACGGCCAATTCTGTCTGTAGGAACGTCTAACTAAGCCGGAAGTACCGCTACCGGGAATTGAACCTGGGTCTCCGTGGTGATATGACTTATTCAAATTTCAAATCTTAAAACTTCTTCAAAAAAGAGATGATGAGGGTGAAGGCAGTTTCTGTGATCACAGACTGTTAGGGGAAACTACCAGCCATCGAAAACTCTCACCAAACACCGCTCTCAAAGGACTTTGTGCTGAAATGCCAGAGGACTATCAGGCGCTTGCAAATGTAAACAATTGAGCCACTTATTTTCACCTGACAGCGAGGAGTTTCACCGGCAGGACGTAGCGCGTGGGAGGATCACGCTATTCCTCCCAGTTCCCCTCCCCCCCAAACAGGAGCCCCAACCGACTAGAAGAGCGCAGCGACCATGACATAATACCCCTAATCCAGCTTCCCACCCACAGACACGACCATTGTGCCTGTATGGACGCCCGACCAAGCCGGAGGGAACACGGGGGCTCGAACCTGTGACTCTCGTGTTGGTAGGCACGGAATCTACCGCCGCACTATCCGGACGCCAGAGTAGTCTGACAAAAGGGACAGAGAGGACAGAGTCCAGCAGTAACTTGCTGCAGGTCCCCACCTATCAGCCAGGCCCTGGCTGTTTCTATCTTCACCCCTGGGCCGTGTCTCCTCTGTGGGCTGCTCCGTCGCTCCCTCAGATGCTTCACTTATGGAAAACAGTGAATATCTCAATGCACAGTTTGTTTACAGAATATGTTTTGGCTCACACGTTCCAGTGGTCTCGGCTCTTTCTTTAGGGCTGCCTGAAAAGATAGTAGCAGTTCAGTTTGGACGGCAGCCAGTGTGAATCTATGGGGGAGTATCTCCATGTAGGGACCGCTGATTGGTTTGAGAGGCTCACGCTGTAGCCTGGCATTGGTCACTCTGCCGTTTGATTTGCTTACGCCATTATGTGCAGCCGCACATCCTCAATCCTCAACACTTGTCATTCAGGAAGTCGGGGGAATCGTGTGGAGAGGAAGAGAGGACAGGATGCAGCAAAATGATTCCTGTGAGAGTTGTGTCTCAGCAGTGTGAAATGTATAACACAAGCAGTGGAGTGTGTAACGAGCCACCAGGTGGTTTAGTCCAGTCCCCCACGGGCCCCCCCCTGGTCATCAGCGCCAAGACAAGCTAACCCTATAGTGTAAAATGACAAATTTAATTTATTTTCTTATTTTGTTATTGCCTATTTTGGCGTTCTACAGTTCCTATCGTGTTCCCGTCACTGACAAAACTGTGGCTTTTATTTATTGTCTGTCAGCACTGGTTCTGCTGTCTGTCTATATCATTTAGCCCAGATGGACAGAGAGAACCCTTTTCCCATTCAAGAATTAGAAATTAGAGGTAGACGAAAGAGTAAAGTTTGAGACGTAGACATTTCTCAAATGATGAGCCACACACTCATTCCATGAATATCAATTCTTCTTTGAGTTCCTTTCTTAACATGAGAGACAGTTGGAGCCCTGAAGTGGAAGGGAAGAGGGCAATATCAGTTTTTTCCCAGGCTGTCAGCATGGCCCTATTTGTTTTACATTAAACTCCTAGGAAGAGCCTTAGCAGCCAGCCATTACTAAAACTCTCGGCTCTACTACTGCGCTAACTCATTATCGAGAAATCCACCTGGAACTCCCACAATGCGCTCCTCCACACTCCGACAGCTTCTTTGAACCACTGAAGTTTCTAGAAACAGGCAGCAAGTCTGCAGAGTAATTATATGTTACAGTAACGCTGGAGACAGAGCAGAGAGAGAGAGAATGATAGACAGGGACAGAGAGAGAGAGAGAGTGCGTGTGAGACATAGAAACCCAGTGGAGAATTTTCGGTACAGATAAACAACAGATTGATAAACAACTGTATCGTTGGAGAGTAGGAGAGATGGAGAGGAAAAATGCATTCAACACCATTTCGATTTTTTTCTTCTTCAAATGTCACTCAAATGAATCGGCATATTTCCAATCAAGGGATTTGACAGTATTGGGGTTAAAATGCTGCAAACTTGCCTGATTGGAAGGATTTTAGTCACCGTTTAGTGAGGGAGCCAATCAAATCCATGTCCAGTTGTGATGCATTGACTGGACTTACAGGTTATGCATTTTTGAAAATGCAATAACTTTTAATTTAACCACTCAAACAAAATCTAATTTTAACAATGGATCCATTCAATATAATTGATTGTATTTATATATAAACAGTAGAAGAATCACATTCCTTTATAGACTATGGGCCCTTTAAATGTGCATACTTGGTTGGGATGACTCAGGAGTGAACGTACAGTTAAAGAAATGACGAGTGTCATGTGGAGGACTAACATAAGAGATGACTCCTTCATTGTGCTTGTGCCATTGTTACCTGGTATCTGACTCCATTGAAACTATACACACTCAGTGTGACCATATTATGTGGCGTTATTCAGAGGTCACCTAAACTTGTCACCGTAAGCCTCTTATGCCAGACCACATTCAGATACAGCGTGTTCAATAAGTCTCCAGAGCAACTTAGCCCATTGTTCATGCGGAAATTGACCAATGTAACTAGGCCGTTTTACATAAGCCTGGACAGTGCAGAATTAGCTAACTCACTGTGTCTTTGTATGATTTCGTATTCTCCAAGTCCTCGCCATCAGATCCCTTTTTACGCCTGTATTTCCTCCGTCCGCTGGTCCAGAGCTGCAGACCTCATGAGATGAACTTGCCTGACCTGCCTGGATGAAGAAGGTCTATTTCACATGATCAAACCAGCACTGCAATGTACTGTTTCAACTGCAGCCTGATACACATACATTTTTGTATTTTTTTCCATGCAGATTTTTTTTTAACATAAAACTGCACTCTTCTCTGCCCTGTTCTGTGAGGAGAGGACTCTCACAGTTCAAAATGTAATTGTTCATTTCACCCCTCCTCTTTTAAAATGATTATGGCGAATAGGAGGTGCGAGGGTTATTATCTGTTATCTGTGAACATAGCGAAATAGTGTGACTGAATAATAACTAAACAACTGACACAATGTAAAAATTCCATTATCAGTGTATTAAAACAAAATTGTACCCTAAAGGAGTCCCCACCACAGCTCCAAGCAGCCGACTAATTATGTTTAATTAAAATACAACAGAGATCAACAGAATCATTTTCATTAGGAAATTATTAACGATTCAACTGCAACAATAATTGATTGCACTGAGCCACGCGATAACTCGGTACGGCCAGGCTGGAGTGAGCGGGGGAGCGAGGAGCGGCTGGTGTAGGAGTTTTGGCAGCTGTAGTGTGGCGTTGTGTTGTTGAAGCGGCCGCTTCCATGTTAGTCATTGAGGAGAAATTGTAAAGGTGGCTTTACGGAGAGGAGAGAGGAGGAGGGTGTGTGGTGGGTTAAGGACAACAGAATTAAAATCATAATATGGCGATCTGAGAGGCCTTAACCATCCCACACACATGTTTAGCAGCATGGGCATTCATGCACATGCTTACATATGAAACACACACACATGACTAAGAAGGGCACACATACACACACTCTCTCTCTCTCCTGTGTTTTTCTCCCCATGTACACAAACATATACAAGAGGGCGTACTCTCTTCTTTCTTTCTTTCTTTCTTTCTTTCTTTCTCTCCCGCACGCACGCATCGGCACCCATAAACACAGCCTGCGCACACGGGCGTCCGCGCACACGTAACGCTCACACACACGTAACGCTCACACACACTTTGTTATTGCTCCATTCAGAGGCATGTGAAAGACGTCAGCTCCAGACGCTTCCTCCAACAGCCTTTTATGTGCATTGTCTCTCTCTCTCTCTCTCTCTCTCTCTCTCTCTCTCTCTCTCTCTCTCTCTCGTGGTGCAGGCAGTTTCCCTCTGCTAGACAGTATAGCACAGACACCAGACACTCTGTCACAGCACTCAGATTTACTGCAAACACACACACACACACACACACACACACACACACACACAACACAAGACACACGCAAACGCACACAGGACAAACAGACCAAACCCTATTCACAAAAATTTGCATAATGCCTGCTGACACATATATGTCCATCTGTATTCACTATAGCCTATAAGCCTTGAAACAAAAACAACAATACAGAGAGAGGATGTAAAAGACGTGATGGGCACTGATGAGGAGCAGGAGACAAGGCGACTTAAATACTGAAGCTTTTCATATATCAGTACTTAACATTGTGTTGCTGGACTCTCTGTGTACGTAGTGAGTGAGTGTGTTGCTGGACTCTCTGTGTACGTAGTGAGTGAGTGTGTTGCTGGACTCTCTGTGTACGTAGTGAGTGAGTGTGTTGCTGGACTCTCTGTGTACGTAGTGAGTGAGTGTGTTGCTGGACTCTCTGTGTACGTAGTGAGTGAGTGTGTTGCTGGACTCTCTGTGTACGTAGTGAGTGAGTGTGTTGCTGGACTCTCTGTGTACGTAGTGAGTGAGTGTGTTGCTGGACTCTCTGTGTACGTAGTGAGTGAGTGTGTTGCTGGACTCTCTGTGTACGTAGTGAGTGAGTGTGTTGCTGGACTCTCTGTGTACGTAGTGAGTGAGTGTGTTGCTGGACTCTCTGTGTACGTAGTGAGTGAGTGTGTTGCTGGACTCTCTGTGTACGTAGTGAGTGAGTGTGTTGCTGGACTCTCTGTGTACGTAGTGAGTGAGTGTGTTGCTGGACTCTCTGTGTACGTAGTGAGTGAGTGTGTTGCTGGACTCTCTGTGTACGTAGTGAGTGAGTGTGTTGCTGGACTCTCTGTGTACGTAGTGAGTGAGTGTGTTGCTGGACTCTCTGTGTACGTAGTGAGTGAGTGTGTTGCTGGACTCTCTGTGTACGTAGTGAGTGAGTGTGTTGCTGGACTCTGTGTACGTAGTGAGTGAGTGTGTTGCTGGACTCTCTGTGTACGTAGTGAGTGAGTGTGTTGCTGGACTCTCTGTGTACGTAGTGAGTGAGTGTGTTGCTGGACTCTCTGTGTACGTAGTGAGTGAGTGTGTTGCTGGACTCTCTGTGTACGTAGTGAGTGAGTGTGTTGCTGGACTCTCTGTGTACGTAGTGAGTGAGTGTGTTGCTGGACTCTCTGTGTACGTAGTGAGTGAGTGTGTTGCTGGACTCTCTGTGTACGTAGTGAGTGAGTGTGTTGCTGGACTCTCTGTGTACGTAGTGAGTGAGTGTGTTGCTGGACTCTCTGTGTACGTAGTGAGTGAGTGTGTTGCTGGACTCTCTGTGTACGTAGTGAGTGAGTGTGTTGCTGGACTCTCTGTGTACGTAGTGAGTGAGGGTGTTGCTGGACTCTCTGTGTACGTAGTGAGTGAGTGTGTTGCTGGACTCTCTGTGTACGTAGTGAGTGAGTGTGTTGCTGGACTCTCTGTGTACGTAGTGAGTGAGTGTGTTGCTGGACTCTCTGTGTACGTAGTGAGTGAGTGTGTTGCTGGACTCTCTGTGTACGTAGTGAGTGAGTGTGTTGCTGGACTCTCTGTGTACGTAGTGAGTGAGTGTGTTGCTGGACTCTCTGTGTACGTAGTGAGTGAGTGTGTTGCTGGACTCTCTGTGTACGTAGTGAGTGAGTGTGTTGCTGGACTCTCTGTGTACGTAGTGAGTGAGTGTGTTGCTGGACTCTCTGTGTACGTAGTGAGTGAGTGTGTTGCTGGACTCTCTGTGTACGTAGTGAGTGAGTGTGTTGCTGGACTCTCTGTGTACGTAGTGAGTGAGTGTGTTGCTGGACTCTCTGTGTACGTAGTGAGTGAGTGTGTTGCTGGACTCTCTGTGTACGTAGTGAGTGAGTGTGACGTCACCCATTGTTTTGTGGACTCCCGTTTTGAAGCCTCGGGTTTGGCATTTTGACCGCTGCCATCTTGCTTTTGTGCAGCCAGATGTGATGTATTTGTATTTGTATTTGTATTTGTATTTGTAGCTCTATTTGGACGAGAGGGGGTTTCCCAGAGCCGCAGCTCCACCTGCTAATGGTCCGTGATTGGCGAGCTGCGACCTGTCAGTCACACCCAAAACATGTCTTTTTATCATCTATTTTACTCTGAGCGGGTGAGTTGTATAAACAATTCATGGGCAAATGAGCTAGAGACCAAAACACGTTTATTATTAAGCTGTAAAGTCGGGCATTTTGTGAATGGAAGATTATTCACTTTTGGAGCCAGCCTCAAGTGGCCATTCGAGGAACTTGGTACTTCCGCATTGGCCGCAATGCGACCAAACAAAACTGCCTTTTCGGTGTACAGGTATATGTGCTCATGCTTTAAAATATGCGTGCGTGCGCTTTTTTTTTTACATGTGCACTTGGGTGAGTGTGTGTGTATATTGATGCGTGTGTGCTTGTTGTGACTTGTGAGTGTGTGTGTGTGTGTGTGTGTGTGTGTGTGTGTGTGTGTGTGTGTGTGTGTGTGTTAGGATGCGTGTGTGCTTGTTGTGACTTGTGAGTGTGTGTAGATGCGTGTGTGCTTGTTGTGACTTGTGAGTGTGCGAGTGTAGATGCGTGTGTGCTTGTTGTGACTTGTGAGTTTGTGTGTTAAGATGTGTGTGTGCTTGTTGTGACTTGTGAGTGTGTGTGTGTGTGTGTGTGTGTGTGTGTTAGGATGCGTGTGTGCTTGTTGTGACTTGTGAGTGTGTGTGTTAGGATGCGTGTGTGCTTGTTGTGACTTGTGAGTGTGTGTGTGTGTGTGTGTGTGTGTGTGTGTGTGTGTAGATGCGTGTGTGCTTGTTGTGACTTGTGAGTGTGTGTGTGTAGATGCGTGTGTGCTTGTTGTGACTTGTGAGTGTGTGTGTGTTAGGATGCGTGTGTGGTTGTTGTGACTTGTGAGTGTGTGTGTGTGTGTGTGTGTTAGGATGCGTGTGTGCTTGTTGTGACTTGTGTGTGTGTGTGTTAGGATGCGTGTGTGCTTGTTGTGACTTGTGTGTGTGTGTGTGTGTTAGGATGCGTGTGTGCTTGTTGTGACTTGTGAGTGTGTGTAGATGCGTGTGTGCTTGTTGTGACTTGTGAGTGTGCGAGTGTAGATGCGTGTGTGCTTGTTGTGACTTGTGAGTTTGTGTGTTAAGATGTGTGTGTGCTTGTTGTGACTTGTGAGTGTGTGTGTGTGTGTGTGTGTTAGGATGCGTGTGTGCTTGTTGTGACTTGTGAGTGTGTGTGTTAGGATGCGTGTGTGCTTGTTGTGACTTGTGAGTGTGTGTGTGTGTGTGTGTGTGTGTGTGTGTGTGTAGATGCGTGTGTGCTTGTTGTGACTTGTGAGTGTGTGTGTGTAGATGCGTGTGTGCTTGTTGTGACTTGTGAGTGTGTGTGTGTTAGGATGCGTGTGTGGTTGTTGTGACTTGTGAGTGTGTGTGTGTGTGTGTGTGTTAGGATGCGTGTGTGCTTGTTGTGACTTGTGAGTGTGTGTGTTAGGATGCGTGTGTGCTTGTTGTGACTTGTGAGTGTGTGTGTTAGGATGCGTGTGTGCTTGTTGTGACTTGTGAGTGTGTGTGTGTTAGGATGCGTGTGTGGTTGTTGTGACTTGTGAGTGTGTGTAGATGCGTGTGTGCTTGTTGTGACTTGTGAGTGTGCGAGTGTAGATGCGTGTGTGCTTGTTGTGACTTGTGAGTTTGTGTGTTAAGATGTGTGTGTGCTTGTTGTGACTTGTGAGTGTGTGTGTGTGTGTGTGTGTGTTAGGATGCGTGTGTGCTTGTTGTGACTTGTGAGTGTGTGTGTTAGGATGCGTGTGTGCTTGTTGTGACTTGTGAGTGTGTGTGTGTGTGTGTGTGTGTGTGTGTGTGTGTGTGTGTGTAGATGCGTGTGTGCTTGTTGTGACTTGTGAGTGTGTGTGTGTAGATGCGTGTGTGCTTGTTGTGACTTGTGAGTGTGTGTGTGTTAGGATGCGTGTGTGGTTGTTGTGACTTGTGAGTGTGTGTGTGTGTGTGTGTGTTAGGATGCGTGTGTGCTTGTTGTGACTTGTGAGTGTGTGTGTTAGGATGCGTGTGTGCTTGTTGTGACTTGTGAGTGTGTGTGTTAGGATGCGTGTGTGCTTGTTGTGACTTGTGAGTGTGTGTGTGTGTGTGTGTGTGTGTGTGTGTGTGTGTGTGTGTAGATGTGTGTGTGCTTGTTGTGACTTGTGAGTGTGTGTGTGTAGATGCGTGTGTGCTTGTTGTGACTTGTGAGTGTGTGTGTGTTAGGATGCGTGTGTGGTTGTTGTGACTTGTGAGTGTGTGTGTGTGTGTGTGTGTTAGGATGCGTGTGTGCTTGTTGTGACTTGTGAGTGTGTGTGTTAGGATGCGTGTGTGCTTGTTGTGACTTGTGAGTGTGTGTGTTAGGATGCGTGTGTGCTTGTTGTGACTTGTGAGTGTGTGTGTGTGTGTGTGTGTGTGTGTGTGTGTGTGTGTGTGTGTGTGTGTGTGTGTAGATGCGTGTGTGCTTGTTGTGACTTGTGAGTGTGTGTGTGTAGATGCGTGTGTGCTTGTTGTGACTTGTGAGTGTGTGTGTGTTAGGATGCGTGTGTGGTTGTTGTGACTTGTGAGTGTGCGAGTGCAGCCGGTCGTCCTTGTATCAATGCCATGGAGGGTGTCAGGCTAATGAGCGCGGGCTGTCCTTAGAGCAGGAGGCTTTGGGTTGTGCCATTCACTCTGCATATTTAAATGCCTTGTAGAGCTTAAGTAGGCCCACTTTTCCATGTCAGGGCAGCGTTCAATCCTGCTGCGACCATTAATTATGATAGCATTGTGCTCCAGTGTGGCTAATAAGAGTGATGTATTGCACCCTCGTGGCATTATAATCATCTGAGTGAAGTACCTGGACTACACCGAGCTGGCTTTAAGCACCACCTGTTTTTTTTAAGGTGAAGAGGAAGCTGCTATTGCCTCCTCTCCGCCTCCACCACCGGCTGATTGGTTAATGTGCTTGTACATGAGAGCGTGTCACTGATTTAACTTCTCCATAATTGGATAATCAATGATTAGAGATGTCGGTATCGATCAGGCGCAGGAAGGCTGATTGTGTGTCTGGGTGCAAAGGAGGGGTACACACACACACACACACACACACACACACACACACACACACACACACACACACACAGTCACACAGTCACACACATACACACCTACACAGTTACACGTTGACACTCACACACTCACAATGATGCACATACAGTATTCACACCAACTGGCAACCGGCAACCAAACTGCAGTTCCTTGAATGACCACTTGAGGCTGGCTCCAAAAGGGAGTCAATCCCCAACATTGACCTTTTCCACAGCAGCCATTTTGTATCTAAAAGGCAGGGTAAACACAGGTGCAACCAAAACATAAATAAGGGTTTCCAACTTCCAATCCATTTCCAGTGCTGGGGCCCTCATTAATGTTTTGGTTGCACCTGTTTAGACACAAAATGGCTGCTGTGGAAAAGGCGCATTCACCCCCATGTTAAAATGCCCAACGTTAGCCTACAGTAAAAATAAACAGCCTGGTTCAAAAAATGGTTTTGGTCTCAATAGGGAATTTCACCTTTCATGACAACGTTACGGGGAGTGAATTTCTATATAACTCACCCATTTAGAGTAAAATAGACGATAAAAAGCAGACTATATTTTGGGCATTATTATTATATATTTTTTTACATTTCATTTTAAATTTTAACAATATATGAACAAAACAAACGAACAAGCTCAGACAGGAAAGAAAAAGAAAGGAAAGAAAAACATACATATAATATCGACAGTTATTATAGGTGCTATATAGGGTGCTTATGCTGCATACAGACGGGAGGTTGAACGGTTGGCCCTGGTGCGGTCAGAACAACCTGGAGCTGAACCAGCTCAAAACTGTAGAGATGATTGTCGACTTCAGGAGGAGCCCCCCTGCACTACCCCCCCTCACCATTCTTGGCAGCACTGTGTCTACAGTGGAAACCTACAAGTTCCTGGGATCCACAATCTCCCAGGACCTAAAGTGGGAGACCAATGTAGTCAAATCATCCACTTCTACACCGCCGTCATCAGTCCATCCTCTGCAACTCCATCACTGTCTGGTTCGGGTCTGCCACCAAACAGAACCAGCACAGACTGCAACAGACGGTCAGGACTGCAGAAAAAAGCATTGGCACAAACCTGCCCTCCATCCAGGACTTGTACTCCTCCAGAGTCAGAAAACGGGCAGGGGAAATAATCACGGACCCATCTCACCCTGGTCACGACATGTTTGAACTCCTCCCCTCTGGTAGACCGTACAGGCTATAACTCCTCCCCTCTGGTAGACCGTACAGGCTATAACTCCTCCCCTCTGGTAGACCGTACAGACTATAACTCCTCCCCTCTGGTAGACCGTACAGGCTATAACTCCTCCCCTCTGGTAGACCGTACAGGCTATAACTCCTCCCCTCTGGTAGACCGTACAGGCTATCGTACACTCCTCCCCTCTGGTAGACCGTACAGGCTATCGTACACCAAAACAACCACACATAACTCCTCCCCTCTGGTAGACCGTACAGGCTATAACTCCTCCCCTCTGGTAGACCGTACAGGCTATAACTCCTCCCCTCTGGTAGACCGTACAGGCTATCGTACACTCCTCCCCTCTGGTAGACCGTACAGGCTATCGTACACCAAAACAACCACACATAACTCCTCCCCTCTGGTAGACCGTACAGGCTATAACTCCTCCCCTCTGGTAGACCGTACAGGCTATAACTCCTCCCCTCTGGTAGACCGTACAGGCTATCGTACACTCCTCCCCTCTGGTAGACCGTACAGGCTATCGTACACCAAAACAACCACACATAACTCCTCCCCTCTGGTAGACCGTACAGGCTATAACTCCTCCCCTCTGGTAGACCGTACAGGCTATAACTCCTCCCCTCTGGTAGACCGTACAGGCTATAACTCCTCCCCTCTGGTAGACCGTACAGGCTATCGTACACCAAAACAACCAGACATGAGAACACGTTCTTCCCACAGGCCATCACTCTGATGAACACAACACTCAACACTTCGCTGTACACTTTAATCACTTCATCACTTTACCCTGAATCACATTACCTGTTGCACCTACCTCATGCAAAAAATACACCCCCGACAGACACACACACACACACACACACACACACACACACACACACACACACACACACACACACACACACACACACACACACACACACACACACTATCCTAAGGCGTAACATGTTAACTGTGCAATAAGCATGTAATAACTGTGCAATTACTGTCCCAAAACATTTCTTATATACAGTAGATCTATAAACAACTGTGCAATATCTAACCTATATAGCCTGTTTACAATCCAGTGTTGGTTACACTTAGTTTATACATAGGTATTATTTCTCATATACATATTTATAATGTCACCTTACATCATACTTATTGTATTGTATATAATGTAAATAGCAGCCAGCTTGCTTTATGCACATTTGATTGATGTCCTTGTTTGGGGTTAGGGTTGTGCTTGTGCAAGGCGTCGAACAGGAACCAGCCAGGCAAGTCACCCACCACCCCCAACCTCGTCGAGGTAGGCTAGAAACGGGTCCCAAATAGTTAGAAACGTTTTAAGTGAGTTGGTTCTTAGGGATCTGAGCCTCTCCATCCTTATAACAGAGATCATGTCTGTCAACCACAGTTGGAAAGAAAGTGAAGAGGGGGACTTCCATTCTTTCAGAATTAGTTTTTTGGCAACAGTTGTCCCCAGTGTCAGAGACTGTTGCACAGCTGTGGGGAAGCCCAGAGAGGTATCCGAGCAGCCGAAGATGGCGAGTTATGCCTCTGGCTGAAGGGTTATTTTGTAGGCCTAAGGCCTCTCTGGCAGCATCACTAAGTTTGGGTGTTTCAAGAGGGTCAAAAAAGTACCGTAAATTCCGGACTATAAGCCGCACCGGTGTATAAGCCGCACCTTCAAAGTTGACTATTTTTTTCTTATATAAGCCGCACCGGACTATAAGCCGCGGGTGTTTTAATGGTATTTTTTTTTTTTTTTTTTTTTGTGTTTTAATGTTTAATTACCATATGTAAGGGTTCATGCACAGAGGGGATTGTAGAGGAAGCTCCCATTTATTAACATTTCAACAAAACAACATAACACAACACCACCTGTGTTGTTTTTTACAGTGCACACAGTGTCATACAGTGTCATACAGTGTGGTGAAAAGAGGGCAAGAGAGGAAATTAAAACTTATTATAGTTATATAGGATTTATAGTTAGAAAGAGTGCTAAAAAAGAGAGATTTTTTTTTTTTTTTTTTTTTTTTTTTGAAAAAATCCATAGATAAGCCGCACCGTTATATAAGCCGCAGGGGCCAAAAAAGCCCAAAAAACGGGAAAAAGGTGCGGCTTATAGTCCGGAAGGTAGTTCAAATTAGATTGAGACACACTTAGATGAGTAGAGTTCACTGTAAAACTCCCTAAAACGGTTGTTCATCTCCTTGGGGTCAGTCACCAGGGCGCCCCTCTTCGATTTGATGGAGAGGATTGACCTAGGGGCCTGTGCGCCCTTGAGCTGCCGCGCCAGGAGCCCCTCAGGCTTATTTTGGGCATTATTGATAGGTCACCAGTGATCGTGCAGTTCCCCGATTACGGACCAATAGCAGGCGGCGCTGTGGGAAACCCCTGGTCGTGAAGATGGCAGCGGCCAAAATGCCAAACTGCAGGCCTCAAAACAAGAGTCCACGAACCAATTGGTGACGTCATGGTGGTTACGTCCATATCTTTATAGTCTATGATTCACACATACATGTACACACGCATGAACAACATGGAGTCACACACCCAGTATGTACACAGAGCTAAAGGCATCAAAACAGAGACCTGTGATGGCTTTTGTAATGTTTTGAACTTGTCTGGAGACTTAATTTAGCATGTGCGCTCACATTGCCTGCATGTTTGCCAGCGTGCGAGTGCATTACCCCCCC
The DNA here is from genome assembly GCF_964638095.1 of Poromitra crassiceps. NCBI lineage: Eukaryota > Metazoa > Chordata > Actinopteri > Beryciformes > Melamphaidae > Poromitra > Poromitra crassiceps. The sequence goes on along the minus strand of NC_139623.1, from coordinate 100,338,798 downwards.
TATCTGTTGTGTATAAGCATGTTATATGAGTTATCTGCATTGCCTTTGCAGATGTCTTTGAACATTGAACTGGTTAAGTGGATTTTAAGGAGCTGGCTCTTCATATTTGGACCATGTCTCTTCAGTATTGAATGTGTTCAATACAGATGGGAAGAAAGATCTCATTTTTATTCCATTAATCACTTGCAAGTTAATGTGATTATATGTACTTTATATTTCCCTTCTTAACTTCCCTCCCTTAACGGCATAATCAATGACCATTTTTATATTCATTGAAAAATTCCTTGGATATGAAAATAAGCTTCTGCGAGTTTTTTTCTTTGTAATCTACTGCAGGATCTGGAGTCAGTAATTAAAGAGTCCATTCTGTGTGTGTCTTCTAAAAGCCCTTAGCCTGCTTTTAGGCCTGGGTATGATCCAGCCCACCGCCCCCATCTCTGCTGTGGTAAGTAGGTGTGAAAAGCATTGTCAATGTGCTTTGGGATAAAGCCCTGCTTTTGGATGCCATTGGTCAGAGTCAAACTCCCCCCACCACACACACACACACACACACACACACACACGATCCAGGAGCAGTTTGAGAAGCAGTGTATATGTGTGTGTGTGTGTGTGTGTGTGTGTGTGTGTGGGGGGTCGTGGAGGGGTGTGTGTGTGTGTATGTGTGTATGTGTGTAGGGGGTCGTGGAGGGGTGTGTGTATGTGTGTAGGGGGTCGTGGAGGGGTGTGTGTGCGTCTGTGTGTGTGTGTGTGTGTGTGTGTGTGTGTGTGTGTGTAGGGGGTCGTGGAGGGGTGTGTGTGCGGGGATAATCAGAGACAAAAGCTGAGAGCTGGAGAGAGGGGCCTTTCTGCACATCCGCACCGCTTTTGGGAAGAAGAAGGGGGGGGCTTTTTTATCAGACTTGAGGGGGGGGGGGGTTCACATTGTGAGAGAGAGAGAGGGAGATGGAGGGAGAGGTATAGATAGAAGAATCACTGAGGTGGAGGGGCGTTTAGATGGTCAGTCAGCATGATGGTTAAAGTATGTGTGAGGGTTTGACACAGGACTGCAGCCACTGGAACTAAACGAGTGAGAGATGAAACTGAGTCGAACAGGTGCAAGTCCGACGAGCCGAGGGGGAGAGGCGACGATCGCCCTGTGTGTGGAAAAACCAAAACAATAAAGTAGTGTAGGGGAAGAGAACATGACAGAGGGGAAAGATGAAGTGGACGACAAGCACTGATGCACCTTTGGAAGAAAAAGATACAGCATTGACTGTTATGATCGTACAGAATAGAGTTACAATTCTATTAAGGCGTTATGGGGTGTCGTGGCAAAGAATTCATTTTTCCTTTTATAATGTATACCCCTGCAAATCAATTGTGTTTTGGGGGGGTGGGGTGGGGGTCAAAAGATAATCAGATTTCCTCTGAAGAAATAGGAAGACACATTACAAAATTGTTTTGTGGGGTCGCCGCTGTGTTCATGCAGGACAACTTGGCGATAACCTTTATACATACCTTTGCAGCTAATCCATTTTATTGATTGTACATCCACCTGTGTGGCAAAAAAGCACATAGCCTGGTAGTGTTTAGAGTGTGGTATCAGTGTGATATAGCCTGGTAGTGTTTAGACTTTAGAGTGTGGTATCAGTGTGATATAGCCTGGTAGTGTTTAGACTTTAGAGTGTGGTATCAGTGTGATATAGCCTGGTAGTGTTTAGACTTTAGAGTGTGGTATCAGTGTGATATAGCCTGGTAGTGTTTAGACTTTAGAGTGTGGTATCAGTGTGATATAGCCTGGTAGTGTTTAGACTTTAGAGTGTGGTATCAGTGTGATATAGCCTGGTAGTGTTTAGACTTTAGAGTGTGGTATCAGTGTGATATAGCCTGGTAGTGTTTAGAGTGTGGTATCAGTGTGATATAGCCTGGTAGTGTTTAGACTTTAGAGTGTGATATCAGTGTGATATAGCCTGGTAGTGTTTAGAGTGTGGTATCAGTGTGATATAGCCTGGTAGTGTTTAGAGTGTGGTATCAGTGTGATATAGCCTGGTAGTGTTTAGAGTGTGGTATCAGTGTGATATAGCCTGGTAGTGTTTAGAGTGTGATATCAGTGTGATATAGCCTGGTAGTGTTTAGAGTGTGATATCAGTGTGATATAGCCTGGTAGTGTTTAGAGTGTGGTATCAGTGTGATATAGCCTGGTAGTGTTTAGAGTGTGGTATCAGTGTGACATAGCCTGGTAGTGTTTAGAGTGTGGTATCAGTGTGATATAGCCTGGTAGTGTTTAGAGTGTGATATCAGTGTGATATAGCCTGGTAGTGTTTAGAGTGTGGTATCAGTGTGACATAGCCTGGTAGTGTTTAGAGTGTGGTATCAGTGTGATATAGCCTGGTAGTGTTTAGAGTGTGGTATCAGTGTGATATAGCCTGGTAGTGTTTAGAGTGTGGTATCAGTGTGACATAGCCTGGTAGTGTTTAGAGTGTGGTATCAGTGTGATATAGCCTGGTAGTGTTTAGAGTGTGGTATCAGTGTGATATAGCCTGGTAGTGTTTAGAGTGTGGTATCAGTGTGATATAGCCTGGTAGTGTTTAGAGTGTGGTATCAGTGTGATATAGCCTGGTAGTGTTTAGAGTGTGATATCAGTGTGATATAGCCTGGTAGTGTTTAGAGTGTGATATCAGTGTGATATAGCCTGGTAGTGTTTAGAGTGTGGTATCAGTGTGATATAGCCTGGTAGTGTTTAGAGTGTGGTATCAGTGTGATATAGCCTGGTAGTGTTTAGACTTTAGAGTGTGATATCAGTGTGATATAGCCTGGTAGTGTTTAGACTTTAGAGTGTGATATCAGTGTGATATAGCCTGGTAGTGTTTAGACTTTAGAGTGTGGTATCAGTGTGATATAGCCTGGTAGTGTTTAGACTTTAGAGTGTGATATCAGTGTGATATAGCCTGGTAGTGTTTAGAGTGTGGTATCAGTGTGATATAGCCTGGTAGTGTTTAGAGTGTGGTATCAGTGTGATATAGCCTGGTAGTGTTTAGAGTGTGGTATCAGTGTGATATAGCCTGGTAGTGTTTAGAGTGTGATATCAGTGTGATATAGCCTGGTAGTGTTTAGAGTGTGATATCAGTGTGATATAGCCTGGTAGTGTTTAGAGTGTGGTATCAGTGTGATATAGCCTGGTAGTGTTTAGAGTGTGGTATCAGTGTGATATAGCCTGGTAGTGTTTAGACTTTAGAGTGTGATATCAGTGTGATATAGCCTGGTAGTGTTTAGACTTTAGAGTGTGATATCAGTGTGATATAGCCTGGTAGTGTTTAGACTTTAGAGTGTGGTATCAGTGTGATATAGCCTGGTAGTGTTTAGAGTGTGGTATCAGTGTGATATAGCCTGGTAGTGTTTAGAGTGTGATATCAGTGTGATATAGCCTGGTAGTGTTTAGAGTGTGATATCAGTGTGATATAGCCTGGTAGTGTTTAGAGTGTGGTATCAGTGTGATATAGCCTGGTAGTGTTTAGAGTGTGGTATCAGTGTGATATAGACTGGTAGTGTTTAGAGTGTGATATCAGTGTGATATAGCCTGGTAGTGTTTAGACTTTAGAGTGTGGTATCAGTGTGATATAGCCTGGTAGTGTTTAGACTTTAGAGTGTGGTATCAGTGTGATATAGCCTGGTAGTGTTTAGACTTTAGAGTGTGATATCAGTGTGATATAGCCTGGTAGTGTTTAGACTTTAGAGTGTGATATCAGTGTGATATAGCCTGGTAGTGTTTAGAGTGTGATATCAGTGTGATATAGCCTGGTAGTGTTTAGAGTGTGGTATCAGTGTGATATAGCCTGGTAGTGTTTAGAGTGTGATATCAGTGTGATATAGCCTGGTAGTGTTTAGAGTGTGATATCAGTGTGATATAGCCTGGTAGTGTTTAGAGTGTGGTATCAGTGTGATATAGCCTGGTAGTGTTTAGAGTGTGGTATCAGTGTGATATAGCCTGGTAGTGTTTAGACTTTAGAGTGTGGTATCAGTGTGATATAGCCTGGTAGTGTTTAGACTTTAGAGTGTGGTATCAGTGTGATATAGCCTGGTAGTGTTTAGACTTTAGAGTGTGGTATCAGTGTGATATAGCCTGGTAGTGTTTAGACTTTAGAGTGTGATATCAGTGTGATATAGCCTGGTAGTGTTTAGAGTGTGGTATCAGTGTGATATAGCCTGGTAGTGTTTAGAGTGTGGTATCAGTGTGATATAGCCTGGTAGTGTTTAGAGTGTGATATCAGTGTGATATAGCCTGGTAGTGTTTAGAGTGTGATATCAGTGTGATATAGCCTGGTAGTGTTTAGAGTGTGGTATCAGTGTGATATAGCCTGGTAGTGTTTAGACTTTAGAGTGTGGTATCAGTGTGATATAGCCTGGTAGTGTTTAGACTTTAGAGTGTGGTATCAGTGTGATATAGCCTGGTAGTGTTTAGAGTGTGGTATCAGTGTGATATAGCCTGGTAGTGTTTAGAGTGTGGTATCAGTGTGATATAGCCTGGTAGTGTTTAGACTTTAGAGTGTGGTATCAGTGTGATATCACACTTTTTCTTTCATCATTGCGGCGCGCGGGAGAACACACGGCAAGCCACCTCTGAGCTGCCTTATCTATGGCTGTTCTATCATGTGATCTGCTCAAGGGATCTTAGCTATTCCACCACTCTTAAAAGCCAATGCCATGGGTAAGGACATAGGGATGCATGGGGTGGGTTCCCCAATGAGCTGTGTGCTTATTGCAGGACCTATGGTACTTGTGCACTTCGTGAACTAAAGTAATCCTCTTGAAAGCATTTAGGTGTTAAAAATCAACAATTTTAATAGTTAGATTCCGGGTAATCTCTCGAAACAGACTTTTGACTTGCATCGAAAATCTGTCGGCATGCTCCGTGAAAAGCCGAATAACAGCGCTCACAGGGGGCAGGCTGGCATATTATCAAAATGGAGAAGACGTGACCGAGTGTGTAGCCAAACTTACCATTTTCAGCGTGTAGCAAGTTGCTACAGTACTTGCTACTAGCAACGAGCTAGCATTGTTGTTGTTTCATAGTGACTGAGGGATTTGAGAGTGACACGCAGGGAGCAGAAAGGAAATCCATAAATGGTCAGAGCCGGTCGGTCGGAGCCAATGGCAGAGCTTGCAGGGAGCTCACCCGCCCTGCAGCTCGCCGAGCTGACCCCGCAGTTCACATACGCAGCTCGGCCGCAGCGTGGCCTCGCCTGCTCTATTGGCGCACGTGTGTGTGTGCCCCTTAAGTTTACATCAGTGCCTATGCCATCATCAGTGATGTCATAAGCTGAAACATGCTCTTATGACATCACTGATGACATCATCAGTGATGTCACAATGCGTATGACATCATCAGTGGGACAAAAATTGAAACAGGGAACAGACAGAGAACAGTGCCCACTTGCTCCCTTTTATATAAGAAGATTCAACACACTCACACAAACACCGCTGTTCACACTAGGCCAGGGGTTCCCAACCTTTTTTGGCTTGTGACCCTACTTTGATGTTCCAAAAACCTACCCCCCACCCCTCCCCAAAGCACGGTACATCATCAGCATCATCATCATCATCATCATCATAATCTTATTTAATAAGAGAAGTGTGCGTGTGTGTGTGCGTGTGAGAAGAATTCAGGGCCGGACGTGTGATCGGGCTGAAACTTTCAGGGGTTGTAAAGAGCACCCGTTAGATGATTGCCCTAATTACCTAATGATGTGATGTCATCAGTGATGTCAGTGATGATGTCACTAATGATGTGATGTCATCAGTGATGTCAGTGATGATGTCATCAGTGATGATGTCATCAGTGATATTATGTTCCAGACCAGGGGGGGCTAACCCTAACCCTAATCCCACAGGTCCGCTAGTAACTAAAAGGGAGCAAGTGGGCTCTGTGATTTTGGTCCCGGAAGTGATGTCACTCAACTGGAAGTGATGTCATCAGCGATGTCACTTGAGCAATTGTGCATTGTGTCATAGGCATTGTGACATCATCAGTGATGTCAGAAGTGCAATTCTGATGTCATCAGTGATGCGAAGTTACGACATCTTCAGTGATGTCATCAGTGACATTTTTGTCCCACTGAGTAAACTTAAGAAGCACACACACCCCAACGCATGTAAACTTAAAGCTGCATTCAGCGATGTGCCCAATTCGGCTGTATTCGTTAGGTTTCGTTTGGAGGAGTCCCCCCTCCCCTCCCTACATTGTTCACGGGAATGCGCACAGGCAAGCTACCTCAGGCTGCAGCGCAGATCCAACATGGCAGCAGTCTGCAAACTGTAAACACAGCAGCAATGTAAGTACAATATAAACCGTGCCACTTTCCAGCCACCTACTGAAATTAAATCAGAGACGATACGTTACACCCACATGGTAACTTTAGTATGATTATGGTGTTTGCTAATAAAAATGTGTCCTAATGGCTAACATAGATCGATAGCTGGCCACGGCTAGCGTAGCTAGTAGCTGAGCTAGCCATCTTTAGGAGACAAGTAGATAAACACCACTGGCTAACCAAGCTACTAGTATTTGTAAAATTGCAAACATGTCTAGAGCAAAGCCAATTAGTTCTTTATTGCGAGCAAGTTATTAGAATGGGACTCGCTAAAATGTCAGAAAGCAGCAGTTAGCGTCCCTCACCATTCAGAGAAATCTGAATAGTTTACACAAACGCACCTTTTTCTAGCTCAATCTTGTGGCCGCGAAAATATTTTGTTTCAGAAATAAATGCTTGCTTGTGTGCCTTGCTACAGTGAGACAGTAGTCTCCTCCATCTGCCATGACCGTTGTAACGTCATTTTCTTTATCAGGCAGACAAACCACTGGCTGTGGTGGCAGGGGAAACAAACGTCACACACAGGTGAAAAGAAGCGGCTGACGACTGCACATATCGGAGGAAGCATTTGGGGAGAAAGACGAGAGAAAAGTCAGAAAAAAATCTGTATTCATGTTTGAACCACGTGGAGATGCTCTTGGTTGGGGAATGGCGATGCCACCCCTGAAAAGAAGCAGGTTGTAGGCTATTCCCAGATGTGAATTTACTGGAAGTTACAGCAGTAGCAGCATTGTTTTTACATTTTGAAAGTCTCTGTTTTAGCCATGACAGCAGTATTAGTTGAGTAAGTGCTCGGGTGTTAGACCCCACCTCCCCCAGGTTGCTTCAGCGGCTGAGCTCTGGTGACCTCTGCCTGTCTGCACCAGGTGACAGAGATGGGTGCCTGTGTTCCTTGTGGGTGCATATTGTGTGTGTGTTTGAGAGAGAGAGGGAGTGGACAGAGCAGAGAGCGAGCGAGCGAGCAGACAGGCGTGCTGTAGGTACAGTAGTGTAGAGGACTAGACATCAGTGTCGTCCAGGTCAGACAGGGCCATCCATTCTCTAAGCCCCAGGGAAGAGAGAGAGAGGGAGAGGGAGAAAGCGAAAGAAGAAAGGGAGAGAGTTGAAGAGAGAAGTGCACGAGTGTGTGTGTGTGTGTGTGTGTGTGTGTGTGTGTGTGTGTGTGTGTGTGTGTGTGTGTGTGTGTGTGTGTGTGTGTGTGAGTAGGGAAAAACAGAGATGGGGGGGGGGGGCGCGTTGATGCAGTGTTTCTCTTACTCTGTCAAAGCCACTCTATTGTGCTCCCCCATGCAGTGAGTGGAAACCAATCTGTCATCGCTCCACTAGCCAGCCTAGTAGAAGAGGGCTAGACTGCTGGAAACACAAGTCCATTCAATGTGAAATGTAACTGTAATCTGAGCCCTTGGATAGCTGGATTGAAAAATGTGATGTAAGTTTTTTTTAAACCCGCTCTCCCACAGACTGTGAAATGGAAGCCATGAGTACAGTATTTGGGTCTATGCGAGATATGTTTGAGTCTCATATCTCTCTCTTGAGTGATTGACATGTTTTGTTGATGGAACTCTATCCAAACCATGTGAGGTTTGCATAGGCATGAAAAACCTCAAGAAACATCTCTCTGCACATTACACAGCACAGTTGGCCTCCTTCCTTTGAGTTTTTTTTCTTTCTGCATTGACAATATTGACACTCCCCCTCACAGAAGAATATGGACACTCCCCCTCACAGAAGAATATTGACACTCCCCCTCACAGAAGAATATTGACACTCCCCCTCACAGAAGAATATTGACACTCCCCCTCACAGAAGAATATTGACACTCCCCCTCACAGAAGGGAGACAAAAGTCTTCAAGTGGGCTGTGAAGATGTCATATGCGGTTGCAGACGTTTGGGCTAGTCCTGCCCGCACCATGGGCCCATCTTCCCACACCCATCACCTATAGAAACTGCAGGAGGAGACACTTGACCAGCAGCGAAAACATGGCCGCCTCTCCTGGTGCCCTGGTCCTGCTAAGCCTGCGTATTGTTGAATACTGGCTACTAATGCTGTGTTCCAATGCCATTTGGAGTCACTGCCTCCGCTCTCCGTGCACGAATCCCCCCCGCGCCATTTTCCCTGTAATCTGCCCACTCCTCTCTGTTATGGGGTGGCTCGCCCGCTGCTCCCAACACTATTTCACAGCCCCACTCCTTCTTACATCCAGCACCTCCACCATTTTAATCCCTTTGACCCAAACCCTGTGTGCTTCCCTGTATCAACAGCCCCTGGAGACGACATCCTGCCTCCCTCCTTGCCGCTGTGTGCTTCAGTCACTGTGGCTGCAGCTGGCTATGTGCGCTATAGGTTCTTAGTCGGACATTGCCGCAGGCGCGATAGCCGCTGTGGCTAGTTAGCTCGGTCACGGCCGGGAGTACGAGATGGAAGAGGAGCGAGGGGCGAGCAGGAGATGTGCTGGGTAGGAAATCAGAGGCTTCTGCCCACAGGAGGCCCGTCCTGAGAGTTCAGGAGAGTTCACGCTTCAAAAGGAAGTTTGTTTGGGGGAAAGGAACACTAAGTTTGCTTTGGGGAAGTTGGACCAGGAGCTTGTGGGTTCAAACTAAATGTAGGTAGGGAAAGTGAAGGAGTAAGGTTCTTTCGTCCCTCAACAACTAATGTCAGTTTGCCCTTGAGCAAGGCACTGAGCCGCCATCGGCCCTTGTCTGAGGAAATTTGGGTTACCCAACACGGACTGGCTCACATACCTACAAGTCAACAACCTCAAAGAAATGATGTTCGATCCAAGATTCGTGACTTTGAAGTCCTCCAAAATGATCATGCTTTTTTTAATGTTTTATTAAGCCCCCCCCCCCCTCCCCCCCCCCCACTCCAGGCATCTTATTTCTAGGTTTGTGTGTCTGTTTGACGGCTGTGTCAGGGCCCCCACTGAGAGGATTAGAGAGGCGTGGCAGGAGGAACTTGGTGTTAATTTGTCTGAAATTATATGGGACAGGCGTCTGTCTGTGGTCCAACTTTGCTCGATTAACAGCAGACACCAGCTGATCCAATTTAAAGTCACTCACCGTCTTCATTATTCCAAGTCTAGGTTGCACAAGATATACCCTTCTGTCTCACCGCTATGTGATAGGTGTCGGGTGTTAGAGGGTACACTATCCCATGCTTTCTGGTTTTGCCCTTCAATATTCATATTCTAGGCCAAGATATTTGATTGGTACTGTAAGGCCTATAAAATAACCCTTCAACCAGAGGCGGAACTTGCCATCTTTGGCTGCTCTGAATCCTCTCTGCTCCTCCCTATGGTTGTCCAACAGTCTCTGACGCACGGGATGAATGTCGCCAAGAGACTCATTTGGAAGGAGTGGAAGTCTCCCTCTCCTCCTTCTTTTCAACTGTGGCTGATGGACATGGTTTTGGTTGTGCGCATGGAGAGACTCATGTTCCTGAGGCCCAACTTGCTTAACAAATTTTCAACTATTTGGGGCCCGTTTCTGGCCCACTTGGACGAGGTTAGGGGCGACGGGTAACTCGCCCAGTTAATTTCTTAGGGACTCTTTGCGTGGGATTCTATGCACATTTATTACAAGCACATAAGCACATTATGAGGCTGGTAGCACTACTTTGGAATGTTGGAATGTTGATATGCGTATGTTTTTTCTTTTTCCATGTCTGAGTTTGTTTTAGATGTTCTGAAAAATTGAAAAATTTAATAGAAGACTGGTTATCGCAGGCACCTCCCGGGTGTGAATGGGTAGCACTGTGTGAATGCAGGAGGTTGCTGAAAAAGTCTCCCTAACACCTTGGTCCCACCAGGCCCGTCTGGGCAGCATTCCGGCTCCGCCGCGGCTTTGCTCCGTCCTCTGCACGTCGGCATGCCCTACAGCACGCGTTTCAGAAGCAGAGCGCTTCCGAGCGCTGCCTGCAGCTGATACAAGATCGCGCGGGATTTACGAGATCACGCGATACTGTGTGTACAATGGGGTGGATGTAAAGAGCACAACACACAAACAACACAGTCTGTCGTTGACTTGCTTTTGATTTGGTAATTTTCCCTTGATTGTTGTGCTTCTACCATGGGTAAATAGGCTGAAATTATTTCTTTATTTGTCATACAGTGCCTGTTAGCAGGAGGAGAACTCTTGCATTTCTTCGTCTACTTGAAAGACTACAGAGGGAGGGGGGGAGAAGAAGAAGGAGTCGGTATTGGGTCTGCACACGGTGTTTTATTATGAAAATCAACCGGATTCTCGTGGAGTTGCTGTCTGACTTCCGGGCTGAACGATCTGCTCTGTGCAGCTTGACGCAGCTTCCAGGCGTCATCCGTGAAAAATAGAACTACCGCTTATCTTTAGCGGAGCGGGGCGCCGAGCCGCTTCTGGGCCGCTTCTGATACGCGCCGTTGCGTGCCTGGTGGGATCACACGCGTTGATTAAAATGCCCGCGAGCAGCTCCGACGACCGCGTCGGAGCCGGAACGTGTACGTGACGTGCCAGGTGGGACTTCGCCGCAAGAAGAAGTTATGTCTGACTCAATTAACTGACATCACATCACATGATTTATGGGCAATGAAGGACTTCAAAATTTCAAACAGTACAAACATGAAAGTTACTCTTAAGCACATCTGACATATGAAATCTTGATGTGCAGTCTGTAATTATGTGAGGATAGTGTTAAAAATAATCTCAATTATGTATTAGTGTATTCCTAAAGGAGAATACCAGTTTCTTACACCCTGGAGCTTATTTTCAGCTTAGTTGATGTTATACTACTCACCCGGTACAGATGAAAAGTCGAGCACGCACATCCACTCTTCAGTAGCAGGGGCAGGACAAACAAATCAGCAACAAGTAAAAACGTAGAGTCTGCACACTGCGTAGAGACTGGCTCCCAGTAGATTTATTGTATGAATGACATCTTGGTCATGGCGACCTTCATCAGAACGAAGCAGGAAGTGACAGAGCAGAGCACTCATATAAATAGATCACATCTCTCTACCAATAGGAGGGAAAAGCAGGTCAGGTGAGTACAATCAAGCAAATAAGTAGTGTTAGAAAGGTTCCTGGTCAGGTGCTTATTCGTGGCGGGACGGCCGACAAGGGGCCCAATCCAGGGCCAATCAGGCCAGCCGGTTCCCTGGAGCTACCCCGAATAGTGACATCATCGGTGATGTATGACATCACAATGGGGAGCCACGACAGCGATGATCTCACCATGAGAGTGATGATGACGATGTCACACAGCCTCATCGGATACGATGACCTCGTCGGTGATGTGACATTCTCAGCGATGACATGATCAGAGCCACGAACACGGACGGTCCGGTGGGCCCTCAACATTCTCTGTCTTGACCGGCAGGCAGCCCTGTGCTAACACATGTCAACCTCTGTGAGTCAGCCCTGTGCTAACACATGTTAGCCCTGTGCTAACACATGTTAGCCCTGTGCTAACACATGTTAGCCCTGTGCTAACACATGTCAACCTCTGTGAGTCCAGGCAGCCCTGTGCTAACACATGTCAACCTCTGTGAGTCCAGGCAGCCCTGTGCTAACACATGTCAACCTCTGTGAGTCCAGGCAGCCCTGTGCTAACACATGTCAACCTCTGTGAGTCGAGTGATTCATCCAACAACCAGAGGTCGTGTATGGCGGCTTGATCCACTGCAGCTGAATTCTCCACTGATGTGAGACTCTGGCAGCACTTGGTTACACGTGTGGAACGTGTGGAACCTACCAGACAGCAGGGTGAGAGAGGGAAATATCGTGCCAGTATTGTATAATAAGGATATGAGCTGGTGCCTGGCAGAAAATAAGCTATTTACAGGAGATCAATACATGCTTTGCAGGTGCCCCTACAGCCTCTATTCCAGGCCGTTTCGTGATGTGTTCTAGCTTTATACAGAGTTGTTTTCAGACATTTCTGTTCTGGGTGAGTAGTATAACATAAACTAAGCTGAAAGTAAGGTCCAGGTTGTAAAAAAAAAAACTGAATCCTTCTTTAAATAGATACTTTTAATTGCATTCATTCAAATGTAATTACATTGCATCAGTGATTATAATTGCAAAATGGAATTACCCGTTATTTTTTATATTTTATTTTGTTTTAGCTTCACAGGTTTTTCGTCTTATGGGTGGTCTCTTGACAAAGCATGTCAGGATCCCGTATTGGTTTTACATCGCTTGTCACCAAAGTAAAGACGCCGTCAGGAGAGTTCAGAGCTGCTCTGTGGTTATGCTGAAGAGCAGCTGCGCTCACACAGCACCACTCCTCTTTCATGTAGTGTTTCTGCTAATGGGTTAGGCCTTATTGATGTGAACTGTGATCATTGCATAAAGAACTGCATGTCTCTCTCTCTCTCTCTCTCTCTCTCTCTCCTGCTCAGTGTTCCTGTGGGCCACATTAAATCAAGCCTTCGACCTAGACTCTAGTTAAATTAAACCCTATCAGCATGTTGCCCTCATATCGGAGAACAGGCCTTTATATAGACAGCCTGTAAATGGTGATTAGTGAATGTTTTGATTAAAATTCAACCACGTGTGATACTCTGTTGGAGCCAATCACCTCCTCTCTCTCTCTCTCTCCATCTCTCTCTTTCAGTCTCTCTCTCTCTCACTGCACGCACGCGCACACACACACACACACACACACACACAAACATGCATTGAGACATACATGTGTGCGCACACACACATACACACAAAGCCACATGCACTTACACACAAACAGCTCCTCTCTCCCTCCCTGTCTGGCCTCTCCTCATGGCTCAGCAGAGTGCAAGGCTGATTTAAGGGCCTTTACAAATGGGAAGGTTGCAAGTGAAGACAAAAAGCAGAGACAAATCACTCTGCAGCAGTCTCAAGGTTTCTGCTCAAGCTATTCAACTGGAGGGGAGTGGCAGAACAGTGAGAAATATATATACACTCCATCCTGTCACAACGCTTTTGGCTTATCTTGAGTGACTGTCAAGGCTGGGAATATCAGGGAATGGACAGAAATATATAAAATTAATACGCCGCTGGATGTTGTCGGGAGTTATTATGCTTCATAAATCCTGGTTTGATCATGGCGGACAAGGCTTAGTAGACCCGCAGCTTCCTAATGCGCACCGCAGTGTTTTGGAGCGGATTTGATCCTGTTGGGGAGATAGAAGCCCCTTAGCTGGCAAAAAAAGTCTGATTTATCATCTCCCCAACACCACTCTTTCTTTCATGAGTGACAAATATGAAGGGAAAAGGCCCGGGGGAAGTCGGCAGCCATTACCACCTTTAATAGAAGGGCACAGGCGTAGCAAGGTGAAACCGGGGCCAAAGGGAGCCGAGTGCTCTTCAAAGGAAAGAGAGAGAAGCAGGAGGAGAGGAAGAAATTGGTACCAACTTATCAGTTGTACTTCCTGTGTCGGGTCAGGGGTCTTGGAGCTTTTGTTTGTTTGTTTGTTTCTTATACTGAAAGGATGGATGCTATCTCTCCGCCCATCCAAGCAGGTCTGCTCCGTCCAGCGCCGCAGGTAATATTTCATGTCAGGAATTAAGCAAGCCTACGCCGCTCCTTTCTACAGTGAGATGGCCACCGCATCCATCATCGTCTCCACTTCCCAAGTGTTGGCTGTGTCTGTACCACTTTCCTTTCAGAGGGTGTGGGCGTGTAAATACCACAGTGGAGGAAGGGACTAATTAGACCAGCGTGTCTAATCTCGACAGGCTTTACCTGTCAATAAAAATGTTGTCACCGAAGATGAAGTGGCTTTAAATGAAAGGCTTGGCAGTTTTGATATGTAAAATGCATGTCACAGTGTTTGAGATAGTAATATCCCAATGAGACAAGTTGTCAGCAGAAGTAAAATGACAACAATAACATCTTTGCTGGACCAAATCAGAATAATGAAATTCTAATTGATGAGTTGTTGTTTTTTCTTCCTTGTTCTATTTGGGAAAGGTCATGGTTTTTGAACACAAGTTTCAGTTGGTAAATTTATTCCACTTATTTCTTGTAACTGCACTAAAACATAATGAGGTGTTGGAGATAAATATATGAAGACAATAAGCCATGCAATATTTTCCCGTAGCTGCTTTTGAATCAATTAGCACATTTCAGAGACTCTGAAAAATATGGAGCTTTTCAATATCCAGCATCACAATTAGGTGAGGTCTGTGGGTATGGTGGGCACACTGAGCATTATGGAGGATGCCATCTTTAGTGTGATATATATTCACAAACATTTTCCATTGCATATATGCCTATGGCTACCACTATGAATTATTCAAAGGCTCCGTCCACAGAAGAGTGAAGAGGGGGATTCTGCGCCATAGTAAACAGATTTTCTGCTCACCGTCCTCGCAAATCTCAAGTGTAGGACATTGTAAGTGCCAAATCATGACATGGTGCCCCCGTCCCCTCCTCTCTTGAGTTAAACTGGACGCAGAAATGCATTTGGATGGAATAACCTTTTGTTATTGGAGAAAGTTAATTGAACTTTTGTTGCTGAGGACATGCAACAGAGGGCCATACAAACACATGTTGAAAGAGACCGGTGCATGTAGGGTCCATGATGATATTGTAGACAATAGATTTTCTGATTGATCTCATGTAATGCCGTATAAAATAATCCCCTGATTAAATATTAAGTATATATTTCTTTGTTCCATGTTTTATCTCATCAAACAGATATTTGGGGGAGGAAGGGGCTGAAATGTGGTTAGAGAATATCTGTGCCCTGCTCTCCCTCTGTTGATTTGTTTAACTGTAATAGATAACAGCCCTGGAATTTGACTCGCTATGTATAATCACTTTAGTTCCTCATTGGCTATTGTGCTGTGGAATAGAAAATATGAATATTACATGGATTTTAAATCCGCCCCAAAATTATTTTTTACAGAACAAGTAAATTGACATATCCATTGCATTACTGCAGCACCCATCTTGGCTAATGGAGATTTCACATTATAGCACACTCACATTATAGTACCATGAAATATGCTAAGCATATAAGAGAAATGAACTTTTTAAATAGACGATCAGTGTAAAAGCGGCCTATGAGGTTTTTCTACCCCTTTTCTCTCCTTTGGGGATTTGCCCTGACCTTGAACTGCCAGTATCTTCCAGCGCAGATCTATGGCAGTGACACATGTCATGTGTTGGAGAGGATTGGGGAGGAAGCAAAGGAGACAAGAGGGAGTGCTCTTGGTCCGTCGCCCAGGCAGAGTCGGAGTCCGCCCTCGTGTCAAAGGATGGGCATGTTTGGCCCAAAACACAGACTGTACCTCATCCACTCATCTCAGCGTGAAAACACCTTTCGGTGGCTGATGGTGAGGCGCGTGCCCACGCACGCACGCACGCACACGCACACATTGTACAATGTCAGGGTACGCCCAGCGCTGAGAGGGTTCAAAGCTGCCCTTAAATTCCTGGGCTATGAGAAGGAATGATTCTATGGGGGAGAACGAGAGAGAGAGAGAGAGAGAGAGAGTAGGCGAGGGGAAGAGTAGAGAGAGAGAGTACGGGAGGGGAAGAGAAGGGGAGTGTATCTGTCCGACCTGGCTGAAGTGAAGATATGAGCCAAGCCTCCTTCCTATTCTGCTTTGTAGAAAGCCCTCCACATTCACTGCTGTGTTTGCTACCTCCCTCAAACAGAGCTACAAAGGAGACACAAGAAGACACAGGCTCTTCACAAAGAGATGTCTTAAAATACCCGCCCCCCTTGTCACACACACACACACACACACACACACACCATGGATGTATTAAAAGACACACACGCGCGCGCGCGCGCGCGCGCACACACGTACACACACACACACCCCGCCCACTAAATTCTCAGGTTCACTATCATGTGGTTGAAAGCACATGATCACATGTGACTGAAGGTAACACACACATGGAGCTGCCGTGTCTCTCCTCCGTGATGCTTGACTGAACCCTGCCTTTTCACCCAGACACATTGAATGAATCATTTGATCTCGACTCGACGGGGCTCTGAAATTCAGATCAAAAAATCTGCAAACCCCCCAAAGATTAACATCCTGATTTTATAAAGACAGATAATGTCAAACGGTCAACAACTATCATTACGTTACGATGACATGTGAGAGTATTTACCTTTCATCGTCAAAAGAGCGCAGCGTACCTTTGTTGCGAGCTAATTGATTGCGTTGTTTACATGCAGCATATCAAGCGGAGGCTGCGACTTCTAGTTTGCCTGTAACTAAATAAATCTGAAAGTTTGTTTTTCTCCCAAGTCAAAAGGAACCTTTCTTTGTCTTTGCCTTGCATCGACATTAGGCTAAAACCCCCGAAGACTGCGGCGTTTAGGAAAGCTCCTAAACAGCGGCTCTGAAGCTAGGTTTGAGCTTTGTCATCACGCTTGAAGAATTTCCTTTTAATGTAGTGTAATGTGAAATTCAGTGGGGACAAGTTTAATTGAGTTTTACACAAACCAGTTGGGAGTAGCGCTGGAAGCTAGGTGATGTTGAGGTTTTTAATCTCTGGCTCCGGAGAGGCTTGTTGACGGAGTGGTTCTTTCTCTTTGTGGGGAAAAAAGAGGAAGCCTAAGAAATGATACATCCATGGATAAAACCAATTGGCAACCCTCAAAGGGACGGGGGGGTTGATAAGGCAAATCCAGCACTTGTAGAGAAATAAAAGAATCCAACTGTTCATTAAAACGAGAAACAAAACAGGCGATTGAGAAGGCAGGCAGACTGCTCGGTGGAGGAGTGAGTGAAACAGACAAACACAGAGCCAGAGATATCAGAGGAAAGGATTGGAAAATAATCAAGGATTTGTGAGGAGAATTAATCAGGAAGATAGAGGCACAAATACGCATTTTTCCCCCTGACTCTCTGCAAAATGAGGAGGGATGGACTACAATTATCAAACAGGGGAAATGGCATAAGCTACATAGACACCTAATTATAAAGGATAACCTAGATATGGAGGTTGCTGTCTTTTTATTTTACACACTTTGACTGTGAGGCAATAGGGGCCTTTTGTGCCTAGTAAAGCAGATATTCATTGGATAGCTGTGATGTCTTCCTCTCAGGCTCTTTAGTGGTTGCAGCACACAGTAGTATTCTCTTCTTTTTGTCTGCCAACACTAGGGGTGCTCCGATCCGGCTAAGCCACGATCCGATCCGATTCCGATTCCTGGGGTCACGATCCGATTCCAGAATCGATTCTCGATTCCAACGATTCTCGATTCCAGAATCGAGAATCGATTCTCAATTATGTAGTTTTATATTGCAATAACACACAAAGGTAAATATAAGACAAAAAATGACAAATGTATTAATGCTGAACTTCAAATTCAACTTCTGTATTACAGTCAGGGCCTAAATTCATTTTGCAAACTAGGGGGGAATTCCCCCCTTATGTTCTTCAGATAAAATGGATTTATAGGCTGGGGGGGATCTGTAGACTTTTGGGGGGAATACATTAACCAGAGTTCTTAAGTGCAAGAGGTGGTGGCACCGTGGCAGTACAGTACACAAATGACATGAACATTTGGACACCAGCCGGTATCTTGCATGTTGCGTTCAGGTGCAATGTAAAAAAAAAAAATTTTTTTTTTTTTTTTTTTTACAATTTTAAGAATCAATTCTTGGGAGTTTGGAATCGATCCAGGAATCGTGGCATTAAGAATCGCGATCCTTTCAGAATCGATTTTTTGGAGCACCCCTAGCCAACACTCTACATTGTGTATATTCCATAGAGAACGGGTATGATTTTAACTGTTTACTGCAAGGCATCTGACAGATTTCACTCAAGATCTTTTTTTAACCATGAATGTTTTAACGCCAGAAAGCTCAGATGATTTAAGAGAAGGCTGACGAGCCATTAGTTTAATATAAGCATGAGCATCATTTGCTTTTGTGCTTTAGAAAATGTAACAACACTGGTTTGTATAAAAGGTGGGTTTGGGAAACGTCGTGGAAGGACATTTAATCTGAAAGCTGAAATATTTCAATTCTACTATTTAAAACAGCTGTCAGTTGACTGTGGCTTGGCCTTGCTGGTGTTACATTCAAAAGATCCATCTTCATTATGCATCCAGCCGTCATTGATTGCCATTTGAATATTGGACAAGGTTTGCAGTGTGAAGAGTGTACAGACATCCTTATGCAGGGCAGGCAGCCATTTCTTTCTGACAGTAATTCACCTCTTAGAGGTTAGTCGACTCTATCACCTGACCCAGCTCTCAGTAATGAGGTTTGGAGTCAGAGACTTAAGGTGATACAAACAAAAGCCGAATGAAAGAGTGAGGAGGAGAGGAGGGAGAGGAGGGGGTGAAGGAAACTGCTAGTGAAATAATCAGCACTTGTATGATCGGCCACTGAGACATTCCATTGGTGTTTTGTGTGAAAGAGAGCCATTCATCAACATATCAATAAAAATATGGAGCAGATTATTATTGTGTTTGCTTACCATGGGCCCCCATCGTAAATAATGGGTCCGCCGCTGCTGCGTGTATTAATTATAATTAGAATGCTGATAATGTGTGTGCTCTTTTATTACAGGGGCTGAATCAATTTTACAGTCTTATTCAGCCCCACAAGGTCACACAAAGTTGCCAGGGCGAGAGATGCTGGCTCCAGGGCGAGAGATGCTGGCTCCTTGTAAAGCGCTCTGGCGATCAGGACAGGGAGCGGCGGATAAAGAGAGAGCCGGTCTGGTCAGATAGGGGTCCCATCGCCTTCACATAGCAGCCACCATCAACTTTTCTCACCAATGTCATAAATTCAAGGCAGGCAAGGAGGCTGACAAGAAAAGACGGTGTATTCACCGATATCTATGAGAGCGAATTCGCTGTCAGAGTTGTTCAGTGTCAACTCTTTTGCGACAATATTTTTCCCACCTCCCTCTATACATGAATTTACACATTATAAACATGATAGTATATATATTTTTTCTACACAGCACATTGTTATATTCATTAACCACGGATCCTTGATGCTTGTCAAAGTGGCCCCCCATGTAAAACCACACAGCGGATTACAAAGAGCGGCTGGCAGAATGCATTTTGTCCAGTGTGGTTCTTGGTGGGTTTGGTTTGCATTGGTTGACAGTTCACAGGAGAGAGAGCGTTTTGGCCAAAATGTCCAATCTCAACTTAGTCTAAATTCATAAGGCACCCCACTGGTTCCTTCCTCTGTTTAGCTCTTCCTCGTCAGTTAGACTGTCAGATGGATTAGCCAGCCCCTACCTTTATACTGTAGCTCACTGTGTTGCTTTAAAGAATGGATTTAGCATGGCTTGGCAAGGCTCAAACCAACAAACCACACCAGCGATTTTCAGAAATCTACATATCTGTTCAGCCCATTTCCACATATGAAATGCATTGCGTTCAAGTTGTCACACACATTAAATTGGTATCCTCCCTCCATGTGTCCAAGACCACAGTGGTTTGTTCCTAATGTGTCTTCTCTGTGAGTCACCTGTTAGAACAAATAAGCCCATAAGCTTTACAATCAACATAATCATCCTAATTAATGTTATGCATACACAGGGATTTGTCCAATTAGAGACGCATATTTATATCCATAGGACCCCATGTTTCTAAATAGCTAAATAGATATGTTGGTATTAAAAGCAACATACATATTTGTACATAATACTAAATTTGCATTTTATGAATGCTGTGCTATCAGTGAACAAACATTTCACACATTTCATTTGCTATTGCTTCTTTTCCCCAGTAATAATTGGGTATGCATTTCCTTTCTGGGATAAGTTGTTGTATTTTTTCCTTGTGGATGTTAAAATGACCCCATGTTCCTCTGTGAATGTGTGCATCTGTCATGAAATTATACATTCCATCAGCACTCATTGAACTGGGCATTGACTCTGTGCCGCAGACTCCGGCTCTGGCAGCGAATCTTGATTATGAATTCTGTGATATTGTAAATGACTTGAGATTCCTCTGAATGTTTCGGATTAATCGGTCGGTGCAGATGTGGCTCTCCTTTTTGGTGGGCGCCATCTTGAACAGTCGCTCATTTCCATTCCACCATCACATTCTGCATACAAAGCAGATTTCCCGATAGCTAATCCTTGTAAGGTTTTTTTAGAAGACAGGTTATTAGAGGATTGAGGACCGGGCATGTGGCGGGGGGAAATTATGTACATTTTTTAAGTTGGTGACAATGAGCTGTGTCTCAAGGCAGCCGACATAGTAACTGTCTCCTTTCACTCCTCTCCCAACAACATCCCACCCCCACCCCCTGGAAAATGTGCATGCACGCACACACACACACACACACACACACACACACACACACACACACACACACACACACACACACACACACACACACACACACACACACACACACACACACACACACACACATCAAGTACGCAGACAGACAGACACACACACACACACACACTCACACTCACACTCACACTCACACCCCCACACACACACACACACACACACACACACTCACACACACACACACACACACACACACTCACACTCACACTCACACACTCTCCACCTGCTCCCCCCCTCTCCCACTCCACCACCGCCACCCAGAATTCTTTGAAATGCCTGAGGCTAAAAAGCTGGTTACTCTCCCCTGGCTTCCAGCTCACAGCTCCAGATTATTCCTGAATGCCAGAGCTGGTCTGCCCCCATCATCCTGCCTCCCCCCCCCCCACACACACACACACTGCCACCACATCCCTACCCCACCACCCCAAACCCCCCTACCCACCCCTGTCTTAAAGCCGGTTCTACCTGTCACCTGTCAGACGCAGCCCACCTTTAAGTGGCCAGTTATTTTTCCGTTGGTTTTAGATGTCTTTCATATCATGGCTCATTAAAGCGCGGCGCAGTAGGCAGCATATTTACATAGGCTAGCGGGGAGGTTTTAATTTGCGTCGGTACAGAGCATGACCGGAACTGAAGAGTGCAGGCGCCAAAATGACTTTTTCACATGACACCCCCGCCCACCGCCCCTATCCCATCCCACCCCCCACTCTGCCTCATCCACTACCCTATGAAAACATGGAGTCGGTCGTAATTGGCTGAACGGGGCACAAAGACGGAGACAGAGCTTCACCGAGGGGACTGAGGTATCTCCCAAGCGACAGGCCAGGAGGCCAAGCAAAGTCAGCCATGAGCAGTACACGGTTGTGATCATTCTACTGAAATATATACCATATATACCATTAGTTTCTTCAGAAACTTCCCAACTGTCATATAGAGAAGAAACCACTCACTATGTTAGGGACAGTCAACTCCCTATATGCTGTGATGTCTGGCTACTACATTCATGACTCAATCCAGAATCAGAACATTCTGCCATCTGTACTGCTACATTCACCCCTACTAATGCTTGTGTTTATGTTTATTTTGATAATTACAGGACATTTTTCACTCTCAAATTGATACTTTATTCTTTACAGCTGACAGTATGAAAAAAGCTGAATGTATTTTTTTTTTAATGTATTTTGAAGCTCATTATTTGGAAACGTGTCAAGCTCATCCTGTATTTTACGTTACTCTGGTTCTGAAAGTTGGCAAAAGACTATTTTCTCTCAGCAAGTCTTACCTTTCATGGATCTATACATCTGTAATTGATATACTCCAAAAATACCCAAATTAGTCTATAAGTACTCTGTTTTAAACTAGCTATGAGTACTCCGTTTTAAACAAGCTATAAGTACTCTGTTTTAAACTAGCTATAAGTACTCTGTTTTAAACAAGCTATAAGTACTCTGTTTTAAACTACGGTAGCTATAAGTACTCCGTTTTAAACTAGCTATAAGTACTCTATTTTAAACTAGCTATAAGTACTCTACTCTGTAGTTTTATAGCTATGAAAGGAATAGTTATTTTTGGGAGGGAATGGCCCCTCTGTTCAATTATTTACATGACAAGATAGTCAAACTGCCAACTTCTGCAATTCTATCTCAGGCTGCATATAGCAGAGGAATAACGTAATTTCCCTCAGACGAGATTTTCGACGGAGATTCCTTCAAAACAGCAGACCGTCCCAGTTCGCAGCAGAGAGACTCCCGTATCAGGGAAGATACCATTATCAGTCTCTGGTTCAAGATTCTATTCAAAAAGACAAGGAGCGATAGAGGCTAATATTGTCATAAGGCGCTCTGTGTCACTCCCAAAATACATGGAGCGGTGGGAGACTCAGCAGTTGCAGAGTCCGCTCCTCAAACATTTGCTCTCCTCCCACATCTCTCTGAGGAGCTCGCACTACAAACTGCCTCCTGCAGATGCACTCCAAATAGCAGGCTGTTCATCATGCATTGTCATAGAACAGGCTCATTCCCCAGCTACCCCCCCTTGCCCACCCACCACCCCCCACTTCCCCCCGCCCATACACCCCTCCACACACACACACACACACACACACACACACACACACACACACCCTCCCACTCCCCATGTCCACCGATGCTCCTGCTGGCCCTACATCCCATCGCAGCGCTCCGATATCAATCAACAGCAATGAGGCTGGCCCGGCTTCCGCACCATCCGACCCAACGCCGCGCCGCAAAACGCCACGGCAAAGACGGCCGTGCGGGATGGGCGGACGGACGCGGGGACAGACAGGCAGACAGACCCGCAGCCATGTGATTTCAGTGTAATTTTGGAAAGCATATTGTCTAATTTTGCCATCTGTCCGAGAGGGAGAGATGGCAGCGCGGAGCTCATTTGCCGTCTGCTTGCTTTATTGCGGCGATACAGAACAAGTTTTTGGAGCAGGATGCAGGCCCGGGTGTGCAGCCCACTGGAGCTGAGAGGCGTGTCGATACAGGCACCAGGTTCCCAACACTCCATCATGGGCTACTGTCTGTCTGACACGCCGAGACACACACACACACACACACACCAACACAATACCGCAGTGCGAGTGTTTGGACTCACTGTCGTCGCATGTAGCTGTACACGAGTGAAAAATGCAATCAAAATTGCTCCTTTCTCAAGATTGTGCGGGTGAGTTGGACAAATGTTTCAGACACCATGACACTTTTGAGGTGCAGTAGTATTAATTTGGTCCGGTATGTGGTGAGTGGCCATATAGACACAGAAACCCGCGTGCACGCGCAGACGCGCGTGCATCGCTGTCACACATTGTGGATCACGTCTGGTTCAGCTGCTCCTTGGCTCTGACATTAATACAGAGCAGATTGGTGGAGATCTGCAGCCCTTGTTGTTTGATCTTTCCTCCTCTTGCCACATTTCCTGGCACTGCCCCCCTGCCACACCGCGTGGCGCAGGCAGGACTGGCATGGCCTCAACGTGCCTGCCAGGTTTGTTCTCTGTCTTCTTCCCCGTCCAACTTATTCCCTCATGCCCGCTCCATGGATTCAGCTCTGCAAATTACAACAGCTCCCTACCCCCAGCGACAGCCCGGATTCAAGAGACCTTCAATCTACCATTTTGTTTTCTTCAGACAGCAGCAACGCTGCATCGGTCTAGCGTGATCACTCGGTTGCCTCCTACGTTGATAATTGTCGACTGCATTGAATTGAATCATCACCCTCGTTCTCCTTTGTGATATATTAGTGACAAAAGAATCCTCCTGAAAATGGTGACATGAAGTTGAAACTCACTTTTTGATCGGACAAATTATTCCTGCGCTACCAAATATTGGAAGGAGCTGGTATTAAGCTGTAGGACCATCACTAAACATGAGATACCGCCCAAGCTTCACCTCAGAACAAAAGAGATCCCTGAGCCAACAGAACCCGCAGCCTCAACTTGAACAAACACTGTATTCTCTTATCAAGTCCCCATCCCCTTCCATTTTCTATTTACTCAGTACTGTCATTTGGCCCGTAATGCCTTGAGTCGCAATAGAGAAATTGTTTAAAATGTCACAATCGAATGTATGAATTAAAAGCAAATACATCTTGGAGGTAAAGGCAGCATCAGTGCCTCCTGTTTAATCTGAACTATTTGTTCAAAGAATAATGTCTGTGTACACCATACAATGGTGTCCTTTCTCTGCTATTCCTCCTGGGGTTGGGATGAGGATGGGCGGGGAAAAACAGAGGCTAATTTGGTAATAACATTGCTTCGTGATGTCGGTACCCAATTTGCGTGGTCTATCTGCCATTTTACAACAATCTGCCTTCCCTTTTATGAATCAGCATCAGATCTCAGGCTTATCTTACCCCCCTTGCGTTAACCACTTCATTTGTGACTAATGGCACATGCACACACACACACACACACACACACACACACACACATGCACGATCGTTATCGTTCTAATTTATTCCAAGTTTAAGATGAAGGGCTGGATAAGGTGCGAGAGACAATAAGTTGAGAAAGCCAGTGTGGTGCCTCAGTTAATGAGGCACAACGTCTTTTTGGCGCTCCCGGGGTCAAAAGCAGAACGCGCACAGATTGAGATTGAAGGGAGCGAAAACTGAGATGGCAATTCAGAAAAAGAGAGAAAAGAGAGGGAGGAGGATACGCCAGGTTTTTCTTAAGCAAAGGAGAGGGCTTAATGCTTTTGAAGGAGATATTTGATCATCACAGCCTTGAAATAGACGCCCAGTAAGTGCCTGGAGATGAAGGTTAGCCAAGGCCTACAAGGGAGACGCTGATTCTACATGGATATTACTGATGAGGTCTTTTGTCTAGCTCAGGTAGCTTTAACCGCACCTTCAAATGGGCAGTATGGAAGCAGAATGATGCTGTAGCTAGCCCATATGTTCATACTGTATACAGAATAATGCTGTAGCTAGCCCATATGTTCATACTGTATACAGAATAATGCTGTAGCTAGCCCATATGTTCATACTGTATACAGAATAATGCTGTAGCTAGCCCATATGTTCATACTGTATACAGAATAATGCTGTAGCTAGCCCATATGTTCATACTGTATACAGAATAATGCTGTAGCTAGCCCATATGTTCATACTGTATACAGAATAATGCTGTGGCTAGCCCATATGTTCATACTGTATACAGAATAATGCTGTAGCTAGCCCATATGTTCATACTGTATACAGAATAATGCTGTAGCTAGCCCATATGTTCATACTGTATACAGAATAATGCTGTAGCTAGCCCATATGTTCATACTGTATACAGAATAATGCTGTAGCTAGCCCATATGTTCATACTGTATACAGAATAATGCTGTAGCTAGCCCATATGTTCATACTGTATACAGAATAATGCTGTAGCTAGCCCATATGTTCATACTGTATACAGAATGATGCTGTAGCTAGCCCATATGTTCATACTGTATACAGAATAATGCTGTAGCTAGCCCATATGTTCATACTGTATACAGAATGATGCTGTAGCTAGCCCATATGTTCATACTGTATACAGAATAATGCTGTAGCTAGCCCATATGTTCATACTGTATACAGAATAATGCTGTAGCTAGCCCATATGTTCATACTGTATACAGAATAATGCTGTAGCTAGCCCATATGTTCATACTGTATACAGAATAATGCTGTAGCTAGCCCATATGTTCATACTGTATACAGAATAATGCTGTAGCTAGCCCATATGTTCATACTGTATACAGAATAATGCTGTAGCTAGCCCATATGTTCATACTGTATACAGAATAATGCTGTAGCTAGCCCATATGTTCATACTGTATACAGAATAATGCTGTAGCTAGCCCATATGTTCATACTGTATACAGAATAATGCTGTAGCTAGCCCATATGTTCATACTGTATACAGAATAATGCTGTAGCTAGCCCATATGTTCATACTGTATACAGAATAATGCTGTAGCTAGCCCATATGTTCATACTGTATACAGAATAATGCTGTAGCTAGCCCATATGTTCATACTGTATACAGAATAATGCTGTAGCTAGCCCATATGTTCATACTGTATACAGAATAATGCTGTAGCTAGCCCATATGTTCATACTGTATACAGAATAATGCTGTAGCTAGCCCATATGTTCATACTGTATACAGAATAATGCTGTAGCTAGCCCATATGTTCACACTGTATACAGAATAATGCTGTAGCTAGCCCATATGTTCATACTGTATACAGAATAATGCTGTAGCTAGCCCATATGTTCATACTGTATACAGAATAATGCTGTAGCTAGCCCATATGTTCATACTGTATACAGAATAATGCTGTAGCTAGCCCATATGTTCATACTGTATACAGACTGAGCTGAGACTACAGAGAGTCTACAGAGTATTTGGAACATTTCAACAGCTTATTACATAGTTGACATTCAACAATTGAATTGTTGAACAGATGTTTAACAGATTATCTATAGAGTATACAGTATGTGACAATTCATGAACATACCTACATACAGTATTACACCACGTGCAGGTGTGTGGAACGGGAGGCAAACAGAATCTTTGTTGAATCTCAACTAATAAGCTGTTAAAACATCTACAGACAATGTTCTCTAAATTGTTGTCCCACTGGTGACATCACTGATGATGTGTCATAGGCATTGTGACATCATCAGTGATGTCATAAGAGGCATTGTGACATCAGCAGTGATGTCATAAGAGGCATAATGACAGACACACACACACCCGAGTTGCAGGCGAGGCCATGCAGCGGCCGAGCTGTGTATGCGAGCTGCAGGGTAGGCGAGGCCGCGCAGCGGGCGAGCCTAGGAATCGAGCGTGCGTAGCGCGCAAGATGCCTAGTAGAGTAGAATAGAAGAGAATTATTTGGCCACGGTATGTTTGCACATACATGGAAATTGACTTGGTGTGGTTGGTGCACAAGTTACATACACCCCGTTTACACCTAGTTTTTAAATGCGACCTGTATCCGGAGAAGTTATCTGGATAGTGGATCTATTAAAAAACCAGGTGTAAATGGGGTATAAAAGATCTGAACACAATTGGATCACATCCTGATCATGAATGCATTTACACCTTGTATTAGCATGCATTTTTCCTTATCCAGATAACATCCAGATAACTTACCTGGATACAGGTCACAGTTAAAAACCAGGTGATAGGATCATGTTAAAAGAAAGCAGATATAAACAAATAGTCCATATTTAAAAGGAAATAAATTATTTGACATGAAGGCATCCCAAAGATAGATAAATAATGTTGAACCCAGTCGGAGCAGCCATTCGTAGGTTTGGCTACCTTTTCCCCTCCATCTACAGAACAATGAGAAGCAGTTTCTCAGTGTCTCATAATGTGAAGCACATAAGATCAGCCTGTCTCTCAGGGCTCCTGGGCAGCATATGGAGCCCGCCAAGTTAGTGTACAACTTCCCAACTGCTGTTGTAAAAAGTGCTGCACTAACTGTGGCCCTTAGAGAGCTAATTAGAAACCCTTGTGCATAAACCTTGCTTGAGAGTTGCCGTGGGCTGCACCATGCAGCCCAACTGAGGCAAGATCTGAGCTGCCTGCGAGATAATAAACAACATTTGCATATAATGTCAACGTTTGCCATCCATCAGCCAAGGCCCAGACACTTTTGTGGCAGTCCTTTAAAAAACGTCGATCAGAAACTTCGGGCAAAATGTCTGATCATTTATAGCCTTTTGTATGTAAGAGAGATGTTTGGTTTCATTCCCGTCATAATTCTACATGCCTGAATCCCCTGCTAATTATCACTCCCACCCTTGAGTGGTTGAAACTTGTGATTTGTAACAGATAAAATGCAGCATAAAGGGATCCCCCACCATACATATTTAGCTGTGGTGTAATTAAGCTGTATTAGACTTCATTCATACCTGGCAGAGTGTAATACTGCACTGTTACACAGTGACACTTTCAATTAATGGAAATGTCTAAACCAGCGTACATCTGGGATCACTATGCAGGCTCTCTAGCTCAACTGTATTTGTCATGCGCTGTAAGCCAACACAATTACACACACCTAACATAGTCATTGCTACATAGCAGCTCTTACAATGGTAGAAATGGAATTACCTTGACAGAAAGAGCTAGTAGTTTAGGTCTTTGACAGAAAGAGCTAGTAGTGTAGGTCTTTGACAGAAAGAGCTAGTAGTGTAGGTCTTTGACAGAAAGAGCTAGTAGTGTAGGTCTTTGACAGAAATAACTAGTAGTGTAGGTCTTTGACAGAAAGAGCTAGTAGTGTAGGTCTTTGGCAGAAAGAGCTAGTAGTGTAGGTCTTTGACAGAAAGAGCTAGTAGTGTAGGTCTTTGACAGAAAGAGCTAGTAGTGTAGGTCTTTGACAGAAATAACTAGTAGTGTAGGTCTTTGACAGAAATAACTAGTAGTGTAGGTCTTTGACAGAAAGAGCTAGTAGTGTAGGTCTTTGACAGAAAGAGCTAGTAGTGTAGGTCTTTGACAGAAAGAGCTAGTAGTGTAGGTCTTTGACAGAAAGAGCTAGTAGTGTAGGTCTTTGACAGAAAGAGCTAGTAGTGTAGGTCTTTGACAGAAAGAGCTAGTAGTGTAGGTCTTTGGCAGAAAGAGCTAGTAGTGTAGGTCTTTGACAGAAAGAGCTAGTAGTGTAGGTCTTTGACAGAAAGAGCTAGTAGTGTAGGTCTTTGACAGAAAGAGCTAGTAGTGTAGGTCTTTGACAGAAAGAGCTAGTAGTGTAGGTCTTTGACAGAAAGAGCTAGTAGTGTAGGTCTTTGACAGAAAGAGCTAGTAGTGTAGGTCTTTGACAGAAAGAGCTAGTAGTGTAGGTCTTTGACAGAAAGAGCTAGTAGTGTAGGTCTTTGACAGAAAGAGCTAGTAGTGTAGGTCTTTGACAGAAAGAGCTAGTAGTGTAGGTCTTTGACAGAAAGAGCTAGTAGTGTAGGTCTTTGGCAGAAAGAGCTAGTAGTGTAGGTCTTTGACAGAAAGAGCTAGTAGTGTAGGTATTTGACAGAAAGAGCTAGTAGTGTAGGTCTTTGACAGAAAGAGCTAGTAGTGTAGGTCTTTGACAGAAAGAGCTAGTAGTGTAGGTCTTTAACAGAAAGAGCTAGTAGTGTAGGTCTTTGGCAGAAAGAGCTAGTAGTGTAGGTCTTTGACAGAAAGAGCTAGTAGTGTAGGTCTTTGGCAGAAAGAGCTAGTAGTGTAGGTCTTTGACAGAAAGAGCTAGTAGTGTAGGTCTTTGACAGAAAGAGCTAGTAGTGTAGGTCTTTGACAGAAAGAGCTAGTAGTGTAGGTCTTTGGCAGAAAGAGCTAGTAGTGTAGGTCTTTGACAGAAAGAGCTAGTAGTGTAGGTCTTTGACAGAAAGAGCTAGTAGTGTAGGTCTTTGACAGAAAGAGCTAGTAGTGTAGGTCTTTGGCAGAAAGAACTAGTAGTGTAGGTCTTTGACAGAAAGAGCTAGTAGTGTAGGTCTTTGGCAGAAAGAGCTAGTAGTGTAGGTCTTTGACAGAAAGAGCTAGTAGTGTAGGTCTTTGGCAGAAATAACTAGTAGTGTAGGTCTTTGGCAGAAAGAGCTAGTAGTGTAGGTCTTTGACAGAAAGAGCTAGTAGTGTAGGTCTTTGACAGAAAGAGCTAGTAGTGTAGGTCTTTGGCAGAAATAACTAGTAGTGTAGGTCTTTGACAGAAAGAACTAGTAGTGTAGGTCTTTGGCAGAAAGAGCTAGTAGTGTAGGTCTTTGACGGATGACAGAAAGAGCTAGTAGTGTAGGTCTTTGACAGAAAGAGCTAGTAGTGTAGGTCTTTGACGGATGACAGAAAGAGCTAGTAGTGTAGGTCTTTGACAGAAAGAGCTAGTAGTGTAGGTCTTTGGGGAAAAGAGGGGAATGGTGGAAGAGGAGAGGAAACAAGAAAAAAGCACAACCTTTTACCGGACTGTAAATCATGCTTCACTCTTAAGAGGTGAGAAAATAAATAATGTGTGAAAGTGCAATGATTTCAATGATTTAGGGGAGCTTTTGAGAAGCGTATTACCAGAGGTGACAGCTTGTGCGAGATAGGCAGGCTGTGTTAAGGCAAAAGGATAAGAGGCTATGACATAATGTCTGCAGGGTTAAGGTGTCAGAGTCAAAGCGTGAACCACTATTACCAGATCAATACTTCTCAGTTTTGCACTTATCTCTGGGCCAATGGTTAGCAGCAGCTTTTCTGGATATACAGAACGACTAAATGCCACTACTGAGAGGGGGACTGCATACCTTCTCCATTTCCCACCACTACAGACGAACATTGTAACAGGAAATAGGAAATATTTGAACGTAGCTCAGTGAAGGATGTAAGGCTTTGTGATATAATTTTTTCCCCTTGACACTGAATAGAACAGTATTGTATTTTATGTAATAGTGGGGTTTTTTCCTCATTTTTTCATTTTGCAGTGGGTTGATATTGTGTATCAAACATTGTCAATACAGGGATTTTTCTAGCTGTACTACTTTGGGTTCTGGAGGGTCCTGCTGCTGCTAAAATGTAGCCAGGTGTAAAATAAAAGGGTGATCTCTATCCTCTTTACCCTTTAGGTCTAAAAACTTAACATCACGCTCATGTCATGTCCGTCTTTGCACAGGCAAAAGAAACAAGAAAAAGTGTGTGAGTTCACCCACTGAATGTTTGCCTACTTTCAAGTCTTTCATTAAACTTCTGAAGCTTGAGTTAATCCTTGCTGAACATAGAACAAAAACTCAGCATTCAACAATTTAAAAAAAGACAAGAGAGGGAGAGAGAAAGAGAAAGAGAAAGAGAAAGAGAGGGAGACAGGGAAGAGAGGGAAGGGGGGGACTGGCCTGATCGCTACATATTCATATTCCTATGCCTAGGCGTTATCACTTAAAAGCCTTTCTAATTACAACAACAAGACAAAAACTCCTTGGATTCCTTCCAGACCCGCTAAATGATAAAATAAGCTGCACTCTCTCTCCTTCTTAATCTCTGCAAAGCACCTTGGAGCCTCATCTCCCAAATACAGCAGAATGATGTGAAAATGCCATTTAGAGATGCAGGTGTGACATTTGATAAGAAACTTCTGGATTAAATATGTTCTGCTAATGAGGAACCCAGCTACCCCATCAGGGCAAACTATTGGTGGGATTGTGTGTGCGCTGATAACGTTCCACACGCAAACATCCAAATTTATTATTAATAAACAGCCGCAGTCTCTCTATCACACGGAAAGTCTGGATCCTTCAGTGGAGAGAGAGAGAGAGAGAGAGAGAGAGAGAGAGAGAGAGAGAGAGAGAGAGAGAGAGAGAGAGAGAGATGTTGCTTCTCATTAGAGAGACTAAGGAAAAGAGGGGGGAGGTACAGGCGGTGTATGTGACGGGGTATCAACTGTTTTCATATTTAGCTTGTTTGGGGCTTTTTTTAGGGAGGGGGAGGAGAGGCAATTTCAAAGGGTATGTTAATGGTGCATTGAACGCGGGGACAAAAGAGTTCAAAGTTTCAGGGGATCTGGCACTGAATGTAATTCTCTGGCTATAGCTAATACAGAAAAGAGGGGATAGCGGGCTAAGCCATTGGTGCAGTAGACTGGGAAGTCCCTGGCCCCAGCTTGACATTTATAACGATTTGGAGAAGATTAAAGGCGTATTACTGCTGTAGTCCGTAATGTGGCTCTGTAATGAGGTGTGAGTGCATTACCGTCCTGTGGAAGTTAGCTGCTGTTTCAGACCTGTAAAGAGAGCGAGAGAGAGAGAGAGAGAGAGAGAGAGAGAGAGAGAGAGAGAGAGAGAGAGAGAGAGAGAGAGAGAGAGAGAGAGAGAGAGAGAGAGAGAGAGAGAGAGAGAGAGAGAGAGAGAGAGAGAGAGAGGTGGTGTAAAGCAGGATACTTGACTGTATAGTGGTCATCTCCGTTGGCCGGCAGTGAAAGACTCAGAGCCTGGAAGCTGGTGACGGGAATGAGAAAGGACTCTAGAGGCCATGCCAGAGGAAGTTGAGGCTGCCACCGTTGAAGACTTGTCAGTCTAAACCAGCTTAGTTCAGCCAGCCAGCAAAGTGTCTCAGCACTGACAGACAGCACTTTGTTATTCGGACCAGTAACTGGAGGTCCGCGTCTGCCGCCTGGAAATATTTATATTCAAATAGAAATTACAAAGTTGAATGTGTTATTTCAAGCACAAAATTTGGCAGTGCACTCCCCGTTTTTAAAGGTGCACACAAGCCCATATAATTCTTTAAAAAAAAAAAAAAAAAAAAAAGCTGTAGGAATCCTGCCAGTACTCCATTTTGCTCAATTATTATTTTTGGCCTGGTGGCTTTTTTACAGTACATAGTAAAGGGACACCGGTGCCAATTCTAACGACAGCCACTGAAAAAAATGAATATTCTAAACAGTGTTAAAAAATGCATGCGTTATCTGCAAAAATAAAAACACAGGTAATTTTTGGTTAGCGTGTGCAAATGAAGGTTGCAGGTGTCGTCCATCCATTTAAGCGGTCTTTATGATGTTAATTAGTTGTTAGCGTAATTTCCAGCCTCCGCCATCAACCGTGAGAAGTTCAGAGACCTGCTGTTAACTGAGAGTCAATGCCATGGCACTGTTTCAAGAGCTCCCAAACAGGACGGCCAGTGATAACGAACAGGTGATGAGGCCTGATGCCTATGGCAGGGGGTATTGCAAAGACAATTGAATTCGTAGGGAGAAATGAATCTTCTGGACAGCATATCAAATGTTAAAACAACACACATTGCATGCAATTTGCTTATGCAGAAGGGTGATAAAGTATGCTTATTTAAAAGATAAACAAGGGGGAATCTAGTGCAGTAAATTGTGCATGTGTGTTTATTCCCTATGAGTAACACCAGAGGTTTATAGTCCCAGACACACCATCACAGGCACCCATAGTTTATGGCCTCTATGTTTGCGTGATAGCAGTATTTACGATATTGGAATTTATGTCGCACTGTATTTTCGCTGTCTGTGTGGTAGTGGTAGACTGTATTGGAAAGTGCTTCCACAGATTTGGTATTTGTCTTGTGTTAGAAATGAATGCCTTTGAATTGTGTCGGTTTTAGAGAGAGAGGTCAGATTCGTTATCGACTCTGTAGATCTCCGAGGAGGCGGGCCTCACACGGTTCAATTCGACAATCCAAGTTTTTCTTCCAGGAAGGAAAGCCATTGGAATAGAGGAGTTCCATCTCCTCGGCGCGCTACAACAGCTAATCTTAACCCCTCGCAATAACATTTCCACACTCCGCTTGCTCCGACTCCAGACATATTTGCTCTCCCTTGCTGCTTGTGTCCTGTTAAGATTTAAACAGCAAACATAAAATGCAGAAGATAACCTGCGGAAGGCTTTGGAGAGACTTGACTCCAACATTATTTTAAAGACCAGATCTGAGAGCAGCCGCGCAGCAGTCGGGAGCGATTATCTGCTGTGATCCCTCTCCGACACACCAAAGTCATTCATCTGCCGATCCTCCAACCCCCTGCCACCCCCCCCCCCCCCACACACACACACACACACACACACACACACACACACACACACACACACACCACACCACCTCCCCACACACACCCCCTATGCAAAGGCAGACCCCTAATCATGTCGACACTGTGTGTCAGTGCGGTGGATGAGCAAGGCCTAGAGATGAGAACAGCTCTGTAAACATGGGCAGGCAGCGGGGAGCTACCCCCCCCACCACCCCCACCCCCCACCCCCCCACCCCCCACCCCCCACCCCCGCTCGGAATAAGCAAACGGGCAGATTTAGGGATTTTGTCTGGGCCCAACTTTGTAGCTTCGGCTCAGCGTCTTTTTCCGATGTTTTCCGGGGTGCTGCCTATGGGATATTGTTCTTAGCTTATGAAGTGCCGTCCGCCCTTTATAAGCTGTATGTCTTTTGTCAATAGTATTACAATTTTGGAGACGACTTCTTTTTAACTCTTCACTATCCACTGTAAGGCTGGCTAGACTGAATGCGTTTTGTTGACCTTTGCTGTTGACCTCTAACACTCCAGATAAACCAGCAGAACTCTTATTATAGGGCTGCAGCCATTTTTTTTATTTGACCTCTCTATTGTTACAAGTCAACTTTTCCCCCCTCCCAGCACCGTCGATTATGAACTCTCATGACAGACCAGTAAATATAGTGTGCATCAACTCTGTGCATTCCATAAACAGGCTAATACAATTGGCTGTATCAAATGGGATGTATATTAACAGCAGCCGACTGCGCTGGCTCTCCCCTGTCAGGATTCTATTATGGAGCGTGCTCCCGCCCCTTGTTTTGATACAGTGGTAATTTAAAGAGCAGATCTTAATTGACTTATTTTTCCCGCATGTCTGTCTGCTAGTGCATGCACTGCAGTAAGAGTCTCCTTTCTTTATTGGGCCACACACAATGTACTGAGTTCAATTTTACCATTCATAATGAATGCAGCCTCGCCATTCAAATGCAGCCATAAGCACACAGCAGATAAGAATTTAATTAAATGTAGATTAAAACCAAACAGGAAAACACACTGGCTGATAATTTTTTATCACGTCCCCTGGTCATATTTTTTCCCCTCATACTTTCGACTTGTTCTTCCTTGGGCTACGTCTTTTCAGCTTGCCAAAAGTGGCGAAACACCTCACACATCTCACCGTGGCGCCGCGAGATTGTGTAAAATGCAAAACGAGGGGCGGTCACACGATTAATCAGAATCCTGGTGTCTGGGGAGGATGGAGGCTGGCGGAGGAGAGGGGGGAACAGAGGTGCAAGGAAGGAATTAGTTGCTTCATCCCAAATTTGCATCATATTCCAAAGGACAATCCCAGCACTGTAGGCAAGGGGAAACATATCTCACTCTCTGCAGGAACAATTCAATATTTTCTACAATACTGAATAAATGTCACCTTCAGTATCAAATTGTCCATACTTGCTAAACATGATGTTACATCAGTGCCTGGAAAGCATGCCAGAGCAGTGAGAAAGTGCTATTTTAGATGTGGACCACAGCCTCAACTAACATACTGTAACACACATTCAGAGCTGTTCACCTCAGGCACTAATGGTGTTGAAATCCATTGGGGATACCAGGGAGCAAGAGACTATAGCATTGTCAGGGATTTCCCACGACTGAAATATTACACTAGGGTGCATAATTACATTTTAGACACATATTAAACAAAAAAATGTTTGACCCCTGTGGTGTGTTTTTGGGGACATTTGCCTCCATGATCTATTTCAATTATTATGAAAATCACAGCAGTGGTCTTAAATATTGGACCGCAATCTTGGTGTTAATGCTCTCGTTTTAATTTTGTTTTTCTTCAGAAGAAGTACATTAATTCCCCAGCCACCATCTGGTGTACTTATCATACAGCATATTTCACTTGCATCCAGCTTTCCTTACAGCTTCAGACAGCTGTTGGCATACACACAGCTACCTGAATGCCTCTTGAAAGATTATATTCTGCCTCGAAAGACAATTTTTCATCAGAAGCGATGGCCCCCATCTTCCACCTGCACACAGAGAGTCTCTGTGACCTGCTCCGATAAGAAAGAAACCCTCCAAAATTGCATGACTGTAAATTATAATTTGGACTGGAACAATACAGTATCGTGCTCTTGCGTTAGCAGGAAGGTTATAAACATGGTCTTCCTGGCTTGGTGGTGTGACAGTGGACTTCAGTTCGCCATCGCTGCCTGCCTGCCTGCCTGCCTGCCACCTAGGGGTGGGCGATATGGCAAAAATATCATATCACTATTTTTGTCAGGCAGGATCCCGATCCACGATCTTATCACGATTCTTTTTCGTGTTGGTTAAAGGCTATTTAGCAAGTTACTGAACAGTAAAACTACGGCTGAGCGGTATGGACCAAAAATCATATCTCTGTATTTTTAGGCTGAATGGCCATACATACATATCTTGGTATTTCGTACGAAGTGAGCTAAATGTTCAGTTTTAAGTCAAAGCCACATATGAGAAGTCACAAGCACTTTTATTAAAACAAGACTGATTAAAATAAAATGCAAAGACAAGGTTTCCTTCCCTGAGTTATTGGCTTTCACAAAATATTGACACAATCAGATTTTTGATAAATAACCATAAGTAATGTGGATATAATGAGTAAGTGGATGAAGGCAAATACTAGAACAGCTAGAAACTTACAGTTACAGTATGCCATATCACAATATTACGTACACTATCCAAAATCTAAGACTCATATCACGATCTTGATATAATATCGCTATATTGCCCGGCCCTA
Source organism: Poromitra crassiceps (assembly GCF_964638095.1). Classification (NCBI taxonomy): domain Eukaryota; kingdom Metazoa; phylum Chordata; class Actinopteri; order Beryciformes; family Melamphaidae; genus Poromitra; species Poromitra crassiceps. The sequence goes on along the minus strand of NC_139623.1, from coordinate 100,302,429 downwards.
CTGCCACCTCCACACAGCGGCTGATGCCACCGTGTGCCGCTGCCGGCCTGGCGGTGCCCGCGCCCGCCTGCCCGCCGCGCCGGTGCTGCATCTCAGTTCCACTCTATTACCCTCACGCAGGCCATTGGCCTTTTCTGTGGGGAAAAGAGCAATTTCCTGTCGCAGTCTGTTTGATCAAGTGCTAAACCCTTGTGATCAATAGAGAGACAGATGTCGGCTCCAGATGGCCGCGTGGTGATACCTGGGGCAGCGCGGGGGCTTGCCAGGACCACAGAATGGCAATGAGCAAGAAGGGCAGCGGCTGCGCTCCCGTTGCACCAGCAGCCACAGAGACACACAATGTGACAAACGCAATTAGGGCTTTTAGCGGCCGATTATTTATTTCCACTGCAAAACCCACAGAACATTTAATTAGCACATACTTTAAGCAATATGTAGAATTACAGGGGTGCACAGACACAGGGCATGCTGGGATGTTGCACCGGTGGCTGCTCTGTGTGTGTGTGTGTGTGTGTGTGTGTGTGTGTGTGTGTGTGTGTGTGTGTGTGTGTGTGTGTGTGTGTGTGTGTGTGTGTGTGTGTGTGTGTGTGTGTGTGTGTGTGTGTGTGTGTGTGTGTGTGTGTGTGTGTGTGTGTGTGTGTGTGTGTGTGCTGTGCATGCCAGACTGGCATGCGCTTAAACAAGGCACACATAAAGCTTTGCATTGGGCAAATATGTAGGTTTTAAAAATCGATGTCATATTCATGAAGAGAAATGTATAACCTCATACATTCCATTCCCCCGACCAGATCAATAATGCTGCATTCCAAAATGGTTGACAGGTGCATCTCTCTGGCTCTCTATCCTTCTGGAGAGGGGAGAAGAAAAAAGAAAAAGAAAAAAAGCTAACGCCAGAAGGCCAAAATAGACCTTTCCAAAGAGGAGAGGGAGAGGAGAGAGGGTCCCATTTTTTAAACGGCAAGCATTTGCATTAGGGCTGGCATCCACCGTATACACACACACACACACACACACACACACACACACTCAGACTGGCCAGCCAGCCCATGTGGCGTCAGGTTGGAGCCATGTTGGAGGAAGCACTGAGGCGCGTGGTGATGGCGCGGCGCTCTCCCAGGAAAAGTGCGCTCGCTTGGCGTTGGACCTCCGCCGTTCACCTGCTCCCACCGAGGCATGATGGGCAGGGGGACGCGGGCCATGGGGCCGCAGCTGGGGGGGTGGGGAGGGGCTGGGTCCTGCGGTCCTGTCACGAGGGGTCTCCTGGTCCCATTAGCAGGGCTTGGTCAGAACGGGCCCCCAACCAGCCTGCCACCCCAGCAGGGGCCGCAGTAAACACATGTCGACTGGCCGCAACCAGCACTCAGGCAGCCCCTACCCGCCGTGCCGCGCGGCACAGCTAATAGAGTGCTCAATGGGACAAACCTGTCTAAATCAAGAATAAAGCAGAGTAGAGCGAAGAGGAGCCAGTCAGAGTAGTCCTTTAATAGCCTACTTGACTTGAGCGTGGAGAGGGAGGAGCTGGCTGTGTGTGGCAGCTAATGAGCAAGCACAGCTTTGTACTGCAGCCTGCTCTTAAGGAATTTGTGGCTGCTATTGTCTCAGACTGACAGCAGAGCAAAGATGTGGGGCGTGCACTGTACAAAGTGTGAAATAAGCTCAATATCTATTTACTGTTTAGAGGAAAATGTTAAAATTGGTCTGGAAAACTGGAAATGGAAATTATACTAAATTGGTACTAATTTGTATCATAATGGTTTGTGTGTAAAGCATAATAAAACAGGTGCCATTTCTATTTCAAAATATTCTTCCTTTAATTGATTTAATAAATTTCAGTCAGCAAACTTTCACATATAAATGAATGAATTTGTATAACAAATTGAAATCCTAATTCACATTTGTAATTTATTTTTCTGTCTCCCTCAACATTACAACAATGTTAGCAGGCAAACATCCCATTGCCAGTACCGTTCTCACTGCATTGAAACCTCCAGAGATGTGCCAGAGAAATGCCATTTCATTTGCAAGTGAAGCATACTTTTTTTTTTAAGAGTAAAATATTTCCTAAATTGCTCTGTAGCTACAGTAGAAACAAGGATGGGCCATCTTTGAACAATTCATAAATGTGTGTTGAATGACATTTTTTGGTGTGGTGGTTTTATGTCTTTGTTGCCATGTGAATGTATACTGTAGAGAGAGTGTGTATGAGGCTCCCCTGGGAGGACTTTTTAATTTGTGGATTCTGACCTACGTGCCATTCGCTCAAGGCCATCCATGAGCTCTCGGTGCTGGCTATCATCTGCAATACACTTGATGCTAAAATTAGTCTGGACACTGTAGTGCGAAGGAGTGAAATGTGGGGTTTGGGGTGTCAGGCAAGGCAGGACTTGATAAACACATATTTACTGAACAATGTGTCTTTTTCCTGGAAAGCGGAAGATTGTTTTGCCTCTTAAAATTTTCATTTGAATTTTTAAAAATAAAATATCAAGCATGTTGAAAAGTGTCAGAGGCATCCTGGCATGCCTGATGACTGTCATTACATATGCAGCTAAGAAAAGACAAAAGATTTTCAATTTGTAAAAAAAATAAAACACACATGCAGGACATTTGAACTGTACAGAGTAATTTCATGCCAAAAATCAAGTCTAAATTAAGCCACAAGAATGGCTTTTCCCCCAAATGCATTGCTCATGAGAGAAAGGTCTTTACCACCTACCTGCATGGACGTATATGCAGACTGGCTGCTATGCTGCGATGCCATGTCTGAGGTGTCTCTGCATCGACAGAGCATCATCACAGCAAAACATCCGCCGACCGGCTGCACGGCTGCAGCTTTAGCATGAGAAGAGTGCCTCCTAGTGGCCAAGGAAAATACCAAAGGAGGGGGAGGTGGAAGAGAGAAAGAGGGAGAACGAGAGTCAATCTGTGTCAATGCTTCAGTGAAATAATTCGGGTTTAGGGCACTGTCAATAAGAGTCAGTGAGCTTGTTTGACCCTGTGAATGTTGTTCGCTGTCGGGTCTAACTCAGCGTTTTCCCTTGCTTGCTCCGGGTCTGGGTTGTGTTCTGATGACCGTTTGACAGCCATGATGAGTCATCCTTATGTGTTTGACTGTGATGGTCCACAAACAGGCTCTCAATATTGACCAATATTCATGAGGAGGATTTGTTTAGTAGGCTGCTGTCAGGTGCAGATACAGATATTATTCATTGACATTTTATGATTCATATTTTTTACTGGTACGATTCAGGCATTACGTTTGTTGGGGCATAATTTATTTATTTGTTTATTTATTTATGGGGGGGGGGGGGGGTGTTGCACTGTAATTTTCCTCTCCCTACATAAAGCCTTGTTTAAAAAAAAACTAGAAGCCGTTAACTACATGCGGCTACTTGATATTCGTAGGTGCGAGGAGCCTGTTCCCATTTGACCAGGAGGAGTTGGAGCTGATTTGAAGACAAGAAGAGTAGAGGTCTTTAATTACAACCCTCTCTGTGGCTGCAGGCACCATTGGCCCCTCTTCACAATTAAGACCAACAGTTAGCACGGAGCCAATGGACGGACAGAGCGGATCACTTTAACCGACAGAATAGCCAAAGCAAAGAAAAAGCGGTTTCCTTTCCAAATCACGGTCAGGCTTTATGGAGGTTTGAAATATGAAATATGTTCGTTCTCCACATGCCATAATATGTGTTTGTGGTGCAGTGGGACTGTACTCCAGTGCTGTAATGGCCTCCGCAATGGTAATGTGTTTGGACAGATGGGAGAGGCAAGTGCTGATGTGCTTAACTACGCATTTTACAGCTAAACTATTAAAGAGTTGTGCTGTTTACACACCAACATTTGAATACCTGTCTTCAGGCCAGTTTAATTATCCAGGCCCTTCTGTTATTTCGGCTGCTTTGTTGTCTCTCAGCTCTGCACAAGGCATGAGAGATTTGTTTGCAGCTTCATTAAGATATGGTTGGTGGTAGCCGTGCACAGAGAGCAAAAAATAATAATAATTAAAAAGAAATGATTCCTGTTCGAGTATCTCCCACTCCTCTCCCTGCCACCCCCATACATACACAGATACTGTACACAGGCATTTTCCCACCCCCATACATACACAGATACTGTACACAGGCATTTCCCCACCCCCATACATACACAGATACTGTACACAGGCATGTTCCTATCAAGTCATTTAAAGTGAGCAAATTAAAAATGCCCTGTGATGCCTGCACTTTGAAATCTCTTGGGGCTTTAGGCAAAGGGGGAGGGACCCCGTGCGATTCATCCATAGACTTTTGATTGGTGTAGAAGTACTTCTTGGGGAAAGGGCCTTGCATTATGATTTTGTTTCATGAATTCCTTCATATGTTCATCTTCAACTGCACGTTCAAATAAAGCATTAATCAAAGAGAAGAGAGGGAAGAGGGCATTTAGCCAGCAGAGCCATAGTCTCAGGGCCTCAGTGAGCTGCTGGATGTGCTATTGAGAGACTGTAGGAAGCAGTGGTTTTTAATTATCTGGACTACGTACAGGATGCCGTTTTTGATTGTTTTAATGAGGCAGCTGGCCTATTGTCTCCCCTTAATTCCTCCATTGTTTTTAGAATATGTCATAGTTCTTTATTCTTTTATCAGGTGCTCTGCAGGAGGATTTAGACAATAGCCTTCATTCCAACTGCATTGGCCACTGCACAAAGGCAGCTCACTGCAGACAGTTAGCAGGCAAACAAGTGCAAATCACAAGCTGCACTTTTCCCAGCCTTTTCCCTAAAGTAGTTTCAGGACTTATGGTTTTGGTCTTTCACTCTTTCAACTCTTGCCCTGCACCTCACGGTGCTATTCATACACATCATGCCATTGTCATAGGTGGCTAACCTGTGTTTGTGAGATTTAGATCACCTGCCAGAGGAAGACAGCCATGGGGAAAATGAGGAATCTTTAGAGAAAGCTCCTCCTTGGAAAATCTCCTGACATATCTCTGCAATCTATTTTTCTATGGGCCCTTTTCACAGTAACTGTGTAAAGCAGGACGTAAAGGAGGTATACCCAATAACATTAATGAGGGCCCCGGCACTGGAATACCTAAATGGAATGGAACCATCATTAATGGTAGGCTATTGCTTACAACTGCTTTACTTCCTGCTTACCATGTCAAAATGGTTTCTGTGAAAAGGGTCTATGGCAGGCATTTGCAGTGGATCCGTGTGCATAGGTGCATGTGTGCATGGTAATTTGCATCCCTGATAGTACATGCATTAAAAAAAAAACACGATTTCAGACGGCAGCCCGTCTTTTATTGTCACACGAACACATGCATGCGGCCACTACACACACTCATGCTGACGGTGGCCGGTGAAATATGTCCTCTGCATTTGACCCATCCAGGCTTGTCCTTTCCTCCAGGGGGCAGGCCAGGAGCAGTGGTCGCTATTTCTTTCCAGCGCCCAGGGACCTTCATTGGACCATCATTGGACCAACTTCAGATGTTGTCGTCACTGGTCGGATGACGATCTTCTGCATGTTTTTAGTGGGGGGTTATGTACGGAGGAACCCCCTGGGGGGTACAGGGAGAACATGCAAACTCCACACAGAAAGGCCCTTTCGACGAGATAGCCCACCTGGGCAGTAGGCACTGAAGATATGGGGGGGTCACAACTCCAGCGCCCACAGCGTCCCAGGTGGGAATCGAACCCAGGACCTTCGAGCTGTGAGGCGACAGCGCTTACCACTGCACCACCGTACCCACCTACATGCACCGTATGCATGTAGGTAGGTATACATGCGTGCATGCATGTTTGTATTATGCATGCAAATGTTGCATGTTATAGCTGCACAATCAATTATGTAAGTTGCTTTTAGTTTCCTGAATTACTAATCTATAGAACATTGACCTATAGACGGTTTTAACTTGACAACAATAACCACCGTCACAACCCACCTGAATATCCGGTCCACTTCCTGTATACATAGCTGAGCACAGGCTGATATTCAGCTCATATTAAATGTTAATGTTAGGCCGTGTCTCCGACAGACACAGTAACAACGTAGCCTATTTCAGTCTTTATGTCTTGTAGTAGTTAGTAGTGCTGTCTTGTCTTGGGTGGTTCACTGTACTGTAGGAGAGTGCTGTCTTGTCTTGGGTGGTTCACTGTACTGTAGCAGTGCTGTCTTGTCTTGGGTGGTTCACTGTACTGTAGCATTGCTGCCTTGTCTTGGGTGGTTCACTGTACTGTAGCAGTGCTGCCTTGTCTTGGGTGGTTCACTGTACTGTAGGAGAGTGCTGCCTTGTCTTGGGTGGTTCACTGTACTGTAGCAGTGCTGTCTTGTCTTGGGTGGTTCACTGTACTGTAGGAGAGTGCTGCCTTGTCTTGGGTGGTTCACTGTACTGTAGCAGTGTGCTGTCTTGTCTTGGGTGGTTCACTGTACTGTAGCAGTGCTGCCTTGTCTTGGGTGGTTCACTGTACTGTATCAGTGCTGCCTTGTCTTGGGTGGTTCACTGTGCTGTAGCCGTGCTGCCTTGTCTTGGGTGGTTCACTGTACTGTAGCAGTGCTGCTTTGTCTTGGGTGGTTCACTGTACTGTAGCAGTGCTGCCTTGTCTTGGGTGGTTCACTGTACTGTAGCAGTGTTGCTTTGTCTTGGGTGGTTCACTGTACTGTAGCAGAGTGCTGCCTTGTCTTGGGTGGTTCACTGTACTGTAGCAGTGCTGCTTTGTCTTGGGTGGTTCACTGTACTGTAGCAGTGCTGCCTTGTCTTGGGTGGTTCACCGTACTGTAGCAGAGTGCTGCCTTGTATTGGGTGGTTCACTGTACTGTAGCAGTGCTGCCTTGTCTTGGGTGGTTCACTGTAGGAGAGTGCTGTCTTGTCTTGGGTGGTTCACTGTACTGTAGCATTGCTGTCTTGTCTTGGGTGGTTCACTGTACTGTAGCAGTGCTGCCTTGTCTTGGGTGGTTTACTGTACTGTAGCAGTGCTGCCTTGTCTTGGGTGGTTCACTGTATTAGCAGAGTGCTGTCTTGTCTTGGGTAGTTCAGTGTACTGTAGCAGTGCTGCCTTGCCTTTGAATTGCCTCTGTGTATGAAATGTGCTATACAAATAAACTTGACTTGACTTGACTTGACTTGACTTGTCTTGGGTGGTTCACTGTACTGTAGCAGAGTGATGTCTTGTCTTGGGTGGTTCACTGTACTGTAGCAGTGCTGCCTTGTCTTGGGTGGTTCACTGTACTGTAGCAGTGCTGCCTTGTCTTGGGTGGTTCACTGTACTGTAGCAGAGTGCTGTCTTGTCTTGCGTGGTTCACTGTACTGTAGCAGTGCTGCCTTGTCTTCATGGGTGGTTCACTGTACTGTAGCAGTGCTGCCTTGTCTTGGGTGGTTCACTGTACTGTAGCAGAGTGCTGCCTTGTCTTGGGTGGTTCACTGTACTGTAGCAGTGCTGCCTTGTCTTGGGTGGTTCACTGTAGGAGAGTGCTGTCTTGTCTTGGGTGGTTCACTGTACTGTAGCATTGCTGTCTTGTCTTGGGTGGTTCACTGTACTGTAGCAGTGCTGCCTTGTCTTGGGTGGTTCACTGTACTGTAGCAGTGCTGCCTTGTCTTGGGTGGTTCACTGTACTGTAGCAGAGTGCTGCCTTGTCTTGGGTGGTTCACTGTACTGTAGCAGTGCTGCCTTGTCTTGGGTGGTTCACTGTAGGAGAGTGCTGTCTTGTCTTGGGTGGTTCACTGTACTGTAGCATTGCTGTCTTGTCTTGGGTGGTTCACTGTACTGTAGCAGTGCTGCCTTGTCTTGGGTGGTTCACTGTACTGTAGCAGTGCTGCCTTGTCTTGGGTAGTTCAGTGTACTGTAGCAGTGCTGCCTTGCCTTTGAATTGCCTCTGTGTATGAAATGTGCTATACAAATAAACTTGACTTGACTTGTCTTGGGTGGTTCACTGTACTGTAGCAGAGTGCTGTCTTGTCTTGGGTGGTTCACTGTACTGTAGCAGTGCTGCCTTGTCTTGGGTGGTTCACTGTACTGTAGCAGTGCTGCCTTGTCTTGGGTGGTTCACTGTACTGTAGCAGAGTGCTGTCTTGTCTTGGGTGGTTCACTGTACTGTAGCAGTGCTGCCTTGTCTTGGGTGGTTCACTGTACTGTAGCAGTGCTGTCTTGGGTGGTTCACTGTACTGTAGGAGAGTGCTGTCTTGTCTTGGGTGGTTCACTGTACTGTAGGAGAGTGCTGCCTTATCTTGGGTGGTTCGCTGTACTGTAGCAGTGCTGCCTTGTCTTGGGTGGTTCACTGTACTGTAGCAGTGCTGTCTTGGGTGGTTCACTGTACTGTAGGAGAGTGCTGCCTTGTCTTGGGTGGTTCACTGTACTGTAGGAGAGTGCTGCCTTGTCTTGGCTGGTTCACTGTACTGTAGGAGAGTGCTGCCTTGTCTTGGGTGGTTCACTGTACTGTAGCAGTGCTGTCTTGTCTTGGGTGGTTCGCTGTACTGTAGGAGAGTGCTGCCTTGTCTTGGGTGGTTCGCTGTACTGTAGGAGTGTTGCCTTGTCTTGGGTGGTTCACTGTACTGTAGCAGTGCTGCCTTGTCTTGGGTGGTTCACTGTACTGTAGCAGAGTGTTGCCTTGTCTTGGGTGGTTCACTGTACTGTAGCAGAGTGCTGCATCAGTGTTTTGTGTAGCTCAGTCAAACTGGGACATTCAGTCCCAAAAGTCACTTCCAGCATTCACACACACAACAGATGATCTGTAGCATCTTTGGCTGAAGGGATCCAATCGCTGTGCTTATTCTGTTGTCAAATAGCAGCAAAACATTTCCATCGAATGAATGAATGAATGAATGAATGAATGAATGAATATTTTATTTTCGTGTCAGGACAATTACATGACCCATCCCACATGGGATTATCAGACACATCAACATTCAATATTTAACAAAACATAACATTCCGGTATGTTACCCAACCAGAAGCTTCCAGTGCAGCCCAAATTAGAGCAACAGAGTATATATACATGCAGACATAATATGCCTATACATATACATACATATACATTCATACATACCTGCACATAGAATACGAAAATAAAAAAACGAACTATAATTTATCAGTTATACGTCAACCTTCTCCTCCTGTCCCACGCTTTAGAAAGAAATTCAGAGAATGCAAAAATATTATCAAAAATAAATTTGTGTAGAACTCCATCAGTCTCTACATAATCTAGTTCAGTTCAGCTGAGGAGAGCAGACAATATCTTTGATTTGGATTGATCCAAAAACAGCGATTTGTATCGGAGTATCACAGCCTAGTTCGTAATTCTCTTTGTAAGCGGAGCCCCTCTGAACTAAAAGATCTTTACAGAGGAGAGCAACTTTTGTGGCTATGACTGCCATATATTCCCCGCCATTGTCAGTGGCAGTTTGTATCTACCTTGATGGTAACTTGGGCAGACAGTGGAGAGGAGTTTTGTTATTTTAATTAGGAGATAAAAATTCAAAGGGCCTCTCCAGGCAGTGTGTGGTATGACAGAATCAAAACGATGAAGTGGAGCGGCCTGAAGTGTGTGTCTCGTCACAGCAGATTGGCCGACAGATAGGCACTGCTCTTTAAAGTGGCGCTGACATGCACACGCACGTGCACACACACACACACACACACACACACACAGAAAGAGAGAGAGAGCCTGCACACAAATGGGACTTTGAAAGATAGCATATTTTAATACCATTTCACTCCTTTGACACGTTTGTGCTGGTCTAATTTTCAGTGCTTCTCCAGCAGATAGGAAGGGCCAGAAAGGTTTTAATCAAAACAGCGATTTGAAATCTGAAATATTCAATTTTGAATTGAAATAATGGGGCAATTCATTCTAGAGACTTAACAATGATTTATACATAATGCATGCCATGGTAGTGTAAAAATAATGGTGGCTCTGTTTCCATGCCTTGGTTTTCCATTTCCAATAAATCCACAGAAAAGTGGATTGTTTTAATACAGAGCCTCATGTCTACAGGCCGTTTGAAAGCCGCTGATTCAGGGCTTTTGTGTAAACATGAGTAATCAGTGTTCCAGATGGGTGGGGTGCCTCTCGTTGCCTGCGTCCCCCTGCCTCCACACCTCTCCTCAGGACGGCCTGCATCCCCCTGCCTCCACACCTCTCCTCAGGACGGCCTGCATCCCCTTGGCTCCACACCTCTCCTCAGGACGGCCTGCGTCCCCCTGCCTCCACACCTCTCCTCAGGACGGGCTGCGTCCCCCTGCCTCCACACCTCTCCTCAGGACGGGCTGCGTCCCCCTGCCTCCACACCTCTCCTCAGGACGGCCTGCATCCCCCTGCCTCCACACCTCTCCTCAGGACGGCCTGCGTCCCCCTGCCTCCACACCTCTCCTCGGGACGGCCTGCGTCCCCCTGCCTCCACACCTCTCCTCAGGACGGCCTGCGTCCCCCTGCCTCCACACCTCTCCTCAGGACGGCCTGCGTCCCCCTGCCTCCACACCTCTCCTCAGGACGGCCTGCGTCCCCCTGCCTCCACACCTCTCCTCAGGACGGCCTGCGTCCCCCTGCCTCCACACCTCTCCTCAGGACGGCCTGCGTCCCCCTGCCTCCACACCTCTCCTCAGGACGGCCTGCGTCCCCCTGCCTCCACACCTCTCCTCAGGACGGCCTGCGTCCCCCTGCCTCCACACCTCTCCTCAGGACGGGCTGCGTCCCCCTGCCTCCACACCTCTCCTCAGGACGGCCTGCGTCCCCCTGCCTCCACACCTCTCCTCAGGACGGGCTGCGTCCCCCTACCTCCACACCTCTCCTCAGGACGGCCTGCGTCCCCCTGCCTCCACACCTCTCCTCAGGACGGCCTGCGTCCCCCTGCCTCCACACCTCTCCTCAGGACGGCCTGCGTCCCCCTGCCTCCACACCTCTCCTCAGGACGGCCTGCATCCCCCTGCCTCCACACCTCTCCTCAGGACGGCCTGCGTCCCCCTGCCTCCACACCTCTCCTCAGGACGGCCTGCATCCCCCTGCCTCCACACCTCTCCTCAGGATGCTCTTTATTCCACATCAGCCAGGGCTCAAATCACAGGTCCCCTCTCAGCCTGACACTCCGTCACTATGTTTGCACATCTTTGAAAGCTAACAGCGTGCTTTAATTAATTGTCCAGCTTTCCTCAGAAACAATGTCCTAATTCTGCCATTTAGCGGGAGCGTATCATAGTTTGTTGTTATCTCCCCAGCCAGATTTCTGTAAATAGTCATATTAAAAACTTTAATCTCTTCAATGGAAAATTAAGTGCAGCTGAAAAGCCTGTCGTGTGCTGAGATAAATATTATCTAAGCTAAAACCTCCACTCTCTCCCTCTCCCCCCTTCCTTCCTTCCCTCTGCTCCCCCTTTCTCTGACTTAATGAATATGTTCAGAAGATTTCAGAGGAATGTTTAATCCCAAAACACAACAATCTAATAATATGGAGGACCTGTCTCAGTGTGCCAGCAGACAGCAGCACTGTAGGCTACAGTTTAGCCCAGCTGAGGTGCCATGCTTCTGGAAATGTATAAAAGTCACAATCAAATGAGAATGTGAATTATTCACCTTGTTATAGCGTCTTGTTAGATTCCCCATACATAACATATATACATACTGTATATTTAACAATAAATGCTGAAAAATGTACATGCTTTTTATTTTCTCGCATTTCAATATCCCATTACTTTTACCTCATAGAAAAAGGTGTATTTTTAGTGGTTACTTCATGGTGTAGCAGTAGGTGTACACATTACGCACGCACCCACGTGCACACACGCACACACACACGCACACGCACACACACACACACACACACACACACACACACACACACACACACCTCCCATCATATAAAACCTGCAACTTGGCAGGCAACATGGTAGAGCGGTGCATTCTTTGCAAATCCTGCTTCCTTCTCCTAAGACACCATGGTTGTGTCCCGATAGCTGGAATTTATTAGTTCTGGCTTGAATTTGGAACAGTCCCTCACATGATGTCCTGCCCCATCATTGTTATATTTCAAATACAAGACATTTGAATTGCTGTTTTTTTTGTTTTTTTTCAAATTGAGTACAAACACCACATCCTCCCTTGCTGACAACTGAAGCCAAACTATCTCTGTATGCGCACAACCAAAGCACTCTTCCCTTTCCCAGCTTGCATTTAAATGTCTCCTCTATCTCTATTTTGTCCAGGCGGCCAACTGTGGTGCACCACCACCAAGAACATGATGGAGGGTGAGGAGCTGGTGGCATTTGCAGTGGACTTTGACTCCCGGCTGCAGGCGGTGAACCACATGTCTCTGAGCGAGGGCATGTACCCAGCCAGGCTGCTGGACAGCATCCAACTCCTGCCGCAGCAGGCCGCAATGGCTTCCATTCTGCCCACTGCCATCGTCAACAGTGAGTGGCCACACAAACACACACACACACGTACAGAAAGCTGGACCGAGATGTAGTTTTGTATAGATACACACAATCACAGGCGCACACTCGCTCTCGTTCTCTGCTGTCTCTTTCCCTATCTCTCTCTCTCTTACACACACACACACACACACACACACACACACACACACACACACACGCATGCACACTCACACACACACACACACACACACACACACACACACACACACACACACACACACACACGCATGCACACACACACCACAGTCCACATTCTGCACTCAGTCACCTGCTTAACAAGGAGCGTCGTCTCCGCCGGGCGTAGATTAACCCAGATGAGTCTCTGCGCTGGAGATAAGAGCCATCGACCTTCAAGTTTTGGGTTCACATAAACACACCGAGGCTCAAACTAACCTGTTAATTGCAAAATACACGCCTCATGCAAATAGGCTGTTTGTTTACTTAGCGAGGGCTATCTGGGTTCAGCTCGACAGGGAGGCTTCTGTAAGCAGATGGTCCAGTGTTCTTGTTTGCCCTTGAGAAAGGGCACCAACCCAGCGGTAGCAACATGGCAATATGCGGCAGCTGAGGATTTGGTAGAAAAGCCTTTTAACATTGCCTTTGAGAGTCAGAGCTGTAGAAGTATAGAAGGTGTGTGTCCACGTCCTGTTTCTTTACATTTAGGCGTGAATATGAAAGTGTCCTAATCTATATGTCCCCTCTGTCCATTTCTGTGTCCCTCCAGAGGACATCTTCCCCTGCAAGGCATGTGGGATCTGGTATCGCAGCGAGAGGAACCTGCAGGCCCATCTGATGTACTATTGCAGCGGGCGGCAGAGGGAGCCAGAGACCGTAGTGGAGGAGAACGACGGTGGACCCCACCAGACCCCCAGCATCTGCCCCTTCCCTCAGTGCAACAAGAGCTTCTCTGGAGCCAGGGCCTTGGACATGCACCTGAGCACCTCACACAGTGGTGAGAGGAACTGGCATGCAAGATGGAGATTATTTGATCTTTTGTTTGTTTTTGGTTTGTTTTTATAGAGCAGTTTCTATCTTTTACCAGAGATTTGTATGCAAGAGATTGTTATTCGTCAATTGTTTTGATAAGAAACTTGTTATCATAAAAATGACAGTTTTACACAGGTTTGTGAAAATGACTGAATGATTTATGTTCTGAAATATACATATCCTGCTGTCAGCTTGCACAGTTGACAGTTTGTACTTGAGAAAAAATATGGGAATAAGCTTGGCATAATGCATGAGCGTTTGATGCTTTCTACAGTTCACTCTAAAGGAGAAGTGTTTCTACCTTTTATCTCCTTCACAGGTGTCAAAATGGAAGAGAGCCTCCCTCCTGGCACCAGCCTGAAATGCACAATCTGTAACTACACGGCAGATTCTCTTATTACATTCCAGCATCACATCATGTCTCACCTGTCACAGGCGGCCTTCAGATGCAATCACTGCCATATCAGCTTCCAGAGCCACAGGGAACTCTTACAGCATCAGGACTTACATGGGCATGGCAACAAACTTCACAGGGAGGGCGATGGCACCAAGCATTCCCCCAGGGGGCCCGAGGAAAGCCTCCAGCAGCAGCAGCAGCAAGCCCGCGCTGAGCTGGCCAACAGGAAGGATGCTCTGCTGGGAAGTCCCAAAGGAGCCCTCAACAAGGAGACCAGCACAGAGGGAGAGGCTGACAAAGCTGAGAAGAAGCCCATGCTGTCTGTTCAGAAGGGAGACGCCCACCCAGGCAGCAAGGCCAGCTTTTCTTACACTAGAATCAAGTCTGAGCCCTCCAGCCCCCGGCTGGCCTCCTCCCCTGTGCAGCATAACATGCCTACATTTCCCATGGGCCCCTTCTTGTCTCAGTTTGCTTTCTCCCAGGACATTTCCGTAGTCCCGCAGGCATCCGAGATTCTGGCTAAAATGTCGGAGCTGGTTCACCGGAGGCTGCGCCACGGAGGGAACAGCTACCCCCCTGTCATCTACAGCCCTCTTATGCCCAAAGGGGCCACCTGTTTCGAATGCAATATCACCTTCAACAACCTGGACAACTATTTGGTCCACAAAAAGCACTACTGTAACAGCCGCTGGCAGCACATGGCAAAGTCCCCCGACTTCTCCAGCCTGTCAGACAAGGTCCCTGAGGCGGTGAGCCCCAACAGCCACAGTTCAGTTAGCATGCTGGCCAGCTGCCACCCCACAGAGGGCGACAGCCACCTCTTGCAGTCCGCCTGTCTGAACTCCAGTGTTTTGGACATGATCAATGCGGGGACCAAAGGGCCCGATAAGGATCTAACAGGACAGGCGGAGAAGGTCTCCACCCCGACTGGCACCGAGGAAAGGTTGAACGGCAAGCAGATGGAGGGGAAGAGCCCCAGTGCGGGCTTGGTGGAGTCTGATAACGATCCAAACAAGACCACGTGCGAAGCCTGCAACATCACCTTCAGCCGCCACGAGACCTTCATGGTCCACAAGCAGTACTACTGCGCCACCCGTCATGACCCACCCATGAAACGCATGTCTGCCAACAAGGTGCCCTCCATGCAGAGGACCATGAGGACCCGCAAGCGCAGGAAGATGTACGAGATGTGTCTCCCTGACCAGGACCACCCGAGGCCCCCCATGGGCCAGCCGGGGTTCCTGGGGGTCCCTCCCATGGGGAACCCTTGTACATCCCAGGAGGCTGTAGAGAGCCTAGCAGACCGCTTCCACCCCCGCTGTGATGTCTTCACAGGTCTGGTACCCAAACACCTGGAGGCCTCCCTTACTGTCACTAAATCTATTCTGGCTCCCAAATGCAATACCATGGAGCAGCAGGAGCTGGACGCCCCCATTGACCTCAGCAAAAAGTGTTCGCCAATCTCTGATAAGACATGTAGCTCCCCTAAAAGACTGTTGGACTATCATGAATGTACAGTGTGCAAGATCAGTTTTAACAAAGTGGAGAACTACCTGGCACACAAACAGAACTTTTGTCCAGTGACAGCCATCGCGGCTGCCGCCCAGCAGCAACAACAGCAGCAACACAATGAGATTGGCAGCCTGGAGCCGACTATGTTCCCAGACGTGAAGAGCGAAGGCAATAACAACCCTGACGACGCCTACGATAAGAGCCCAGGCAAATGTGAGAAGAATGGCAACGGGAAGATGATGGTGCAGAATGGAGGCATGTTCCCCCCTCACCTGGGGCTCAAGGCTTTCGCTGAGCCCCAGCTCATCCCATCTAAAGACGAGAACAAGAATATGTTTCTGCCCCACTGCCTTTATCCCGGAGCAATAAAGAAGGTGAAAGGTGCTGAGCAAATATCGCCGTATTTCGGGATAAAGCCAACCGATTACGTGACCGGGGGGCCGGTGGTGCAGGGAGAGCCCAGCGAACAGGAGCAGAGCGTTAATGGAGGGGGAGGTGGAGCAGAGACGGGGACACCCAAGGAGCAGGCCCAGCCGCCTGCTGCTAATGGCTGCCCCCACCCTGGCAAGGAGCCTCTTCCCCTGCTGCCCAAAAACCGGGGCATGGTCATCGTCAACGGGGGGCACAAGCCCGAGGAGCGCTCGGGCACGGCTCCACCTCAGCAGGAGAACCAGCCCCACAACCCCCAGCAGCCAGACGGGCACGCCCCCACCCCCTCACCTACGTGGAGTGCTGAGAACCCAGCCGACTCCAACGAGAACGTGTCGCCCTCCTCCAAGTCCCCAAACGAGGAGGCGCCACCTGCGGCCAATAAAGGCGTGAACGGCTCGGCCCAGGCCCCTGGAAGCGGCAAGTACTGCCGGCTTTGTGATATCCAGTTCAACAACCTGTCAAACTTTATTACCCATAAGAAGTTTTACTGTTCATCACATGCTGCAGAGCATGTCAAGTAAGCTGAGAAGAATAAAACCCATCCTTCTTTTCCCCCCCCATACCTTTCCCCCACTTTTTGCCCCTTTTTTCTTCTGTTTTGGTACACTGTTGTGTCTGGAATAGTGCATCATGCAGTGCTAAACGCTGCTTGTGGACAATCAAGAGAAGCTTCTTCTTTCATCGTTTTAAGACTTAAAAATGCAAAACCATTGGTTAAAAAAGAAAAAGAAGAAAAATGAATCAAGAGTAATATTGGTGCCACTTTCACATTTATTTATTTTACAATCAGTATTAATAGGAGTAGTGATCTTAATTTAAATTCAAAATGAAATTTATATCAGAGTTGTTTGTAATGTTATTGTATAGTCATTCTTGTGTAGCACACATATCGTTTACACTGTAATGTAGGCTCAATGAAACAATAGACAGAATACAAAAATGAGATGCATTTTAGACACAAAAATAGCTACTGAGGCACTTGTGTATTCTTATTTGCTGTACCAGTTTCTGTATATGCCCAAAATGTCACTTGCAGATTCCTATTAATGACATGTTAGCCTTAAAAATCACCATTTGGGGGTGATAACAGGCACAACCCTGCATCTGACACTTTGGCATATACACATGGCTTTGCATACATAATGTGGCTGTTTGTCCCTGTCTCTTTTCTTCAACTCAGATGTCGATGTTTTCATGAGGATGGCAGCATTCTTGTATAGTACTCGTATTTCTGTTTGATGATACACTTTGCTCTCCCTTTTTGAAATTTGCTCTCAATGCAATACTTTGTAAATGAGGGAACATTACTGAAAGCAGTATTATGAAATGGGGACTGTGCATATAATTATTTGTAACCCCATAGGGGAAAAAATAAGTTGTACAAGAATTAAGTTTATTGCTGATGAACAAGATGTGCGGGAGGTCGGCGGGGATACTGATGTAAAATGATCATTCCAATGTCCTGATTATGGGAGAAAATGTTTCTTAAAACGTTGTTGCTATGCATGTATATGGATGGAATAAAATTCCAGATCTGTTGGAAATTTTTATTTTGATGTGGTGTCATAATTAAACTTAAATCCTCAGGATAATCCAATGCTGTCTGGTCTTTCTTTCACAGTTTAACTTCTTATTTGTACCGTATACCTATCGAGACAGTTTAGAGAATGAATAACAGTTACAGTGCAATGCAGCTAAAAATAGATACAAAATCATATCAAAACTTGTATTATTTACAGTAAGGTGAAGCTAGCCTTGCGAGCAAACTCATATATTTGCAATTTACAAAATTAACCAAATCAACATCAGTCCATAAAAAACTGCAGTCTGGTTTTGATATAAATCAATTATATTCAAGTAGTCATCTCATCTCTCAGTGACTTTTGTGGCTAAAAGGTAAGAATCATGTTTGTCACTGATGACACAAATAAAGAGCATGAAATCACCTTTCTGAATCTAAGACATTGCAAACATTTCTCCAGTCATCTTCAATTAAAAGGTTTCCAGTATTTTTGTTGGCCGTTTTGAGGTGTATTTGATTTACCTTAACGGATGCAGTATTTAGGAAATCCCAAACGAGAAAAAGGGGCAAGTTAAATCAATCACTCCTTTTATATTTAATAGAATATTTGAAATATATTCATCTATTATCTTGTAACGTTAAGAAATGTTGGCCACGGGTCACTGGCTCTGCTGCCTTCCCTGTCTCTGGTTGACGAGCTTCCTCAGGTGCTGGCTGATGGCAGATGGCTTCTTGTAGATCATTCGCCGGTCGACTCCTTTTATGTGAATGTGATTGGCTGATGGATAGGACTCCTCGAGGAACTTCTTTTGAAGCTGAGCTACCATCTGGTGCAGGGAAATAATCAGTTAAGGTTTTTACACCATCTTTACTACACTGTTGTTTACTGATTGCATTAATGGTCTTCTTAATACACAAGACGGTCTTTGCACACGTGCTAATAATAATGCGTGATGAAGCAGGTGGATGGCTCACTTGGTTGAGGTGTTCTGGCATCTCCTGGTCAAAGGAATCTCCAGTGATCACACTCACTGAGGTTCTGCTGGACAGGGGCTTAAACTTTGTGATGTCCCTTTAAAGAGGAAAGAAATAATAGTAATTTTGTGTCATGTTTTAATGTTCATTTTAAGTTGAACAACATTTAATCACATGCAAATACCACAAGCGTGCAGAAAAACTGCTTGATATGAAAGCGTTTGTGATGGTCAGATAGCTGTAGGACAATATCTTTGCCATACCTTACTTGAGCTGCACTTTCATTCAGAAAGTAGTGCTCATCCACGGCGCTGCTCTGGTGGGCCGGGTTACTCAGCAGGTATTTCTATAGCAGGTAAAGACAGAACTCAGTCATCAAATCCAAAAGGAGACATGCATTTTATTATAATGAATCCAACTACTCTTGGCATCCAAGTATGTTCATATGTTCATATTCCTTGGGACTAAACTCCTCCTGCCTCCCCTTGCCAGCTACAAGAAAGAAGTGATTCCTCCCTCCTTAATCTCATCCCAGAGTTACAGGAGTGCCATGGAGAATGATTTGGAAAAAATGGATAAAGAACTGATAACTACTGTAATATCAAGTCCATTTGAATGCAGTGAATTCTGAAGTTGAATCCAATTCATTGTCAGTGGAGCAGCTCCAGGTGGAGTACTGCTATCACATCGCAAATCTGAGTCATGGTTCTTTGATTTTCCAGCTGGGGGAGAAAGTTCACTAGGCCACCGGAATAATTTAGAATAGAATGAATTCTTAAATTGAGCGGTACTCCCCTTTAACTGTATCTATCACACACATGTGATGAGAAGAGATAGCTCTGGTGCCATTAACATAGCAGCAAACAATTCTGCTCCACTTCAATTAAGCAGTGGTCACAGAACATGCCCTTGAGAAATGGACTGCATGCTCTATTGAGTTCTGTGTGTGTCTGTGTGTCTGTGTGTGTGTGTGTGTGTGTGTGTGTGTGTGTGTGTGTGTGTGTGCGCGTGTGCGTGTGTGCGCGTGTGCGTCTGTGCGCGTGTACGTTCTAACCTTCACTAGTCCGTCTACAAAACCTCTTTCCTTAGAGAATTCAGGCACAATGCTGTCCTTATCTCCTTGGCAACAACTGTAATACTTCAAAAGCTGAAATAGGTCCCTCATCACTACTGCCATCAAAACGTGGGCGGTGGCAGAGGACCAGGCATCTTAACGAACATTCACACTCATCCTGAGACAGTCGCCATCACACATCGCACAAGCAGAAGAAGAAAAATACGAACGGATGTTAGGAATGTCACTGTGTGCCGGTCAACTGTGGTGTAACTCTAACCTGTTTTTCTAAGCAAAACAATAAAAGGATCTGAAATAAGAATAAGATGCAGAAAACATTAAACTTAAGGGCTATTATTGCAATTACCTTTCCTCCAGTCTGTCTCGCTGTAATCTCCCTCTGTCTCGTTTCTCTACTTCCCGTTACTTCCCTACAGTACATGACGGTTCAGCTTTTTCCCCCTGTTCAAAACAAGGCCTAAGCCTACGGAGTGTGTTTCCCCATGTTGCCAAAGATATTGGTTGTTGTTCATCACCGAAATCCATTACTCCTCCTCTCTGCCCAAGATGTTTTCTATAGCAAGGAAGAAATGACTACAGGACTTGGTGACAGGCAGGCGTGTCACTGCTATATACTTTCTTTTTTTTTCTAAACAGATGCAGGAAAGATCTGAGTATAGGGACGAGTGCGGAGGAAAACAAGCTTCCATTCAAAAGCTCATCTACAACACACAGAGCAGGGTGGAGAAGCTTGTAAGCTATATTAACAGCCTTCTACACACACTGTATTCCCAATGAGCTGTCAGGAGTTTACAATACCACGGGCATCAGAAGATACAGTACGTTTGCGATGTCATGTCAGCTGCAGGAACAGGTTCAATTTTCATTTATTTCAAATGACATCTCGTGTCGTATTGTGGCAAATTCACCTTCTCTGACGATATGAAAACAAATGGTTTTTCCAACATCATATCTCTCCTGGAGGAGCCGTGGTTATTCTTGCACTAGCACCATCCTGTGGCTGTAGGGGAATGGTGGAAGGAACGGACTACATCAGAAATGCCTGAAGAATATCACATACCTTTTTACTGTACTTTCATTACATTCCTTTGTTTTGATGTGGTCAAGTCAAGCTAAAGTCTTGTCTCCCGACTATAGAAACTTAACTGTTAAAACTCGACATCTGTGGTTTTGTAGCATATCCTTCCAGCACTGATGACTTGTTATATTTATTCCTATATGACCTCTAAACCACCCCAGACCTGCTTTTCACCTTCACCATGACAGAAACATACAAGATATTTTTTGCAAAAAAAATTGGTTTTTGACAGTCAATGTTGTAGCCTTGGGGGCATGTTTCTTTGTAGTGTGTGTGTGTGTGTGTGTGTGTGTGTGTGTGTGTGTGTGTGTGCGCGTGAGTGCGTGTGCCTTACCTGGCGCTGTATGACCTCCTCTGAGATGTTTTCTCCTTTGATGGTCGGTTCGACCACCCCCAGGATGATCAGCATACGGCTCAACCCTGTAGCTGCTGAGAACTGCTTGGCCTGGAGCGATGGCAACAGCTTACTGTACCTGAACAGACACACATACACATACTGTATACACACTCCTTAGAAAAATAGCAATTTAATGATTTGAACAGCTGGTTACTGGTTTCCCATTAGCCTTTAAAGTAACCAAGATACCCTGAATTATTAATTAATTTTGTCCATGTTCATAAGCATTTATTTGATTGATGCTCAACAACATGATTATGTGATGCTGTAGGATAAGTGAATCGTCCGAGACAGTAGGAGGAAGGAATCAAAATGGACCCAACCAAAATCAAGCATGAATATTTATTTTCCTTCTTCAAGACCGTTTCAACCAAAAATCTCAAACTTTCTCTTGGAGACGTTTGACTGGGGAATGAAAAATACTTTCTCTTGGAGACGTTTGACTGGGGAATGAGAAATACTTTCTCTTGGAGACGTTTGACTGGGGAATGAGAAATACTTTCTCTTGGAGACGTTTGACTGGGGAATGAGAAATACTTTTTGCAGATGAGAAGGAGAGTGCCGGGATTTTGTAACTCAGGAGGCCCAATCGGTCTCGGCTCACTGGTGCTCTGAATTGGCTGGTCTCAGCCTGTGGAGCCCAATCAATAGTGCTGCCCGCCTGCTGCACGGCACAGCCTGCCCCAACATGCAGCCAACACACACACACACACACACACACACACACACACACACACACACACACACACACACACACACACACACACACACACACACACACACACACACACACACACAGTCTTAACTCCTGGCCTAGGAGTTCAATCATCTCCTTTCTCTTGTGCCTACAGCAGATGTCATTACCATTCAAAAACCATAGACCTCCACTGTCAACTTGCACCATAAACCTCCAGGCCTAAATAGCCATGAAGCCCTACAGAAGCCCTACACCTGTGCATAGTACCAGGTGGTCCCATACTGTTTTATCTGTTGTATCGGTAATTGGCTTGATAAGCACGCCTCCTGTGCACAAGCCGACACTGCATGCCATGGTAAACTGCAGTTAACAACAGATAGGTTTCAACATTGCTTCACCGCTATGATATATAGCCCTCGTACCAAGCCCGCATCATAATAAACATGCACTTTATCAAGCCCGCATCATAATAAACATGCACTTTATCAAGCCCGTATCATAAACATGCACTTTATCAAGCCTGCATCATAAACATGCACTTTATCGAGCCTGCATCATAAACATGCACTTTTCACGTGTCAAATAAGCCATTGCACCTGTTGTTGATATGGGACATTGCTACCCACAGAACTGTGACTTGAAAAATCAAGCTCTACTCTGGCAAAGCATGTCACAATACCCATCAGTCAGATAAGGCCAATAGAAACAGTCACAGTAGTTTACAGTGGCTGTAAAGATAAACATGTCCATCATACTCCTGGCACAGAAGTCCCTACAGGTGAAATCGTGGATCCAGGCAGAGCGAAGAAAGAAACAAGTTGACTGTTCTCATTTTCAGTCTTCCGCAGACAGAGAAAACTTTTCAAATCAGACCTCCGAGGAGTGACATTTTGACATTCTCATCTTCCTTGCCACCGTTTTCCCCCGAAGTCATTCTGGCACCACAATTTAGAAGTGACTCTTGGACCTGGCTCTTAAGGGACTTTTCAGTCTCCACACATTTTCCACCTGTCCCCCTTTTCTTCCCCATCCATTCCCAAAAAAGAAAAAAAGGAGAAGGGAGAGAGAAAAAAAGAGAAAAACTCTCTCTATCAGCCCCCCAGTTTGAATCTGGTCAAATCATTCCTGGGTCTGGCATTGAACATTATTTCAAGGATTCTCCAGCCACCTGTCCTATTCCCTCCTCTTTTTTCCATTTTTAATTCTGCCCCGGAGTGAGGATTATGTGAAGCAAGGCATGCGTGTCAAAGGGAAATTTAGTGGGTAAAGACAGCCAAGATTGGCGGGATGAATTAAACAGATAACGGGAGGAGACGAAGTGGGGGAACCATGTAGAGCAAAACGCCTCAGCGATGTTGGTCATTTCAGAGGGGCTCTTTTTTTCCCCTCTCCCCACAGGAGCGAGGAGGCAATATCTAAATTAATAAAGTGATGAAATGAGTTTGTGCCGTGGACTTTCTGCTGTTTGACTTTCCCATCTGGATTAGTGCAGGCTGAATGGACGCTCTGTTACTTTTGTTACAACTGCGCAATTCACTGTCGGAATTTGGCCCTGTAGTGATAAGGCCCCCCTCCTCCCCCTCATTACCATCTCATTCCATATGCAGGCCCTCTGTTACCTGAGAGCCTGCTCACGCACAAAACACGAACTATTACATGAGCTTCTGCCCACTATTACAATGAGCAGAGAACATTTAAACATGGACTATTACATGCGGCTCAACTAACTATTACGCAGACGGAACATTTAAAAAAGTGGGTTAGTGCGAGGGCTTCCACCCACTATTAGCCTAGGAAAATGAGGGAGCATGTACGTGGACTGTTACATGATTAGGTGCTGCTAACGCTCATGCAGGCACAACACGCTGAGCATCTATTGGATACCTTAATAAAACCTCAATGACTTCTTAGAGTAAGGATCTCTCATCACCATCTTACAGCATCTTATGTAACTAAACAAGATGGGGGAAATGAAACCCTAATTTTACATGGACAATAACACAAGTCTCACAATAATGTAAGCTACAATTAAACCTACATCTATAATACAGGCACAGACTGTGAGTGAATCATTAAACTGTATAAACTAGTAGGAAAAGGAGAGCAGTTTATTATGCCGGCCTGCTCTATGACTGTACACAGAGAGAAAAATCAAACATATTGTACTATTGCAATGAAAACAAAACATGACATGTTGTGAGTTACTGCATTCTACTGTGTGGCTTACATAAAACAAGCACAAACTGCTACACTCAGGCCTACAGTTGCCAACTAGCACAGCAGAGGAATGGAGCATCAAAGACTCTGGTACGCCACCTACCTACCATACTGTTCACAAAGCAGACAAATAAGGTGAAACTATTTACTATTAAATAACCTACACAAGTCCACACACTGTGGGGATGGACTTGACATGCCATACTTAAACTGCAGTTATACAATATTATGCCATTTTGTTTACTATTAAAATACCATTTAAAGAGCAGAAAATAAGAGCCCCTCGCATGATAATAATAATAATACTATAATAATAATAATAATAATAATAATAATAAGTTTGCCAAAAAATCCAAGGACTATAATGCACCATCCTCCATTGAACTTGTCAGCTGCATAGTATATAACTCTAATATTTGCTATTCTATTTTGTATTATGTTTGATGTTATATTCTATTTTTCTGGTTGTTCTGCTGCAACAGGCCAATTTCTCCACAGGGAACATTAGAGTTTCATCCTATGTCAATATTGGGTTGTGAAATAGTTTTTGGAGGCAAAACTTAGCCAAGGCATTGACAAATACATTCTACTGTAAATGCATTCTATTATACTATCCTAAAATATTAACTACAATGATTCAGTTTCTATGAATAAAGAGGGAGATGTGATCTAACTGACTTGTACTGTCTGTGCTATGCAATAATATCAGAACTGATCAGAACACATTCCATTCTACTATTATATCTACAAAAGTGCAGTGCCCGTCCCCCTCCATCCCCTTCCCCCCCACTCACATATCAATGCTATACCACTTTTTGTGTTGCCAGCAGGTGGAGCTATGCCGAATTGCACGAAATCCAGCACTGCACTCTGTCTGGTTCCCAGCATCGCACTCCCCAAGGTTGAAGTCGATCCAACAAACAGTTCGCAAAATAAACCGCTTTTTGTGTTGCCAGTAGGTAGTGCTATGACTATGCGCGTGTCCAAATTGCACGAAATGCAGCACTGCATTCTGTTGGGGTCCCAGCAGCGCACTCCCCAATTTCCCCAAGTCGATTGGATGAGCTGTTCTTGAGATAAACTGCTTTTTGTGTTGCCAGTACATGGCTATGACTGTAGAGCTCAAAAGTCACGCGACATCATGATGCCACCTTTGGTTCCAGAAGAGTACATTCCCTTTTCTCCACCACATTTTGAAAAATCCTTATATAGGAGGACCAGCGGTCTTTAAGGGCCGCCATTAAAGATTAGCTCAATGGCTAACGTTATCGTATATAGACGCATTTCCGTGCTTTAATGTGAATGAACCGGGCAACGCATTTCAAAAAGGGTCACGGCGTTGAAGGCAGTGTGACTCGTAATGGTTAACTTAACATACTTTAGGTCACTCAGTGGCGGTTTGAGCCCTTTACTCAGCAAGCTGTAGCCTGCGTTCGTAGTAGCCTAGCCAGAGAAATTTCCCAGCATGCTCCACCACTCACAGACAATCATACAGCGAGCTCCACCAATCAAAGATGTCAATATTACACTTTATAATTGTGGGTAGTGTAGTACTTCTCCATGACATCAGATTTTTTTTTTTTATAAACAAGGATATCATCATATGGTTTTGTGGGTTCTAGAGGAATATATACCACCCGTCTACCTTGGGTGGTTATGACATTATGGCTAATAATCACAATCTCATTGCAGAATATGAACGGGGAAATACTCTTCCAGAACTGAGGTGTCATGTGACTGTTGAGCTCTATGCACATGTCCAAATTGCATGAAACTACTGTACTCCATCAGGTTCCCAGCAGTGCACTCCCCAATTTTGAAGTTGATCGGATGAAGGGTTCTCAAGATAAACAGCTTTTTGTGTTGCCAGTAGATGGCACTATGACTATGCGCATGTCCGAATTGCATGAAATTCGGCACTGAAATTCGGGTTCCCAGATGCGCACTCCCTAAAATTGAAGTCAGTTGCACAAACGGTTCTCAGTAGGTGGCTGCGTGGCGCCATGCTGAATTGCACAGGATTCGGCATTGCACCGTGGTGGGTTCCCAGCGGTCCACTCCCCAAGTTTGATGTCGATTGATTCCAAACCCCTGAAAAGTGTTATGGCAAATTCGGGAGGCGATCGGAGCAATGGTGCGCCTTGCAACTCTGGACAAACAGACAAACAATTCAATTATAATAGCTCTTCAATTATAATAGTAGGATTGCTAGACTGCATACAGTCAAACAGGGACCAACCAGAAGTAAATTCACAAGTCATTTTGGTCCTGGCTGACTTGACACTGTTTGAAAATATTTACTATCAAATGAGTCATTTATTGGGGCGTCTAGGTAGTGTAGAGATAAAAGCACTTGCCTACCACTGCGGAGACCGGGTTCAATTCCCGGCAGTAGCAATAGATAAGACAAGATATTCCTACAGACACAATTGCCTGTGTCTGCGGGTAGGAAGCCAATGGGCAATGTGTCCTGGTTGCTGCACTAGCGCCTCCTCTGGTCGGTCGGAGCACCTGTTTATGGAGGAGGGGAACTGGCAGGAATAGCGCAATCCACCCACATGCTACATCCTGCCGGTGAAACTCCTCGAAACAGCTTGCGACTGCACATTGTGTCAGAGGAAGCATGTGCTAGTCTATGGCTCTCCCCAGATCAGCAGAGGGGGTGGAGCAACGACCAGGATAGCAGGGGGAATTGGTCAGTACAAATGGGGAGAAAAATCTGGGGGGAAGGGGGGACTTGAGAGAGAGAACAAATGAAGTCATTTCAAGCAGAGGTAATCTCATAAAAGACCAATGTATAGTAGATCCAAAGGTTTTCAGAGGGTACACCAAACTGCAATACAAAGAGGCAACAAAAACAGCCATGTCAACAACTTCAGCTTGATGGTGTAATACCCAGTGTGGGCACATGGTGTCATTCTTGCACCACAGTGGATATCAGGTTGGGTCCAGCATCCACTCCCCTGCTTCCACATTCCTCCCTGCATGGATACTATAGATTACAGTGTGGTAAATACACAGGTGCCAGGGCAGCCCTGCTTCATTAGTGGAGTGTAACAGCAATAGTTACGCTTACAGTGGTGCTAATTACAATTAATTGGCATTCCTGACTCATCTGGGAGTCTCTGGAGGGGAGGGGGGGAGGGGTCTTCTCTGGCTGAGTCAGGGGAGGACGGATGGAGGAGGCTGACATACTAGGAGCCATTACAGAAGCCACAGTGTGAACCATGCTAATCATGCACACGTGTGCACACACACACACACACACACACACACACACACACACACACACACACACACACACACACACACACACAACACGTACACACACACACACACACACACACACACACACACACACACACACACACACACACACACACACACTTTTCTTGTGCTGCAAAATTGGCTCAAAACACTTTGGGATTTGTGTTCTACAATCTACACAAAGTACTATTCGAAATGCAAGAAATGTTATGTGTGTCTATTTTGTAAATTATTCTGAATATTTTGAATATATTATCTTTTCAAAAATTGCTTCAGATGTCAAACCAAAAATCATAATAAATGTATTTTGAACTTTATTTAACCTTTATTTATACAAGGGGAGTCTCACTGTTCACATTCACACACACATTCATACCTGGAAGCTGCTCAGTACAACCACAGTCTGATCTGCTGGCCACTGAGCAGCTCCACTGGAGCAGTTGGGGTTAAGGGCCTTGCTCAAGGGCACCTCAGTGGTGGTAATGAGGGAGCGGCAAGAGCTGCCTTTTCACTTTCCCCACCCAGATTTATCCTGCCGGTCCCGGGGATTGACCCCGACGACATTCCGGTCACAAGCTCGCTTCTCTAACCTTTAGGCCACCACTGCCCCTAAAGTAATTTTGTAGCAAATTAAAGTGTAATTATAATTATTTATTTATTATAATCAATCAATACTCTTGGATACTGCGTCATGGTTTTATCTGGCTGCTACTGTATCTTCCTCCAGTGCTTCGTTTGACCCCCCACCATCCATACTTCCTCCATGCATCTCTCTCTTTCACTGTCCCTCTCTCTCTCTTTTCGACGCTCTATCCGTTCATACCCGGGTGATCGTTGCCAATCTGGGCCTGGGCTCCCTGGGGGGGTTTAGAGCAGGGCTGTGCTCGGCTGCGTTATTGAACGCAGCTCACAGTGAGAGCGATTGGGCTCTGAGGAGAGACTGGATGTGTCATCAGTGGCTGCTGCTCCTGCTGTTGTTCCAAAAAGGCTTTACCACTGCAGGCTGGAGCGGGTATATAATAAAATGTCACTCAAGGTATTAAATAGGTGGAAAGATACAGTATAGGCACCCAGGACCAAAATATCCTCGCTGTCTAATCTGGCTCTTATATACTGAGCTACTACCCTTTCACAGAGCCCCCCCCCCCCCCCCCCCCCATTTTCTCCCCAATTGTACTTGGCCAAGTCCCCCTTCCTCCGATACATGTGCCGCTTCTTTTCACCTGACAGTGCGTGGGAGGATCACGCTATTCTCACCAGTTCCCCTCCCCCCGAACAGGCGCCCCGACCAACCAGAGGAGGCACTAGTACAGCTACCAGGACATAGACCCCCTACCCCTAATACGGCTTCCCACACGCAGACATGGCCAATTTTACCTGTATGGACGCTCGACCAAGCCGGAGGTAAAGTAACTGTAATAACAGAATCACTTCAATAATAAAGAAAGTTGGAGAGCAAAGCATCTTTTCTCAAGTGTAATGCAACGAGATGTGAGGCAGAAATGTAAAGCAGTGCAATATAAAGAGAGTTAGAGAGGGGACTGACAATGGGGGTGTCATTCATTTATGATCGCTTCCAACCAATTTATAAACTGAAAGAATTTGAGCAGAGAGGGTGGTGTTTAATACTAATAGTTGCTACCACAATAACAAGGGGGCTCGAACCTGCGACCCTTGGCGGGGAATCTACCGCTGCACTATTAGGACGCCTGCCCTTTCACAGAGTTGAGATTTTAACTTCATCACTCCCATATCAGCAGCTACAACATCATGCTGCTGCTCATACCGGAGAGTACAGCACAAGTACAGTTGGGCACAGACGCTGTGTTATCCCTGCAAATCTATCAACTCACAAAGTGTGCTGCAGATGGATAGAAAGTAAAGCCGCGCGTGGCTTATAAATCAAACCAAATGAGAGGAACAGCATCTGAGAGCTGAGCGGCTCCTCACTCACACTGACAGTCATACGCTGCCTGTCACACTGGACAGGCTCCAGGTGAGAGGGGGACATGGCCATCTCTCTGACGACTGGAAACTTGTGAACTGACATGCAGATGGGAAGATAAGACTTTTAAGTGATGCTCCTGTGAGGACTGAGTTGTTCTAAACACAGTCATGTAATGTAAGATTAAAACTGAGGGTTTGCCAATCAATCAGCATTCATTAAACTGTAAGGACCATCCCATTAGACAAGGGCATTTCCCACTGTTCTCTGAGCAAACATATTCCCCATGGTTTAGCCTCCATTAGTTTTGTTCTCCACACACAAAATGCACAAGCATATACATACTCATACTCATACATACACACACACACACACACACACACACACACACACACACACACACACACAGACGCACGCAGAGTGTAAATATGTGCCATGTACACACAGCTAGATTCCATCTTCCATCAAAAGATCTTCCATCAAAAACACCAACTGTACGCACTACGCACTCACTACAAGATGAGATGGTTATTAGTCTAATAAAACAAATGGTCGTCCAATCATAGTTGGCACTGATCACCACAGCCTGATCATTATGCTGAACAACAAGATGTATAGCAGCATAGAGACTGCGGAGCGCGTCATCATTCAGAAACCACGGCCAAAACGGGGGAAAACACAAGCTCCCGTCCACACAACAGCTTTTTAAATGGAAAATGTCGCTGGTGTGTGGAAATGAACGGAGCTTTTCCCCCATGATGGCCGTGGCCTATTTCATGCAGTGTCTCTATTGAGACAAATCAGGTGAACGGCTGTAATAGCACTTTGACAACATAAACGTTTATTTCCTGCTGCAGTGTTTGCTAATACAATAGCTGACAGGAAATATGTTTGGGTCCAAACTGTTCCCTAGCAACAGAATTCCAGTGAAATCTATAGAGGGTACAGCCCTCGCTGCTACTTAGCTTTGCGCTACAATGGCAGTCTATGGCAGAGGTTCTCAAATGTTTTTCAGCCATGGACCCCTTACAAGATAGAAAATATACCGGGGACCCCCTCATTCTGATTTGTGATTTTGGGCTAAGCTTAATTGTTTCCACGGTAACGTGCTTGACTTTTAATTTGATAGGTTTGTTATTAGAATGTAATCCATGAACCATTTTAGATTTAAAGCATAAACTATTTTCGTTGAACTATGAAGATTTTGCAATTTTTTTTTTATTACATTACATTTACATTACGTCATTTAGCAGACACTTTTGTTTTATCCAAAGCGACTTACAATATCACAATTTGTCAACAGTACAGAAAACCACTATGCAACACAATCAATGACAGCCAAGATATTTTGATAGACTAGCACCATGTAGGAAGTAGTTTGAGAAGGAATAAGTAACATGTAGCATTTTATAAAAAAACAAAAACAAAAAAACTTTTTTTTTTTTTTTTACTTGAAAACTTTTCGCGGACCCCCTGGCAAAGTGCCACGGACCCCTGGGGGTCCGCGGACCCCCATTTGAGAACCACTGGTCTATGGTACTTTTGCCTAATGCCGTTCTACACATTCCAACAGCACCAGAAACACTTGTTGTGACTCGGGTACTCACCACGCCATGAAATAATAATCCAAAATTACTGGAAACTGTCATTTTCAAAGTAAATCCACACACCCAGAGCTAACAAAGATTAACCAAACTACAGTAACCAAGAGTAACTGAAGTTACTTCCTCGTTTGCCATGAGGTGCATGCGCTGTGTGCAGACATCAGTACAAAAAAGTACCATAGACTGCCATTGTAGCGCAAAGATAAGTAGCAGTGAGGGCTGTACTGCTGTTTGTAGGGCACGCACAGTGACGATAAAGGCTTCCACATTCTCCATTTACTCTCGGCAATATGGCAAATACAGTAGGCGAATCTCCCAAAATGTTGGCGTATCAGTCTTTTCTTTAGTGTTTACAGAAAGAAAGAAAGAAAGAAAGAAAGAACCGATATATTATAGCCCACTGCTACAGAACTACACTGTGACATCTGTCTTGAAGCGGGGTGACACAAAGATGATGTGGGGCGGTGTGTTGACGGCGCTGAGTGATCTTTAAAACACCGCCTCTCTCAGATTATATGTGGGATGTAGTAGGTATGGGCTTATTATTCACTTTAAGGTGGTCCACCGTCTCCACTTTACTCAAGCCAAACTGGCTAAGATCTATCAGAACACCAACCCCATTTGTGATAGGTGTAAAAGTGAACCAGCCACTCTGTTACACATGTTCTGGACATGCTCCAGCCTTCAGGCCTTCTGGGTGTCTGTTTTTAAGTCCTTAAAGAGCGTGGTGCAGGTAAAAAAAAAAAAAAGATTTACAGTTAGGACAAGATCAGTGTTTCCCCTACCATTCTACAGGCCTGGCGGGCCAGCCAGGCCAACAGCGCCCCCACCAGGCCAGGGGAAATAAAGTAAAAAATAAATAAATAAAACCGATGCAATGCTCTCCCCAAAATTTCAATAAACCTTTATGGCATATTATTACAATACAACAAGACAGTGGACAGTAATAGAAGATGCCAAATCATTCAAAACAATAAGCATTTTGCTTTTAGGAGCATTGTGCCAGCGTGCAGCGCTGTTCCAAAACATGTCAATGTGTGTCGTTGCCTGGGAAACGCACATCCCACAATACAACTGTTCGCATCGCATCCCATAATAGTATGATGATACTTGGGATGCCATTGCCAACATAGATGCGAACAGGTTAGCTAAAAGTTTAGCGTCGCCAGCCAGGGCCCCCACCGTTGCGGTCGGGGTACGTTTCAAAATCCCTTCAGGCCTGAACATTTTTCTAGGGGAAACACTGAAGATTCTTATGAAAATACCCCCAAAAAACAAAAACAAAATTAAAAGATGCCCCCAGGGCAGAAATATGGAGGAAAAAAAGGTGGCATTATAATGCACATGTTCAAAAAAATGCCATCTGTGCAGATAACACCTGGCTGTGATGACACTTGGGCTACTGTACTATACTTATTTGTACGATAATTTACCACCAAAACCAATAGCATTTTGACCCTCTGTCTGATACGATAGTTTGACACTGCCCAGAATGCATTTTGGCATTGATGGAAAAAAGAAAAACTCCATTTACCCCCCAAAGGCAACTTTTTACTTTCTGTTTAGTTTGGGCTCTATCTATGGTTAATATGGCACTTTATAGTTTCAGTAGTCAAACGTAACTAATAGTAAAAAACTAGTTGAAACTAGTCAAAACTAGTCAGCTCGTGTAAGCCGGCTGCAGAATGGTCTTAGGCAGATAACTTTATCGTCGGAGACGGACACAAGTGGCACTCGCTGGAGCTCAAGAGCAGAGCAGTTTCAGCTCCAGAGGGGGAGGAGTTTTAGAGTGGAGGTGATACTGTAGTGAGCGGCCTCTCGACGGGCAGGACAGACCGGGGCAGACGGTCAGCGTACGGAGGTAATGTTCCAAGGGAACATGTATTGATTATTGTGTATTAAAATCATCACAGGTGTTATTGCTAGATTTTAGGGTTTTTATGTGCGCGTGGCAGATGCTTCACAAAAACCAGTCCAGATGCAGCTACTGTATGTGTGGGGAAAAAACAAAAAACAAAAGAGAATCCTAATTGCTACATAAAAGTCTGACATATGAATGCAAAGTGGTGTCTGTCATGTATTGTCTACTAGGCGCAAGGTTACATGCGTAGTGATTAGGCCACTGACAGATGACGCAAGCGCAGTACTGTTGTGAACAGATAAGTTCCTGTTGTCAATACTGATACACGTTCACGCTGCTAACACTGATGCTAATAAAGATACCGAGTTGGGATAACGTGCTTGTTGTCACTGAGTGTCCTTCAGCAAGCATAAAGCTTGTACTAGGGCTGTGAATCTTCACTGGCCTCACGATTACGATTCAGAAGGCTACGATTCGATTCGATTGCGATTTAAGATGCATCTCGATGCATCTTAAATCGATGCATCACTTTTTTCCCCAATACATGATTTATTTTGATTTATTTTTTCTCACTTTCTTTTTTCTCACTGTGTGGCTACTTTTAAAATAAGTGCATTTAGAATTGCATTGTATTATGATCCATAATTAAAATAAACAACTGCATGTACTTCCATTATATTATATTTAATTTTTTATTTTTATTTTTTTAAATAATCGATTTTTGACATGTGAATCGATGCAGAATCGTGCAGGTCCGCATCGCGATGCATCTTATAATCGATTATTTTAATGTTATTTTGTCATGAATCTAATTGTTACTGTCAAGTGTCTATGTGAGAAATGACAATAAACAGATATTTGAAAAAGGGGGGGGGACAAAAAAAACACCGGCTCTTGTCCTGAATGCAATTTGACCAAACGGCCAGCGGGGGCTCGGACTAATCCCTGACGCTGCGCCCACTGTTCTGCTTTTCATCGGGAAGCATTATCTGGGCCTATGAAAGGAAATGAGACACATGCTACTACGTCTTCACAGGGAAATCTCAAATAATAGGAAAGTTGACCTGGGTGTCTGGGTAGTGTAGCGGTAGATTCCGTGCCTACCAACACGAGGGTCGCAGGTTCGCACCCCGTGTTACCTCCGGCTTGGCCGGGCATCCATACAGGCACGATTGGCTGTATGGATGTATGGGCCTATTTGGGGCAGAAGGGAACTGGTGGGAATAGCGTGATCCTCCCACATGCTAGATCCTGCCGGTGAAGCTCCCTGCCGTCAGGTGAAAAGAAGCAGCTGGCAACTGCACACGTATCGTAGGAAGCATGTGTGTGTCTACAGCTCTCCCCAGATCGGCAGAGGGGGTAGCGACCGGGGCAGCAGGGGGATTTGGCCAAGTACAAATCAGAAATATGAAAAAATCTGAAAAAAAAGGAAAGCTGACCCCTCATGACAAGTGAGAGAGAGACACACACAGAGAGAGGTGAGACAGACAGACAGACAGACAGACAGACAAGAGACAGACAGATACAGAGGGAGGAGATGGTGGTGGCAATTCATTTTGTAGGATATAACAGAAGTAATTTTGAGAGTGAGCCGCTGTTAATGAGCAGGTCTTTGATGTGTAAATCCTCCAGTCCCAGTTCAAAGCTGATATGGTCTCCCCACAACCCTCCTCAGGTGCAGCTCCGCTCCCTGCTGGATTACTTATCTTGTGTACCAAAGACTGTAAGACCTCCGAAACCTAATAAACCCATGTTGTCTGAAAGACTGACAGAAATGCACACCTACATGCAAAATAAACCCATGTCTGACAGACTGACAGAAACGCACACCTACATGCAAAATAAACCCATGTCTGACAGACTGACAGAAACGCACACCTACATGCAAAATAAACCCATGTCTGACAGACTGACAGAAACACACACCTACATAAACCCATGTCTGACAGACTGACAGAAATGCACACCTACATGCAAAATAAACCCATGTCTGAAAGACTGACAGAAATGCACACCTACATGCAAAATAAACCCATGTCTGACAGACTGACAGAAACGCACACCTACATGCAAAATAAACCCATGTCTGACAGACTGACAGAAACACACACCTACATAAACCCATGTCTGACAGACTGACAGAAACACACACCTACATAAACCCATGTCTGACAGACTGACAGAAACGCACACCTACATAAACCCATGTCTGACAGACTGACAGAAACGCACACCTACATAAACCCATGTCTGACAGACTGACAGAAACGCACACCTACATAAACCCATGTCTGACAGACTGACAGAAACACACACCTACATAAACCCATGTCTGACAGACTGACAGAAACGCACACCTACATAAACCCATGTCTGACAGACTGACAGAAACACACACCTACATAAACCCATGTCTGACAGACTGACAGAAACGCACACCTACATAAACCCATGTCTGACAGACTGACAGAAACACACACCTACATAAACCCATGTCTGACAGACTGAGAGAAACGCACACCTACATAAACCCATGTCTGACAGACTGACAGAAACACACACATACATAAACCCATGTCTGACAGACTGACAGAAACACACACCTACATAAACCCATGTCTGACAGACTGACAGAAATGCACACCTACATAAACCCATGTCTGACAGACTGACAGAAAGACACACCTACATAAACCCATGTCTGAGAGACTGACAGAAACACACACCTACATAAACCCATGTCTGACAGACTGACAGAAACACACACCTACATGAATAAACCCATGTCTGACAGACTGACAGAAACGCACACCTACATAAACCCATGTCTGACAGACTGACAGAAACACACACCTACATGAATAAACCCATGTCTGACAGACTGACAGAAACGCACACCTACATAAACCCATGTCTGACAGACTGACAGAAACACACACCTACATAAACCCATGTCTGACAGACTGACAGAAACACACACCTACATAAACCCATGTCTGACAGACTGACAGAAACGCACACCTACATAAACCCATGTCTGACAGACTGACAGAAACGCACACCTACATAAACCCATGTCTGACAGACTGACAGAAACACACACCTACATGAATAAACCCATGTCTGACAGACTGACAGAAACACACACCTACATAAACCCATGCCTGACAGACTGACAGAAACACACACCTACATAAACCCATGTCTGAGAGACTGACAGAAACACACACCTACATAAACCCATGTCTGACAGACTGACAGAAACACACACCTACATAAACCCATATCTCACAGACTGACAGAAACACACACCTACATAAA
The DNA here is from genome assembly GCF_964638095.1 of Poromitra crassiceps. Taxonomy (NCBI): domain Eukaryota; kingdom Metazoa; phylum Chordata; class Actinopteri; order Beryciformes; family Melamphaidae; genus Poromitra; species Poromitra crassiceps. The sequence goes on along the minus strand of NC_139623.1, from coordinate 100,266,733 downwards.
CCCATGTCTGACAGACTGACAGAAACACACACCTACATAAACCCATGTCTGACAGACTGACAGAAACACACACCTACATAAACCCATATCTCACAGACTGACAGAAACACACACCTACATAAACTCATATCTCACAGACTGACAGAAACACACACCTACATAAACCCATGTCTGACAGACTGACAGAAACACACACCTACATAAACCCATGTCTGACAGACTGACAGAAACACACACCTACATAAACCCATGTCTGACAGACTGACAGAAACGCACACCTACATAAACCCATGTCTGACAGACTGACAGAAACACACACCTACATAAACCCATGTCTGACAGACTGACAGAAACGCACACCTACATAAACCCATGTCTGACAGACTGACAGAAACACACACCTACATAAACCCATGTCTGACAGACTGACAGAAACGCACACCTACATAAACCCATGTCTGACAGACTGACAGAAACACACACCTACATAAACTAGGGGTGGGGGAAAAAATCGATTCACCTAAGTATCGCGATTTTTAATGTCACGATTTTTTGGATCGATCTTTTATTCCAGAATCGATAATCGCAAATTAAAAAAAAAAAAAAAAAAAAAAAAAAAATTTGGGTGCTTGCAGTCAGGCCACTCACTGAACAGCAGGCCAGGCGCCGCCTACTGGTTTACTAGTGGTTTTATTACTTTATTAGTTAGTCTGAAGTAATAATTACACTTCAGGGTTAAAGTGGGTGCATCTCATTGTAAAATTGGACTTCAAACGGCCCAAATCTGGCTTCAAACGGCCCAAATTTTACGCGCGTTGGCCAATATCGGCCTGGCCTGCTTGGTATCTAATGCCCGGCCTGAATTATGATCCCAGTCCACCCCTGTTTTTAACTATATCGCCCAGCCCTACTCATGATATATAATATACAGTCTAGAGTCTAGTGTATGATTCAACTTTTCCCATGTTCTAATCTAGTGTAAAAAAGCAAACAAACTGAAAAAAGAAAAGAAAAAAATAAACAAAAATCGCAATAAATCGTAATATCGAATCGCAATAATCGTAGAATCGCAATACTTAAGAATCGCAATATAAATCGAATCGGCACCCAAGAATCGTGATAGTATCGAATCGGGAGATAAGTGAATCGCCACAGCCCTAACATAAACCCATGTCTGACAGACTGACAGAAACGCACACCTACATGAATAAGCCCATGTCTGACAGACTGACAGAAACGCACACCTACATGAATAAACCCATGTCTGACAGACTGACAGAAACACACACCTACATGTAACCTTGGTGAACACAAGAGGAAAGGAAGCAAGGGAAGTAACTGGAGGTATTGGGATGCTGTGATGTGCAGCATGAAATAGAGCTGTGCTGCATCTTGGATCTCCACACTGAGTATATCAAATGGAAGTCCTCCTCACCATTCATTTAATTTCTCCATTGCTTCTCTACAGAGTAATTGGATTGTGGCTGCAGCAGTGAAATGAATGCCTATTAATCAGAGGATAATTGGACACATATCCCTGATAAATGGCGCTGCTCCACTTCGAGTCACGTACAAATTAGGCCATTTTCAAGGATCCATTTCTTATCTGGCTTAACTCATTGTTATATAACCAGTGGGCTAATATTGGTGGACAGAACTTCTGAAGCACTAAGTCTGGCGTCATGCATGAAATGGGAAAACTTGATCTTATCACACTTTTTCTGACATAACTCAGCCCGTAACTCCTCTGTGATTCCAGATGACAGATACTGCTATTTTGCAACAATACAAGAAATATCTATTGTGCTTCAAGATTCAAGATTCAAGATTCAAGATTCGAGCAAGAGGAACCCTTTTGATCTTCTCTGCACTGTAAATGACGCAAACAGCAGGGGTCATGAGATTCGTTTGTTTTGCAGTCGTTGCTGCAAGGCTGTCAGTTGCAGCTAAAGGCTTAGCACGCTTTGGTAAATTATATAACTGATTAATTATAGTCTGTGCTGCAGTGGAATACCTTTGAATGATTACACACGCTGCACTGTTACACGGCATACTTCAGTTGTAAACAATCGGAGATAGTGACAGTGTTGCATAATTGACATTCCTCCTCCGTGCTCCTGATGATCATGAATAATAATCTGTCCTCCCTATATGATAGTTAATGTATAATGAGGTATATGCTGGGGCAATGACTACCGCTTGACATGTATCTTTCCTGGAGGATTAAAACATTGTTATTACAATTTCTGTCCGCAGTCTCAACCACCACCACCCCAATTCCTCCTTCATCTGTTTCATGCTAAAAGACTGTGATCAACTAATGAGTTTCTTTGGCCTCTGATTAATCATGTTAATAAGCCCAGCCCCACCCAGCAAAGATAATCAACTACAGTGAGTCCAGTCCCCATAAAGCCAATCAGGATGAAGACTCCTAAAACACACGGCCGTCTCTGCCTTCCCTCCCTTCACCCTAATCCTCTTTTTTCCAAGTTGATACACTTCTTTGTTTCCCCTTCTCCTCTTCCATGCCTCTCTCTTTTTATCTGCTCCCCTCTGCCCTTCATTTCCCAACTCCTTATCGTCCTCCTCGCTCCTCGCCACACTCTGCCCCGTTCCCGTCTCTCATTCTTCTCCTCTACTCCGGGTTTTTCCACATCCTGCCACCCTCCCTACTTCCCTGAAGCGGACTATAAAACTTACCAGTACTCGTTCCACTGCTCCTCCTCAAAGACATCCTCTGGGATGGGATCAATCAGCACCAGGTCTGACACTTGCCTGGGGACAAAAAGAGGACACGTACACACTTTACCCTCCCGGTCCGGGCCGTAATGAGCGTGAGATGGATGGCACCATCTTCGTCCCGTCTGTCTTGTCGATTCGTCCATCCTCAGCCCCCGCAGATGGATGACCACGCACACACGCCACATTGCAGGGGCCAGATTTCCATTGGGAAAGGTGTCACCCGCTCACCGCCACTTCATTTACTCCCACAGCGCCCCCCCGCATCACGGCCCCCGCATCACGGCCGATTAGACGCTAAATCTTTCCACGGCTCGGGCCTGCTAATCGCCATGTTGTCTCCGAGATGAGTGAGTTGTGAACGCTGGCGGGAACGGCCGCTGGAATATTTATGTCCCATAGATTGGAAAGTGTGTGTTTGAGAGTATGAGAATTTCAGAAGGAATTAGTGGAGGCACTGCACTGTATGTGCTGTGTGGGAACATGAATATCCATGTGCTCGCTGATGATTTGCAGGTCAAAGTAAGCCAAACATTTGCTAGATACTTTCATGGTCCACTAAATTTGGATACTTCTATCTTCTGTTTTATACTGTATGGCATTCATTGAAATAGATTTTGGATTGTAGCATATACTCACCCAGGTTCAAAATTAACAACCGCCAAGCGCCAAATGCTGCTGCATGGTACATTTTGGGTTTGGAGGAAACATAAAATGAGGTCAATGGCCAGTTGAGCGGTTAATGATTTTGGAATCACAACACACTGCCAGGTATACATCGCTGTGTTTGTGCGCTTAGACTGGCTATTGAAAAAGATTTGAATAGAAGTTGTGAGGCTAAACCAAATTTATGAATTTGCATACTAAGAACTTAATAAAGTAATCGCTTTAAATTAAATATAGCATCATTATGGCTGTTAAAACTATTTTTGGCTGGTAAATTTTCTCTGTTTACCTTCCATTGGCAGATTGGCCAAAAAGCTAATTTTGAACCCTGTTCCCACCTATCCCACCCAGGCTAGACTAGATGTGTGGCTCAAAAATAAACATAATTCTGCACAGTCAGACTTTGTGTGTGAACTTTTAGTTATCCGATTATATCATGGTTTTATCGAATCGTGAACCCCACATTGTGTATCGTGAGATAAGGGTATCGTCCTCCACGATCGAATTAGATGATATAGTGCATTAAGGAAAGCATGTTTTTGAATCATTTCCACTGTGCACCGTTTCCACTTACACATCATGAATGTGGCTGTAGAACCTGCCGTTGAGAGCGCCGAGCTCGGAGCCGACCAGGATGAAAGGCGTGGCTAACCCGGCAGCCTGGAGGAGCCGGTGGAGGTCATCCACCATCCTGGAAGACAACAGAGATCATCTCATCTGTCTCTGCAAAATAACCAGGACACAAAGGCCGCAAACTGGGCCAGGAGCTTTATTACTGAGCCAGGACGGCCTAGGACTCCTGGCATGAACGATGAACACAAAAGACAGTCCTCATGAGAGAGTCTTGTTAGGAAGAATAAATTACCTTAAACCGAAATAGCAAAGAGAATATAAATTCTATTGAACTTTTTCATGATATCCCAAAATGTCAATACAGATGATTAACAACTGGATGAAAGTAAAGGTCGGCAGTATTTCTCTTCTAGTTTTGCATTTCATGTCTGTCCAGAAACAGCAGGCACGATAAACAACACTGCTGAAACCCAAATGAAAGGATAAAGGAGGGAGTGGCGAGTCCTTGGCCTTAGAAAACACCAGAGGAAAAACAAACACGGGCAAACTTCCATCATCAGAAGGAGCATCATCATTACATGAAAAGCGACTCCTCTCTGACAGCCATCTGTTGTGCTGGGTTTCTGCCTCTAATAAATCACACCCGGGGTGTCACAGTGAAATGAAGAGGTTTCACAGCCCGCGCCGGGAGAAGGTGAGGCAGTCAGCAAACCCCCAGAGATATTGAATTCTGAAATTGATTGCTTGCATCAAAAAATGGGTGGCCGCCTGCTGTCTGGGCCACATGCCAAAGTAAACTAGACCGCTGAGTCGCTGACCGTCACGAACCACGCCCGCTCATCCTGTAGACACATTTAAGCCTTGACAAATGTGGTACGGTGTCAAAGACGAAAAGATTACGTCTGAATCCCACAGCAGTGCGGCGGGGTGGTGCGGGGCAGGGCGGGGTGGTGCGGGGCAGGGCGGGGTGGTGCGGGGCAGGGCGGGGTGGTGCGGGGCAGGGCGGGGTGGTGCGGGGCAGGGCGGGGTGGTGCGGGGCAGGGCGGGGTGGTGCGGGGCAGGGCGGGGTGGTGCGGGGCAGGGGGGGCGGGGTGCGGGGCGGGGCGGGGTGGTGCGGGGCGGGGCGGCGTGGTGCGGGGCGGGGCGGGGCTGTGGCGCGTTAAGCAGCGTAATGCAGGGCAGCGGGCTCACATTACGCTCTGCTGGCCGGGACAATCAATAAGCGGTCTCAAATGGCCAGTTAATCAAGGAAATACAGTTTTAAGGAGGGGATTATGGGTACTGGGTGGAAATTAAATGTTTTTAATTCAGAAAACTGAATTAAAAACATTCACTGGAGCACGGTCCAGTAGTGCAGCAGTCCAGACTTTTAGCTTCAGACTGCGTATCTGTGTGTAAAAGATGCATTAAGTAATCTATGACCTTTATCAACCGCTCTTTGACCAATAAGAATTGTAACAGCACCGATAGGCCCGTCCCCCTACAAAAGTCTTTGGCACACACACCTCCACCCCCATTCCTCCTATTCCCTTGAGCTGTGGTGTAATTCACACAAATAAAGTAGAGAGGAGAGAGCTGGCTAATTAAAGCAGAGATCTAACAGACACTAGTCTAGTCTATTGCAGATGTCTGATTGAATCAGGCCTATGTCACCTTCAGCATGCACATCTCACCTAAAGATTCCCCCAATTCATTTCAATCAAACTCAGCGGCAACAAGCTAAAGAGACAGATGATGAGCTCACCCCGCTGGCTTGAAACAGCCAGTTGATCCATTCAGAAATCACAATGTAATAGAAAGGATCCAAATAAAAAGACTTGGTGTACAGCTGGGTGCAGTGCAGTGTCTCTACATGTTCAGTGTCAGAAGCACTCAAAACGGTAGTGAAGAAAGTATTATGCTCACCGTCCAGTCGTTGACATCCCCCAAACTTTCTCTGCTCCTGTGGTTTCATTCTGCATCAGCCGCTTGCTGAAGCCCAATCCCATTCTGTCATAGGTGCATACCTGGGCGAGGTGACAAACAGAGACCACGAGTTTAGCTTCTTCCATCGATCTTTTAAAGAACACCATACAGATCTATTAATACCACATGACATTCCCTCTCCATTCCCCAAACAACCACTAGAAACAACAGCCCCCCCCCCCCCCTCCAATCCTGCAGAAGCAATTAGTAGACTGAGAAGCGTTCAGGTGCATCTGCTTCAAAAACGCTTAGGTAGACTGAGCAAAATGTCTTGCTGTGCGTGTGGAGCACTGAGGAGCAGGGCTGGTTAAAGACCGCTAATATCAGCTTTCCATCTGTGTTATCCTCTGTCCCCCTTTGATCAACCCCTTACGATGCACGAGCCCAGACAATCTCCATTTAAACAGATGAGGACGCAGGTGTAGTGTAGTGTCACTTTGAATGTGGTATTGCTCTTGTTGTTAAGTTGTTCCAATGGATCTCTAGCTGTCACTCTCTAGCCAGTGACCTAATTCAGGTCACATTTCAGACAAACAAGGGGCAGGCTGTCGGCCCTGACTTTCTGCTCTGCTGAGTCCTTGTTGAACAGGGAGGATGTGGCAGGGCTATTGCAAGGATTGTCCCTACATGCCCCCGACAACAAACTACATGAGTGCATTAGTAGTGGCTGCTTCCAGAGGCATGCACTGCAGTTGCAGAGAAAAATGTGTTGCTATGGATTTCCTCAGTCAAAGGAAAAATCAATGTCAGCATGTTAACCAGCCTTCAGAGCATCTTATGGACACAACACATCTGAAATACATATTCACACTTTTGTTTATCGCACTTGCTTTATACAAACAAATGCACACAGAAAACAGGGAAATTTAATCCTACTCTCTCTTTGATCATTTCAGAATAGACAGTATCTAGGGCTGGACGATAATTCAATGTTATCATTCATCGTCTTTCAGTAGAATCATATTGTGATGATATGAAGATATTTTAATATTGTCGTGACACATTTCTGCTGTTTAAATTGATGATGACAAGCAGATTTTACTTAAAAACTCTGATACCATGAGGTATATGGTAGGAATATTATACGAAAATTTCTGTTTTGTTTGATATCACACCAAACATTACCATTCGGTTCAATGAGATGAACATTAATTTGATTATTTAATGTGATTTTGCACATGAACCATATCGTGATTAATATTGATATAGAGAAAAATCCTTTATGATCATCATGATATTCATTTCAACCATATCGTCCAGCCCTCAATATATCTATTCAGTACAGTGCAGTCATTTTGCCAGTTCCCTACCTTTGTCAGTGGAGAAATGCTCTCTTGGACATGAAACCAAATATCTGAGGACATTCCAGTCGGTGCGTCCAATATGACTGAAGAAAAACACATGGGTTAAAACGCTTAAAAGACAGACTCTTATGATCCTTCATGCAACAACACACAGGAGAAAAAAAAACATTTGCCAGAAAATATAGACCATAAAGAAGAACCTGGGCTACAATATTTATAATGTTTTATCACTGATAAGAACCAATTATATTAATAGAATATTATTGTATTACCAACTGGATTTCCTTGTCCTTTACATAAAAGGTGCATCTTTTGACCCAATCCGACATCAACAATCAGGCCATCTGGATATACAGGGGAAAGGTCAGGAACAAAGATTAGGCTTCACAATATGTGGTCTTCAAAACTTCATGGATAGGCCTATGGACAGCCTCCCTAAGAGGTGTCAATGTATATAATTCAAATAGGATGAAGGCGACATAAAATAAAACTGAAGAAAAACAATGACTCTGTGAGGGTTACTGCAGATTGGGACATGAAAACCTTTAGGCATGAGCAGCTGTCCTTCTCTCTGCAGTGATGCATAATTGAGGAACGGAGGGACGAAGATGATGAAGAGCAAACATTTTCCAATGTTGATGAGGAGAGACCCATAACCGAGTCTGCCTTTGTCTTCAGGTCGACTGGGCTTTCCTGGATCCATATCCTTAGTTTGTGTAACCTACAATAGAGCAGTATTACATCACGATTCAAATCATCATTGTCCAGGACTTCAACTCACAGTGATTAACAGACACGGGCTACTTAACAAATAAATCTGCAAGGATCAGTGTTAACATATCTTATTGTGAGGAGAAACTATAGCATAACTTGGTGATTTCTCGCCCTTATACCAAACTCCTTTCAAAAATGCATTAAATGAATAGTTATTGCCCTCAGTATCAGCAAATGTGCATATCTACAATAGAACATATTATAACAGCTTTTACTGCGGCGCTGGACAAGAGGTCACGGCGGCCAGCGGGGTCATAAGATGGAAGAATCAGGACACAGTCAGTCACTCAGTCATGGACATTTAGTGTTAAAGCCAAGGGCCGTAGCTCGGGATAGGAAGGTGGTAGAGAGTCAGGATTCGATTGGTGGGTAGGATTAGTGGCTACTAGCTAGGGGGAGATATGGGTGGTGTTGGGGGGGAAAGTGGCACCGTGGTTTAAAAAGTTTGGCCTTGTTATTATTAGACAATATAGTGTCTTCTAGTAATTTCAGTACAGATAAGATGGATGAAGCGGTAACTTTATTGCAATAAAATCACAAGTTTTAGAATTGTTCACACTTCTCTTCACAAAATAGCATCTATGCTGCTCACCTGGTGTAATCCAAGAATCCACAAGCCCTGAGATGCTAAGTTGACTAGAAAACATCATTTACACCCCGTTTTGTTTTTTATATATTTTGTTTTTATTTTCAGATGCATTGTAACAAATATACATTACGTTTACATTACATTACATCATTTGGCAGACGCTTTTATCCAAAGCGACTTACAATAACACATTTTTGTCAACAATAGAGCAATCAACTATGCAACACAGTCTATGACAACTACAACCTCTGAAGGAACAGTGGTACAAGTTTAGTTTAGGTTAGTTTTTTTTTTTTTTTTAGAAAGATGCAAAAAGAGGTATCTTTTTTAGAAAGATAGAGAAAGAAGAATATACAAAACATAACATACAAAACAACAAACACCAAAGAAATCTCAAATCCCTACCCTCCCTACATAAACCCAGTTAAGTGAAAGAAAAAGAAAAGAAAATTAAAAAAAAGTCAGTGCATGGAGAAAACAGACGCACTTCCTTGACACCATTATATCCTCTAAAGAGGCCTTCTGGCTAACAACCAGAAAATGTCACATCCCTGTGGTGCTGGTGTCGGTGCAGATCTAGCTCACCTTCTTCATTTCTGAAATCCAGTTCTCTGCCTCCAACCCCAGCAAACTATTTTCCACCTTTTCCTCTCTCCTCAACCCTCCCTCCGCTCCCCTCCCTCCTCCCTCCTCCCTCTCTGCTGATGATTTTGTAACCTTCTTTGCTAAGAAGGTAGATGACATCAGCTCTTCCTTCCCCCCTCCAGTCAATAGCTGCAATACTCCCGACTCCAACTCTCTGACCCCTGCTACAGGGCTTACCTCCTTCTCTTGCCTCTCCCCCGAAGAGGTCCTTAAGCTTGTCAGGTCAAACCGTGCCACCTCCTGCCCCCTTGATCCTATCCCTTCCTCTCTTCTCCAATCCATCTCCACTGATATATCTCCCTTCCTCACTACCCTTATCAACTCCTCTCTATCCTCTGGTCTTGTGCCAGCTGCTCTAAAGACTGCTAGAGTCAAGCCACTGCTTAAGAAACCCTCCCTTGACCCTACTGCCATCCAGAACTACCGTCCTGTCTCTCTTCTCTCAATCATTTCCAAAACCATTGAACGGGCTGCTTCCGAACAACTTTCTCTCTATCTCTCCCAGAATGACCTACTGGATCCTCTACACAATCTGGCTTCAAGGCTTCTCACTCTACTGAGACGGCTCTCCTTTCAGTCTCTGAGGCCCTACACACTGCTAAGGCCTCATCTCTCTCCTCTGTCCTTGTCCTCCTTGACTTGTCTGCAGCTTTTGATACAGTGAATCACCAGATTCTTCTCTCTACTCTCTCTGATCTAGGCATCTCAGGATCTGCACTCTCCTGGTTTGCCTCCTATCTCTCTAACCGCTCATACCAGGTTCTATGGCGAGGATCCTTATCCAGATCCTGTACTCTTAGCACAGGTGTGACCCAGGGCTCAGTCCTGGGCCCCTTGCTATTCCTTCTCAATATCAGATCTCTGGGCCATGTGATCTCATCTCATGGCTTCTCTTACCACTGCTATGCTGACAACACTCAGCTCTACCTCTCTTTCCCCCCCTCAGACACCCAAATCAAGGCACGTATCGCTGCATGCCTCAAAGACATTGGTGCTTGGATGTCTGCCCACCATCTCAAGCTGAATCTTGGGAAAACAGAGCTACTCTTCCTCCCCGGGAAAGACTGTCCCCTCACTGACCTTTCCATCTCCATTGACAACACTACCGTGTTTCCCTCTCAAACAGCTAAGAACCTTGGAGTGATCCTCGACAATCAGCTGTCCAACTCAGCCTACATCGCAGCAACTGCCCACTCCTGCAGGTTCTCCTTGTACAAAATCCATCTGTTTCTCACAAGGGAAGCGACACAACTCCTGGTCCAGGCGCTTGTCATCTCTCACCTGGACTACTGCAATGTTCTTCTGGCTGGGCTACCAGCTGTAGCCATCCGACCGCTTCAGCTCATTCAGAACGCTGCAGCCCGTCTGGTATTCAACCAACCCAAATTCTCTCATGTCACTCCCCTCTTCCGGGACCTTCAATGGCTTCCCATCTCGGCACGCATTCAATTCAAAACACTGGTTCTGGCCTACAGGGCAGTACACCAGACAGCCCCTCGGTACTTACAATCTATGGTCAGGCTCCATATCTCTCACCGTTCCCTCCACTCCTCCACCAGCGCAGGACGCCTCGCCCCTCCTCCACTACGGGGGCTCAAAAGTCGCTCATCCCATTCGTGACTCTTCTCGTCCCTGGCACCTCAATGGTGGAACGAGCTTCAACCTTCGGTCAGGACGGCCGAATCACTGCCGATCTTTTGGAAAAGACTAAAGACACACCTTTTCAGGCTCCATCTGGGCCCTTCTTGATCTAACTTCTTTCTCTCTCTTAAAAAAATAAATAAAATAAAATAACCTTAACTTGTACCACTGTTCCTTCAGAAGTTGTAGTTACATAGTTGATTGCTCTATTGCTGACAAAAATGTTGCTTTGGATGAAAGCATCTGCCAAATGACGTAATGTAATGTAAATAGCTCGGGTAAGCATTTGATTGGCTGTACGTCGGGCACATGGTGGGATTGATGTGGGCAAATGGCCGACAGCTTTAGATTAGCTAACAAGCTAACAGTAAGCTACTGATGTTATCAGACATGATGGACATTAAAAATATGAATCAGAGTTAGGATTAGGATTAGGATTAGGGTTAGACCCATGGGTTAGACCCCATTGTGGACCCCGAGCCGAGCACTTCCGGTAGGGCGAGCCAAATCTGTGTCTATATAGAGAAGCAAAGTGAACGTCACTTCCTGCTTTTCTCCCTGTAGCAGTGCTGAAAAAATATGAATGGTGGTGAACGGAGAATAACGTTACCTTTTTTTATCCCATTTGAATTGTGCCACGGGGTGCCAACGTTAATTTTGTCAATTTAAAACATAACTTTGCATGTCAAGAAAGTCGCAGTTTGTCGCCAAACTGTTGCACTATAAGTTATAAATCAGAAAGACTACATACACTGTCGCCTAAGTGACGTCACTTTCTCTACTGGCAAAGCTGAAGACCGGCGACATGTTACGAGCTTCCACGAGCTATGTAGTTTTTATATGAAACCCCTGTTTCAGTTTGACAACAAAGTGTGACTTTCTTTACATGCAGGGGGGGGGGGGATGGCTGGGAGGATTATATCAGAAGAAGCACCCATATTTCACATGCGGCATCATGGCAGCTCGAAATAAGGTGGATAAGTCAAGTCAAGTCAATTTGTATAGCCCTAATTCACAAGGATGTCTCAGATGACTTCACAGAAAATATGTCTAGCTACAGTAAATCTAGCTGACACAACAGTAACAATTACAGTAGTAATAATAACAAGATTGAACAATCATATGATAGAGAAAGGCAGAGAGAAAGGGAGAAAAAGGGGGAATGCGGGGAATGTGGAGGAGGAGAGAACAGGGAAAGGGATGAGGTGGGGAGGGAGCAGGGGAGGGAGAGCGGGGGGAATGTGGGGGAGGAGAGAGCAGGAAAAGGGAGGAGGTGAGGAGGGAGAGCGGGGGTATGTGGGGGAGGAGAGAGCAGGGAAAGGGAGGAGGTGGGGAGGGAATGGGAAATGTGGGGGAGGAGAGAGCAGGGAAGGGGGGGTGGGGAAGGAGCAGGGGAAGGGGGAAAGAGGAGAGAGCAGGAAAGGGGAGGAGGGGGAAAAGGGAGAAGGGGGAGCAAGGGAGGGAGAGCAGGGGGATGTGGGGGAGGAGAGAGCTGGGAAAGGGAGGAGGTGGGGAGCAGGGAATGTGGGGGAGGAGAGAAGACCATCTATCAATGAGGAGAGATTAATCAGATTTCCATGTCACAGTTATGCATTTCCTGGCCACACATAAAGCAATTTCTGTTCATTTAATTTGGCAATGAGTTAGATAATTGCTAACACTTGTGAAATTCCCCAGTAAGCATAACCCCATAACGTGACGCCACTTACTGCACTTACTGTACAGCAGTCGGCGCCACACAGCGTTAGAATCCTCAATAGGTGGGCAAGGCTGTTCAAAAAGCTCTCCTACCCGTATCCGACCTCCGATTGCAGATCTGAAGATATGATCGCCAGCCTAGTGAAGCCAGTAAGTTCGCCGGGGAGGTTAAATGATACTGCTGCGTGAAACAACCGTTTCTGACAGCCGCATGTGTTGTTTGCTTGCCGCGTGCAAGCGGTGCACCATGATAGTGAGATCAAACACACCCTGCTGTAAATTCAGTGCCGGCTGTGCAAAGACTGCTTCTAAACGGTTGTTTCACACAGCAGTATCATTTAACCTCCCCGGCGAACTTACTGGCTTCACTAGGCTGGCGATCATATCTTCGGATCTGCAATCGGAGGTCGGATACGGGTAGGAGAGCTTTTTGAACAGCCTTGCCCACCTATTGAGGATTCTAACGCCGTGTGGCGCCGACTGCTGTACGTAAGTACAGTAAGTGGAGTAAGTGGTGTCACGTTATGGGGCTACAGTAAGCAAAGCTCAGGATCCAGTGGAAACGTAACTCCTGTGATCCTGGTCAAGGTGTTACAGAGGCCATACCAAAAGGGCCTCACCTTACAAAGCCACGTACAGTGCAGGAATGAACCGACCTCTAGTTACAGTACCTGTTTTTAGCTGAAATATAGCCATGTGCAGCTGGAACTGCTGCACTTCTTGCTCGAGCACCTGGCTACAGTGGAGATTTCAGCTAAAAACAGGATGTGTAAATTATGTATTTTCAAGTCAACTTGGCATCGCAGGGCTTAGTGGAGACTTGGTTGTTGAGATTAGGCTACACCAGGTAGGCAGTATGAAGCATTTTAGCCCCCCCCCCTCCCCTGTTGTTTTGTGTTCACACTTGACTAAACGTCACACGGCCTAGGCTGCATTCTACTGCATGACATGTAGTACACTGACTGTTGGCAAATAACGCTACCTCATACAACCACCCCACATCAAAAAAATCCGAACTATCCTTTTAAACTCACATATTTCTATATAGTTATAGCGTGATATTCTCTCTATACTTGAACGTGTGCAGTCAGTATGTGCCAGACAAGTGTCCATCCATCCATTAGTGATCATCTTGCAGCGTGACATCAATATCAAAAGCAGAAAACTGTCAGCACCAGACATGCTTGTACAGTACAAGCATGATACAAGTTGTACTGGCCGTGTGGGTGTGGATTAACGGATGTCAGGGAACACAGGAGCAACTAGCTTGATTGGCCAGCTAGACAGTAGTGGACAGAGATGAGCTGTCAATAAGTTCCTCGAGCTAACGTACACAGTTGGCTAACGTCAACATTGCATACCTACCTTTCTATCTGCCTTGGGAGGTTCCTCGCCCGGCTCTTGCCCTTCGGTCCTTCTGCGCATTTCGAAAACTATCGTATTTAATTAACAGTGTTTTAACTTTTTGTTGCTACTCTAAAAATGTGTTAAATTAATCATATGAATAGATTTGTATACAACTTCCTGGTTCGGGTACAGAAGCCGATGAGGGACAAATGTGCCTTCCATGTAATGAGCGCGTTTCGATTATTCTGGTTTCATCCTTTCTCCTTGCAGACCTGAGATTTCATGTTGTTATGAGACATGCAATGTCCAATGTTGTATCACTTGTATTTTTACATTCAAGCATAGGGTTCGTAAATCCAATCTGACGCTCCGGGGCTCCCAACGCACCCGTAGTGTGCGGATGAATGACTCAAAGTAATGACATATTACTCAATACCATTTATTTCCAGTGTAACACATACCCATACGCACACATATGCACACGCACACTATTGGAAGTGATACAAAAGCATACAGTTGTCTAACAGACACTCAGTTAAACTACAGAGGGATAATGTATTGATAATGTAAGAGCTGGAACTGTGGAGGATCTCTCTCTCTCTCCCTCTCTCGCTCCCCCCCCCCCCCTCTTTCTCTCTCTCTCTCTCTCTCAGCAGTATAACCGCTGGCTGGCCTGCAGGGGTCGCTGTATCCCACGAACACATATTCCACATCATTTCGCTCACCCAGCAAAGGCAGCAGGATTAATATTGGGAAGGATCATAATCACAGTTAATAAGAGGCTGTTAAAGCATGCACCTCACACTCACAAATGAAACAGTGTCAGACTTGCAAACTGGAGGTCGATGACTACTAGACATACATAAAACTTAGATTGATGATGGAAATCAGTAGATGGGGGCTGTGATTGCATGTCCTCTGCCTCTCAGAGGCCAATCAAAGCCTCATCATGTAGAATATCGCATTTACGGCATCTTCCAAAGCAAGTAATTGATGAAAATTGTCCTTTTCATGCAGTCATACATGTGTGGCGTGCCAAATACTGCTGCTTGCGTCACTCAGGAAGTGTGACATCCATATTGATGATGTTCTGCGTCATTCTAGGCTCAATGCTGGTGCTAAGGTGCGTTTGCAGATGGGTAACGGTCCACTTCGGCAATCACCCTGCACATTACAGAGAGGTGAATGACTCATACTGTTTCTAGGGGAATATTCACCTTTGAAAGAAAGCCATTTAGAGGACACAACATCATTTTGCTCTCATTCATAAATGTGTCTCATTTTATTGTTGTTCAATAGCTGAAGTAAGACACATTTCCATATAATACTTTATCAAGGAAAGAGAGAAAGCAAGAGTACACTGAACTTGTATCCATTATAGTGTCTAGACAAAGTTAAACCTCAATAAAGCCTGTTTAGATGGCAGATGACGGATGACTGGAGCCATGTAGTGAATTCATTGCAGTGATTAAAAATCCTGGCCAAACTTAAATGATGAATGCCAGGTATTGACTCACTGTCAGGCTGCCTGCGTTAAGTTCGGACAGTGCACCCTTTAATACCAGTGTCTGTCTGTCTGTCTGTCTGTCTGTCTGTCTGTCTGTCTGTCTGTCTGTCTGTCTGTCTGTCTGAAGCAAAGTTGGGAGAAGCACATTCCTCTATACGGGGGTGGAGGAGTGGAACAAGATCCCTAAATTGAATTGAAATGAAATTAAGTCTGCAAATTCTCTGAATGGTTTTAAAAACCTTCTGAAAAAATTCTTATTGAGTAAGCTAGAGTAATGTGTGAGCCTTTCAGTGTAATGGTTTTTGAACTTATGTTGGTTTATATCTTTTGTTCTTCTTATCCTTGATTGTTATCTGTATTGTTTATTTGATGTTATGTGTTACTGTATGTCATGTTTTTATAAGACCAGGGACCATGATGGAAATACTGTAAATGTTTAGAGTTTTTCATGTCATCCCTTGGATTTTGTTATTCTTTATCCAAAATCAAATCAATCAATCAATCAATCAATCAATGTCCATCTGTCCGTCCGTCCGTCCGTCCGTCTGTGTTTTTGGCTTGAATGGTGCAGGTTCTTCTCAGCCTCTCACTTCTGTTCGAGCATTAGGACTGAGAGAGGAATGATTCAATCAGACAGACGACTGTAACTTCACTCTACAGCTTCTCAATAGCATTCAAGCAACAGTCTCTTCGTCCTTGACTTCTATATAGTCCTGTCAGTCAGAAAAACAGTGGGAATTCAATGAAGAAAAGACCCAGGTCTTGGAAATAGAATTTGAATCAAACTCATTCCAGCAAAGATTTAGGCTTAATAACCGGATTCACCAAAGAAGAAAAAAAACTTTGATGATACATGATGTCCTCTTTTTTTTTAATATTTTATTTTACAATTTTCAGCACATAGGGAACAAACAGACTCAGACAAAAAAAAAAAAAAAAACATACATACATCATCAACATTCCAATGTTACCACTAACCAGCCGCGTCAAGTGCTCGTGTGCTTGTAAGAGTGTGTGGGATCCCACGGAAGGGGTCCATAAAAAGTTAGCCAGGCGAATCACCCGTCACTCCTAAACTCGTCTAAGTAGGCCAGAAACGGGTCCCAAATGATTGAGAATTTCTTAAGCGAATTGGTCCTCAGGAACCGGAGTCTCTCCATACGTATAACCGAGACCATGTCCGTCAGCCACAGCTGAAAAGAAGGTGGAGAGGGGGATTTCCACTCCTTCAGAATGAGTCTCTTGGCGACAGTCATCCCCTGCGTCAGAGACTGTTGCACAACCGTAGGGAGGAGCAGAGAGGATTCAGAGCAGCCGAAGATGATGGCGAGTTATTTTATAGGCCTTACAGTACCAATTCAATATTTTGGCCCAGAATCCAGATAGCGAAGGGCAAAACCAAAAAGCATGGGATAGTGTACCCTCCAACACCTGACACCTATCACATAGTGGTGAGACATAGGGGTAGATCTACTGGTACACACCAGGTACACACACACACACACACACACACACACACACACACACACACACACACACACACACACACACACACACACACACACACACACACACACACACACACACACACACACACACACACATATGCACACGAGAGACACAACGACATGAAATCAAAACATAATTGAGATAGCATGGGGTCAGATGAAAAGCCATATCCTGTTAGTCTTATCTGTTTGTCATAGAGCAGGTTAACCGGGTAACATATCCGCACGAGGCTGTCTGTATCACCAAAGGCCATCACTAAATCCTGTCGGGGCATCCACGAGATTGTCAGGTGGTTTTCATATCTCCCAACATGTTGCCTTGCCTTTATTAGATTCACATAACTGAATAGTGTTGTGATGTTCCAGGGCACCAGCTCAAAGGGAAAACCCCCCAAGAGTAGACTCTGGTTATCAGTGAAACATACTCAACATGATGTTTCTGAATGGAAGAAAAGGAACGCCATGTGTTTAGCTAACATTTGTACATTTTCTTCACTAGATCCATGAAGAACGAAATCCAAACAGACGCCATTCCAGGCTTTTTACTGTCCTGCGTGCCATTGGTGAATAATAGCAGCAGTGGTGGCCTAAAGTTTAGAGAAGCGAACTTGTTACCGAAAGGTTGTTGGTTTCACCCCCCGGACCGGCAGGATTAATCTGTGTGGGGAAAGTGACAGGCAGCGCTTACCCCTCCCTCATTACCACCACTGAGGTGCCCTTGTGCAAGGCCCTTAACCCCAACCACTCCAGTGGAGCTGATCAATGGCTAGCTAGCAGATCAGACTGTGGTTGTACTGAGCAGCTTCTAGGTGTGTGTGAGTGTGTGTGTGTGTGTGTGAGAGTGTGAGCAGAGCCCACTTGAAAAAGAGATGGCAAACTCAATGTGTTTACCCTGGTTAAATAAAGGTTAAAAAAAGTACCTCATCATTATACTAAAACCAGCTGGCATGGATTCCTGTTGCCATCAACCATAAATACACCAAAAGTTGAGATATGCTGCATAAGGAGGGAGCAACTGGCAGTAGTGTCAAATAGGTGTAATATCAGAGAAGCAGACTGTTCCCTTTGAAGGTCATTTGAAACATCTTCCCATCGCGCGAGCTGCCGCTTTAAGTGTTCTCTGTCACTGTGAGCCACACAGCGGATAACAAGCTCCACCACAGGTACGCAACCTGAGGACGAGCAGTCGATAAAAGGATGAGGACTGAATGTTGTTCCTTGTAGCGACAACCGCAAAGGTCATCTGAGAGCTGGAGGCGCGCGCGGGGCGAAAGACACACTTTACACTTTTCTTTCACTGAGAGAGGGAAAATGAATGTGGCCTATTATAGCCTACCATATCTCTCCAAGAGGCCTGAGTTCATGGCAAGTTTTCATTTTCATTATTTCATTGACCTTTATTTAACACTACATAGTGAATACATCTCTTGCATCTGAATTCAGTCGGAGAAGAGAATGGAGAAGCCTCAAGCCAAATTAATTGGTGCAAGACTGTTTACAGTTTTGGGATAGGTGTTAGATCATTGTATTGTGGGATTTATATTTGGGTGAAGTGCCTCTTTGGTTGTATTTGGTTGTTTGAAAAACAGACCCGCATGCTGTATATTGGTAGTGTGCCTTTGATGTTAATATACCGTATCTGGTTTTGTGTTCTATTTCTGATTCAACATGAAAGGTAGCTGGAGCATTTCCCCTGACAAAAACAACTTATTTCCCAGAAAACTCAGCGTCTCGCTCATTTATTTATGAGTGAGCCCTGGGGTGTCGGGGGGGTGGGGGGGCAGGCATCAGAGGCATCAGTCTTCAGCCCTCATGCAGACTCTCATCGATTTTAGCCCCTCGCCGCTGGAGCGCACCATCAATCAATACAGTAACAAGTCTTCATTTATACTTGAGAAATGCACTGTTTCCATCTCAGTGGGCATGGACTCCTGGTTGTCAGTGGAACCAGACAGACGCACTGCTCTCCATTTGGCCTTGAGCCTTATCTGCCCAACAACTGATTCACAAATGTCACAATCCGGGTCATGACACTCAACACAGGAATGACCACATACGTATAAATGTTGGATGCAGGTCCAGAAACATAAACAGCATAGGGAACACAACACAAATAGAACTGCGTTCTTATTTACAGCAGGCTACTGGAGTTACATGGTGTTCCCTCAACAGCAGTTTTAGGCTGTTTTAAATACAGTATCTGCGCTTGATGAAGACAGCTGTTCATGTGGGTGTTATTCTGCAGCGGTTGCAACTAGACAACATAAACATTATAAATTCCCGCCAGCGTACTTCCTGTTGCAGTGTTTGCTAGTACAATAAATGACAGAACACAAGCTAGCAACACAAATCCGTGAAAACCCTGACCACTGCATTTTGCGTTTATTCAATAAGAGTCAAAGGACCATTCGAACCCAGGTCGGCCGCACAAAGGACTAAGCAATTGTGGTATGCATAGTATGCACTACCAGGTGAGCCTCTGGGACGTCCCCCACTGTAGCCTGTCTGTCGATTAAATTCCATTTTACAACAGATGGACAGCATAGTTCTAACAAAATGTTTATTATACGAAAGTCCCATCCCATGGCTCCAATGACATTTGAATGCTGCATTTGTAGCTACTGCAGTTAAAGGAACACTCTGCCCATTTTCAACCAGTTTTGTATCATTAGAACATCAGTAGTATATCAGAAAACTGTAAACTGTTTTGAAGTCTGTCATTTAATTTGACAGTTATTGAGTGTTAAAGTGTGGACCAGTGACATCACTGGTCCACACTAACTCAAAATTAATAACTCATTAACTCAAATCAACTCTCAATAACTGTCAAACTATTCATCATTCATCTAGTTTGACAGTTATTGAGAGTTGATTTGAGTTAATGAGTTATTAATTTGAGTTAGTGTGGACCAGTGATGTCACTGGTCCACACTTTAACACTCAATAACTGTCAAATTAAATGACAGACTTCAAAACAGTTTACAGTTTTCTGATATACTACTCATGTTCTAATGATACAAAGCTGGTTGAAAATGGGCGGAGTGTTCCTTTAATGAGTTGAGTTTCTAACATACAATTGAATAACTGCATCAACTGCAAACAATACAGAATACAATGTAATTTGAGGAGCTAACAGTGGAGTCCCACATCCCTGTCAGTCTCATCAGTCTCATCATCCAGGGTGCAGTACACCCCCCCCCCCCTCCCGCCGCCCCACCTCGCCTTGCTCGGGACGCCTGCTTGCTTGGTACAGTCCGCTCCTCCCCTATCCTACGTTTCACTGATGGTAGTTTCTATTGGGAGAAGGTCAAATGACTCTGCATGTCTGCTTCTGTGTACACTCCTTGCATGGTGCACGCCTGATGAAGAAAGAAGAAGAAGAGTACTAATCGTGTGTCCTGTTTGCAGCCGTCTGAAGCGGCTCTTCCCGTCACGTCCCCGCTCTGAAAGTAAGTACGCCTTGTACACCCACTGCTGTGTTGTTTCCGACACGATGCACCGGCTCATTATTTCCACATGCCGCCCCGGCAGGAGGTTGAATGTTTGCAAAGTGTTTGTGTGTGTTTGCATGCAGCGGGTTACGGTGCAGAAGCCCTGATAAACAGATTATAGCATAATAGAATACTTCACGTAAAAATAGGCAGTGCCAGTGATGCTTGACTGAGCACGGTGCATGTGAAATGCAGGTAAACGGACGGCTCTTCCACACGCCGTGCCGTGCCGTGCCACGCCACGCTGTTTATGTCATTTACCTGTGGCGAGACGGAAACAGCACGGGGTAGATTGTATCCTGATTACCTGCCGCATGACACTGAGGAGCGAGCAGCATGCTTCATCACCTCTTCGGTCCTAGTCTAGTCCAAAACATTTTTATGAATGCCAGCGAAACTACAAGTTAACTATAGGAAAAGTGGTAGGCCTACCATGGGCATAAAAGATGGATTAAAATGAACTCCAGTCCCTTTTGGATGTTATATGAATATTATATGAGATAAACAAATTAAAATACAATACATTAAAATTAGGTCACTATAAACTCAATTGATTAAGGAATGTTAATTTGTGTTTTTAAGTTAAACATGCCATTTGACAATGTTTCCCTTGTTAATGGATACAGGGCATATTAGGTCGAGTGCTTACAGTATGTATGGCAATGTAGAAAGTTCACTCCGCAGCAGCTAGAAAGTTATTTGGAATAGCCCATAGCTAAGCCTATTACACCATTGATTGCATAATACAACAAGGTAGGCTAGCCCACTTGAGCATATGCTACTTCATTTCTTGCAGGGTTCCCATGCATCCTGGAAAACAGTTGGCCAATTTTCCAGTCATGGAAAACGAATGCAAAATGAGAGTAGCTCAATAGTAAAATGTCCTGGAAAATATTGTGTTGTCCCTGGAAAATAATTTAAACATTCTCCTATTTTCCTCAGCTGAGGATGAACTACTAGGCTACCATCTATCAGAGCTCCCCAAAAATGATAACATTGTCATCTGAAAGGGTTAAGTTATGTTCAGGTAGTTTATGGGCGAGAGTATTTTGAATAGACTCCTCTTGGTTATGTTGTGGAAAAGCTGTAAGTCATGTCACATGGTAGCACATGCAGGTTGGATGACCTGACAACAAGTGGCCAAAACTCAGAATAATGTAAGTTACGCTATCCTACACAAGAACACATCCCATCTTAAAAGTATAAATTCCATTGCCATACATGTAGGCTACATCTGCAGGTGAGTTTGCATTATTCTATGATCAATTTGTCATAATGTCTAAACATGTAAGAGATGATTTCACAGATAAATTATTGACTGCACGTCTTTTTTGATATTTTTTTTATTAATCATTTATTTTTAAACAAAATTACATAACACACACAAGAGACCACAGATATCTAAAAAAATAAAACCTATAGTATACATACACACAAGCAAACACAATCAAAACATATTCCCCCCTCCCCGCAGGACCCACCCACCCACAAACCCACAAAGAACTTAGCTCACAATACGAGGGATCAGCCGAGCAGCATTTTGGTAAACAAACCCACGTCACTGGGTGGCAACGGCAATGGAACCCTATGGAGCCCAAGTGGCGCGAGGCTTGAATGTCTGACTAGCCAGTTAACTCTGTTTACATTTTAAAAACTGCGACAGTTCACACAACTTTAACACGACATGCATATATTATACATCAAACTCTTGAGCGCCTTCTGCTCTCACTCAGAATGTCAAAATATAAGCGATGTCATGTATAGTTTTTGAGATAGTAACGTTTGTTTGGCACAACTCATACTATTAACTGCCGCGGGGTTCCGCATTTCTGGGTGTCAAGTGACGTCACGCTGATTCGTCCTGTACATACAGTATGCCCTTCAGCAAAAAGAGAAGAAAAAAAGAAAAAGACAGTCACCACCTAGCTATCATGGAGACGCCCATGGCCCCCGCGCACGGCTTCACAAAAGCATTTCATGACGTCATCTTTTCTACTGTCGCCATGCATATGTGCCACCGACATCTCCATGATACCACCGACATCTCCATGATAGCCAGGTCCACAGCTGAAGATGCCCACTGTTCAAAAGGCACGTCTTTTAAATCAGACTTCCACAGAGAGGATATGTGTATGGTGCGATCGTTGTCTGTCATACCAGCTAGAAAGCTAGATCATCGCTGAAAATGTCCTGGAAAATGATCTAGAAAAGAGTGGGAACCCTGTCTTGTTATACCCCCTAATGCCTCCCAACATCTCAGGCCAAGGTGGGTCAGCATGTTAAGGTAGGCGAGTATGTGTGTGTGTGTCTAGACTAGAGCCGGTCTACTGTTGATGGAAGCGTCTGCAGATTGACGATATGATTAATATAGTTATGATTCCCCACCCCCATTTGATATGAAGCATTTTCTTTATGTATGGTTCTTAACACCGACCCAAGGGTGCTCCTGATCCTACAACTATTGGAAAATTATTCATTGTTGCCAAAAATACACACAGGAGGTCTGTAGATTTCCATAACAGCACCCTCATGTCATCAAATGGAAATTTGATGCAATTTACTGAAATGAAATCCCACTTGTTGAGAAGCAATCATATTGGAGTAAACAAGAAGAGTTGCTTCTTAGCATTAAAAGGATGGTAAGGGGCAAAACACATGCTCTGATACGTGGGAGCACACACACACACACACACACACACACACACACATACACACACACACACACACACACACACACACACAGACACTCATACACGTTGAATGATGATTCTGGTGATCTAATTATGCATGGTCTTGCTGGTTTTGATTAAACCTTCACCCTGCCTTCATCAGTGAGTGCTTGCTGTTGCCAATTCATTAAGATTCATATTTGATGAAACTGAAATCCATTTACTCAGCTGAAATAATTACATCCATGTTATTTTAAAATGAACAAACTCAATTAGGAGACTTCTAATAAACTATCCTCAATTTATTTTGTTGACGTTTCCTTATCTATACTTCAAGCTGGGCATGGCACAATAGAGGGTATGCACGGACGTCACTTTCCCACTGGAACATGCCCCTTCAATCGGGACTGAGTGGCAAAACCTATGGGTAAAACATTCAGCAGGTTGTTTGGAGCAGCAGCCAGCAGGTGTCATTCATCCAGGCTGATTAGATTACTGCATTCAAACTCAGTCTTGCTGTCACTCAGTGGGCGTGACCCCGCAGTGACTTCTGCCTCTGTGACGTCACGTGCATACCCTCTACAACACTTTGCATGTCCGATACCGATACCACAAACTTGAGTATGTTCCGATCCGATCTTTCCCCCTCTCATAAGCCACTTCTAAACATGAAGTCTGGACCATGTCCGGCTAGCCAGAGCAGGATATTTTCCGGTTTTACCTTTCTAGACATGAGGGGTCTTTGTTTAGGAACAGCTGGAAATGGTCAATTTTTTCTGCCAAGTAGTGGGTGGGGGGAGTGGGGTGCAGTGTAGGGATGGGAATTTCATGCATTTTCCTTAACCGTTAGTTGCGCACCTTAACAATCAGTTAATCGGTTAATTGTTAACGTCGTTTCTCTCACCCCAACCCCCCCCCCCGTGAGCTATGAAGACTGAATTGATGACACAAAGTAACAATGTTGTCGGTCAAAACAGTTACGGTAATTAATTTTAACCGGTTATGTTCTTAACGGCAGTTAACCGACTATCGGTTAATCATTAACATCCCTAGTGCGGTGTGCAGGAGAGCCTGAAGAGCTTGGGCACTATACCCAAAACGCGCGCACAGGTCTCCATACACTGCATCCACAGACCACAACATGAGATCTCTGCCCAACACTTTTCTCCACTACTCCATAACGCACGTCTCACTGTGAAGGTCCCGATGCATTCCAACGCATTCAGGCCATAACGTGGGGTGGCAATGTGCCAAAAAAGTGAGTGCATGCCTTTGTTACATTGCCCAAAAGCTACCAGTCAAAATAGTGGTCGCACTGTCGCACTAACGTTAACCTGTGGATGATTTTACAAGTGGCATTCAAGTCATATCTGACTAGTTTTCAATTTATTTATCCCCACAAAAGTTGGGCTATATGTCTCGATATCGATATAGGCTGATGCAACACTAGCCCCGTTTGGCGTTTGATGTAGTACATGATCGTCGTTGTCTCGCACTGAAAAACATCACATATTCATTTAACGGTTCTCTATTATCCAGAGGTAGGCCTACGTAAAATGTATTACCAGACGCCACTCTTCAATTCGGCATATATATGATCCACGGAAATGTTACTGTAAGTGAATAAAATGTCAATTCTGGATGTAAGTCGCCTGAAATCCCGCTGTCATCCTCCAATAAAACTGCATGTTTTTCAATGGTTTTTGGTTAAAGATTCGCTAAAGCTGTTCGTTTGCAGCACTTCAGGAAACCGTGAATTTGCTTGTTTAATTCATTGATATAAGTGATTGCGCCAATGGTTAATTAATAGGCTACATGAACATGACATGGGTCTTTATACAACTAAGCTGTTAATAATACATTTATCTGGATGCACTTTGCTTAACCCAGCCATCTAAACACCGTGTTCAAACTGTGGAACAAGTATTTTACTCCCTAAAGGAAGAAATATGCTATAGAGCGCAACAGTCACGTGACGGTTCTGTGACGTCAATGTTCCAGTTTACATTTCCATGGTGGCGCCCCTTTGGTTTGTAGTCCGCCAGTAAAACCAATGAGTCTGCCCAGCTATTGTGCCTGTATGTGAGTTTGAATGCATGTCTTCCCATTTCCTAAAGCTAGACACTGGTGGTCTTTCTGGACTGTAAAACTTACAGATCCTGTGATTTTGATGACCGAAAAAAAATCTCATCCTTTGATGCGCTCTTGTTTTGTTTTGTAGATATGGTGAGATAGGCTGATATGCTGAGAGGTGTGGTGTGATAGGCTGATATGCTGAGAGGTGTGGTGTGATAGGCTGATATGCTGAGAGGTGTGGTGTGATAGGCTGATATGCTAAGAGAGAGGTGTGGTGTGATAGGCTGATATGCTGAGAGAGAAGTGTGGTGTGATAGGCTGATATGCTGAGAGAGAGGTGTGGTGAGATAGGCTGATATGCTGAGAGAGAGGTGTGGTGTGATAGGCTGATATGCTAAGAGAGAGGTGTGGTGTGATAGGCTGATATGCTGAGAGAGAAGTGTGGTGTGATAGGCTGATATGCTGAGAGAGAGGTGTGGTGTGATAGGCTGATATGCTAAGAGAGAGGTGTGGTGTGATAGGCTGATATGCTGAGAGAGAGGTGTGGTGTGATAGGCTGATATGCTGAGAGAGAGGTGTGGTGTGATAGGCTGATATGCTGAGAGAGAGGTGTGGTGTGATAGGCTGATATGCTGAGAGAGAGGTGTGGTGTGATAGGCTGATATGCTGAGAGAGAGGTGTGGTGTGATAGGCTGATATGCTGAGAGAGAGGTGTGGTGTGATAGGCTGATATGCTGAGAGAGAGGTGTGGTGTGATAGGCTGATATGCTAAGAGAGAGGTGTGGTGTGATAGGCTGATATGCTGAGAGAGAGGTGTGGTGTGATAGGCTCATATGCTAAGAGAGAGGTGTGGTGTGATAGGCTGATATGCTGAGAGAGAAGTGTGGTGTGATAGGCTGATATGCTGAGAGAGAGGTGTGGTGAGATAGGCTGATATGCTGAGAGAGAGGTGTGGTGTGATAGGCTGATATGCTAAGAGAGAGGTGTGGTGTGATAGGCTGATATGCTGAGAGAGAAGTGTGGTGTGATAGGCTGATATGCTGAGAGAGAGGTGTGGTGTGATAGGCTGATATGCTGAGAGAGAGGTGTGGTGTGATAGGCTGATATGCTAAGAGAGAGGTGTGGTGTGATAGGCTGATATGCTGAGAGAGAGGTGTGGTGTGATAGGCTGATATGCTAAGAGAGAGGTGGTGTGATAGGTTGATATGCTAAGAGAGAGGTGTTTATCCAGATGGCCAAGATGGCAGATCCATCAGTGAAAGAATCTAAAGTCAGGTGGGGTGGTATTACTGTAACTGCTACATCTATCTCATGTGCAGCCTCATTAATGCACACACACTCTCTCTCTCTCTCTCTCTCTCTCTCTCTCTCTCTCTCTCTCACTCACTCACTCACTCACTCACTCACTCACTCACTCTCTCACACACACACACACACACACACACACACACACACACACACACACACACCTCTCAGGTAGCCAAGAACTGTCTGCTATAGGAAGACAAGCACTGCCGTGCCAATACCATCCATCTGCGACTTGTTGCCAGGCAGAGTATTTGATTCCCGAAAAGATGTTTTGTGTGGTGTCCAAGCTTTTACACTCTATAATGAGATGGTTGTTATGCTAATTTGGACAAAATTCCTTTGTGTAGAGCTGTCGCTATTTGAAGAACCTCTTGAACCTCTAAATGGCTGGACTGTTGAAGTTCAGTTAGTGGTTCCTTTAGCTAGCTCCATATGGGATGCTAGTGCCCCTCTGGTGGTTCTGTGGTTTATACGTACCGTAAATTCCGGACTATAAGACGCACCGGTGTATAAGCCGCGGGACCAAAATTGACTATTTTTTTCTTCTATAAGCCGCACCGGTCTATAAGCCGCGGGTGTTTTGATGTTTAATTACCATATGAAAGGGTTCGTGCACAGAGAGGAATGTCGGGAAAGCGATGGCTGTTTGGGGAAGCTCCCATTTATTAACATTTCAACAAAACAAAACAAAAGTCAGGTCACTAATCCCCAGACAAAATCACACAACAATAGGCTATATGTGCAGCAAACCTGTAACCAGAGAAGTCAAGTCACTAATGCTCGTCTTCCTCTTCTTCCTGCGTACTGAAACCACCAAAGTCCTCATCTTCAGTGTCGGAAACGAACAGGTTCAGGGTGGCTTCGTCAACCACTCTCCTCTCTCCTTCATTGTCACTCAAAACCAACGAACTCCTCTTCATCTATAGCTGTGTTTCCATTACAGTTTTTCGCAAAAGAATTGCGATATTTCTACAACTTCGACAATGTACAATTGCGACTTGTAGGCGTTTCCATTGAAGTTGCGTTTGAGTGATTCCCCGTTGCAGCAGCTGCCACAGTGATTACGCACGGGGATCTGCCCCATATCCCGTCCCCTGCATGCTCAAATCCAACCAATGGTCAATGGAAATCCCAACATGAAGTTACAATGCATATAAACGAGCCTGATTATCAATTCAAAAGAAAATGAGTCGCAAAATGTTGCTGGCTGCGTGAATGCAGTCAGCGCGACAGGCAGAGGAAAAAAGGTAGCCTAATAGCCTACAACTGGTCCGATTTAGAGATGGAGGGGGGAAAAGGCTGATTTGGTTCTATAATTGCACCTGAAACGTGTGCAATGTATTAGCCTACTCACAGTCACTGTATTCACTTCAGACAGCACCACCGCACCAGTGTGTGCTTTTCATCCTCTCATCTCGCCGCTGTGCCAAATGCGCGCACACAGGCAGCCTGCTGTCACCATGGACCGATTTCTGCCATTAAACATTATCTAATTTGCCCGGCTACGCTTTTGCACAACACTCGTCTTTCTGCTAGGTAGCGTTGCTTCAAAGTTTTCCACTTGCTGCGGAGGTTTTGACACGGCTATCGAACCTTACTTACCAAACTTATTTTCCGCTCCTTTTCCAAGGGATAATATGGGTCACATGACGTGCAAATGCGAAAAATGTGTTTCCATTACACTTTTGCGATAAACTGCTATATCGACACGTCTGAAAAACCACCTCATGATCATCTACTGCTCGTTCTCATGCTGTCGAGAACGAGCAAAGCTTTTTTTTGGTGAAAGAATCCTCCAGGGCGCTTCTTGTTAACAGTCCGAGTGAGTGGCAGGTCGAACGTCAAAGGCACTTCATCCATATTTATGATCTGCTCCGGTTCGATGGAATATTCCTTGATCTTCCTTTGTGTGAATTCGCCGAAGTTTGTGATTTTCTCCTGGTAGTCGGGGGAGGGAGTTGATGGGCTTGTGGCCGTTTGCTTACCGTAATTACCATATGTAAGTGGTCACGCACAGAGGGGATTGTTGGGAAAGAGATGGCTGTTTGAGGAAGCTCCCATTTACCGTATTACCGTAACATTTCAACAAAACAACATAACACAACACCACCGTTGTTTATTTTTACAGTGCACACAGTGTCCGCGGTGTGGTGAAAAGAGGGCAAGAGAGGAAATTAAAACAGAAGTGGATTTATAGTTAGAAAGAGTGCTAAAAAAGAGAGATTTTTTTTTTTTTTTTTTTTTTTTCTGAAAAAATCCATAGATAAGACGCACCGTTATATAAGCCGCAGGGGCCAAAAAACGGGAAAAAAGCCGCGGCTTATAGTCCGGAATTTACGGTACTTCTTCTGTATAAAACTATTCAGTCCTGTTTCTTCTTTATTCTATAATGATTCCATGGACCCAGAGTGGAACTATTATTGATCCCGTTTGTCATACCTATGGGGTTCTCCAGTGGTTCTTTGATGGTTCTCAAAACAAACAGACCACAGAGAGTTGCTGGCAGTGAAGCAGCCTACAGTATGCATCTGCCTTCCGTAACCTAATTGGCTGTTGATAATCCAAACCTCAGATGAACTCATGGCAGGCATGTTTCTACAATGAAGAAGAATAAAGACCGTGATGCATATGGGTCTAAGATTATGTCATGAGGATGGTTTATGTATCATAGCTTCTTTTTCCCCCCGGTAGAGCCAAAACAGCTCCCCAAACGTTCACTATGAATTGATGCTGTTCAGGACCTTTAGAATTAGGAAGCCTCTAGTTGTCTAGTAATGATGTTTAATTTTCCATGCAAAACCTTTTTTGTCAATAGTACAATATGATCTTTGCCTGATTTATCAGTGTTACAGTATATGTGTAAAACTTTGAAAGCACAAACACAAAGTAGGGCTGTCAAAATTTCCGCCAAAATTAACTTAACTTATATCCAAATATATTGTTATTATTATTATTTATTTATTTATGTATTTTTTTCATTTTTTGCATGTGTCCTGTCCATACAATGGCAAACCAATACAACGAGAGAGATTATATAGCTACTTGGTAAGTTTATTTCAACAGTAAATATCTTTTTATTTCAACATTATTTTTATTCAGTCAAAATGTGGCAGCAGAACAAGAGCTATTTCCACTCCGAGCAGTAGCCTATTAATAGTAGCCTACACTTTTTTAATATTTTTAAATGACCAGGCAATTTCGACGAATCTAATATTCTGAGTTTTACCCTGAGGGATTATAGGTCAGGGGAGAACGTAACGTTACATGGCTTGATTTTCAATCTGCGTGCAGTACAATGCGCTACCATGCAAGTCTATGGGATTTTGGCCTACTCCAGTTCAGTCGCCCAAAATGCCCATTCCAACATAGCCAGAAAAACACATACATGGTGTGACTCGTGTAGTCACCACGTGATGAAATAATAATCCAAAATTACGTTAAACAGTAATTTAAATTTAAGTAAATCCACTCACTGACCAAGACCTAAACAAAGATTACAGAATAGACTTGCCGCGGTAGTTGGTGTTACTGGTGTTGCACGGTAGTGAGGGATACACCGATTACATAACATGTCCATTGTCCACCGGTAACACCATTTGTTTTTATGGAGGAAGAAATGAAATGAAAGTTTCAGCGTGCGTCGGGGTAAATTACAAGCGCTCCCTCTGGGCTGCAGTGTGGCTCCACTGTTCTGGTTAGACCAGCAACTAATGTTAGTTAACGCTATGCATCTTATGAACACACATTATGCCCTCCTCATACACATGTAGGTAAGACCCTTAGCTAAGCCTGCATGTGCATTCTGTTGTCACTGCGGGCCATCTCTGGAAATGTGCCTTTTTTCCCCACAGTGAAAAGTCTATGCTAACTTAGCATCATTGCTAGCGGGAGGGAGGACGTACCCAGCATTCAGTCATTGCCTGCTTACTGCTGCTTGCTGGTAATGTTAATCCAATGTCAGAAAAAGTCTCCAGATGTGTCGCTAATCTTTTTTTTTTTTTTTTTTTTTTTTTTTTTAATAAATTTCCCCCCCGATTTTTTTATCCCATTTTATCCCCC
Source organism: Poromitra crassiceps (assembly GCF_964638095.1). NCBI lineage: Eukaryota > Metazoa > Chordata > Actinopteri > Beryciformes > Melamphaidae > Poromitra > Poromitra crassiceps. The sequence continues at coordinate 100,236,174 of NC_139623.1, read as the reverse complement.
ATTAGTGCTCACTTGATTTCTCAATCCTGGTTGCTACTCCATCCTCTGCCGGTCTGGGGAGAGCTGAGACTGTCTCCATGCTTCCTCCGAGACATGGGCAGTCAGCCAGCCGCTTCTTTTCACCTGCCAGAGGAAGCTTCACCGGTAGGACATAGCACGTGGGAGGTTCATGCTATTCCAACCAGTTCCCCTCCCTCTGAACAGGCGCCCTTAACGACCAGAGGAGGAACCACATTAGCAACCAGGATATTGCATGTTTTTGTGAAGGGGGTTCCTATATGAAGGAAACCCCCGGGAGGCACGGGGAGAACATGCAAACTCCACACAGAAAGGCCCTTTTGACGACCCCACCCGGGCGGTGGGCACTCGAGGACATGCGGACGGGCACGCATTCCTTCAGTTCACATCGTCCCAGGTGAGAATCGAACCCACGACCTTCGAGCTGTGAGGTGATAGTGCTAATCTTGTGTCGCTAATCTTAGTTTCTTTTGAGAAATATTGTCTCCACGGGCGTCTGAAAAGTTGTCTCGAGTCGGATGCAGCCATGAGTTGTGAGGCAGCCAGTGTCATGAGTTGTGAGGCAGCTAGTGTTGTGACTGTGCTAAGCTAACATTAGTACGTTACACAGCAGCAGCGCCGTCTTGTCTCTATGACCCTACAGAATGGACGGTTATAGCATAGACTCTTGCTTACTTTAAAACTTTTATTATCAACATAACATAACATTCGCTCTAGTCTAGCTGCTGTGATCATGAGGATATCTGACTGGTGTCTCACTGTTATTGTTCCCCTGAACAACATGCACTAGTAGGAACTAACAATCCTATTGTTACAGAGCTTGTTTTTTTTACCTTTTTTATTTTTACGGTGTCACCAGTAACACCGGTGTAGAGCCATATGAAATCTGTTTTATTTTTTTCCAAATTCCATTTTATTTTTTTCCGTTTTAATTGTTCTGAATTCTGTGTTTTGCTTTTTACGCTCATTTTACCATCAGAAATAGTGTCTAATATGTGGGGATGAATAAATGTCCACAATTTAATAAGATATAACAATCAATTTACACAACAATGCACTATTTTTAACAAGTGATTCAAGTCAGAAATACAGTAGATGACTGTACAAAACATTCTATATAATTTTTATGTTTGTAAAGTGCTTTTAAGCTTCTCATTGTATGCTTCAAGTAAAGAAAAAACAACTCTGAACAAAACATTTACTTCAAACATCAGAAAATGCTTCAAATACTATTTTATTTTGAAAGTTATAACAGGAAGTGGTGGTGTTTATCTTTGCTATCTTGACATGGGTTAGAGAAAGAAGAAATTATGTAAAAACGGCATGTGTCAACTGAATAAGAATACACAGCCACAAATGAAACTTTTCCAGCTTCATCATGTGCAAAAGTGGATATTTCGTCTTTCATTCCCTGTTGCCATCTATACTACGGTCGGAAGGCTTTGACTAGGAAGGCAAGTAACATCAACAACAATGATAACTGCGTCTACAAAGTATTTAAACAGTAAATTGAGCTAACGTGATCAAGACCGTCTGCAAGTGGTTAACGTTCTGCTAACGTTTTAAACGAACAACATAACAGAATTAAATGTAGCCTAAGTGAGAAGGTCTAATGAGGCAGAATAATTCACAGCTGACATCTAACACTAACGTTATAGGCTACTTCACGCACACTTCAGACAGGGCTATTGACTATTGGCTATTGACATGTCCATATTATTGTCTCTGCACATTGACGCTATTGCGGGGAATGCGCTTGTTAAAGCGCTCGTTAACTATAGTTACGTTACTGCAACTGCAGATGAGTCCACTGTAAGGGCAGGCAGCTGTGTGTGTGGAAGAGAGGGAGAGACTGTGTGACATCACCTTATTAACATTACCGTAAATTCCGGACTATAAGCCGCACCGGTGTACAGTATAAGCCGCACCTGCAAAGTTGACTATTTTTTACATATATAAGCCGCACCGGACTATAAGCCGCGGGTGTTTTAATGTTTTTTTTTTTTTTTTTTTTTTTTTTTTTTGTGTTTTAATGTTTAATTACCATATGTAAGGGTTCATGCACAGAGGGGATTGTCGGGAAAGAGATGGCTGTTTGAGGAAGCTCCCATTTATTAACATTTCAACAAAACAACATAACACAACACCACCTGTGTTGTTCTTTACAGTGCACACAGTGTCATACAGTGTCATACAGTGTGGTGAAAAGAGGGCAAGAGAGGAAATTAAAACAGAAGTGGATTTATAGTTAGAAAGAGTGCTAAAAAAGAGAGATTTTTTTTTTTTTTTTTTTTTTTTTTTTTTTGAAAAAATCCATAGATAACCCGCACCGTTATATAAGCCGCAGGGGCCAAAAAAGTGCGGCTTATAGTCCGGAATTTACGGTATATATTGAATTTCAGCCCAATTATGGCAAATTCTGCAGTATTCCACGTTTTACAGTAGATTCCATTTTTATTGGTCAATTCCGTGATTCCGTCCCCGATTCTGTTAACGCAGATTTCATATGGTTCTACATCGGTGTTGTCACGTGTTTATTACCCGGTGGGAAAATGTCCACTGAACTAACAGGAGTATACCAAAGTTCATTTTATTTTTCGTTTGAATACAAATGCTTGTCACAGTTTTGTAGCCACGTTTATTCCCGACATTTTGGTGTGCTGTGTGTCTCACTGTGTGCTTCTTAGGCTGCTGTAGAGCGTCATTTGTGAGAGATGACAAGTGCTCAGCCCGCTCGGGGGGAAGAGGTTAAGCGGCAATCACACCCAAAGTGCATTTTTCAGTTAGAACGCTATGGAAATCATGTTGAGAGCGCTTCCATTGTGCACAAAACACAGCGCACGGAGTGTTTTTTGTTTTCCCCTGCAGTCGCGTGTACTAGAGTTTAGGACACAACGACCACATGGATGGTAGCCAGCTGGTTTTGTCTGTTTGGTGTTGTTCACTGTCAACATGAAAGCCAGATTATTGCCAATTCTGGCAGCAGCGGAGGTTGAGGATCCCTTTGGGAGGAGAAAATGTAGGAGTGAAAAGACGAGCAGCGCGCTTTTCCTCCAAATGTTAAACTTTTTTCACCTTAAAAACGCCCATAGCGCTCCTCCAAAAACAAAAGACGCCACCAGCGCTAAACGCCAAGTGCGTTCCTTGAAAGAGGAGCACGTTTAGTGCATCCTTACATAGAGAATTAATTGCAGAAAGGTGCTGGCAGCTCCAAAAATGCTTTTGGTGTGAATGTCCCCTTAACAAACAAAACATATACATGCCAAAGGCTCTGTAGCTGCTGTCTGTTTGACAGCTGGGTGGTTTTTCATTGCATCAAAGATGCCGCCCACATTACTTTGTCAGTATCTTCCATCTTGCTTGATAAATCAGGACACCTGCTCTAGAGAGGCAGTCTGTGCAATTCACCTAATTTGCCCATTCAATATTGTGCTGTGAGTGATTACAATAAATGTGTTATGGATCCTTAGAATGCAAGACAAAGAATGACTGGACTGAATGCCTGACTCTACTCCCAATCCATTAGTTAGTCAACAGGGTTTCCCTACCATTAGAAAGAAGGCTTAAGCGCACCACCTAAGCCAAATGAATGTCAAATCAATGTTGGTCCCCAGTGGACTACTTTAGCTGGTTTCGTCTTTAAGCTTTTTTAGTGAGGTTTATTTATCTGCTATGGCTGTTCCAAATGTTTGTACACATATACAGTATGGTAAAAAAAATAATGTTCTAAAATCATGTGAAATTGCTTAAAGACGAGATGAACCCAATGGAGCCCAAGTGGTGTGTCTGTCGGACTCATGTTTCAGACTGAAAAACAAAACTTGTCTGAGATTACAGGTTGAAAGGCGGGCCATAGTAGCATGTCAATGATTTGATTTGACAATTTTGGGGACAGGATTTGGCATTGGCCAATCCTGGCGTGTGCTGCCCCTAAATCGAGTGGGATTCAGCGTGTTGTAGGGATGCACGATATATCGTTTACACATCGTCATCGCGATGTGCGCATGCGCAATAGTCACATCTCAGGAAGTGCGATGTCAAAAGCAAATTAATTCATCATGTTGCTTGATAAACTCTCACTTTAGGGTTAGCCTACTGAGTGAAATGCACTCAGTACTCACTCATTTAGTACTTAGCTTCAACACAACAAACATGCACAGAGAGCTAAATGTAATTATTTCAGTGACGTTACTTCAGTGACGTTACTTCAGTGACGTTACTTCAGTGACGTTACTTCAGTGACGTTACTTCAGTGACGTTACTTCAGTGACGCGTATGGACCTCGGCTAAAGCCTCGGTCCTGCCGCATCACCGTCGTGCCAATAACCACGGTATAGTACACCCTCTCGTGTAATATTGCTTAAATAACACGTCTCACGGTGACACGAGCTGATGATAGTTATAACGTTAACAACGCTACTAAACATTAACATGCTAAGCTAACTCAGCCAAGACAGTGAAAAAGCCCTGTTATCTAACAACAACATCGTGGCAGTGAAACAACTTATTCAGCTAACGTTAGCTAATTAAAGTTACCTGATGTTGTCGAAGTCGACACCTCACTTGAAGTTTCGTCATCATCGTCCCAAGGCTTTAAGCTACTGCAGCCGAGGTGCTGGCTTCTTCTTCTTCTGGCGTATGTCCTTAAGACCTTCAGCTCCGTTGAGGCAAGGTGTCTTGCTGCTGCTGCTGGTGGTGCTGCTAACGTTAGCTGCGGTGGCTCCGCTTGCCTGCGTTCATCTAACGAAATCTGTACAGTGAAGTCTTAAGCATTTAAAAATATCTTGTGCTTAACCAGGTGCTTCCTCAATTTTGAGGTGTTTCCCTGGCCAGCTTTGCATGTCGCATCGCAAAAGTTGCAGCGAGCGTTGCCTTCTCTTGGAAAAGTGTAGCCACAGTGACATGTTTGTTATGTTTGTCAGGGTGATGCACTAACTCGCTCTCGCGTGATGCCTTCAGGTTTGCTCGGAATTTCTATATCACTCGCTCTCTTTCAATTACTCAGATGCGTTCAGGTGCCAAAATTTGGCACCGTTTGATTTTATATGAATTGGTACTCTGTGGTACCGACGTCATTCGGTCGGTACCTGTAAAAGCACAGAGTTCGGTACTCAACCCTATATATGATCAAGGGATGGGCATTTTAATACATTTCTATAATCGGAATTTGGGAAGAATTAACGATCAATTATCGATAATAATAATAATAATAATAATATTTATTTATTTTTTACTCTGGTAATAATGTGCAATCTCGGCCGGCTGTGGCGATGCCGCTGTGTAGTGGCTCGAAGAATATCAGACAACAGAACAATGCAGCGCAGTGTTGCCAGATGGCAAATGTTGAATTATCGTACCAGAGGGTCAAAATTATCGTTTTTGGAGTGAAATTATCGTACGCCCCCTCCCCAGCGCGGCGCGCCTATGTCGGGGGGGGCTGCGGCTGATCACAGGCTACTTTTTGGACTTGGCATGATTTTTCAACACTCTGATCTCAGCCTGCGTTGCAACAACAACAAAACACCCTGCACGTATTGGCTGCAAATATGTTGTTTGAAGAGATGATTGTATAAACAGATAGAGTGATAGACGTAGGATTCGTCTAAGTGTCACAAAATGATGAAATTATCGTACATTTGGGGGATTTTGGGATTATCGATCGTACATCGTACAGAGGTCGAAAGTATCGTACAAATACGATAATTATCGTACGTCTGGCAACGCTGATGCAGCCAAACGGATATATAAACATGTAGGCTACCGTAGCCTACTCACATTTTGAAGGTAGGACTCTCAGCTCAGCGTCTGCGGCTAAACTTTCTTCCAGTTTATAAACTCGTGACAAAAGTTCCTCATCTGTCTCCTGTTGGTCGATTTTCATCCAACCGCTCTGTCCGACGTGTATTATTTGCCACGAGATGTGAATTGATTCAGGTGGGTTACGTTATGCTGAGCCCACCTCCTGTCAATGAGAGTTGTGTATCTGTTGCTAACGCTACTTCATAAGGTTATAAACAAATTAAATGACTTGAATTCACTTGAACACGTGTAACGTTACTCACACTTGGTTGAAAATTAGGAAAGAAGTGTACAAAGTTTCATGTTTATAACACAGCCTCAATCACGCTGTTCGTTTGTGCTCACGGCGCATGCCGGTGTGAATTCGCCATGTTAAAAACGTGTTTGTTAACACGAAGGACCCCGCCCAGCCAGAAAACTAGGGACTGTCTTACGAAGCTACTGTACACCTCACGTTAGTCGGCTGTGCAATGGAGAGGGGAGAGGAGCAAAGAATTCCACCCAAACCCATGCCCGAACCTAGCCCACCAAAATATATATATATATATATATATATATACGTGTGTGTGTGTGTGTGTGTGTATATATATATGTATATATATATATATATATATATATATCATATATAATTCGATCAAAATTCCACATGATCGACATGATTCCTTTATGATCAATTATCGATTTTTGATTATTGATGCCCATCCCATGATCGGTGATAATCAGGTACAGTAGAGCCGCCGCACGTCTCATTAAATCATAATTAGCCAATAACAGGAACCAAATCAATATCTGCCGTGCATATGACTATATTTTCTATAAAGAAATCACTGAAACGTTGCTTCCCTTGTTACACATATTATGAGGAATAGCCTACAATTTCAATCTAATGGCTCTTGCCAATGGATCGGGTGAAAAAAGTTAATATATTGCTGCTTTATTTAAAACAAACTAAGTTGTGTATGAAATTATAAAAGGGTGAACTTGTGGCTGGCGGATGGCAGATCGTTTTTTCTACAGGCGCCAGGGGAGGGCAGAAAGAAAATAATATAAATGTCGGGGAGGGCAGTTGATTTTTTTTGTGACATATCATATTTTACCCCACCCCACCCCACGTAAATATCAGACAGTCCCAAAGTAAAATTACTCAAAAGTTGTTTAGTCTGTTGTTAGCACACACAAAAAGTAGTATATATAAATGCAGGCCAGTAGACCTGAAATTATCACATTTTGCTTACCACTCATAGGTATTGACTTAGAATATGGTAAGTAGATGCTTGCCAACGTTGGCAAGTGGCTGTGCATTTTGAATTCAGCTCGTGCCAGCAACAAAGATTGGGGATTAAGGGATTTAATGTTTTTTTTTCAGCTGTTGCAGTTATTAGTTTTCTCAACAGCCAAGGCCTCTACTCTGTAGTCATGTTGGCTTTGGGGAGCATCTGTTTTAATGACAATGTTTGCTGTTGCAAAACGTTAATGAAATGCGATTGTAAAAGAAAGCAAGGTCTTCAATCCACAAGAAAGCAATTAGATAATGACAAGGGCTGTGACAGTGATTTGTTGTCGTCTGTTACCATGTGATTCCTGGAATCCTGCTGAAAAATCTTTTCACCAAAGCTTCCAAGAAATACATTGTACCATTATTGTTTTTATACGCGCAAAACTGCCTGAGTAAGGTGAAAGATTTGACGAAGATGCCCTGGAGGGGTTTTCCTCCGATTCACAAACCGATCATGAACAATTGCTCATGTGGAACCATCAATACGGTTTTTCATGTTGTATTTTGTATCAAAGGGAACGATCATGCTTCACTAAATTCTGTCCGTCCATCCGTGCGTGCCTGCCTGCCTCCCTTCCTGCCCTGTTCGGTGAATACCTGGAAGACTGATCTGTTTTCTCACTCATCTCTGTGTGTGTTCCTCATCCCTTTAGTCTGGCTCCCTCTCTGATATCTTACCATCTAATCATGATAATCTAAAAAGAGACTTATGGAGGATGAACTTCTTCACCAGTGTTCTTAAAAAAAGAACAGGTGAACTATAGGGAATTGAACTAGCAGCTGCAGAATGTAGTTACATGATAGCTGGGCGGGCTTGGTCTGGGTCCATAATAGCTTTACCTACATACAGTAAACAGCACCATGGGACTGGTTGGAGGATTACAGAGGATTTGCCATGCTAAGCCACAGGCACCCAGCTCCGTGACCCCCCTCTGTCTCCTCCTCCTCTGATCAGCTAGCCATCCTCCTCTGTTGCCCCTCCCTTCAGTGACCCCCCCTCTGTCTCCTCCTCCTCTGATCAGCTAGCCATCCTCCTCTGTTGCCCTCCCTTCAGTGACCCCCCCCTCTGTCTCCTCCTCCTCTGATCAGCTAGCCATCCTCCTCTGTTGCCCCTCCCTTCAGTGACCCCCCCCTCTGTCTCCTCCTCCTCTGATCAGCTGGCCATCCTCCTCTGTTGCCCCTCCCTTCAGTGACCCCCCCCTCTGTCTCCTCCTCTGATCAGCTGGCCATCCTCCTCTGTTGCCCCTCCCTTCAGTGACCCCCCTCTGTCTCCTCCTCCTCTGATCAGCTGGCCATCCTCCTCTGTTGCCCCTCCCTTCAGTGACCCCCCCTCTGTCTCCTCCTCCTCTGATCACCTAGCCATCCTCCTCTGTTGCCCCTGCCTTCAGTGACCCCCCCTCTGTCTCCTCCTCCTCTGATCAGCTGGCCATCCTCCTCTGTTGCCCCTCCCTTCAGTGACCCCCCCTCTGTCTCCTCCTCCTCTGATCAGCTAGCCATCCTCCTCTGTTGCCCCTCCCTTCAGTGACCCCCCCCTCTGTCTCCTCCTCTGATCAGCTGGCCATCCTCCTCTGTTGCCCCTCCCTTCAGTGACCCCCCTCTGTCTCCTCCTCCTCTGATCAGCTGGCCATCCTCCTCTGTTGCCCCTCCCTTCAGTGACCCCCCTCTGTCTCCTCCTCCTCTGATCAGCTGGCCATCCTCCTCTGTTGCCCCTCCCTTCAGTGACCCCCCCTCTGTCTCCTCCTCCTCTGATCAGCTGGCCATCCTCCTCTGTTGCCCCTCCCTTCAGTGACCCCCCCTCTGTCTCCTCCTCCTCTGATCAGCTGGCCATCCTCCTCTGTTGCCCCTCCCTTCAGTGACCCCCCTCTGTCTCCTCCTCCTCTGATCAGCTGGCCATCCTCCTCTGTTGCCCCTCCCTTCAGTGACCCCCCCCTCTGTCTCCTCCTCCTCTGATCAGCTGGCCATCCTCCTCTGTTGCCCCTCCAGTCTACTTGGCCCGTGAGCAGTGGGAGCTGGCCGTCTGACCCAAATCAGTGTGATTAGAGCGTGGAGGAAGGAACTCTTTGGCTGTTCTTGTTCATGTTGATGTTTCGTAAATTGATTAAATATGTTTCCCTCAGTTTCAGACTAATGAATCCACATGCATTCCCTCTATTCTGCTATTTTTCACCTCCGCTCACAGACATTTCTCATTTCTGATCAATATGCAAATTTTGATTTCAAGACAAAAACTGATAATCTAGATAGCTGCCAGGGTTAATTAGGGGCTTGTTCCAAGTGCATTTTCTCTCTGCGAATTGAGTGATAGTGTGACGGCCAGCTGACGTATTATATCACAAGACCGTGCCACATACCTTGATGATGGGAATGCCGTGATGCTGTCAGCAAAAGTACAATTGGATTTGGCCCAATCACTTGACTGAAATGAACACGGCCTTTCTGTGGCTCCTCTTTTGGACACTGCTTGGATGGAAAGCTAATTGAATCAAAGCGTGGGGACGGGGTCAGCCTAATATCATGCAGTAAAATGACTCGGCAGAGAGCAGTCTCCACCCCGACTGCGTACGCATCTTTAACTCAAACTGACAGTGTTCTAGCTCTCGTACATACCTTGCCAAGAGCTACTCTGCTGGAAAGCAGAGGTCCCCCCCCCCCCCCCCATTGTCATCATCATCATCTGAGTACCTCTGAAGCCCCCGTGTGCGGAGAAACCTTGGGAACACTGACAGAGAGAAATAGACAAACCCCTCGGATGCACGGGTTTATTTTAGGTAAACTCTGAAGTTGAAATTTTCCTGGCATGACCTCAACTCACACGGCTGTCTAGTCTTGATTATGACTGGGATGGTGTAATATTGTGCATTGCCCATTTCATATATTATAACATCGCTGATAAGCAAGGTGCACATACAGAGGCAATTCAAAGTGCATAGAGAAATAAAAAGATTAAGAAAAAAGTATTACAAAGCAAAACAAAACAATAAAAACGATCAAATCCAAAAGACACTGCAATTTTGAGACTTTACATAAAAATACATAGAATGAACATAAAAACAAAAACAAGGATGGGATAGGCTAGTGCAGTTCAAACTAAGTGAAATGGAAGGATAAAAGATTCCAATATTTTATTTTCAGTTTTTCATGAAAACGCAAATGACAACAAGCTCAGACAGTAAAATAAAGAAAATATTTTTCTTTGATACATATGTACATACATGTATACAAAAACAGACTACCAGCCGCGTGAAGTGCTTATAAAAGATACTAGGGTATTGGCCCTGAAACCCTAGGCTCGCCCACCTGCAGAGTGGTTACTGCGTGGCTTCGCCTGCTGTCATGCGCAGTGCACATTTGCTCAACTTCTCATCACTGATGACATCACAATGTCTGTCATCATCAGTGATGTCATCAGTGACATCATTATCATCATCATCATCATCAGTATATAAATGGGAGCGGGGGCTGTCTGTCCCAAGCCCCCAGGAATAGCGCTGGGCTGTGAAGCCATTTGAACATGGTGGCAAAGCTCTGTATTGCAAGTCACGTGACGCCATGCAGCCCAGAAAGGAAAATTCCCATCCACTTGCATGGGGACCCTGTTAAACCCAGGGGAATTTTTTCCGGGTGTGATGTGTGACATCATCAGTGATGTCATAAATCCCACTGACATCATCAGTGATCAGTGATGTCACAGAAAATAAGTGGGAGTCTGGCTTCAGACTAGGGCTGAACGATTTGGGTAAAAAAATCGAATTGCGATTTTTCTGACCGATATTGCAATTTCGATTTAATTTCGATATTTTTTTATTTAAGTTTCAGTGCAATATTAACTGTAATACATTTAAAACACAATGGAGCATTTGTCTACCACATTCAAACATCACAATCAACAAACTGCTCTATATTATAATGTAAGGATGAGAACTTGGACTTAGAAGAATTCCTTCCAGCAACATTTATTTGCTTTTAAACAACAGCTGCAATTCTCTCTGTGTCTCAGTCTGAGACACAACTCAAGTCTTAAGTCTTTAACAATCAAAACAAAACAAAAAGCACCAGCATCGCCGCAGCTCTTGACTGCCCAAGGATCGCTTGGCCTTTTTTGCAGCGGATGGCCTGGCTCCTTCCTGTGCTGCACTTTGAGGCACAGCAGCTGAGCAGCAGCATCTGGGGTGATGGCAGCCCTCTTCTCCTGCAAAACACAGACACAACACAAACACAACTGTTAAGTTTCACATTAATGCAATTCACAGCACACACATTCAGGGGCCCTTTACATGAGGACAGTTTCTGGAAGAAACAACACAATAGCGTTTCCTTCACACCTTTTCCTTCACACCTTCTCCCTGTTTACATGAGCGCTGTTGAATTTTTAAAACGGCGTAATGTACATGCCACGTCGCTCAGTGGCGTGCCTGACCAAGTTGGTGCCCTAGGCAAGATTTTTGCTTCCCTAGTGGCGCTGGAAGTACTTCTAGGTAGTGGTTGCTGTAAGGAAGGGACGAAAATTTGACGTTTTTTGGACTTTCATCCATATTTAGAAGAATATTTAATTTTAAATTAACATTAGGATTATACTGTTGTGATGTCACACTGAAAATATTATTATTATTATGGAAAACCAGATTATGATGAAAATCAAACACTTTTGAAGAGAGAGCGTATGAAATAAGATTAGAGCTGGGAAGCACAAACTGTTTTTTAATGCATTTTGTTGGTGGTATAAACACAAGACAGCCAAATCCAACAATTTTGAAAATCCCATTTCTTGCCACCAGGGGGTGCTGCAGCACCCTCAGCACCCACCTTCCAGCTCCCTTGGGCTTCCCCCACTCTGGGAAAAAGCTCTGAGCAGGTAGAAAGGGGCGCGGCCGCGCAGGGGGTGGGATGGTATGGATTAGGGACCATGGTGAAAGTGCTGCAGCCCAGGCAGCCAGAAAGCCAGAATTAGAAAAATGATTTCACTATTATTTAAAGACTTAAAGCCCCATTCAGTAAGTTTCCAACTGCGCCCTCTGCGTGCATTAGTATCGATAACGATATCGCCGTTCAAAGTCAACAAAACACAGCGCCAGAAAGCTCTATGTACATGTTGTGACATCGGGTACTCACCACGTGATGAAATAATAATCCATAGTTCCGTGAAACATCATTTTCGTAGCAAATCCGAATCGAGTTACTTCCTCGTTTTCATGAACACAGCGCTTCCGCTGTACAGCGCATGCGCGCATGCTTTTCTTTTTTCTTTTTTCTTGCTACGGGACGTGACAGACAAACTGCTTAGTCCCAGTGCTGGCCAATGGAGGGCGGTGTGGGATAAATAAAGACGAGGGTCTCCCTATTAAAAGTCAATCTACCATGTCCTGTGACTAAAAAGCTGTTATATTAACACGTTCACTGCCAATGACGTGTTTTTACGTCAAACAAAATCCAACGGTTGACTGCCAATGACGTGTTTTTACGTCGATTTTTTTTTTTTGACGGTGGGACGTTGATCTAACCCTTTTACGTCTCCTATACCAATATTGGAGGTATTGAATGTGTATAATCTATTTTACCGACCCACTGAGTGGCGACATGTCTCTCCAGAGTAGAAAGAGGCGAGCCAAAACTGGAGGGAAAAGCGCGAGGAAGCCGTTCTCATACTGTAAAATGGATGGCGAAAACGCTTTCACTTTCGCGCTGACGCACAGCGGTGGCAACGGTGGGGGGTTCCAAGAATAGACTGGATGCACACTTTGAAACACGCACCATAAATAAGCCCAGAATCGCAAGAGCTTCATTAGCTCTCAACCGAAACGCCAAGAAACGAGCGAAACCCATCCAGCGAGCCCCATCCAGACTGCCAGGCAGCAGCCAGGCAGCAGCAACTCGTTTGTCACAGACCCGCTGCAGAGCCAAGGAGGGCGGAGGAGAACGCCCACGGAGGGAGGAGTTGGAAGCAGAGGGGGGTTTCCTGCTGTTATGGAGGAAATTACTGTTCAAAACTATTGTTTAGATGTCTGACGTCTTACTGATGCCAAAAATGAATGGTTAAAGTGACTGTTCTATCGAATTTCACAAAAAGCCGTTTATCTCAGAATAAATTTTCAGACGCTGAAACCATGCTGTATTCAACTGCTAATGCTTACATAACTACTAACTCTACAAACTAACTCTTTTAGTTCTTTTGAGATATTGTGTGTTCACAAAATCCTAACAGAAACGAATCCTCGGCTCTTGAAAGATGAGCCAAAATCCTCAAAAAAAAACCTTGGCAGAAGCTAACTACAGTATTGAAAAACGGCTGGCAGTGAATGTGTTAAGGTAAAAAATGTCAAAAATCTTACTGATTGGGGCTTTAAGACGTTATTGTGCTTATTTTTTGTCTACTATTGTAAAATAATAGTAGGCCTATTATCATGAAAAAGTATTTGTAATTTTTTTTTTTTTTAACCCTCTCTGGCGCCCCTAACGGCTCAAGCGCCCCTAGCATTTGCCTAGTTCGCCTAATGGACGGCACGCCACTGACGTCGCTAGGTGGCACTGTGATGGTCAACGGGGCGTTGCTCGTCGCTCCACAACTTGGAGAGTGCCGGGTCAGCCTATAAATACTTCCGCGACTTCCTTTTAAAACCTTAATATTACTATAACTTAACAACCGATAACGATAGCTGGAATAACACAATAATATACACATATTTTCAGTACTTACCAGGTTGTCCAACTGCCAGGAAATGTGTTTTATAACGTTAACTCCCGTCCCGGCTAAGATGGGGCCTACTACGCAACCACCAGCCATTAGCTAATCGCTAACGGGTCACATACAAACAGAGGTTTTATTTTTGGTAGTAAAGCAATAAACGTTTTTATATACAGTAGATATCTCAGGGAAGTGCTTTGACTGTGGGGATGTTCGTTCTTCACAAGCTCCTTTCTTAGCTGTTGTAAGGATATAGTTAACAGAGACGAGACCAGGCAGCTGGGCTAACGTTACCACTGAGCTATATTAAATGGAACGTTACAGGCTGCCCTACTCACACTATACCAGTAAACAACGTAGCGTAAAGCGTCAAGGTTAGATTTGTAAAACCAACATTTGCTCCAAAAGGAATTAAATAATAAAGTTAATCAAAATGCCACGGAAACATTAGGCTAGCTTAATCAACACAGCAGTGCATCGGATAATTCCCCCAGTGAGAGGCTGAGAGGAGCATCCCTGCCTCCACTTCCGGTCCGGGCTGCTGCTGAGAGCCCGGGCTGCTGCTCTCAATCTCCGACAACCAAAATCAGATTTTCGTACAGGCGTCATTTTGATAAACTGATCTCATAGTGGGAATCTTCCTGGTTACTTTTGGCGAGACAAAAAATATTACAACTTAAAGTGCCATATTTACAGAGCTAGACTGTATATAAATACACAACGCACAAGTCTGGCTGGCCTACAAGACCACCAAAGAGCATGTGTAACTTGCGCACGGCTATGACGTAATCGCGTGTGTCGTGTGTGCAGGCACGTCAGAGTTCCTGAAATGAGCCGTGTCAAAGCGATTACATGGAGCGCTCAGCGGGGGGCGTCACCAAGAATTCCACTCTGGAGGGTGGTTTCAAAATGTGTCGTTTCCTAAGCCCAAATTCGCCGTCGCCTTCTAAAAGGGAGGCACTAACGATAAAATAATTCCCTGTCACCATAGGAAACCGTCCTCGTCTAAAGTGCCCCTCATTCACACACCAAAGACGTGGCACAGGGCAGGCTATATACACAAGCAGTGTTTCAGTGAAGCCCTATTTTGCAAGGAAAGGAAGGGGAGAGGACAAGGAGAGTGTGGGAGAGGAGAGAATTAATGCAGGTTACCTTTAGTGCCACCTGCATTTGTTCCATCTCTGTCTTCACCCGGGCCTTGATTTGTGGGACATTCTCTGCACTTATGTAGCTTGTTCGGAACTTTTCTGAAAAACAAATGAATTAACCAAATATTCTACATACTGTAGCTTAGGGCTGCTCGATAAATCGATTTTGAATCGTAATCGAATTAATTAGTTAGGACGATGTTAAAAAAATGAAAATCGTAAAATCGATTTTTTAAACTAGGGTAATTACGTTATGGCGGGGCGGCTCTGTCATGTACGCATGCTGTAGCAGCACGCGTACATGACACTACTCGTCCTTTCTCCCCGCTGTAAAGTCTCTCTGGAGGCTGTGACTACTGCTGGCTACTAAAGACCGCAGCAATGAACTTATTTCAACCCCTCCAAAAAGCACAGTGTGTGAGCACTGAGCAGCGTGTTGCACTGCGGGGCGGGCTGTGCAAGATAACAATTACCACAACACACATGCGCGCGCGCGCGCGCGCGCGCATGAACAAAGACGTTATCACTGGACGCTGAAATGTTGCCTTTAGTTCACATAACAACACGTGAGGCCACCGAGTAACGTTAGGACTCTCCTCCAAAAGCGCAAATCCACCAGTGTCAAGTGACTGCAGGTTAGCAAGCAACAGCCAGGAAGTTAGGCATAGCAAGTTAGGCTAAAACAGGAAGTTGGGTTGTTCTGCTTTCAGAGTAAAAGCGTAATTTGTCACTTATGGAAAAAAGAGAAAAAAAAACAGCTCTGCAAGGCAACAAATGTTTAGAGAAGTATAATAGTATAAAAAAATCGAAATCGAAAATCGAGTTTTGAGAGAAAAAAATCGTCAATTTAATTTTTAGGCAAAGTCGAACAGCGAGAGAGGACATTTGAGTAGCTACTACAGAATCATTCCATTTCCCAGACTGACAATATATTGGCTATATAATATATTGAGGGGAGGGGAAGAGGGGCATTTAGACATTACTGTATAGGCTTACCAAGCTAACGTTACAATACAAGTACTGCATTCAGGCAGAGTCAGACTGAGAATGTTAAGTGAGAGGGGAAGAGGAAGGAAGGTAACCAGAACATGTAACGTGAGCTAGCAAGTTAGGGCTAGCAAGCTAACTTTACTAGCTAAATGAGCTATCTCCTTAAGGAGAGAGCTAGTAAAGTTAACTTGCTAGCCCTAGCTGCTAGGCTAAACAACGTACCGATGGCGAGGTGTAGTCTGTGGCCGAAGCACTGGAGTCTGGTCCATCTGTTGATTTCCATAGCTTTTATGACGTTTGAAGTTGTCGGTGGTTATGCACCGCACTTGCATTACACTTGTCTTTTGGTCACTAACCGATGCTCTAAATCCAAAGTAGTTCCATACTACCGAAGTGCAGCCTTTCTTCGGTGCTAAATCATCCAGCGGCTGCTTCTTGTTCTTGTTCGGCTGAAGCCATTACCCTTCCGAGTCTTGTTAGATAGCTGCCCTTCCATTGTAGAGAATCCAGTCAGTGCACTAGTAAAAATCCAGTCAGAGTGAATAATGTGTCAACTTTTGTAAAGTTCGCTAATCGCTAGCTAGCTATCTATTCTGCAGACTGCAGCTAATGCACCCAGGCTAAGAGCCTCTCTCCCGGCCCCAGACACCCAGGCCAGCCACCCCCACCACCAGGCTGCCACTACCCAGGCTAAGAGCCTCTCTCCCGACCCCAGACACCCAGGCCAGCCACCCCCACCACCAGGCTGCCACTACCCAGCCCAAGTGCCCCTCTCCCGGCCCCAGACACCCAGGCCAGCCCGTCACGTCTACTACGGCGTGCTGCTGCTGCGTAACAATGTCACGTCACGTGTAGTGTACCTACATGCAGTCATGTCACATGTATAATGTTAAATCGTCAAATCGCAGCCTTTGCGATTAATCTAATTGCGTTGTTTCAAATCTCGGTTTCGATTTAAATTCGATTAATCGTTCAGCCCTACTTCAGACGCCCATCTTCAGCCATGGACAGCTGTATGTTGCCAGCTCCAGGGCATGTGATCCAGCATCCCTGAAGTATGGCATCAAGGAGCAGCCAGGGCGAGGCCGCGCAGCAGCCGAGCTGCAAGCGAGCTGCAGGGCCAGCCGGGCGAGCTGCAGTGCG
Source organism: Poromitra crassiceps (assembly GCF_964638095.1). Classification (NCBI taxonomy): domain Eukaryota; kingdom Metazoa; phylum Chordata; class Actinopteri; order Beryciformes; family Melamphaidae; genus Poromitra; species Poromitra crassiceps. Next base: position 100,219,121 of record NC_139623.1, on the reverse strand, counting down.
GGCGAGGCCGCGTAGTGGCCGAGCCTATAGGAATCGAGCGCGCATAGCACGCGAGATGCCTAGTTGACCAAAATCATCTTATGACATCAGGAATTGTGATGTTATAGGCATTGTGACATCATCAGTCATGTCATAGGCATTGTGACATCATCCGTGGGACAAAAATTTAAACCAACAGACATATTGCCCACTTACTCACTTTTATATAATAAATAAAGGAAGGATGTTGTGCATGAAAAATTAGCCGGGCGAGTCACCCGCCACTCCCAACCTCGTCAAAGTAGGCCAAAAACGGGTCCCAGATAGTTGAGAATATTTTAATCGAGTTGGCTCTCAGGAACCTGAGTCTCTCCATCGGTATAACCGAGATCATCTCCGTCAACCACAACTGAAAAGAAGGTGAAGAGGGGGACTTCCATTCCTTCAGAATGAGTTTTTTTGCAACAGCTGTCCCGTGTCCGAGACTGTTGCACAGCTGTAGGGAAGTTCAGAGAGGACTTCGAGCAGCTGAAGATGGCGAGTTCTGCCTCCGGCTGAAGTGTTATTTTGTAGCCCTTGGCTTAGGGTTAATGTACATCGCCTTCGAAACAGATGCGGTACGGCCCCGGTACGGCTGCGAACAGACCCACACTCATGTAATCTGTCCTACAAAAATAGAGCGGGTGTGTAATTTTTACGTACCGCATGTATCACCTATCAATTAACATGGGCGGGAGTCGATCCGTCACTTTAGCCGGATCCGCAACGCAGCCATAACGTATCTGGTGTACATTGCCTGTTAGAGTACCAATCAAATATTTTGGCCCAGAATCCTGTTAGTGAAGGGCAGAACCAGAAGGCATGAGACAGTGTGCCCTCCAATAGCACTTTTGTGAGTGAATTCAGTCACATGCCTATTTTTGGAATAACTATATCTTGTTGGCTAAACGCACTTTTCCCCAATACTGGCTGCTGTCAGGGCTGCTGGAAGTCACTTTAAGCAGGGGGTGCTGGGAGGAAAAAAATTATGTTTTTTTTTTTTTTTTTTTTTTTGCCATATTTAGAGGAATATCTCATTTTAAATTAACATTAGGATTATACTGTTGTGATGTAATTACTCAGGATTTTCATCAGCTGTGCTCTTTTTAGAAGCTGGTTGTTTACCAAAAAAATCTACAATATGTTTTTGTGTTGTGACTATCATTTAGCTACAGCAGGAAATGCTCCGTTTCAACACAACATATGCACGCTTCTTCTTCTTCTCTAGCCTACAAGCATGTAACTTCCTTGATTGTTATTGTTGATAATTCTATTTAAATAGGCTACATTTTCAGTATATCAACAATGCAATCATTTCCCGAAACATTCCCAAACATTCCCAAACAAGAAAGGAAAATATTTTTTATTACATTTGTAAAAAAAAGAAAAGAAAAATCATCTCGCCACTAGGGGGTGCAGCAGCACCTGCAGCACCCATACTTCCCGCGGCCCTGGCTGCTGTTGATCAAATAGCGTCAGATCTCACCGCTACAGATACAGCATTGTACAAATAGGATTAAAATGTTAACAAACACCCCATTGTGGAAAATGTGCCTACAGCAAGCTCTCCAAGTATGTTCTGTTGTCCAGTGGTTCTCAGCGGAGTTTAATGGCTGAATAATTAATTAAAAACTAATACAACAAGTAAAGGCCAATTAAATAGACATATTTGAGCCCAATGTCTCTCATATCCTACAGTATGTAGGACTATTCTCAAAACAATGGTTTTAAGTTTTACGGGGAGCTTACTTTACAAGTGCACCTTTTTTGTTACCCTGTATTTCAATTTATTGATGTGGGTTCAAATAGTTCATATTAAATTAACCCAGCCAGTGAGCTCATATTCTATTTAGCAGAAGAGTTAATTGAAGAAACATTTATAGTCTCCCATATTTAAACCTCAATGCTGTGATATCCCATAAGCATAGATTGTAGCAGGAATATTACCCAAAGCACAGTGTCCATAAAAGATATAGCTGTTATAACTCAGGCTGCAATGAGCTTCCACTAGTGCTCCATTAGATGGTGGAATGTGTGGAGTCATCTGTGATGCAGTTATTGCTGTGCACCTCTAAACATCACTTACACCATACCTCCGTATTTTCCACCTTTTAAATGACATCTAGTCACAGCAGAGAAGGAGATTAGGTGGACACCTCTAGTAGGGCTGTCCCAAACGATTATTTTCTTATCGATTAATCTAACGATTATTTTTTCGATTAGTCGATTAATCTAACGATTATTTTTTATTTAATTTTTTTATTATATAACAATAAATTTACCCAAAACAAATAAATAACCAAAAACTTCTCAATTTCAGTATTTTATTTAAATTCTCTTTAACAGTCCAACATAAAATCTAAATAAAATTAAAGCAAGAGCTTGTCCTCAAATAAAATGAATAGTGCAATTCAAAATAAAATAGTAGAATAAATTAAATTCAAGTCACTTTCAGGAGGAATACCAAAAACCTTGTGCAATGTCAACTGAGTTTAGCAGCAGTCCAACATAAAATCATCATCTTACAGTACAATGGTGTGCAATTTTCAGTAACAGTGCTCTTAATTTTCGAGAAAGACAAAATGCTCCATGTAAGATGGTCACACATCATCCAGACACAAGACTGTGTCTGTAGCATCCACACCCAACATCTGGGGCTTGCACCAACTGGTCTTAACTATGCCTGGTCGTAACTCCTACGTCGGTCTTTAGAGTGGACTACTGCACCAACAGGGCTATTACGTCTGGTCTAACTACGCTGGTCGTAGTGATGCGTCCATGTGAAAGCATGGGAATGCCCACTGGAATGCGGCACACGACCTGTTTAGAAGAGTGTGCTGATGTCAAATGACGCTGATGGGTAAGCGCTAATGTTAGCGGCTAACTGTTACTTGTCGTTACTTTAAATGGCAGTAAAACGCCACTGAATGACCAAATTGATTTAACTTTTAACCATTTCGATTTCCACTTTCCATACGGACCCCCTTGGTTAGTTGTTTATAACGTGACTATATTTATAATGTTTATAACGTACTCCGGTTTCCAGTTTATAACTCTGGTCTACAGCCAGAGTGCTGAGGGGTTGTAGCTATTGCGCAACACACAGATTCAGCCCTCTGCAAACCGCAGTACGTTATAACGTTATGAATATAGTCACGACGTTAACAACTAACCAATGGTGGGGGTCCATATTCAAACTGGAAATCGAAATGGTTAAAAGTTAAATCAATTTGGTCATTCAGTGGCATTTTACTGCCATGTAAAGTAACGACAAGTAACAGTTAGCCGCTAACATTAGCCACACTATTTTTGTTGTATGACGATTATGACGCGTTGAGGCACGTAGCGTGCGTCGACGTAATTACGTAGTCGACGTCATCGATTACGTCGACTCGCCTGGGACAGCCTTAACCTCTAGTGTCCTACTTGTGTGTGTAAATGAGAGATTTTGAAGATATTGTCACTTGTCAGCATAGCACTGCCATTAAGGCTATGTGATGTGTGGATGCTGAAATCACACAAGATGAATCCATTATCCCATTCCAGTGACAAGCAGCTGGCAAAATTCACATTTACACTTCTCATTTGGTGGCTAGATGCTCTTGTCCAGAGCAACCCAACAATGACACAATTGACCTCAAGCATATTGCCGAGGTCCTCCGGGAAGAGGCAGATAAGATGCCCCTGAGATGCTAACAGACATGCGTCGGCGCCATTAGGGGAGCGCAAATATGAGAGTGAAAAATGACAGAGGGGGTGTTTACTCGTTGCCCAGTAATTGACTGAGCATTTCCATAATGGCATTGTGTTTCCTGCCAGCCTAATGTGACCCCTATTAGTTCAGGAAGCGCGCTGCAATCAGGCTGTGTGTGTGTGCGCCGCCTGACACAGCCAAGGAAATGAATTGGGGAGAAAGGAGAGATGAGGGGCTGCTGGAGGGAGTAAACAATGGTTAGCTGCAGACAATGGGACAACCAGAGAGAGGAGAATAGAATGGAGATGAGTCATATCACTGCAGCAATCCAGGTCCTGATTGAAATGCCACTGCAGCTGGGAACTTTTTAAAAGATTGTGCTTTTGGCTAGATTTGGATTTCAGCTGGCCTTCTTGGTATTTCACCAACTCATTTATTGATGGTGTAAGTACATCTGTTGTGATCACCGAATCCTCACCTGTGATGCTTTGCACTGTATGAGCACATGTAACTTCTGCCTGTTATTTAATGATCAAACGGTATCTTCGCTTCCTTGATGTGATGTATTGCCGGTTGAAACAGGATTTTGGGGTGGGAAAATAATGCAGGGAGGGATCAATCAAAAGTGTAAACCGATGGAATATCAGTCAGGGAGAGAAAGGCAGTTTTATTTGATGGGAGGGGTGGAGCTAACTAGGGCTGTCCCCGCGAGTCGACGTAATCGATGACGTCGACTACGTACTTACGTCGCACGCTACGTGCCTTGACGCGTCAAAATCGTCACAAAAGAGTGTGTGGCTAATGTTAGCGGCTAACTGTTACTTGTCGTTACTTTACATGGCAGTAAAATGCCACTGAATGACCAAATTGATTTAACTTTTAACCATTTCGATTTCCACTTTCCATACGGACCCCCAGCATTGGTTAGTTGTTAACGTCGTGACTATATTTATAATGTTACAACGTACTCCGGTTTGCGGGCTGAATACAGCCTATCACCGTCATGTTGAAAGTAATTTCTGCACCGAAGCGAACATAACATACACCATTTAACGGTGTTATTCGGCCGTTTAACGATAACGTACATATTTCCGTTTGCTTTCACGGCTAACATGTAGACAATTGATTAAATAAACTAACGTTACAGAGTACAGACCATTGTTAGTATGTTGCTGCTCACGTTAATTTACTGCGTGCATCATTTAACAGTGCTATTCGGCTGTTTACATGCTTCTGTTTGCGTTCACGGCCATGTAAGATCAAAACTAACGTTACAGACCATTGTTACAGTCTGTGACTGTTAGCTACACATTACTCCAGTGATTAAATAAATCCATGTCCTGTAAAAATACTGATCCTCCTCAGTTTAGGGAAAGGGTTCATACATACAGTGATGAATCATGATGATCAATTTTGCACACCATTGTACTGTAAGATGATGATTTTATGTTGGACTGCTGCTAAACTCAGTTGACATTGCACAAGGTTTTTGGTATTCCTCCTGAAAGTGACTTGAATTTTATTTATTCTACTATTTTATTTTGAATTGCACTATATTCATTTTATTTGAGGACAAGCTCTTGCTTTAATTTTATTTAGATTTTATGTTGGACTGTTAAAGAGAATGAGATGGTTAAATCAAATACTGAAATTGAGAAGTTTTTCGTTATTTATTTGTTTTGGGTAAATTCGAAAAAATAATCGTTAGATTAATCGATAAGAAAATAATCGTTTGGGACAGCCCTAGAGCTAACCTTGCGAAGCAGCTGGATTTGCACGAGAACGAGATCATGATCACGTGACAAATCCATCTTTCCACTCTTCAATCTATTGGTTTGGTTTGACAATCAGCGTCTGAGGAAGTGGTTGAAGTTATGCCTACCCCACACTACAGGATTTTCAAATCCTTGAAGATTATAAAAATCTTGAGAGCCCACACACTACAGGACAGAGAGAGCCGATTTTTTAACATTTCAATCTTGGGACACACACACAATCGCGTCTGTTCAAACGCAACCCCACACACTAGAAGATTATGCCGAAGATTCACCTTGGATAACTTTTAAAATGCCTATTCAGTGTGCGCACCGGGTGTAGTAGTGTCATTTCGTTTTCTAAACAAATTTTATTTTTTGTTTTTGTAATGCATTTGCACTGAAAGGATTTGTTTAACTAATATTTGCGCGGACAGCCGCATCCATTCGGGGTGTAGGCCTACTGTGCACGGCCAGGCGAAAACCGTCTGCACAGGTGTCTTGTGGAGGGGCGCGTCTGCTGATTTGACTCACTTTTCCGTGCGGACACTCGCCGATGCGGGAAGCTGAGACCTAAGCGCTTGTTGTAGGCTACATGCTTTGCAGTATAGCATTTAGTTTTCCGTCCCGTTCAAAGACGCACGGGTATTTCACCTCGATGACAATTTCCTCGTTCTTTGTTTCTGTGCGGGGCTGCGAGCGGACGCGGACCAGATTATTTTGCGAAAAATTGTAATGGATACGCAGCTACTACTGGCTCTCTGCTCAAGATGCAATCGCCTGTCGGGTTGTAAATATCTAACATGTTAGATATGCCCGATTCACAATCGGGAAGAGGCAGTCTTCCCGATTGTGAATCTTTGAACCCCACACACTACAGGATCATTTGGGAAGATTATCTGCCCGACGCGCTTCAAATCGGGAGCACCCCCGAGAAAATCGGGAGGGGGGAATCTTGGCCATAATCTTGCAAATTATCCTGTAGTGTGGGGTAGGCATAAGTAATAGATGATGGTAGACATGGTTCATCCAATCACCTGCCAAGTATTTTTTTAAAGTGCCTACCCTGGTTTCCAAGATCGACTTCCCAGATGGTAACAACCAGATGAAACAAACCATCTGGCCTTAGGACGGAGGGGCGGGCTAGTTAAAAAATCTGTTTTTATTGGTTGGAATTTTTATTTCATATTAGTGCTGCAGCATGAGGTCAGCATTACAGATACTCACTAGAAATAAAAGTAATTGGAGTTAATTTCATTGTGACTTTAAAGCTGCACTGGACAATTTTGTGTGCTGGTGACCCCAAATAACAGAGAGGTAACTGAATTGTAAAGTCAATATACCCAGAGATCTGTAACATGACATCACAAAACTGTTTACACCTGGAACCTAATTGTGGGACCGTTCTTCTTTGTGATTTTAGGCTGAGGACTAATGTGTTTCTGTGAGTGATACATAGTATAAACGGTTTTAACTTGACAACAAAAACATTCAAAATTGAACCCCAGCTCACTTCCTGCTATGCTATGGACAGAAAAAATGAGGAGCAGAGCAGGACTGACAATTCCGTGAAAACCGTCTATAGGCAAAGACCTCAGCCACTGCCTGCTACTATCTTCCTCTGTGCTCCCAACTTCTTCATTGGCTGATCGTGATTCAGCTGAATGCTGGGCCAGCTAATCCTGCCCATGATCAATACTCACCACTTCTCCTGTTTACATTCTGGATCTGATCCAAGAAGCAGCACTGCTGATATCTTTCTTCACCATCAGCTCTCTTGTCAGTCATCCATAAAGTCAGTGGCAGGCCCAAATGAGATTTACACCTGAAATGGTATGGATTTGATACAAGGCAGAGAATTGATCTCCCGCGGCCAGCAGGGCACGGTGTTTGTCTTTGGTGTCATTGTTAATGTTTGCAGTTGGTTGTGATAACAGCGCTGGATCCGTGCTTAGTTCATCTTTGTCTTGTGTCAGATAGCTGTGTCGGCCCTGAGCTCCAAGAAGGCCCGTGCTGCTCAATACACAGCCTCGCTGTCATTGTTGTTTTACGCTCGGCAGCTCTCAGCAGAAGTGCAGACGAAAGCACCGGCAATACCTGCTGCCCCTCTGTCTGTCTGAGGGATTCAATACCTGCTTGCCCCTCTGTCTGTCTGAGGGATTCAATACCTGCTGCCCCTCTGTCTGTCTGAGGGATTCGCCTCAATCCATGACATGCTTGGATGCTGATAGTGTTTGTCAGGATGCTGTGCCTGCCCAGACACAATTAAGTTGAAACACAAGGCTGGCTTAATGAAGCTCAGCAGGAAAAGCGCCCTCAAACAAGGTTCTTTTTGCTGTAGAGATAGGAGCACACAACGTCCATTCATGTCAGGGACAGCTAAATGGGTGCTGTGGTGTAGGTTCTTGCACGCCTGATAGTGCAGAGAGAGGGAAAAAGCACATCAATAAGCTAGGGATGTCACGAATCGATACTAGAATTTCTACTTCGATACCAATAGGCCTACCCAGGAAAATATCGATACTCTATAGTATAGAGTATCGATATTTTGTCATTTTGTCATCCCCCCCGTGGTATCGAAAATGGTATAGAGTCTATACCATTTTCGATACCACGGGGGGGATGACAACACATCAAGAGGCATAAAAATAAACGAAGACGGACGCACGCTTCTCCATAATCTAAGGCCCAATAATACAATCTTTGCACTTACACCAGGGATTCTGTTAGCCGTCTATAGCTGGCTTTTGGCCGGTATCATGGCTGAGCGTGCGATATTTCTAGTATATGATAAACACCAAAGTGTTTGTCCAGCACCACGTCTGTGTGGTTGAAGATGCTATGAAAGTCACGACAGAACTTTTTGTAAACAACTATTTAGAAGAGAGTCAAGCGACCATCATTGCACGTCATCTGACAGCTTTTCCTGAGCGACAATGTAATTTTTTTTAATGTGATTTTGAATCAGATGGTAATGCCGCAGTGTTTCCCCTAGAAAAATGTTCAGGCCTCGAGGGATTTCGAAACGTACCCCGACCGCAACGGTGGGGGCCCTCGCTGGCGACACTAAACTTTTAGCTAACCTGTTCGCATCTATGTTCGCAATGGCATCTCAAGTATCATCATACTATTATGGGATGCGATGCGAACAGTTGTATTATGGGATGTGCTTTTCCCAGGCAACGACACACGTTGACACGTTTTGGAACAGCGCTGCATGCTGGTTTTGAATGATTTGGCATCTTCTATTACTGTCAACACCAGTATTGTTATATGTCATAAAGTTTTGAGGGCAAATCTTCTTTTTTTTCTTCTTCTTCAGGCCTGTAGAATGGTAGGGGAAACACTGATGCCGTATACCGATGTAAAATTTGGGGAAGGTTTAAAGGTATCAAAAATTGGATACCGCTCAACGCTGGGGTTTGTAACATGAAAGGACGAGGCAGCTGCTGTTAGTATCTTGGTGGTTAGCTCTGTGGCCAGGGCTGGGCTGTTGGAAGATAACCTCGTGGTTAGCAGCATGGTGGCTGGCGCAGCTGGGCCCTTGTTGTCCAGATTCATGGCAGCTAGCAGTAGCACGGTGTCCATCACCTCCTTCATCAGTAGCAACTAGAGTAGAGGACGTGGTCAGTGTCTAGGAGAGCTAGCATCGGGCTGGCTAGCATTGACACTGTTGTCCGGGAAACTAGCGTGGAGTCGGCCAGCCTAGTTGCTAGTTGCGTGTTCGTGGTTACTACAAGCGGTAGCACCAAACAGGGTCACCATTTTAGAGGTGCAAGGAAAGGAGAGACAGTCAGATCTCAGATTGGCCCAGTTTGGAGCCATTTATTTCCTAATCTCTAACATTATACAGCATTGTGGCTAGCTAACGTAGCGTGGTTAACTAGCTGTTGCAGCGGTAGCCATGTGCTCTCCTCCCCAGAGGGGAGAGGAGACTGCCTGAATAATTAAGCCAGAAACATAGCGTATTGTCCATTTGGCCCATCCAATGAGAGTCACATGACTCTGTCCAAACTGCACTTGTGGTTTATGTCCATTATTCGCTAGAGTTCACTAGTGGTCATTCAATTGGTGGTCACCACAATACGGTATGGTAATATGACTGTAATGTAACTGTGACCAAGTTACTGTACATTACAGCCATGGATCTGCCATAGCAACAATATATTTGGTTAGCTGTGGCAGTGTACACCATGTGCCACAAGCACTTCAATGTATGTGCTATTTCCAGAAAAATGCATTCATATTCATATTCAACCACTGGGCAGGCACCAGAACTGTTTGGTACTTTATTTTCCTCACCGTTTCAAGTTGCCTTTCATTTTACTGTATATTGAAGGGATTTATTGGTTTGTGCCTAAGCCCACTGGCTGTGGCAGGTGAAGCCGGCCTCCATATAAATTTAATCCCAAATAATGTTCAATTTTTCAGTTTTTGTTTCAGTTGACTATAGGCCCTTGAAAGCTTGAGGGCTTATTATTTTTCTGAGGCAGTTCTTGGTTTGAAGCACTCTCTGTGTAATCATTTTAAAGCTCTGCGACACCATGACGAATGGGAGGATGAGTCACATTATAACAGGAATGGAAAAGGAAGTGTGTGACTCTTTGAAATGGTCCCTCTGTACTTCCCTGGGCACTGAGTTTTCCCTCAGATTAGAGAGACAGTTTGCTCCATGAAATGGAATATTTTATGATAATTGGTTTTCACTGTGCGTGTTCCTACAGCTTTTTATGGTGCGGTGTTTCTTGTCATATTAATATCCACCTGCAACCCCACAGCAATGTAGTTCTCAAATGATTCAGATGCATGTGTATAAAAACAGAACCCTTATACACTGTAAAGTTAAAAGAAATGTCGATCTCATTCACAGTGCGCTCTGTCTGTGCAGCCGATGTCATCTGTCACAGAGCGTAAAACTGATGACATATCTGACCTGACAGCTGTGCCCTTTGACCTCACGGCGCTGTGCTGCTCTCACTTAAAGCGGTTTTCACCAGGCATTGTCTGAAACCTTTGTTTGGCTTCTGACAGTGACTCAATCCTTAATCCAACTAATTGTATTATCAAGTGTGTACGTCATACCTTGAAAATAATGCCGCTCGTCAGAGCAGTTCATCTGAACTGTAGGGCTTATTTAAAATATTTGCTCGTCTGAAAAAACACAGTGTAGCAAACACGATATGATGAATTCGCAATAATCTGTGGCTGCATGCCAGCGCAGCTATCTTGCGGGAATCACAGAAGGCACACTCTGCTTTAGATTACTCATAGAAGTGGGCACCTTTTTACCCGCCGGGGTTTTCCGTGTCACCTGAATGAATCATCACATGTTACCAGCGTCGCATTACTTTGTTAACCTTTACGCCTGGGATGCTTATTCAGCTTTCCTCTGCTCCCTCTGCCAGTGTGTTGGAGAGAAGACAGCACACTCCAGGTGTTATAAATGAGATGAGCTGGGAGTGTGTGAGTGCAGCTTGTGTGTATGTGCATACATGCGCGTGTGTGTCTGGCTGATGGGGAGGAAGCTAGATGGGGCTGTGCCAGCCATTTTAATCACCGCTTCTCCTTTCCCTGCCTGCCTCCCTCTGGCCCTCATCTCATTACAGACAGGAGAGGGTGAGAAGTGAGGCCTGCATAGACCTCACCATTAATTATTGAACCCTATCTTATTTTACCCCAACTCCTCCTCCACAGACTCTGATAACCTTTACATGAGAGAGCAGAGGCTAACTCCCAGCCATTATACAGTGTGGTAGGTATAGCCCAGGCGTATAGAGAGAGCCACTTTGGGGGTTTAAGCATTCACAGGTTGTGTTACAGTAATGGCCTGTGTGACAAGTTTGCCTACACCAGCAGATATAGTTCCCCTTTGTTTAATTGCATTTTAATTGCTTAAGTTCCTCACTGCTCCAGTTGAGCGCCAATGCTTTTATTATTAATTCCACGGCATGTTGAAAGTGTGTGATTGGTCATTGTGGCATATCAAGGTAAAGCAAATAATTAAATTACCATTTTGCTCCTACTGCATGGTCTTTAAAGGAGCTAAATGTGATATTCACTCTTTCAAACTATTAAATTAACTATAACTGAAAGCAAAAATACTAAAATGTACTCAAACTGAGCCCCCCTGGGGAGGGCCCACCTCCCATTTTGGAATCCTCTGAACTGGGGGGTTATGGTGTTCAGGCTAAAATCAGACTAGAGTAGAGTAGGACAGGGTAGATTAGGCTGTAGATTAGCTAGACTCCTTGTGTGCTAGTTAGTTCAGTTTTTTTTGTGATCAAATATTTTGCTTTTATTCGCTCTTGTCTTAGAACATGTAACAATATACAGTAATAAATAAAAAAAACAGTATGAATAGACTATAATGTATACATTCAGTACGTCAAAGAAAAATTGGAGGTCACAAAAAGAAGGAAAAATAACCACTTAGTTCAGGTTAAAGGCTAGAGTAGTCAAGATTGTCTGAGCTGCTGCTCATTTGGCCTGGCCGCTCTGCTGGTTCCAGTGTGCTGCTGCAGCAGGATGGCCGGGCGGATTGCTGCTGTATATTCTATCTGTTCTGCTCTCCTCTTCCCCCCTTCCCCTGCTCCCCCCACCCACCTCCTCCCTTTCCCTGCTCTCTCCTCCCCCACATTCCCTGTTCCCCACCTCCTCCCTTTCCCTGCTCTCTCCTCCCCCACATTCCCTGTTCCCCACCTCCTCCCTTTCCCTGCTCTCTCCTCTCCCACATCCCCCCTCTCCCTCCCCTGCTCCACCCACCTCCTCCCTTTCCCTGCTCTCTCCTCTCCCACATTCTCCCTCCCCTGCTCCACTCACCTCCTCCCTTTCCCTGCCCCCCCCCCCCCCCACATCTGTTCTGCTCTCCACTCCCCCCATTCCCCTGCTCCCCCCCCACCTCCTCCCTTTCCCTCCGCCATATCTCCACGGCACAGGCTACATGTATAGCAGAGCGATGCCAGTGCATATGGTGGCATGGGAAGCCATGCCTATGTGTTTTATAGACTGTGTTTATGTCTAATGCTACAGCTTAGGGATGGCGAAAATGTTTTTTTTCCCCCCTGGCCGACAACCAACGCTCATTAACCAAAATAACCAACAAGATTAAAATGTACTATTTATAGCCTAATGCATTCCCTGGCTGGAGAAGTTGGTGCAACACTTATTCACGTTTCCCCGTGCGGTGTGCAGCGTGGGGTTTCAGCAGATGACAGGCTGTCACCAGGCTGCAGAGCTCTTGTGTCTGCCTGGAGGAGGAGCGCAGTGAGCGAGACCCCGCCCGTCCAACAGATTAGGCAGGCGAGATGTCTCCTCGTCTGTAAAGAGCTTATTCTGAAGTAAACTAGTAGATTGTTGTGCCATTGTTTCCACGGGCACGACATACTCACTTTGAATGCGTCATAATGTGCGCATATCATATCTGTCATTTGGCGATGCAGCTCCCGTACTCAACCTGACAGTCCATCTCCTGTTGTGAAACAATTTCTCCAAACTGGCATGTGTTGCAACTGTAAAGAGCAACGTTGACTTGATACTTTTCAATCGTCAATTAACGCTGCTCAACATGCGGTGCGGTTGGAGACTTAATTGAAGAGGATGACAATTGAATGTGAAGATACACAAGAATTACACAGCACGTCGCCTGCATGAGTTATGTAAGAAATAGATTGTATAGCTTATCTTTCTTTGACCATGCAACAAACGTTTATCGGTTGACATCCCTACTACAGCTATAGCGGGACATCTAGTGGGCAAAAAAAGAAAATCACATATAGCTCCTTTAATGTTGGTTGAGCTCTGCTGTGCTCTTTGCTTCCGCCCCATGCCCGGTCCATTTGAATCTCTCAGTTCGGAGGTTGTAAAGGTCACTGTGGCCAAGGCTTCCTGACAACTTGAGGGTGACTTGACTCTGTGATGCTGAAAATCTCACTGTTATGTCCTTCTGTCCCCTTCCCCCCTCTGTGTGTGTGTGTGTGTGTGTGTGTGTGTGTGTGTGTGTGTGTGTGTGTGTGTGTGTGTGTGTGTGTGTGTGTGTGTGTGTGTGTGTGTGTGACCGTCCTGCAGGTTTGAAAACTCCACCACGAACCTCGACCTCCCGAAGCCTCTGAGAAGGAGAAAGAAGACACTGCCAAGATGTTCAGCACCAAAAGGTCAGCAAAATGTCACTTTTGATCTATTCTTATCCTCTCTGGAGAGAACAAAAGAGAGAAATCTCAGGGCATTTTAAGATGGCTTCTGCTGATAATGGCTGACATTTCTGGACAGCTGCGTTCTATGACTTTGACAGTGAAAGGGCACTGATGTGTAGAAAGGTGACGGTTGATTTTGGGTCACAACACAAAACAATGTTTTTCTTTCATTATTTGTTCAGATTAAACTGTGGATTATATAAATAGACATTCTCTTTGTGCATTATTTAGGTACCCAGATCATGTAGATAAACCCCCAAGAAGAACCCTTCAAACTGAAGTGCAGATACAGTACACTCATACTGCCTTTGTACTGTAGCTAGTTTAGACAATTGGTTTCCAACCTCCTCTTTGTTGTGTTTACATTTTGCATTTTTAATGTGGCTTGTGGCCCTTCACCTGCATGCATCTTTTATCTGCTGGGATTGGCTTGTCTGGATATTTGATGGCAGGTAAAAATGGCCACATCACATATTCTTTCCGTTAACAAGATCAAAGCTGATTTACAGTACATTTGTTGCTCCTGTCATATTGCACTATATCTAGAATATGCAAAAGTGTCTGCTGGCTGCTGTCTTTCCTCAATCTCTCCATTCATTTTCCCATTGAAAAATGCAAATTCATTCATCATAAATAATTAGCTGCATGGATTTGACTAAAACAAAACTATGAATGGGTAAAGTTATAATGTATAAGCTAGGGCTGTCCCGATGTGTCGACCTCATTGACTACGTAAATGCATCGACTTGCATAACTTGTGTCGATGCGTAGAAATTACCGTAAGTGAAGCAAAGATAATTAATACACTAGATAGCTCCGTTCCAATATCAGATTTCAAAATAAGTTTTTAATGGCTTCTCTGTGCGTTAGACTTGTGTAGAATGGCTTTTATTTCGGAAAAAATCAGACCGGAAAATTAAATCATATTGTTGTTCTCGGCTAGTGGAAGCGGCTAATGTTAGGCAGTGACTCTCTTTTGGAGCCAGCGTCAAGTGGCCATTTGAGAAACTGCAGTTTTTCGCATTTCCGCAATGTCCTCAATGTGACCAACTGAGGCTGCTCCCTGGATGCACACACACACACACACACACACACACACACACACACACACACACACACACACACACACACACACACACACACACACACACACACACACACACACTCTCTCTCAGATGTTATCTGTAACTAAGCCTATAGGGACATGAAAGGCCTTAGTATTGATGGCAGCAAAATCCAAAGTCTGGGACCCACATGGTGAGATTAGAGTGACATCCACCACTCAAGTCCTGATTTACATTTTGACTCGAGGACTCACCGGTCACCTCTGTATAGGTAAGGTATCGATCGCTGCGTTTCCTGTGCTTGGAGAGTCACAGCATCCAGTATGTTTCCACAGAAAGCTAGCAGGGCAGCTTACAGCAGAGCTAATGTACTGGGAACAGGTCGATTAGAGCCCTGTATTCTGGCCCGAGTTTCTCACGATTCTCACATAGTTGGGGCCGGGCCCGGGCCTGCCTGTTTTTTGTTTTTTTTGTTTTGTTTTTTAATGTTTGAACTGACACCTTGTGGTGTTCAAAGTGTTTTAATGTACTTTTTTGTATGGTGTTGATTTGATAGGCTTAGGCTATTCAAAATGTATCAAACACATAAGGTTCGGGGGGAGGGGGTGTGGCCGGGCTCGGGCCTGAAATTCTGACAAGCCATAGGGCTCACATCGGGCTCACATTCGAACATGTAGGGCCCGAACCGGGCTAGGGCCTAGATTTAAGGCCCGTGCAGGGCTCTCAGATAGATGACATCAGGGTCACATGTAAAGCAAATATATTTGTCATAAAATAAAGGAATGCATATAAGGACACTGTTGCTGGAAAGTGAGATATGGAGGACTTAAGATATCATGTCATAATGGTAAATGCCATGGGGACCAAATTGCATCAGGTTGGTGCGTACCTGTCTCCATGTTGTGTGTGTGGAATCATCAGAAGGTTGGGTGAGATGATTAAACTAAGCCAACTCTCCATCTTCAGGGAGCTGCGTCAGCACATCTGATGACACGGATATGCTCAAAATGACTGTTCTAGTCTGCCATCTTGAAATTCAAAGAGTCCAAAAGCTCATTCCCCTTTTCTGCTGAATATGAAACAAAGCATTTTTCTCTCGCTAAACTGCTGAATGAAACATAAAAAGGCTGAAGGAAATCTGTTTATCTGTCAAAGCTTGCTGTGCTGTCACGGCTGTATCTGTTGCTTTCTGATATTGCTTTTCTTCCTAGCTGGGTTCCCCCAAGTCACCACTACCAACACCAGCTACATACACTGCAAAGTGTCATTAAAAGTCTTTTATTAAACTCCAATGAGTCAAACGTCTTGACATTGTACTTCACTTTTGATTTGATTGGAATAGAGTGTGGAACAGAGGCGAGGATAATAAATCCAAAGCCTTTCTCAGGGAAACACAGGGGTGTTGTCTACGTGCTACGCAGGTATACGCAGTATACACACTGCGAAATGACTCAGATTTGCGTATGCACACTGGGAAATGCGCTATGATACGTATCGTTTTCAATTTCCATTCATAAAATTCACCCTGTGCGCTCTGTGTGTTACCCTACGTTCACACACAGCACCCAAGCCTTGCCTTTACCCACGCTTTTAAATAGGCGTCCTTTTTAGTCAATGAGGCTGTGTACACAGGGCGCCTCAACGTGAACCTTCCGTGTACCCACGCCTCGCCTGAGCTGCACCGATTTTTACGTGAGTTCTATTTTCAAGCCGACTAGGCGCGTGAAGGCAGACTTTTTCTGTCAAGCCAGGAAAGAAAAACGCGACAATATCCGTGGGAAATGGCAAAGTCAACTGAATTTCAAAATAAAATGGTGTTACAGCGTTGAGCAGAGAGAGAGAGAGAGAGAGAGAGAGAGAGAGATGGGTGGCTATCACGTGGGGCTTTCTCCCCGTCGGCAAACAAATCTTCAGGAGACAGAATAGCGACCGAAGAAGCAAGATGAAGCTGATGGCTGAAGCTATTCTGTAAATTTGGGGAGGAACAACAACAAAAAATGGGTCGAATATCCGCCCACTTCCGGCCGAAACCACGCCCCCCCCCCGACCAGGGGGTGGGGGTTGGGGGTCCGAGTCACAGTATACCCTCTGAAAAAAGGTAGACTACACCACTGGGGAAACACATTAGTGCCAAGGATACTCTCCTCTGATAATATGGACCGTTTCACAGTTGTGGATGAGCTCAGAGTGCAGCATGTCCACATCGTTATTGTTTGTTTTTAGATGTGCTGCTCATTACAATGTAGGAGTTGAGTCTTTTCATTCTGGATGAGAACATTTACGAAGCGATGCAAAGTTTACCTTGCTGTGACTACCTCTTCTTGCTCCCTTAATGCTAGCTCCAAAGTGGGAAGTACTATTGTCTTTTGGGGTTTTGATGTAATATATATATCGGTTTGTGGACTGAGAGAAATAATGTTCTAATGTTGTTTGTTGTTGATGATGTTTTTACATGCCAAAACAGCCTGAGATGTACACATAATAGACACAACCCTAACCCCATTGCTTCCTACAAAGCCTAAAGCCAGTTAAGCCTAATTAATCAGGTGAGGTTTGACTTCACAACCAATAGTAAGTTGAATATCTAAAAATGATACATTATGATACCATGGCAGTCAAGAATAACCGTCCAGCAATGCGATAGAACAGAAGTGCTTTTCTTGTTACCACTTGAGCAGCTTTGTAGCACTTCTTGCACAAAGCATTTTGATGTTGGTTGAGTTTCCGTCTTTGTTGGGCAAAGTAGTTCCACATTTGGCTGTGGGCAAATGGAATTTCAGCTTGCAGAACACATTTGGTGAAAGTATGAACTGTGCAGAAAATGTAATATTAAATTCAAACTTTCACAAGTAGTGTCGAAATGTTGGTTCAATTCAAGCTACTTCCTTCCAGCTGTTTTTGGAAAGTGTCGGGACAGGAGCAGGAAGAACCTGTCATGCCGGCAGCAGCTCCGTGTCTTCTTTTGACAGAGATGTTGGAGAGAGACGGCGTGAAGTTGTCAGGACCGGACCAGTAATTGCTTTCAGTGGGAGCTGTAATGAAATTACCCACAATATGAGTTGGACTCGTTAGTTTTCCTGCAGCTTTTCCACATTTAATCTGACAGACAGGCTGAACGCTGTGCTATAGCTTGGCTGGGAAATGTGCTAAATTTAAAGTCTGGGAAGCCCCATTATAATGATACATGGTGGAAAGTGCTTTCCTCAGATGGCTGATGGTTCCCTCCATAGCCTCACTGGATGACTCATCGCTACTAGTCCAAAGATAAAAGAACTTGAGCACCTTTTTTGTCGTCCAAGAGGCCACACAGCTCCCCCGCAGGACATGTATGACCTTGGCATGTTCTTCTACCATGATGATCGCATACATTTACCCCCGACTCCACCCTCATCTGTACAGTGATCAATATGTCACATTGTCATCATGGCAATTACAACCTCGACAAAATATCACATCCGACATTGACCCCCCCACTTATCCTGACCTTCATTAAAAGTAATTAGATATCTGACTGTCTGAACCTCTGGGCTGTCGATCGACATCAAGGGGCCTTGCACTTGATTACTTATGTATGCAGAGGGAAGAGAATGGTGTCTGGGGAGCAGAGTGCATGCTGGGATGCGTTAGCCCCCTGCAAATGCCTGCTTATCCAATCATGATGAACAGCCTGCCGTGCCCCATGCCTCAGTGACTGTCCTTGGACTCACCTTGAGGAAGTCATGCAACAGTGTGCATGAAAGGCACATCATTGAGATGCAGCTTCAGCTTTGCGTTTTGAAGACGTTTCTCATGTACGATACAGGAGGTCGCACTATAAGTGATTGATGGAGTTTAATATTAAGTCAGCCCTCATGTATAGGAAATGTCCACTCTTAAACACTTATGCACTGGTAAAAAAAAATGCTATTGGCAAGCATCTTGGATTTCTGGACAAACGTAGATGTTATGTCATGTTGAGATATTTCCAGCGCAGCTACAATAGAATGTACTGTATAATAGCAGTTTCCACAATCTGAAACATCAATGGTAAACATCAAAGCAGATGTAAGGAAGATGGTTTTGGTAAATATCATGTTTTAAGGGATTCTTCTTCAGTCGTCGTTTTGCACGTTCAGTGATCATACAGAGCGAAATCCATGGTAGAAGAGAGACAGCCACAAGCTTCTCCATAGTAGCTTCAATACACCACAATGCAAGGCAGCCACAAGACAAGACATCACGATCACTCTCTAAAGCCACTTCTAGACATAAACTCTGGACTATGTCCGTTGAATCAGGTCCGGGCATTCCCCGGATTTACCCTTCCAGGCAAGAGGCATTGTTCTTTCCACACATGGGGAAAATCTCTGGTGTGGAGGAAGGGGGGGGTGAAGTATAAAAAATAATTTTCGGCCCTGGTAAACCTGAAGCAAAGTTTTAACTAAAATAAAAAATTAACTGAATGCAGTGAGTGCATGGAGACTTGTGTGTGAGGACTGGAGGGTGAGGCGGTGGCGCGGCGGGGGCGTGCTTCAGGCTATACCAACTTGATGCTGATAATGCTCGTTGTCACAACAAATGTGCAACAAATCGTTTGCTTGTAAGCACACGTCCACTCACTCGCTCTGGACATGAGTCTGTACCTTCTAAACCACTGGCGTAGCCAGACTTGATTTAGAGGAATATTAAGATAGAACCATATAACCATAACCATCAATGTTTGCTCCTTTTCGCACTTATTATTAGCAGATAGAAGCAGTCAATTAAATTTTACTTTTTGGCAACATGTAAAACCACTTTGGTATCTCAAAAAAGTCTCACCTACTTTTTCCAAAGAGTGTTCTAGTCGGGAAAGAACGCAAGTTTGGTTGGCATGCAGGTTCGTCTACTGCAGAGAGATCTGTAGCGTTAGTGTCCTCTGGCTCTACAAACCACCGGTGTGTTTTTGGCTGCGTCCCCCGCTGTTATTAACGTCATTGTTTCGGCTGCATCATCTTCATCATCGTCTGTCTCTCCACTGTCCACCACCAATACAGGTGCGGGAACGGGTGCACTACAAGCCGCACTTGTTGGGGGAGGGCGACGAGTCATCTTTTTCCTCGTCAATGCAATGCAATTGAAAAAGCTTAAAAGCGAGCTCTGTTTCATGTCTTCTTGATTTGGCGCTGCGGCTGCATTTGTTTACGGTACTTTATTAGACAAGTTTCCCATGATACTCTGGGGCACAGAGGCATAGCGGACATTCGGACACTTACGCATGACAGGCTGTGCATGACAGCTGATGTGTTTTGCAGACAAACAAACAAAACAAAAATATTTTTTCCCCCTTTTCTTTGGGTGTGCCAGCTGCCTGTGTGGGTGGCACCGGCACACCCAGGCACACCCGTAGCTACGCCGTTGTTCTAAAAAAGAGCCGCTCTGCGAGTCACACGGACATAGTGCTTGGGTGGGTAAGGTCCGTGTTCGTGGGAGTGCCATCACAACGGACAATTGTGTCTATAGATACAACCCATCCGAGTGATGTGTGGATATCTTCGAGTTCACACTGCATGTTTAGAAAGGGCTTAACTGTGTGTATAGATTCAGCCCATCTGTTAAGTTAAGTTATCCTTTATTTATCCCCATGGGGAAATTCATCCTCTGCATTTGACCCATCCATACATTTAAAAATATTATGATTGAGGGATACAGAGAAGAGGAGGCGGCGGCGGGGGGGGGGGGGGGGGGGGGGGGAGGGTTTGGGCACATGGTAATAGGGTACATTATGGCCCAGGTTAAAAGGGAAATAAGAAAATATGAAAAGTAATCAAATAGAATGTTGACAGAGACCTGATTTAAGTTTATTTATTTTTGAATTAAATAGGGGTAGGACCAGATAAGCAGAGGCTTCCTTCCTACTCCTTTTCGAACAAATATTGTTATTTCTATTGCAACTTAATATTGTACATTATTGTTTTTCCTTTTTTTGTTTTAAAATGTTTTTAATGTATTGTGTATTATTATTATACTTATTATTTTTTATATTGTCTTTTATGTTAATGTTCGAAATAAACATTCATTCATTCATTCATTCACTCTACTAGGAACCTTCCTAGAACTAGGAGCAGTGGGCAGCCGCAGTGCAGCGCCCGGGGAGATCTGAGTGATGTGTGGATATGTTCATGAGTTCACTGCATGTTTAGAAAGGGCTTAACTGAATTAGAAGTAAACGAGGCAGGTTAAGGGAAAGCGGCGACACCAAAAAAGGAAATTACATCATTTCATCACAAAATACCTGCTGGAATTTGTTGAACATCATACATTGATTATATCTAATTGTAAACACATCCAAGGGTGGATTTTTCCTTTAGCTTAGCAGATCCAAGGCAGCATAAAGAATGTCAGATTTAAAGTGTATTAGACATTCATTATTCATGTTTGGTGTGGGTGAATAAATAGGACTCCGGCAAGCATTACTGTAGATGGATGTGCAGGAAGATCAACATCAACCCATACAACTACAAAATTCTTCCAATAAGATAACGCATTAAGAATTAGAACAGCTTTTTTGGTAACTTTTTATTTTGTCAGATTTTCAAGTTACAAACATACAGTTCAGACAAACATACAGTACATACAAGCAAAACAAAAAACGAATGGGGCGGAGAACATGAGGTCTTGTCTGGAGAGAGTGCATTTTACAGTCTTTCAACATTGATGCTTAATGTAAGAAAAAATTAATTAATTAATGAAGAAAAAAAGAATTAATGAAGAAAAAAAGAATGAAACTCTAATCGGTGTCTTAATTCCCGTGAGTCCCATTTTAGCCAATAGTTTTCCCCTTTTGCTTTGTGGAGGCAGAGGGTGAAGAAGGTCATCTTTTTCATGGGGTGTATACTGTATGTTTGACAAGTCCTGTAAAAAGCTCTAGAGTAGGGGGGTTTCTCTGAAGCCAGCATTTGGTGATAGCTTTTTTTACATGCGGTCAAGAGGATTTTCAGGAGATGGGTGTCACTTTTACATAAACCTTCAGGCATAACTCCCTGGAACAGGGAGAAAAAGGACGTCTCAAGGTCAAAACCCAGGATCTTAGACATTAAACGTCCCATAGCTCCCAAAAAGGTTGAATACTTGGACCAAAATATGTGGGCATGGTCCACCTGCATTGACCCACACTCCCTCCAGCAATGATGTTTGGACCTGCTGAATTTGGATTTTTGCTTTTGTGTTAAAAAAAGTGAATCGGGCTCTTCCAACTAAAATCTCTCCAGGTCAGTGAGTTAGTGACAGAGCAGAGCACTGAGTTTCCCAGTCTTTTTCCCAGCAATGTCTCACATAGTCTGTTGAGTTTTTGGTAATTGAAGTAATAGCAAGTAATAGCAATATAATTGGCTAAGGTTCTCCAAACTATCAATCTCCCCATTGGACATAACTCTGCAGAGAGCTGTAATGCCCTGCCGGGTCCACTGCCTGTAGTGTGGTCATTCAATGCTGGTATGAAGTGTGAGTTGTAAGCTGGCCAACTCGGTACTTTTATCTCTATGAAGCTGGAATCGCTTGACCACCTCCATCCATATCTTAATTGAAAGACCAACTCTGTAATTGAAGTATTTCTTTCACCCTGTCAAGACATCCCAGAACCGACTGGAGGATTCAATGTTTTTCCATAAGAATTAGAACAGCTTTTGAGATTTTGAAATTGATTTGAACTGACATCAGAAAGATGTTTAGGTCCCTATTTCACGATGCAGGTAGCTGGTGTGGACTTACAGTCATCTCTAACATTTTGGCGCCATCATACACAGGTTCCGAATGTTGGTGCAGGCCACCGTATACACATCTACTCAACGTCAAAATGCTGAATATAGCCACACATGCAGGATCCTTGGCCCTAATGAGCAGAGAGAGTGGAGGAGAGTCGATGTGAGGCTGCATGAACAATGTGGATCTCATCAGTCTCATGGCTACTAGTGATGTCCAAGATAGTGTGGATCTACATCACCCCGGTGAAACTCTGCAGACGGCAGCAGCATTTTGATGCAGCCAGACCAGTGGGCTGCGGGCCGCCTGGCACATAGGAAGTGACAGCATCAGTAATAGAGCCTGAGGACTGCTAAACTCTGCAGGAAAGTGATGAGGGAAATCCTTTTTGCTGAGACAGGCAAGAGGGAGGTATCGGATGTCACGGGACACATTAATTGTAGTGGATCTTCGTGAGCCTCAGCGAGTATGGAGTACGCTTGGGCTGATCTTCGATAATATAGAATATTTTCAAAATATCTTGTCAATCTCTTGTTCTTGGCAATTATTTTGCACAGTTTGAGTTTTGCACAGTCTGCCCTGCTGCCGAGTCCAACCGTGAGGGTAGATTAAGATTAAACCGGACGGACAAATGTGTGTGGCATGCACACACGTGCACGGCGGCCAGTACACACACACATACTGTATGCTTTGGAGGCGGCGTGAAATTTGTCCGTGTTTGACCCATCCTGGCTCGTCGTCCTCCATGGTTTAGGCCAGGAGCGGTGGGCAGCTGCAGTGAAGCACCCGGGGACCAACCATGTTTTTAGTGGGGGTTATATATGGAGGAACCCCAGAGGAGCACGGGGAGAACATGCAAACTCTACACAGGAAGTCCCTTTTTGACGAGATAGCCCCACCTGTGCAGTAGGCACTGAAGACATGGGCGGAAGCGGCAGCAGAAGATGACCATTAAGCAGAAGGGGGCCGTTATGGAAAACAAAAGCTGAGGCTAGCCAAATTAGTATGTCCATAGCGTGTGCTGGGGATGAGCAGTTGAGATGTGGGAAAATAACCCAAAACCCAATCTGGGAACCCATCGGTTAAACAAACAAACAAAAAGTTCTAACCTTTGGGGGCAGGCTCGTTTCAATGTCTGAATAAACGGAACTCAAGGAGCTCTGTCGGCACCGGAAGAAAATACATTTCCGCTCCCTGCAAGCTCTGCCATTGGCTCCAACCAGCGACCAGCTGTGACCATTTATGGATTTTATTTCTGCTCCCTGCGTGTCGCTCTCATACTGTATCCCTCCGTCGCTATGAAACAACAATAACAACTCTAGCTCGTTGCTAGTAGCAACCTGCTACATGCTGAAAATGGTCAGTTTGACTACACACTCATAGGGGTGTCAAAATAAATCGTTTAATCTATGCATCGTGATGCGGAGGTGTCGCGATGCAGAATTGGATTGACAGATCGCTGAATCATTTATGTTCCTATTGATGTTAGGTCCTATCCGTAAGTTCTAACTATTACTAACACCGGTGGCCGTTAGAGTAACTGCAGGCAGCGTGTGGACGAGCTGACGCGCGGGCACCATACTCGCACGCGCACAGAGAGCCTGGTGACGCGAGGTTAGGCAACAGCAGACTGTGTTGGTTGCTTTGTAACGTTAACTCATAAAAGTCACTTGAAAACGGCAGCCTGGACAATTTATCGGTCAGATCAACCTCGAGATGCCCAGGAAGGATTCTGGATGAATTATCGGACGTTATTGTGGCATGTTTGGTCGTGTTTTGGCTTGCATTGGCAGTGGGGAAATTGATAAGGATATTCACGTTGGCGTGGGTCAGGAACTACCCTGCTTTCCCTGTATTATACGCACCGTCTAATGTCTGGTGTTGACCAAACTGAACAGTCAAACAATGTTCCATAAGCATGACAGTAACGTTAGGTATATTTACGACTGTTACATTCATTATCCACACAAGATGGTAATGTTATTAGTGGAGCTGGGTGGTAATTTCTATAAATGTAAATCTGTAAATCAATATTAGTTAGCCGCGATTACCATCAAGCTAATGTTATAATAATGGGCAGTCTCACTGCAGTCAGCCTGCTCCCCCCGATACCGTCTAATACCTGGCGTTGATGTGAGCTAGACACAACCAAACTAAATAGTCACACAATGTTCCATAAGCATAACAGTAGTAACGTTAGGCATATGTACGACTGTTGCATTCATTATCAACGCAAGACGATAACGATATTAGTGGGGCTTGGTGATCATTTCTCTAAATGTAAATCTATTACCTATCTACCTATCTATTACCTATTATACCTGTATAATATTGAAGTGTGCCTTGTTACGCGTTCAAAACAGTAATAATGTTTCATGTTTCATGTTGCAAATCTGAGTATTTTTAGAAACCATTACTGCCGGCTGCATGTATGTATTGTTTGTGTGTAATTGTATTGTATGTAGGTATGTCCACGTATGTCCTGTTTGTTTTGGGGACTACGGATGGAAATTAGCCTCGTTCCATGGGCAACGTGTTCGAGCCTCGTGCTCAATCCGGCAATTTTTACACTCTGATTATGTTCTTTGTGTCCATTAATTTTGCACTGTCCCGTCTAAATAAACAAATCAAATGTCAAATATTAGTTAGCCGCGTATAGCATCAAGCTAACGTTATAATATTAGGCAGTCTCACCACCGCAGCTAACTGCAGTCAGTCAAATAATGTTCCATGACCAT
Organism: Poromitra crassiceps; assembly: GCF_964638095.1. Lineage (NCBI taxonomy): Eukaryota > Metazoa > Chordata > Actinopteri > Beryciformes > Melamphaidae > Poromitra > Poromitra crassiceps. The sequence goes on along the minus strand of NC_139623.1, from coordinate 100,193,945 downwards.
AAGCATAACGGTAGTAATGTTAGGCATATTTGCGACTGTTGCATTACTTCACACAAGACGGTAATGTTATTAGTGGAGTTTCTGACCAGGTGGTAAATCCATTATCAAGCAGCTAACGTTATCGGCCAAAACATTACAGCAGCTACAACCAACAAAGGTCCCTCCATGAACCGAAAACACAGCCCGACTCTAGTTTCCCCCCTATGTCACTCAGTCATATTGCTGCTGTCTGGCCAGACGGGCTTCACTAGATAAATATTTATTTCTTTTTGTGTGGAGTTTTTGCTGGCAGCTAGCCACGAATGTAACATTAGCCACTTCCTGTTAGCCATCTTCTTCATTGGTATTTCCACCGGAGCCATGAGGATAAGAGCAGGCTCGTGAACGCGCAGAATGTCACATCCGCCAAATTTGCCGGGAAAGTATAACCTGCGACCGGCATGAAAATCCTGCAATATCTTTGCAATGGGTGAACGCAGAGTTATGGAACGGCGCATTCACTTATTGGTAATAGAAAACACTTTGTGAATGTTTATTTTCCAGCCAAATTTATGGATAGGACCTTTAAATTTATGTTGACATTCAGATTTTAAAGCACTTTTTAAGTTTTTTTTTTTTTTATATCTGACTGCTTGTGATTGAAAAAGTAGCCATGTGCAGTAATAGTATAGAAAATTGAGGATGTGATACTTGGAGCTGCAATAATTTGAGCTGTATCGAGATGCATCGTGATGCATCGTGGAATCGAGTCGTTGACAGATTAATCGTAATCGAATCATGAGGCCAGTGAAGATTCACAGCCCTACACACTCAGTCATGTCCACTCCATTTTAATCGGGTAAAGCGCAGCATGCGAGCCTGCCCCCTGCGAGCCTGCCCCCTGGCGGACATGATCTCTGTTATACGGATGGAGAGACTCAGGTACCTGAGGACCAACTCACTTGGGAGATTTCTAGTCGTTTGGGACCCATTTTTCACCTACCTCGATGAGGTCGGGGGTGATGAGTGATTTGCCCGGCTGGTCTCCCATAGACCCCCTTGTGCAGGATCCCATGCATTTTATATATATATATATATATATATATATATATATATATTTCCAAGCACCTTCACCACGCTGTAATATTGGAGGGTGTGTGTTTTTCTGTTGTTGTCGTTATAGCCAGGCCGGAGACCTCTCCAACGCCATTTTCCAGCTTGTTAACACAATATCTCAGGAATGCCTTGACGGAATTTCATCAAATTTGCCTCAAACATCAACTTAGACTCAAGGATGATCTGATTAGATTTTGGTGGTCAAAGGTCAAAGGTCAAGGTCATTGTGACCTCTCGAATGCATTTTCCAGCTTGTTAACGCGATATCTCAGGAATGCCTTGACGGAATTTCATCAAATTTTCCTCAAATATCGACTTGGACTCAAGGATGAACCGATTAGATTTTGGTGGTCAGAGGTCAAAGGCCAAGGTCACTGTGACCTCTCGAACGCCATTTTCAAGCCTGTTAACGCGATATCTCAGGAATGCCTTGACGGAATTTCATCAAATTTGCCTCAAACATCGACTTGGACTCAAGCATGAACTGATTAGATTTTGGTGGTCAAAGGTCAAGGTCACTGTGACCTCTCGAATGCCATTTTCAAGCTTGTTAACGCGATATCTCAGGAATGCCTTGACAGAGTTTCGTCAAATTTGCCTCAAACATCGACTTAGACTCAAGGCTGAACTGATTAGATTTTCGTGGTCAAAGGTCAAGGTCACTGTGACCTCACGAATGCCATTCCCAAGTTCGTTAAAGTGATATCTCAAGAACGGCTTGATGGAATTTCTTCCAATTTGCCTCAAACATTAACTTGGACGCAAGGATGAACTGATTCCATTTTAGTTATCAAAGGTCAAGGTCACTGTGACCTTTTGAATGCCATTTTCAACCTTGTTAATGTGATATCACAGGAATGTCTTGATGGAATTTCTTCGAATTTGCCTCAAACGTCCACTTGGACTCAAGGATGAACTGATTACATTTTGGTGGTCAAAGTTCAAGGTCACTGTGACCTCACACACCCAATTTCCAAGCTCTGTAATGCAACATCTCAGGAGAGCCTTGACGGAATTTCTTCCAATTTGCCTCAAATGGCGATTTGGACTTAAGAATGAACTAATGGCGGAGGCATAAGTCCGCGTTGCGGTCGTTCTAGTTTTGGGTTGTTTTTTTTTTTTTTTTTTTTTTATCTCAGTTTATTTGTCCTTGTGTGTCAGCGTAAAAAAAAAAGAGGGAGAAAAGATAATTGTACATTCTAAGCTGCATATCACTGTTAATTAAAAAAATATATATATGATATTGACTATGTACCAATGTGGACTGTACTCTGCCCTGCAATAAAAAATATATATAATAAAAACAATACTGTGATAGAGAAATACAGGCAAAACATTATTTACTTAGTCTACAGCCGACTAATTATTTTATTCTCATTTTGTTTACTTTGATTTCATGACATGCTATGGTCGATAATATCGACTATTGCGATATTTGGACGGGACTGCATCACAATATTACATTTTGGATATCGCCCAAGCCTAGTATGGAGGAGAGGGTCTCAAATGTTTCACTGCCTATGTGCACCAGAACATACAGTAAACCCACATGTTCAGATATGATGAGAAACTCTAAATGACGTGCGAAGTAGGGCTGTCAAAATTGCCCCAAAATCGTATTTGAATATTCCCTCTAAGCAAATAATATTTGTTTGAATATATTTGAATACTAAAAAAATATATATATAAGATTATTTTTTTGTGTGTGTGCGTGCGTGCGTTCGTGCGTGTCCTTGTGGCAAAGCAAACCAATACAACCAGAGAGCTTATATATATATATGAACATAAACATTTTTCTTCCAACATAAACATTGTTTCCATATTTATTCAGTCAGTACTAATACAGTAGTAGCCTACTAGTAGTAGCCTTGTAATGTTTTTAAATAACCAGGCAAACCATGTATGTTTTTATGTTGCCCTCTTGGCCATTTTTACCTGGTTAAATGTAACAAAAAAACATAACTTAAAAAAAATATATACGGTATACAAATATTAATTTTCATATTCGAATATTCTTTTAATCTTTATATTCAAATATAAATTCAAATATATATTCAAATATAGAATATTCTTTAACAGCCCTAATGCAAAGTGCTGTATGGATCACAGGAGTGACATGTTATTATTCCGTCTTATTGTTGGTTGAGATTAAACGTTGGACAAGGGTGTCTGATTCGTCTTTGATATGGCCTCAGGTCAGCTCCTCTGTATTATGAAAGCATTATGAAAAGCATTGTTCACTCGTCGTACTTCTCTTATTGATTGAAGGCAGTGGGTTTTGACTGACTTGACCACTCCATTGATTCCGCAGGCTATTAAGAGAGAGCTTGTGAATTTGGTGTGGAGATGAAAGGCGTGCTGGTCGATGACCAGTGGCCTACCCATAAATCATAGCTCTCGGCCTCTTGCTGCGCTCTGAGATGCAGACCACCCGCTGAGCGTTAGAGCCAGCAGACTGAACAGGCTCACCATGGTGTCATGTACATGGTCAGTCAGTCAGCTCAGCTGTCAGTGTGAAGGTGGACTCTGCAGTTGAAAAGAGAGAAAAAGGCAATGCTGATGTTTTTGAATGTTTGTCTGCTGCTACATAATTAGCTTTGCTGTTTGTTAATTTATTACTGCTTTCTGCTATTGTTGTTGTTGTGGCTTTCCTGTGCTTGATTGCTACACCAAAGAAGTTCCATTGATAAGAACTGAAGGCTAACGGGTCGTTCCATTGCAACCATGGACTGTATATATAATTTGGACAATAGAGCTGGGTATTGGTTCAAATTTCAAGAATCGATTCGATTCCGATTCACAAGGTTGCGAATCGATTAATTTCGATTCGATCAATTTCAATATTGATTTGGTTAGTGATACCAAAACGTGTTTTTTGAGCTGTACCCTGAATTACATGACTGTCCAGTTATGTAACACAGGGGTTCCCAACCAGCCAAGTAGATACATGGGGAAAAAAAGTTGCAGACCTGTTGTCAATTTTAATGGTTTTAGTTACACATATATTTAATCACCAGGTGGTGACAAAGGGTAAATAACAGCCTTTTCATCTGTCAATAAAGACACTTTCACAATTATGCACAGTGATTTGATTTCAGCCTATATAATTTTTAAAAGTAGATATTAATGATCAAACATTTCCATTCATGTAGCCTACATGATTTTTTTTGTTTTAACTACAAACATAAATAAACGTCAACTTGAAACTATGTTTCAACTACCACACACAGCATAATATTTTAGCCTGTTTATTAATAAAAAATAAAAAAAATCGATCTCTGGACATATGAATCGATAATCGAGGATTAAAATAAAAGTCGATTAAAAATCGGAGAATCTATTTTTTGAACCCAGCCCTATTGGATAATGTGAGCTGATTGGGTTTTGATACGAGAAAATTAGTCTTGAATTTCCCGCTTCCTGATCATCCTTGATTGGTTTAATGGATTAATGCTACACGGAAGTACGGGGAGAGGGGGCGGCTGCCGGGGGAGTGTCCGAATTTGTCTCCCAGGCTTGAACCAGGCTTGAACTGACTGCCATCTTGTTGTTCGCTTCTGGTTGCTAGCTTGCTAGCTCGCTAGCTGGCTGGTTGCAATGGTGAAATGGTCCAGAAAAACAAAATATATAATAACTTTTAGCCTGAAGGTATGGCCGAGTAGCAGTCCAGCCAGCCGACCAGCGTCTTGTCCGGGGCTTGGCCAAGAGTCCGTGGTGTGAGCCTCCAGCCTGCTAGCTGCTGCTAAGCCTCCACAAGGTAAACTGCTATTATACTTATTATATCTATGGGTAAACTCTAAACTTTATAACTGAGGTGGATTTGATCGCGCACTTGGTGCTCTGCTATGTTGGACTGTTTGAGTCATGCTCATGTTTGTAAGCTAACGCTAGCTCGAGCTAGCTCGTGCTAACGTAAACATGCGAGCAAGGTGGCACCGTTGCTATGACTGTAACCGAAATTTGGTGGCGTTAATGTTATAGTGATTAATATAACACGGTGTCGTTTGTTTCTTCAAGGGATGACCGCCGGAGTACCATGGAGCAGGAGCAGCAAAACACAACAGAGGCACAATGCCCCCAAAGTATTTGTGAAAATTAACTCATTGAGTGCCATGGACGAGTATGTTCGTCAATTGGTTTAGTAACGTAGAGTGCCAAGGACGAGTATGTTCGTCAATTGCGTTTTTTGACGGTGGGACGTGCATCAAAGCCAGATCCATCTCCTGTGAAAGTATGGTGGCTGTTGAATGTGTAAAAGCTATTTTAGGGACCCATTAGGTGGCGACAGTGCTCTCCAGATTACAGAAAGGCGAGGAAAAAAGAGAGAAGAAGTAATGGGGAAACGGAAATCGCATCGATATGCGTGAAGCATAACGTTAGCTGTGCCTGTGAACAGCAGTCATCTGCTGCCACAATTGAGCCCCATCCGTGTCCGCTGCGATAGCGACTCCATATGATTTAGTTGCCGACACCAGCCTCTTTCTGAAAAGTTACATTATTCTCAGCTGGGAGCGGGCGACAGGCTGTGAAAAAGCGGGGTGCAGCGGACTTTTCAGTGCAGAGCAAACGCACTCGCAGCAGAGCCCCAGAGAGACACTCCCACTCGGACTCCACTCGGAGGAGGAGGAGGAGGGGGGTGGGGCACGCAGGGCACTACAGCATACAACCATTGACACAGACCCAGGCAGCAGCAGGCTGATGCACAGAGACAGGCAAGCAAGCTAGAATAGGCTATCTGATGCCCACCAGCAGTAAATCAAGACCAGCAAGAAGGTGTAGGGTCTGCGCACGCAGGGGCCAGCGCTGCTGGTTGCAGCTAAAAAATATTATTTGGCCAAACAAAATTCCTTTGTTTTCACTCTTTTATTGAAGGAAATTATTTTTGAGGTGTCACATTAGAAAATATTAGCTTCAGAGTCAATGATGTGCTTGAAATGCTTCCTTTCACAAAAGGCTGAATATCTCAGATTCTAAATTGAAACGTGTCTTTTTGCTCAAAACAACCTATCTTCTCCGGCTCATAACTAAAGAACGGAAAATGGTATCAATAAACTTTTTTTTGCAGATGATAGATGAGAGTCTCATCGTTCTTTGTGCGTGTTCGGTGTTTACATAGTAATATCACACAATATTCTGTGGGCCTCGAGAAATCACTGAAAACGCTCTGAAACTCTGGCACTGGGAGCGTCCGTTCTCCAAAAGTGGCTGGCACTCAATGAGTTAACGTTTTAAATGTTGTAACAGTAATACCCCTGTGCATGACTCATTATTTAATTTTCTGCTCTCCTGAGATTATAATGGTAAGTTAACGTTAACATATTACTGTGAGAATATTGCTGATCATCAGTTTAACTATGTTCAACCTAGGATATTGCAATAACACAAGCCAAATGCTGACCATAGACTTTATATACTGTAATACTGACAGATTTGAGACTTTGAGAGATTTGCTGTATCTATTTTGCTGTATCTGCCAGTGTGCTTTTGTCAATAAACCAACAAAGATAACCTTGTTGTGTAGGCTATGTACTAAGGTAAATCATGTACCCGAATGTACCGCAAATATCACAGAACGAGCCCATTAGTTGTCTGGTCAGAGCAGGCAGGTTGGATAATAAGATGTGATATAAAGATTGTTGATGTGAAGTGAACCAGCTTGGACCAGATGACGAGAGGAAGAAGAATGTGAAGATGGAGAACCAACCGACTGCTTCAACTCAATGAATGCTTTATATTTATTGAAATATGGTTATCTGTAACAATTCGGCATACATTACATAGGCTACACCATGCAACATATTTCGATATAATTCAAACTTTAAGAATGGTTCCTTTCCCACCATGGTGGGCTGGACTGCTGTGAAATGGTTATATTTGTGTCAAGTGTTGCTTGGTGGATTATCTACTGCAGGGGTGCCCAACCTTTTTTGACCCAAGATCTACTTTTCAAGTAGCCAGCCTCCCGAGATCTACCAGTCCAGTTTCAACATCGCAAACGCACACACATCGTTTCCAGCCTGCAGTAACTAACCTCACAACACTTTCACTTGGTTGTCCCACAACCACTTGACATTAGGGCTGTGAATCTTCACTGGCCTCACGATTCGATTCGATTACGATTCAGAGGGCTACGATTCGATTCGATTACCATTATCGATGCATCTCGATGCATCTTAAATCGATGCATCACTTTTTTTCCCCAATACATGATTTATTTTTTCTCACTTTCTTTTTTCTCACTGTGTGGCTACTTTTAAAATAAAAATGCATTTGGAATTGCATTGTATTATGATCCATAATTAAAATAAACAACTGCATGTACTTCCATTATATTTTTATTTGATTATAAAAAAAAAAATATATATATATATATATATATATATATATATATATATATATATATATATAATCGATTTTTGACGCGATCGACCTGGGGTCAGTCTGCGGTCGACCAGTAGACCGCGATCGACTGGTTGGGCACCCCTGATCTACTGTATATACAGTATATGCCTAATTTACCAGAAGACATATTCGTGCAATATTCGTATATTCGTGCATTCTTATGCTATGTTGAGTTCTATCGATCCGATAAAGTATGTTTTCCAATACTCAGGTTCCTGAGGACCAATTCACTTTTCTACCATCTGAGACACATTTATGGCCTACTTGGACGAGGTTAGGCGCAACTGATCTCTCGTCGACTCCTTCTGGATTCTATATATCGTGGTAGCACCTCACTATGATGTTGTAATGTTATGTGTATGCTTTTTATTTCTTTTCCTTTCCTGTGACTGAGCTTGTTTGTCTTTTGTTTTTGTTTTTTTGTTCTTGTGTGTCTTTATTGCATATAAAAAATTAAAAATAAAATATATAACAAAAAAGTATGTTTTCCAATAATCGACACATTGCTGAGCTTGGCGGATGCCTCAAGACAAGTGTGTATCAGCCATGGACTGTATGTATCAGCTTTAAATGTCCAATACCATACAGAAGAGCAGATTGAACAAACGACCAACAGCATTCAAGTCTGCAAAAACTTGTGATGTTATGTCACGTTACATAAGTTGTAGTAGTGACCCTACTGTATAACATGGGCAGACCATTTATGTAACGTTACGTTACATATACATACCGTTAGATAACGTTAAATGGTCCGCCATGTTATGAGCGTCACTTTACATGTATTTTATCTATACAGTTACCTGTGTCTACTAACATTAACAAAATATCATAAAGTAATACTATTTTCTGATAGTTTGCTAAACTGCTACTTGCTGTCTGCTAGTCTTGGTTGCTAGGTTGCTAACAAATTTTTTCTTCTTGTTGCATGATGCAGACTAGATGCCTTGCGCCACATTGCTGCCTCTACCTGTCGGAAGTATTACTGTTCTTATTTATCCGATGTATATCGTCTATTTTCCTCGAAATGGGGCTATAATTTAGAAAACGGTGGGCGTGAGAGGCGAGCATGAAAAAGACTTGAAATTGTTTTTTCACACCATAAACTCATTTGGAAAGTGTTTATTTAAGACATAGCTCGAGAGAGAAGTTGGCTCGTTTCCCATAGAGTTGAATGCATGTTCTTGGGGAATGCTATACAAACTGCACCCCCCACTGGCCATTTGAAAGAATGCAATTTCCGCATAGGCTTCAAACAGAGGGAGGCTGAATTTGGGCACTGATTGCAACAAGGGGGGCATGAAATTTCTTGGCAACACTTGCCCGGCCTACTCTGCCTCTGATTGGCTGTTGGTTCTGTGCTGTTGTCCCATTGGCACAATGATGCATTTTTCAGGCCAAAATGGCAGCAGCGCAGTTGTCAAAAAAGCACCAGAACTTCGTCGCTTGCCTTCTCTGCTCTTTGGCTACACTCCTGCTCACTGTTGGCAGTATCAATAAGACAAGTCCACAGCAAATGGTATACCGTTATGGCCCAGAACGGCCCAACATAATGGTAAAGTCAATTTCAGCCAATCAAGGGGATTTAGGAGCATACATGGTCATACAGACTAATAATGTATAAAAATATCCTGTTTATGTTTTTTGTTTTTTTAACACATTCACTGCCACCAGTTTTTTTTTTACTGTAGGTAGCTTCTGCCAAGGTTTTTTTTTTGAGGATTCTGGCTCATCTTTCAAGAGCCGAGGATTATTTTCTGCTAGTATTTTGTGAACACAAAATATCTCAAAAGAACTAATAGAATGTGTGCTTTCTCTGTCTAAAAGAGTTAGTTTGTAGAGTTAGTAGTTATGTAGGAATTAGCAGTTGAATACAGCATGGTTTCAGCGTCTGAAAATTTAAGCTGAGATAAATGGCTTTTTGTGAAATTCGATAGAACAGTCACTTTAACCATTTATTTTTGGCATCAGTAAGACGTCAGACATCTAAACAATAGTTTTGAACAGTAATTTCCTCCATAACAGCAGGAAACCCCCCTCTCCTTCAAACTCCTCCCTCCGTGTGTGTTGTCCTCTTCCCTCCGTGGCTGCAGCGGGTGTGTGACAAGCAAGTTGCTGTCTGTGCTGCCTGGCTGCCCCTCGTCGGGCGAGTCTGGATGGGCTCGCTCGTTTCTTGGGGTTTCGGTTGAGAGCTTTGATGAAGCTTTTGCGATTCTGGTCTTATTTATGCTGCGTGTTTCAAAGTGTGTTGCACCCATAATCTATTATGCAAATTTGCAATCCCCCCCGCCAGCTCCCTGCGCGAAAGCGAAAGCGTTTTCGCCAATCCATTTTCATGAGAATGGCTTCCTCACGCGGCTGTTTTTGCTTGGCTTTCTCTCGTCTGGAGAGCACTGTCGCCACTTAGTGGGTCGGTAAAATAGATTATACACATTCAATACCTCCCATATTTTAATAGGAGATGTAAAAGGGGTTGATCGACGTCCCACCGTCAAAAAAAAAAAAAAAAATTTGGGACGAGATATCTCGTCCACGGCAGTCAACCGTTGATTTCTGCTTGACGAGATATCTCGTCCACGGCAGTGAACGTGTTAACATATAAAAAGTTGCATATTGTAGCTTTGAGGGTCCTTTATTTGCCTTTATCTGCTTTTACACGTGCAACTGAACGAAAGGGTCTCAATGTCAGTCTGCAGTGGGTACAACACAGAAAAACCGCTATATAAACACATACCCCTGGAGTCCCTAATCAGTTGAAACCTATTGCTTCAGGTTATCAGATCAATGTACAGAGGTTGAATGTCACCTAGTGAAATTAGTGAAAGTGAGCCTGTGGGCCACGGGCACCAGCTAATGAAATTTTGATGCGGCTGTATTTGGAACTATATTTTTCAGGATTACATTCCAGTCTCCGTTTCCCACTTCAAAGGAGAGCTTTCACCACTGCTGGGGGTGGCAAGTCTAGCTGCACCACTTCCATGATAGTTGGGTTCCAAACCATTTTGTGTTGTAGTCCCCCCCCCTCCTCTTCCTTCTATCATTCAGAGGCTTTCAAATTATCACTTCTAATCATACCTCCTTTATTTTCTACCCTTTTTCCAAATTCACTCTGTTAATCTATGAATTGAGGTATGTGACGAGTTTGTGTATGGCTTCCTCCATCAGATGAGATTAGAGCTTTCATCACGTATGGCCAGATGATAAAATAACTTTTATTTTTTTTATTTTTTTACCACTGCCAGATCTCTATTTGGAAATGGCTCTGGATTCATGGCAGACAGCAGTGACAACTTAACTTTATATGTTTTACCCCAGAATAAACATTTGATTGGCTGTCTGTTTGACTCTATTAATATTTCTGCTGCACTTAATGTGTAGATCTGGTGTCTTCCCTCCTACCATCTCCCCAAAACATTGACTGTATATAAATATGGATGACGCGTCCTCCCTTCCTACAGATATGGAAAAATGAAGCCAAAATATCTAATTTCAACGAGCTGCCATCTTGCTTGTGATGTAGAGTAAGGCTGAGGCCCCTCAGCCGTGCCGCCGTCTGGCGAAGGTTTGAGAGTGGCTGTCACAGCTCTCAATCAGCCATTTTGATATCGTCAAATAATGATTTAAAAGCAAACTTAAAAGAAAGATTAGCACATCGACATGATGTGCTAATCATGTTAATTAATTAGCACATCGACATGATAAGAAGTATCTAAAATGATCAAAACAGTCTTTGGGATTTTTTGAGTGTATACTTGCAATCGGCCATGATAGGGCCAGGATGACCACGCCCCAAACTCATAGTGTTTTCTTATTTAACTACGACCATACCCAATCTCTAATCAATTTGTTGTGCTTGCCTAACCCTAACATTTTAAAATAAGAAAAATGCTTGTTAAAAATGTGTGTGACTTGCACACCCTGCACTGAACATTTTCAACCCCTAACCCTAACCTTAACCACATTCCTTTACTTGCCGCATGTTTTCAGGAAGAAGCAGTTGCCGCGACCAATCAAATGAGTTTGGGGCGTGGTCATCCCCAAGTCCCGACCCTATCATAGGAATAAAACAAGCTCTCCTCCTGTACGCTAACATAGAGTGGCCAGGATTTAATACCTACACTGCAGCCAGCCACAAGGGGGCAATTGAGATGTTTTGGCTTCACTTTTGAGGAGCTGTCATAGAGTCTATGCCCCAAACGCACAGGAATCTCACCTGATTGGTTGCATATTTTAGTGCACACAAGTGAGTCACCTCCCTGTGTGAGTGGATTGTTTAAGTGGATTGAATCATATTCATTGCACTCTCATTGTGGTCAGTGGCATGTTAGGACATAGTGATAAGCACCCTGTGTGTTGCATTCAAGTGTATAATTATGAGTCTGCATTTCCATTTGTCCTTCCCTTTCTCTATCCATTCCCTCTCTTGCTGTCCCTGTGTCTCTCTTTCACTCTTCTCCTTCTCTTGCTGGAGGCTTTGTGGCTTAGCTAGGTGTAGCAGCTGGTGCCCCAGGAGATCAATGACCTGCGGTGAACAGCGAGGAAGAGTCAAATTAACCTTTTATTTCATTACTCAAGTTGAAACACCAGCAGCGGCAGCAGTTCTCAATGTCATCCAGAGGGTAAATGCTGTTCAACCAAGGGGAAACAACAAAAACATCAACAGTGACATCACAGCACAGAGACGAGCACTTAAATTTACATTACCAGCGCTGGAAGCAAAGCTGGTGGTGATTAGTTTAACGCTGCTATGTATTTTATACTACTGATTATTTATACGGTATGCTGCTTATCTCTCTCTCCTGCTTTTTCTCTCTTTACAATATCTCTATGGTACAGTGGTATCATGTTATGCAAACAGACTGTGCCATCAGTAGCCGGAAAGCAGTAGTGAGAGCACCTCCGGGTGGCTTGATGTGTTTGTTAAGCATGGTAATTCGTTTGTGTGGAGGATGTCGTGTGTGCCTGCGTGCGTGCGTGCGTGCGTGCGTGCGTGTGTGTGTGTGTGTGTGCGCGAAACTGTAACTGTGCAAAGTCTGTGTCTGGGCTTTCATTCTCACAGATCAAATCATTGCATATCTTAGGCTATAAGGACAGATTAGGAAGGGGGGAAAACACAGTGAGTTCCGACAAAATAGCTTCAAACAGCCGGCAGTTGGGAGGAGTCAGATATGCAGCGTGTACTGTACGGCTATCTCCCACTGGCATTGCATCTTACTCAATTTGCTGACTGCTGTGACATTTTTGTGATCATGAAAAAGCGCAAAAAGGAACGGCTGAATTTAATGTTGCAGTGTCTCTGCATTTTTTTTGATTCATGTGTTCTGAGCTCATCCTTATCTGACAGGAACCATTTAAATATGAATTCGTTCACATTCTGTCTTGTCCTGAATTGACCATTTTTCCAACAGGGGTTTGACATTCCATGTCTCTGTGATGTATTGGGAGGAGATGGATTGGAGTCTCTGAGCACTATAAAAGACAAGACCACAACCTTTCAGTCAGGGAGAGGTGGAGCCATGCTAAGACGCTGACCCTGATTTATGACTTCCAAACAGATAAGAGCTGTAAATGTTCAATGCAATTTCTCAAGGTATTATACAATCATGAAAAAACACACCTTGCCTTTCTGAAGAAACTCCAGTGTTGGAAATGTGACTTTTGATGCTACACTATTATGTCAAAATGAGATGCATTGAATACTGAGTAAAAGTCTCATTTTCTTTTCTGATTTCCCCCCCATTTTCTCCCCAATTGTACTTGGCCAATTTCCCCCTGCTGCCCCGGTCGCTGCTCCACCCCCACTGCCGATCTGGGGAGAGCTAGACTAGTACGGTGCTTCCTCCGACACATGCACAGTTGCCAGCTGCTTCTTTTCACCCGACAGCCGGGAGCTTCACCGGCAGGACGTAGCATGTGGGAGGATCACACTATTCCCACCAGTTCTCTTCTGCCTCGAACAGGCGCCCCGACCGACCAGAGGAGGTGCTAGTTCAGCGACCAGGACACATACCCTTAATCCGGCTTCCCACCCGCAGACACAGCCAATCATGCCTGTATGGATGCCCGACCAAGCCGGAGGTAACACGGGGGCGCGAACCTGTGACCCTCATGTTGGTAGGCAGGGAATCTACTGCTACACTACCCAGACGCCCGTAAAATAGTGTCATGATAAAGCTTCCCATGTTGCTCTCTTGAACCATGTGACTGTGCAGATGGCTGCTTGCGTCAGTGAAGGGAACCTACTACTAACACCCGCTCTTCCAGTTCCACTGTAAAGTCTCAAGTTGCAGGCACTGGAAGGGTTGTGCAGAAATCAAAGCAATGAGACATTTGCACAGTGAGTAGGGGTTTTACAATGGAGGGAAGAAGTTACCAGTTCTGTTCATTTTGCACAAGGTTCGCAGGAAGGCTAAGGTAGCGGCGCGTCAACGACACCCCAGCACACATCAGCCTCCTACACGGAGCTACTGTACCAGCTCACTCCACTTAACTCCACCGTGTAGCTTTCCTTACCTCCTTCAGCCGTAAAGTAGTGGAAGAAAAGTAGCCTGGAAAGCTGAAGAGATTGGACGGGACCCTCTACTTGGGTTAATTTCACTCCTGTTAATGTCAAAGTCAGTGCCCTATTTTTGTGCAATTGGGCATAGCGCCACCTACTGGCAACAAAAAATTTGGTTTATCTCAAGAACCGTTTGTCCGATCGACTTCAAATTTGGGTAGTGCACTGATGGGAACGCGACGCAGTGCTGAATTTCATGCAATTTGGCACAGCGCCACCTACTGGCAACACAAAAAGTGGTTTGTCTTGAGAACCGTTCGTCCGATCGACTTCAAACTCGGGGAGTACACTTAGGGGGATCCAACGGAGTGCAGGGAGCTGAATTCCGTGCAATTTGGCATAGCGCCACCTACTGGCAACACAAAAAGCGGTTTATCTCGAGAACCATTTGTCCGATCAACTTCAAACTTGGTGGGTGCGTTGCTGGGAACTAGGGATGCACCTATATGAAAATTTTGGCCGATGCCGATAACCGATATTAACATTACTGTTATGGCCGATAACCGATATTTACCGATGTCGATATGATCTGTATAAAACCACATTTTTATGATCATCACATTTTGTACATACTGAAAAACACGTTAACACTGAATTTGAAAACGTTATGCATTTCTTTATTTGCAAAGCCTTTGGAAAAGCCCATAAATCAGAGATTTACTGCATTATTTCATATCAATGTGAAGAATTTGGCTGATAATGATAACCGATATTAACATTGCAACATCTGACCGATACCGATATGACCGATATGTTAAAAAATGACTAACATCGGCCGATACCGATATGATTGCTGATATATCGTGCATCCCTACTGGGAACCCGAGAAATTGCAGTGGTAAACTTTGTGCAATTCAACCAATAAGATCACAGCTGTCACGTATCTCGAGGACTGTCCGTCCGATCAACTTCAAACTTGGGGAGTGCACTTAGGGGGGACCTGACGGAATGTAGTGGGTGGGGGGGGGGAAGCCGCAAGCGCCCACGGGGTGGTGCATGGGGGGAACGGACATTGCACTAGTAATATTAATTGATGTAAAAAGTAGCCATGTGCAGTAATATAGAAAATTGAGGATGTGATACTTGGAGCTGTGATACGAGCTGTATGGAGATGCATCCCACAATCGAATCGAATCATTGACGGATGAATCGTAATCGAATCGTGAGGCCAGATTCACAGCCTACCAGCCATGCGCTGTAAGTAACCTGCATTATTATACTGTATTGTGTAAGAGACTGAAAAGATTGAAACGTGTCCTGTAAGTTTCAGATTTGGCTGGTAAAATACATTCTTTGGCAGACTCTTGTCTCCCTCTGCTCGGAGCCACTGCAGGGCACTCGTCCCTCTCATCTCAGACACGCCCACTTTTCAATGGTCACATCAAATTCCTCCCAATGGTATGCATCCAACAACAGCATGGCAGCCATGATTAGCCATTATGTTTTTGTTTTTATCAACCTTTAATTCAAACAAATTGGAAATAACGGCAAGGATACAAAGTACATGTTTCCCCTTTTAACTCACTCCCACATACACACACACATACAGTATACACCATCCAGTTATCTATTTTTTCTAAGTTCCGCTGATGCGTCTCTAAATTATTTCTGACAAATCTACCCACTGGTCCAGAGGCAGCTTAAAATAAAATGCCCTTTTCCCTACATCCCCTCAACTCCTCCCTCCTGCCCTGCCCTGTCCTGAGCTCCGTTGCCTCAGGTTGGGCATCGGCCTGTGACCCATCATAAAGGAACCAGGGAGATAGATATGTGCTGGCACCCTGAACACTACCCTCGTTGCATACTTATAAAGAAATGCTATACTGAAGCAAAGACAGGTCAAATTCAATAACTCTGTGCACATTATGTACTGTGAATGCAAATGAGGCAGGTCTTGTGACAGCCTTCCTTATAGTAGAATAATAATATATAATATAAGATATTAATGAGGCAGTTGGTACAGTTTGATTGTGAGTAGTTGTTTCCAAAATATGCAAACATCCTACAATGACATACTGTATGTCAGTCAATTACTTATGTTAAATATATTATTACTATAATTTAACCATTCATCCATCGTTTGCTCATCTACCTGCTTAGTGAATATGACCAATAATCATCACCTTCATCACTTCGGTTCAATTTCATCTAGTGCAAAAGCATATTTATTCATAAAAAGGTCATTCATGCATAGTTAAAAAAAAAGCATATTACATGCAAAATGTGCTATATGGTTTAATGCAGCTGCCTTTGTAAAACACACGCGCGCACGCACACACACACACACACACACACACACACACACACACACACACACACACACACACACACACACACCCTTTTGAGTGCAATTTGAAGGGATATTTTACCATTACAGATTCATAGGAGAAATGAAGGAAAACACGTTTTTTTTTTACATCCTCCATGTCACTAGTGCCAAACTGTCTCTACCAACTAAGATAAAATGACCAAAATGTTAGGCATGTGGGGATGTGGCTCATTGTATTTCTCTCCAACTCACACGAGTCCCCTCTCGGTAATGGCACCGTCCCATGGCAACATGGTGCTGGTGGTGTATTGGGGGTATATCTACAGTATATGTGTCTGATTCATATCCTAGCAACCTGGTGGATATTGCAATCAAGTATTGAATCTTGAATGTTAATCTGCTGAAATGAAATGCACTCCAGCCCTGTGAGCTAGGAGCTCTCTGCAGTCTGATTGCAGCTGCTGATGTATTTGGAGCCTTAAGGTGCTGATTAAATGCCAGGAAGGTTATTCTGCATCAACCGCAGCTAAATTAAAACAGGAAGGTAACACAGTTCCTGTCATCACCAGCTTTAGCTCTTCACACTCAAGAGGAGATGTACAGTAGTAGTCAGCAGCACCTGCTTGCTCAACTGGTTATGATGAGAGTAAATTAGCCCTATTAAGTTGAAAAAGGCTGAAATCAGAGGAAATCCAGGTGTTTCCTGTTTGCTTGCTATAGGAATGGAACTATAAGAAATTCTGGGGAGTGCCTCTGATATTATGGTTTACAATTTTGACATGAATAGAAGTGTTGAGGTCATTCCTTTAGATGTAAGAGTATTAGGTTAAGATGTGTCTATGTACTCTAAAGTACATATCTTTGCTGTTGAATTTTTTTTGTGTGATAAACTGCTACTAGCTTTGCATTAAACTGACTCATTTGAGATTAGATCCCTGGATGTCTGGTGCGGCAAACCTGTGCCTTACGAACAAATCTAAAGTCAAGGTGATGCAGCAATTAG
The DNA here is from genome assembly GCF_964638095.1 of Poromitra crassiceps. Taxonomy (NCBI): domain Eukaryota; kingdom Metazoa; phylum Chordata; class Actinopteri; order Beryciformes; family Melamphaidae; genus Poromitra; species Poromitra crassiceps. The sequence continues at coordinate 100,176,620 of NC_139623.1, read as the reverse complement.
GCTCACATATACATGTAGCTGATTAGCTGTGTCCTGCAATAGCATGTGAAGTAGAGGGTTTTGTATTTTAGGGATCAACTGACAGAGTGACAGCTTTCACAGAAGGAAAAACAAATAATTTTACTCAACGGCTCCTCTAACAATTCATTGATTCAACTGCTCTGATGACGGAGGGGGTTGTCAGAAACATACAGGCATGCCAGCATCATATATTCATTTTCACTCTGCTTGGTTTGTGGGAAATTGAGACATCCATATTTGATGTCCTCCGCGTGTTTTTTTCTGAGAAGCGTTCTTCCCAGACAACTCATCCCTGCCGCGCTGCCATGCAAATCATCTGCTTCTGATCCGGTCTCCACGGTGGCCCCCCCCAAACAGTCCTGCGTCGATGTGACAGCGTGCTTTTGAAAAATGCATGAATCTCATTTAAAGTGCATGTAAAGCAATTACTGGGTGGCTAGCGGCAGTTAAGCGAGGAATTAAATTGTTTATGTGGCAACACAGCTTTACAAATCATTGTGACCAATAGCTTGCAGAGGCATTACAGAGTCATTGTCTTCATAAACGCAGCATCACTTGCTAATGTTGGCATTTGACAGCTTAACAGAGGGTGAGATTGGGTGCTCTGTGGGCATGATAGACACCATGCCATTACCTGTTTCTCTAAATGCCCATAGACCCCCCCCAGCTGTAATGAGCTGCTTTCTTCTTTCGGGAGAGAATTGATGTAGTAGATCGGATCCATCCATCAATGAACGCTGGCGTAAACATTGACGATGCACCCTGGGAAAATAAAAGGGTCAGAGCAGGCTGCCTCTGATCTCACTAATCAGCCCACCAAAGCAAGAGGCTTGACTCGAGAAACAGAAAGTGACTCATAGTATTCTATCTTCCTCTGTCTCATGCATTTTGTTTTCCACTGCATCTGATCCCACAGACTCGTAAAAAAGTTAAGCATTTATCTTCAGGGTTTTCATTATGCATCTACTCTTTTTTTTTTGGCATGCACTTTATTTTTCATTGTTGTCTATGGGAGGAACGCTGTTGTACAGTATGAGATGAGATCTCAAATGAAATGGGATTGTGAAATGACCGCAGAAGAAGGGAGATTGAATTGCATCCAGTGAGCACAGATGCACTTCTTCTGAAACGTCTATACAGCCTAGACTGATGCTATCTACTCCCAACGTCAATAGAGTCAATTATAGGATCCGAATGCTATGCTCCTCTATTTCTGTGTTGTCAACACAGGTTTGATTATTCAAGATCCCTGTTGATCAGATTCATGGCCACTTCATACTCGCCCCACACACACAGGCGGTGAGGTTAGGCTGCTGACAGTCGCTCTAACTAGGCCTGATAAATGTGCTCGCTCTCTGACCCGGGAGCGGAGTGCAGGGAGCAATGCAGTGAAACCAATGAGGCTTTTGTTATTGCTGCCTTAAAGGAGCACTTTACTGTACTTTAAAACAGAGTTTGATACATTATGACTTTCATTCATCTCATACACATCCCAAACAGCCTTTTGTTACATTATGACTTTCATTCATCTCATACACATCCCAAACAGCCTTTTGTTACATTATGACTTTCATTCATCTCATACACATCCCAAACAGCCTTTTTTCTCTGGGCAAATCAAAGTATTACAATTAGTCATGTACCGTACAGTAATGGTAACTAGAAGAGCACAAACCTCCGCCAACGCTGACCAATTCTCCAACTTGCTTCGACACCCACACACATAATTTCTATCGCATACATTTTAAATTAAATTCATCTCCTGATATATCCCTGTAGAAATACTCTTAAGGATTTGGAATCAAGTCTCTATCTCTGTTATTTTCATAGGTATGACTAAAAAAAGAGAATCGTCTAATAGCAGAAATCACAAATCTGGATCACCACCAAAATCGAATCAATTGTTCCTCAGCCCAAGGATATGCTGCTGACAGACAGACAAACTGATGGGTGAAAGCATAACCTCCTCAGTGAAGGTAATAAAAAGGTTGGCAGCAGCAATAGCCGTCAGACGTTTGGGGTACAACCAGTGGGCGAGAGACTGGGTAAATTTATGAAGCCAGTCCGGAAAAGCGAGGGGGGGGGGGGAGGGGGGGGGCGCACGTCACGGTGCGGAAGTGACGTCATGTACATTAGCGGCCACCCCCTTGAAGAAACGAATAACACTGTTAATCACTGTATAACTGTATTAATCACTGTATAACTGTATTAATCACTGTATAACGTTAACGTTTGTTTACCCAACACTACGTGCGATTGGTAAATACTGTAAATGCAGAGGTGGATAAACTATCCAGAGGAGTTTAACCCCCTTGTTCCTCCTCATTGATTGATACAGTTGATCTAACGTTAGATAGATATAGCTGAGTAAACTCTCTGCCTCATCTCAAAGAGGTGTAATCTGTGCAGCATGCAATAATGTTTAACATTAACTACTCTATAACGGTAGTCCTCCTGTAATGACAAATGGACATGTAACGTTAATGTCATGCTATGCTATTACGTTAGCAACTAAGATTACCTCGATTTTGTGGAAGAAGCAGGAAAAAGTCAAACGGCAGGCTGGTGACACGAGGTCTGGAGATAAAATCCACTCTCTGGCTTTTTCTTCTGGCTAAATGTGACCCAGCAACAGCTAGCAAACAGCTAGCATAGACTACTGTATGCACTGTGCACAAGGCTAGCAACATTTGTTAGCAACATTCGTTAGCAAGCAGCGGCTAAGCGGGGACCGGACCCTCCCCTGACTCCGCACATGCTCACGCCCCTTCCTGTATTCGCGGCTCCAGATTTGAACAGATTTCCCACAATGCACCAGAAAAATCCATTCATCCAATCAAACGGAATCAAACAATATCAGGAAGTGGGCTTCATTTTGCCGTGTCAAACCCAATGAGCTCAGTTCATCCATCTATTATACTGGGTACAACAATGCACACACCATGACAGCTATCCTCTATCCGATCAATAGCTTTCACTGCGTGCGACCAGAAAATGCCTCTTTGGAGTCTTGGTATCGTAATCAGGGCCGCTCAAGAGATCGCAGTGCCCCTGGAAGGGTCCAGCCACAAGGCCCCCCCTCCCCCGCATGGGCTTTACTCATATCAACGCTGCAGCTTTCGGAGCTGAAAAAGCAGATTATTATTTGGGTCTAAAGCCCTTGCCTGCTCCCGCTTTTTTTTCGCCTTGCGATTTTGGCATCCTGACTTTTCTTTGGCTCCTGGCATTTTGCTATCACCGGTCTTGTTTTGTTTGCTATCACCTGTCTGTGTTGTGTGTTACACCACAAATGGTCCCTGTAGCTGCTGCTGCCCCAAGCAAAATGGTCCACCCCAAGCCTGCCTTGTTCTTCTTCTCATTCTTTTGGCTTTCCGGCAGACTAGATGCCTTGCTGCCTCTCACTGCACTGGTCGGATGGGGGAATTACATCAGAATGGCACTATTTTCCACAGGAGCACTCCTGCCCAAGCATGCCTTGTTACTGCTGCTGTGTTTTGTGTATTTGTTCGACTCCTTGCAAAAAAATAAATTGGTTGCCGCATTTTCAGGATGGGAGATATATTTTAGTGTTTGTTTGTTTTTTCATTTGTTTTTTGCCTGACTCCAATGCCCCCCCTAGTGGTGATGCCCCTGGAAGCTTACCCCTTTACCCCCCCCTTATGGGCGGCCCTGATCCTAATGTCTGGATGTACCTGTAGGATGTCAACAGTAATAACTTTGTTCTACTCCCAGCGTGAGCGTCAGGGCCGGGGCTCCAACCAGTGTGTGCAGAGGTAGTCTAGTCTTGTGTTGCTGGATGGAAGGTGACATGTGACAACTGCAGGCACAGCTGGGCCTGGCCTGATGTGATGGATACAATGTGGTTTGAATAACAGTCTGTGAGGAAGGGCTCTTATTTTTAGCCAATCAACTCTCCCCATCCCTCTGCCCCTTGGAGTGTCACTGTAGCGCCTGGTCTGGAGTCTGTTTTGGTGCGGGTCTGTTCGTTTGCCAGTGATATTTCAGATGCTGCTGATCACATTTTGACAGTACTTGAGGAAATTATGCATCGCACCACTGTTTACCAGCATTGTGAAAATTATACTGATTGGGCGTCCGGGTAGTGCAGCGGTAGATTCACAAGGGTCCCAGGTTTGAGCCCCCATGTTGCTCGGACATCCATACAGGCACAATTGGCGGTGTCTGCGCTGCAGGTGGGAAGCTTGATTAAGGGTATGTGTCCTGGTCGCTGCACTCCTTTGGTCTATCAGGGCGCCTGTTTGTGCGGGAGGGGAACTGGGGGGAATAGCATGATCCTCCCATGCACTACGGTGAAACTCCTCCTTTGTCAGGTGAGAAGAAGTGCTTGGTGACTGGACATGTACTGTATCCGAGGCAGCATGTGCTAGTCTACAACTCTCCCCAGATCAGCAGAGGGGGTTGAGCAATGACTGGGAGAGAAGGGGGAATTGGCCAAAAGAGAGCCAAAGTTGGCATCACTTTCTGCTTTAGCATACGAACCAGCGTCTAATATGAATGCTGGTGAATGGCAAGAGACGATACTTTTTTAATCCCTTTTGAATTGTGCCATCAAGTAGACAGGATTTTCCCTCAATTTAAAACATAACTTTGCGTGTCAATAAAGCTTAATAAAGTTCGTTTTTTTCTGATTTGCCCCCCATTTTCTCCCCAATTGTACTTGGCCAATACCCTCCCTGCTGCCCCGGTCGCTGCTCCACCTTCGGTCGATCTGGGGAGAGCTGTAGACTAGCACCATGCTTCCTCCAAGACATGCTCAGTTGCCAGCTGCCTCTTTTCACCTGACAGCGGGAGCCTCACCGGCAGGATGTAGCATGTGGGAGGACCCACCAGTTCCCTTCCCCCCGAACAGACGCCCCGACCGACCAGAGGAGGCGCTAGTGCAGCGACCAGGACAAATACCCTCAATCCGGCTTCCCACCCACAGACACTAGCAATCATGCCTGTCTGGATGCCCATCCAAGCCGGAGGTAACACGAGGATGCGAACCTGCGATCCTCGTGTTGGTAGGCAGGGAATCTACCGCTACACTACCCAGATGCCCAATGGTTAATTTTGTATGAAACCGCTCAATCAACTACATCTCTCGTCTTGCACCAACATGGCCTGGTGGAAGAGACATCAATTATGCGACTGGTTGTGTGTAGTCTTTCTGATTTCTAACTTATAGTGCAACAGTTTTACAACAAACTGTGACTTTCTTGACTTGCAAAGTTATCTTTTAAATTGACAAACAACATACGTGTACCTCATGGCACAATTCAAACAGGTTTGAAAAAATGATTGTCTCTCCTCTCGCCATTCACCACCATATTTTTCCAGACGCTGGTACCAGAAGGGGAGGGACTTTGGAGGAGAGGAGAAGAAGAAGAAGAAAAATCTGGAAAAAAAATGTGATAACAAAATAAAATGATACTGATTCATCCAAGGTGGGTCCTGTAATTACAGGTCCAAACAAGGGATGTGTGTTACCGAGTACCCCAAGAAAGCCTGTTCCCGATGCCCGATTTGTTACAATGAAGTTTCAGTTGTGCAGTTGAGACTTTATATTCAGTGAATAGTCTGCAGGTAGTGGTACTGTAGAACATGCTCTTTTGTTCCTGTCACGTACACTTGCTGTCAGGACGGATTGGGCTGTGATCCTGAGAGACACATTGTGACTGCAGGTCCTGCTCCTCGCATGATAGCAGTGTGGTCATCATCAGCGTTTCTCTCGGGGTCGTCCTGAGTTTGATGTGACGCAGCGTTTCTCTCGGGGTCGTCCTGAGTTTGATGTCATGCAGTGGAGAAACGCAGAAGGCCCGAGCAATCATGACCCGCAACTGTCAACCCTGTCAGGAGATAATATCAAACCTAATAGCTTGTGGTGTTAACCTTGCATTAGCCCTATATCACAGGAGCCAGGTTACACCAAAAGTTGTGCCGATGAGAATATAAATGCTGTTAGGAGCGCCTTCACATTCATGTTGATTAGTAGTTTTATATGTAATATATAGATTTAGTTTTAGTTTCTTCAATGTGATCCCGCTGTGTTACAGTGGGTCATGAAAGTGGTTGGTGTTTTGTTACTAGAATGAAGGTCAAATTAGACCTGGCTGACAAATAGCTTCATTCAACCTTACATCACTGGTACTTATTACATTTCTGTAATGCCATATCCTATTGGATTCTAGGTCACCTTACTGACTTCCACAAAAAGCAGCATACTAGTGTGCACACTAATCTTGCAAAAGTGTGACAGCTTGAACATATCTGTGAAGTTTTGCGTCATACGGCATGCAGACATAGGGTGTGAGTTGGAGAAAACTGAAGTAAACAATAGCAGGGTAAACACGTGGCTCAACTATAACAGTCTCAATGTCACAGTACATTCAGTGATATTAGTGTTCTGGTTTGCTGTAGGAGCAACAGGAAGCATCCACATTTGAGTTTGCGTGATTTTCAAAATGTTTGACATTTACGTGAGAGATGGGTCACATGGGTAAGCTATCAAATGAGAGCAAGGGGCCACATTTACTCTCCTTCTTGGTAGTAGTTTTGTCTGTAGCTAGCATGTCTGGCCTGAGCTTCCTTTGCTAATGTACCTAAGTGATATTGCACTATTCCAAGCTGTTGCTGTATAAAGTGCTTTACAAATCAGATAAGTAAATAAAAATAAATAAATATAGCAACGGTAGATAGAAAGGAAACAAAGGCAATGAGAATTTAAAAAGTAAGATAGAAAGGAGACAGACAAGATTACAAGGATAAAACGGGACATAAAAAGACCATTATCAAAATGGTTTCCTGTACAAGTGTACTTTGGGAAGTGATTTAAAAGAGGATAGTGATCTGGCTAGCCTGAGCTCCTCTAGACCAGTGGTTCTCAAATGGGGGTCCGGGGACCCCCAGGGGTCCGTGGCACTTTGCCAGGGGGTCCGCAAAAAGTTTTCAGGAAAATAAAAATAACAACTTTTTTTTTGCAAAAGCGTCATAGTTCAACGAAAATATTTTATGCTTTCAATCTAAAATGGTTAATGGATTACATTCTAATCTAACAAACCTATCAATTTAAAAGTCAAGCATGTTACCGTGGAAACAATTAAGCTTAGCCCAAAATCACAAATCAGAATGAGGGGGTCCACGGTATATTTTCTATCTTGTAAGGGGTCCTTGGCTGAAAAACATTTGAGAACCTCTGCTCTAGACCAGTGGTTCTCAAATGTTTTCATGTGAAGGACCCCTAAACTGACAAAGATTAGACCACGGACCCCCATTTGATAGGATTTTGCTCCACAGTCCCCCATATGATAAGATTGATGCTTTTAGATGTTTTATTACAGAAAGTGTATAAAACCCATGACCAAAATAGTCATTGTGTTACTTATGAATGGAATTATAGCTAAAATAAATGACCCCTCTTTTGGCTGGGGACCCCCTGGAACCCTCTCAAGGACCCCTGGGGGTCCCCGGACCCCCATTTGAGAACCACTGCTCTAGACGCTTTAAACACACTGCAAGTACACACTGTAAGATCATGATTACTACCAGAGACCTGTGTCTAATTGCAATTAACATCTTTTCATTTGGAGGCAGCAGTCTTCTCAGTGGGGAGTGGTCTGCTGAAACTCGTCTTAACAAGCCCAAGTTAGTGTAATACACTCTGTCCATCTCCATAAAAGATGCAACCAAAGGGACACTTTGTTATCCTTGACATGTTTGACATTTGAAGCTAACATACACTACAGTGTTGCATAATGCCCTCTCCAGGCTCAAAGCCCTTGGACACAGGGCCACAATTACCATGAAAGGTCATTTAGTGCAGCAGAATATGGGGCGTCCACTCCATTGCATACATAATTCAGGAGAAAGAGCTCAGGGGTAATGGAATATATTTTCTTCTAGATTTTGCATGCAGCACATCTCATTGGTGCTATTTTGGAATTTTATTTAATTAAATGAAATTAGCTTCTGGTTAAGACAGAGGAGGAGATATGCCGCTGCACTCTGGGCAAAAATGTCTGTAGCGTTTATATCAGAATCGGTGAAGGGCATAGCAGCGTAGCTGGAGTCATACCAGCAGACTGAGTCATGGTGTGCGATGCCCCCCCCCCCTCAATTTCCAGCCCCTGTTATTTTCACTCAGTACTTTTCCTACCAAACTCTTGCTTGTAGTCAATATTCAGTGCCTCACACTGGAAGAAACGATGCATACGACAAGTTTCCTAATCACGTTAAGCAAGGTTGAAGCCATTCTCTTACACTGGAAATTGTTGGACACTAAAGAACACAAAAGGCTCAATCTCTCTCTGTGCTGCAGCTTTTAAAGTTGAAACGGTCAATCTGATTAAAGAAATGTGTGGAACTCTAAGGCCTATAAAATAACCCTTCAGCCGGAGGCGGAACTTGCCATCTTCGGCTGCTCAGAATCCTCTCTGCTCCTCCCTACGGCTGTACAACAGTCTCTGACGCAGGGGACGACTGTCGCCAAGAGACTCATTCTGAAGGAGTGGAAGTCCCCCTCTCCACCTTCTTTTCAGCTGTGGCTGATGGACGTGGTCTCGGTTATACATATGGAGAGACTCTGGTTCCTGAGGACCAATTCATTTAGGAAATTCACAATTATCTGGGACCCATTTCTAGCCTACTTAGATGAGGTTAAGAGCGACAAGTGACTTGCTCAGCTGACTTCTCATGGACCCCTTGCATGGGATTCCACGCACATTTCTTACAAGCACATAGGCACTTGACGCGGCTGGTAGCGCCATGTTGTGACATTAATGTTGATAGAAGTATGCATGTTTGTTTTTTTGTCTGAGCCTTATTTGTTTTCTATCTTCTGAAAATTACAAAATAAAATATGGAGGAAAAAAAGAAGAAAAAAAAAGAAAGAAATGGGTGGATACCTTATGCAGTCTGTAAAATCAATAGTCTGGTCAAATCTTTCTCCGCAAGTCAGCAGGTAATTTTTAAACATTGCATATATTGACCCATCGCATTAATATGAAACAGCCGTATGTGTGTGTTCTCCAGATTAATTGGCTATAAATTATTCAGTGATTTCTGCTGCTAATGAGGGTTCATCTCTCGGTGTACCTGTGAGGAGGCACCCACAGAGGTGTGTGTGTTGTATGTACAGTAAGTGTGTGAAGACGCAGGAAAGTCGCACTTTGACAGTTCCTCTCAGCTATGACGGAGTGTGAGTGAGAGGGAATCCAGGCAGAATGTGAGAGAGCGAATGAGCCAAACACACACACACACACACACACACACACACACACACACACGTACATTAAAAGTCTCTTAATTGAGCAGAAACAATACTGAGAAAGACTGTAAACTTTAGGTCAATGTTTGTGTGCCATCCATTGTCTGCCATACATGTCAAAACAATTCAGCGTATGCGCCATGTTTAGCCTGTGTGCTGTATTGTGTCTCATGTGTGGTCAACATGATGAATGGAGCCGCGGTGTCATTGAGCATCTTCTTTGCCGGCTGTCATCCTATATTCACCTTATTCTTTGCCCTACAAGGACGCTTCTGCATGACATCATTTTGTAATCGTCTTTCCGGTTTTAGACGCGGAAGTAGATTGCGCCTACCGTAGCCATTTTTAGACTTGCCAAAAAGCTGTTCTCAAGCACACAAAAAAACGCAAACCGTTTTAAAGTTTTAATATTTTTCGGGTGCGAACGTAACATATATGTGACCAGTTTATCAGAATAACGCCTATTTGGAAATATTTAACGAGCCGCAAGGACTGGGAGCGCTGGCTGTGCTGACACCGGTCGGACTAGCTGTCTGTCAAACCCTACTGTAGGCTACTGGCAGTGAGAAAACACTGTCGACGTGCGTTTGTAACTAACGTTAAATGCCGACCGGGTACAGCCATCGGGCTCCTCGCAGCAGTAACGCTATGAACATGTAACTGAAGTTGGCCGCAGTGTCGCTTAATTCTGAATGTTGCCAAACTTCATTCATTATTATAGTGACGTTTTGTTTTGAAATTGGCCGCCAACTAGCACTGAACCGGAAGAACAAATACAATTGCGTGTAACGCGGAAGAGAGAAAAAGTAGGCGTGGTGAATAAGGTGAATAGGTGCAGTGAATTGAGACGTTGAATCATTTGGTCATGGTGCGTGTGTATCCGTGTGTGTATGTATAATGTGTGTGCGTCTTCAAGTCAAGTTTATTTGTATAGCCCTAATTCACAAGCATGTCTCAAGAGGACTTCAAATATGTCTAGCTAAATCTAGCTGACACAACAGTAGCAATTACAGTAGTAATAATAACAAGATTGAACAATCATACGATAGGGAAAGGCAGAGAGAAAGGGAGAAAAGGGGGATGGAATGTGGGGGAGGAGAGAACGGGGAAGGGAGGAGATGGGGAGGGAGAGCGGAGGGAATGTGGGGGAGGAGAGATCAGGAAAATGGACGAGGTGGGGAGGGAGCAGGGGAGGGAGAGCGGGGGTATGTGGGGGAGGAGAGAGCAGGGAAGGGGGAAAGGAGAGAGGAGGGGGAGCAAGGGAGGGAGAGCGGGGGGATGTGGGGGAGGACAGAGCAGGGCAAGGGAGGAGGTGGGGAGGGGACAGGGAAAGTGGGGGAGGAGAGTAGTGGGTAATGTGCCAGGGTGACGACGGATGGCCGGGATGATGACGATCGGCTAGATGGCTCGATGGTCGGGGCTGCGGTGAGGGGCGGCAGGCGGACAGGGACGCAAGTCAGGCCAGTGAAGGACACCTGAGGAGTAGGAGAGAGAGAAGGGGGAGAGCCAGTACGGAGGAAGCAGAGGTGGGACTGGGTTTGGCATAGGCATGGGTCGATTTCCGGTTTTACCGGTTCGGTTCGGTATACGAGCCCAAACCGGTTTGATCACGTGCAAACCGAAAAAACCTAAAAAAAAAAAAAAAAAATTTTTTTTTTTTTTAAGTTTTTTTTTTTTTTTTTTTTGCCAGTCCATTCTGATTGCACTATTGTTCGTATTAGCCTCTTCTCAAGTTGCACTAGTAGGCAAAAGTCTTATTTTGTTTATTATGTTGATGTTTGAAGAAAAGTTAAGCTGAATAGTTATGAGAAATAAAAACAGTGTGTTGTTACAGTTAAAAGGTTCTGCTTATTTGTATTCAGTGTTCGTGCTGGTTGGCAGCATACCAGCTTAGAGGTGCATTATCGCCACCAACTGCAGCCGCTTTGATACGTTTTTTTGGGGAATATCGAACCGGTTTCAAAATGTTCAAACCGACCCATGCCTAGGCCCTATATTGTGTGAATTTGTGAGTTTTGAAGTTTATAAGGCAGCTCAGCTGTAAGCCAATCCATTCTGATTGCACTGCTTGTGTTTTTATTAGCCTTTTTCTCAAGTTGCACTATAGGCAGAAGTCTTATTTAATTTATTATTTTGATGTTTAGAAGAAAAGTTGAGCTGAATAGTTATGAGAAATAAATACAGGGTGTGTTTGTTACACAGGTGTCCTGCTTCTTTTTATTCAGTATCATTGCTGGTTGACAATACCAGCTTAGAGGTGTATTATCGCTATCAGGTGGACTGAAGTTGCACTACAGACAGTTATGGGCCACACTCGGGAGCCCTGCTTGGAAGAAAAAAAAAAAAAAAAAAAAAAAAATTATTAAAAAAAAAAAAAAAAAAAAAAAAAAATTATTAAAAAAAAAAAATCGGTATACCGGTTCGATCCGGTTTAGACAGCAATATCGAACCGGTTTTAAAATTTTCAAACCGACCCAGCCCTAGTTTGGCAGCTAATAATTTCCTGTCTATACTGCTGGGACAACTGACACTATACTACAAAATCAAGTCTAGATTTATACTGATACTGCTGGCTTGAGACAACCCGCTCAGCAGTTCAGGACTAAGTTTATTCAGCAGCTATTAGATATTCTGTCCATGCTACTAGGATGGCTAATACTATACTGCTTATTCAGGTCTAAGCCTACGTGTAGACTGATACTGCTGGCTTGAGACAGCCCGCTCAGCAGTTCAGGACTACGTTTATTCAGCAGCTATTAGATATTCCGTCCATGCTACTGGGACAACTAATAATATTCTGTTAATTCAAGTTTAAGTCTAAGTTTAGACTGATACTACCATGCTCCTAGGATGACTAATACTATACTGCTCATTCAAGTCTAGGTAGTCTAGGTCTAAGTTTATACTGATACTGCTGGTTTGAGACAGCCCGCTCAGCAATTCAGGATTAAATATACTCAACAGCTAATAAATGTTTCCAGAGAATGACACCATCAAACACAACCATATGATTGGGAAAATAAATGGGTTTTGAGTCTAGTTTTGAAGATTTCAATAGGACCGGCTTCCCTAACTGACAGAGGAAGCTGGTTCCAGAGATGTGGAGCACGGTAAGAGAATGCTCTGCTACCTGCTGATATTTTCTTAACACGTTCACTGCCATTGGCGAGTCAACTCGTCAAGCAGAAACCAACGGTTGACTGCCAATGACTAGTCAACTCGTCAATTTTTTTTTTTTTTTTTTTTGTTGATGGTGGGACGTTGATCTAACCCTTTTACATCTCCTATATAAATATGGGAGCCACCGAACGTGTACAACCCATTCCACCGACCCACTAAGTGGCGACAGTGCTCTCCAGACTAGAAAAAGCCGAGCCAAAACTGCAGGGGAATGCGGGAGGAAACCATTCTCATACTGTAAAATGGATTGGCGAAAACGCTTTCGCTTTCGCGCATTATCGCGCTGGGAGCTGGCGGTGGGGGATTGCAAATTTGCATAATAGATTATGGGTGCAACACACTTTGAAACACCGGCAGAAAGCCCACAATCGCACGCAGCTTCATTCCAGCTGAGCTCACAACCGAAACGAACGAGCCCCATGCAGACTCGCCCAAAGAGCAGCCGCCAGCAGCCAGGCAGCACAGACAGGCAGAGCCTCGCTTGTACCGCTGCAGCCACAGAGGGAGGAGAACACACACGGAGGGAGGAGTTTGAAGGAGAGGGGGGTTTCCTGCTGCTATGGAGGAAATTACTGTTCAAAACTATTGTTTAGATGTCTGACGTCTTACGCCAAAAATAAATGGTTAAAGTAGGGCTGTCCCAGCGAGTCGACGTAATCGATGACGTCGACTACGTAATTACGTCGACGCACGCTACGTGCGTCGACACGTCACAAAACAAAAAAGATGGCAGCGATGGCCGGAAAAAGTAGTCATTTCTGCACCGCAGCGAACATAACATTACACCATTTAACGGTGTTATTCGGCCGTTTAACGTTAACGTACATATTTCCGTTTGCTTTCACGGCTAACATGTAGAAAATTGATTAAACTAACGTTACAGACCATTGTTAGTCTGTTGCTGCTCACGTTAATTTACTGCGTGCATCATTTAACAGTGCTATTCGGCTTTTTACATTCTTCTGTTTGGGTTCATGGCCATGTAAGATGAGATCAAAACTAACGTTACAGACCATTGTTACAGTCTGTGACTGTTAGTCTGTAAATCGTTTGTATTATTTATTTCCTTACCCCCACACTGATGCAAACATACATTTGGCTGAGTTAGCTGCACAATGCACATTACTCCAGTGATTAAATAAATCCATGTCCTGTAAAAATACTGATCCTCCTCAGTTTAGGGAAAGGGTTCATACATACAGTGATGAATCATGATGATGATCAATTTAATCTATGTGTCAGGTGGTCCAGTATTTTCGTGATGAGAGCAGGCAACTGACAAATAGGCAGGCACTATATATTATATAATAATAAGATTCATATTAATAATAATAATAATTCATATGATCATATCATAATAACAGACATGGAAATTAGACTTAGACTAATTTTAAATATGTCCCTCCCTACAGTATTATATTATTATTTATCTCTCTCTCTTTTCAGGAAGCAAAGCAGTGTGGAAGAGTTTTTCCCCAAATGAGAATGAGATGGTTAAATAAAATACTGAAATTGAGAAGTTTTTGTTTATTTATTTGTTTTGGGTAAATTTATTGTTATATAATAAAAAAATTAAATAGAAAATAATCGCTAGATTAATCGACTAATCGAAAAAATAATCGTTAGTCGAATCGATAAGAAAATAATCGTTTGGGACAGCCCTAGGTTAAAGTGACTGTTCTATCGAATTTCACAAAAAGCCATTTATCTCAGCTTAAATTTTCAGACGCTGAAACCATGCTGTATTCTACTGCTAATACCTACATAACTACTAACTCTACAAACTAACTCTTTTAGACAGAGAAAGCACACATTCTATTAGTTCTTTTGAGATAATTTGTGTTCACAAAATCTTAGCAGAAAAGAATCCTCGGCTCTTGAAAGATGAGCCAGAATCCTCAAAAAAAAACGTTGGCAGAAGCTACCTACAGTATTGAAAAAACGGCTGGCAGTGAATGTGTTAATTTTAGGGACGGTAAGATAATTACCATCCTGTGTGCACGCATGGGAACATAAGGAATGATTAGCTCAGATAAATACGGGAGTGCAAGCCCGTGTAAAGATTTATAGGTTAACAGAAGCACCTTAAAGTCCGAGTTGGCCTGAATTGGGAGCCAGTGGAGGGAGATTAAGACCGGAGTTATATGATCAAACTTCCTAGTTCTGGTTAGTATTCTAGCAGCGGCGTAAAGTGGAAGGCCAGAGAATAAGACATTACAGTAGTCGAGTCTAGATGAAACAAAGGCATGTATTAAGGTTTTGGCATCCGTTGCATTTAGCAAGGGACGGATCTTTGAGACGGATCTCTCTCTCTCATGACTCTAGCATGAAAAGTGGCATCTCATTTCTGTGTTAAGATGGCAATGTCTGCATCCACTACCATACCTCACATGTATGAAATGATTTAAAGTGCACTTAGTAAGATTTCTTTTACTGTCCCATAGCACAAAATGACCATAATACATGAGGGTTTGGCATCGGGTTCCAAAATTAAGATTCCAAAGGAATTGAAACTGCAAAGGAATCGAAAAGGAATCGATTTAGTTTGATTCCTAAGCAAATTTTGTGTGCATAACATACCGTAAAACTGCCAATAAGGGCCCGGGCATTTATTATGCTAAATCGAGTCTGACCCCAGGCGGTTAAAGGAGACCAGGTGGCAATTGGAGTCAGGCGGTTATTTCTTTATTGTACGAAATTGACCCAGGCGATTATTAGTTTTTGCACAGAATTTCTGGTCAGCAAAAACAAAGTATCAAATTGCTTATTTAAACCAGCGAGATAGTACTTAGTACACACAAGAGGGTAGGTACAAGCAGTTTTGATTTTTGAACATGCCTAGTATTGTACTGCCTAGTATTGCCTTCATCAACATCATCATCATCATCCAACTACCAGTACGTTACAGTATCAGTTCATTGCTCTCCTCTTAATCCCTCTGCCAAACAGCCATACTGTAGTAATCCAGGGAATATAAAGTAGAATCCAGCAGCAGGAATAAAGAGGGAAGCCCTTGGTTTGGATGAAAGTAAAAACCGAGTGCTTTATTGCACACTCTGCACTCACTCTGACAACACAACATTCATTCCAACTTCCCGGTTTAAATACCGGTAACAACGTCCCCCCTGACGTCACCGCGCGGGCCGTCTGGGTAGTGTAGTGAATTAGACTGTCAATCTCCTTAGTGTGCGCAGTCCCTGAAGATCATCAAAGACACAAACCATCCCCACAACAGCCTGTTCTCCCTGTTACCCTCAGGCAGGAGATACAGGGTCCCAAAAGCATGCACAAATCGCTTGAGGAACAGTTTTCTCCCGCAGGCCACGAGACTCCTTAACATACACAAATAGTGTAGCAGCTGTACTGTACCGTACTGTAGCTGCTACCATTATGTATGTCTAATGTTTAATTGTATGTTTAATTAGGTATATGCTATTAGCACCTGTACGTCATATACGTCGAATTTAAAATGTTTAAGCATGTCTAAAGTATGCACATGACATGTGCACCTATGTGCAGTGGATATGCCACTGTCTCTGACTTGTCTTATCACTGTACTGCCTTATTGCTTGTTGTGTCTCTTGTTGTTTTTGCACTCATATGCCCTGTTATATTTGTACTATGTTGTAAACGGAGTCCACAGCACAAGAATTTCACACGTGATACTTGTACCATGGAGTGACAATAAGAATCTTGAATCTTGAATCTTGAATCTTGAATCAGTCACCACAATACCATATTTTAAACAAGTAACATTAGCCTACCGCTCACACATTCAGTTGTTTGTGTTTCATTAGTCTCGCTGGCCAGCCCATGGCCAGCCTCCTCTCCCTTCCGTGAGTAGGGAGGGGACGCTGACCAGCGAGACTAGTGTTTCATTGGAAAGTCATAGCAACGTCATTGTAGAACGCACGGTAACGTTAGCTACCAAACTAACGCTAACGAAACAGCACTGCAGCACTACTAGACAAACAAGCAGACTTACCAAATATGTAGACGCCAAGACAAGTTTCCAATACATGTCAGAATAAAATATCAAACTGTTTGACAGGGGGAGAAAGAGCATGACTGACTTCCGACTGACTTCCTCCACAACACACGTCATTACCGTAAGTGACTGAATTCAGTCAACACAAAAACATACCGTAGGCCTAATGGGGGAGAAAAAAACATATTTATTCTAATAACCGCTCCCGGCTGTTAATGGAAGACCGGCGCTTATGTGCAAAATTGAGTTTGACCCCCTGCGGTTATTGGAGACTCGGCGGCAATTGGGGAGAGGGCCCCTATTAGAAGTTTTACGGTACTTGAAATCCAAGTTCAAACCCGAACACGGACCGCTACATAAAGTGTTAATTTCAAAATGTATATATTTTTTAATAAACTGCTGTTTACAAAAGTTCATAATAAATGACAAGAAATGACTGAACATGACTTGTGTAACGGTTTAAAATTTCTTCTTTCTTTCTGTGAAATAAGTACCGGTAACCTGTTTTGACCCCGCCCCTTGAGAATTGTTAAAGAGCATGGTGCAGGTTAGAGACCACTTTGCATTATATGTGTGACTTTTATGTAGCAATTAGGATTCTCTTTTGTTTTTTCCCCCCACACATAGCTGCATCTAGACTGGTTTTTGTAAAGCAGCTGGCACGCTCGCCTGAAAACCAGCAAATCGAACATAACACGTGAACGATCACATGATTCCTCGGATCATTACCTCTGTACGCCGTCGTTATCCACCTGAGACCAGTCTGGAGCCGAGTTACATGAGCTGAGATGGTCGGTCTCTGGTTCTCCAAAATTATATTTCCAAAATAGGCATTATTTTGAAAAACCGATTGCATATTGGGGGTCTACTAGTTACATTTGACTACTAAAACTATTTAAACTTGATAAAGTGCCATACTAACCATAGATATTAACCTTCATAGAGTCCAAACTAACTGTTGCCTTGGGGGGGAAATGGTGTCGTGGATTTTTCTCCTGCTTGCTTCAGTGCCGAATGCATTCTGGGCAGTGTTGAATTATTGTACCAGAGGGTCAAAATGATCATTTTTGGAGGTAAATTATCGTACAAATACGATAATTATCGTACGTCTGGCAACACCGATTGTTTTTTTTTCCTTTTTTTTTTCTTCTTTTTCTATTTTGTAATATAATACAATAAACAAGTCAAACAGGCTCAGACACAGGAAAAGAAAAAGGGGGAAAAAGGCATCATCAACATTACAACATGGTGCTACCAGCTGCATAAGGTGCTTATGTGATTCAAGACATCATGTACATGGGATCCCACTCAAGGGGTCCATGAGATACCAAGCCAGGTGAACCATCCGTCACCCCCAATCTCAGTCACTCGTCATTCTCTTAACCTCGTCAAAGTTGGCCAAAAAAGGCTCCCAGATAGTTGACAACCTTCCAAGCGAGTTGGTCCTCAGGGACCTGAGTCTCTCCATCTGTATAACAGAGATCATGTCCATCAGCCACACCTGAAAAGAAGGTGAAGAGGAGGACTTCCATTCCTTTTGGCGACAGTTGTCCCCAGTGTCAGAGATTGTTGCACAGCTGTAGGAAAGTTCAGAGAGGCCTCCGAGCACCCAAAGATGGCGAGTTCTGCCTCCGGCTGTAGGGTCATTTTGTAGGCCTTAGAGTACCAATCAAATATGTTGGCCCAGAATCCCGTTAATGAAGGGCAAAACGAGAAGGCATGAGATAGTGTACCCTCTAACCCTGACACCTGTCACACAGTAGCGAGACAGAAGGGAAGATATTGTGTACCCAGCCCTATGATACATACTCTATTGTGAAAATCTCTTTACTGTTTTACTGTTTGTGTCAGTTACAGGCCACCGTAGGCCCTGGCAGAGAGCTGTTGATGTTGCTGCACTTCCTGGTCTCCAATACAGATGGATAAAAGTTATAGATTGCATAATGCCCCTTTAAATACCCACTGGTCTTTTGCCACTTAAATAAAACAATAGAACGGCAGCTTGTTTTTGTTGTTTGCTATAAAGTATTAACCTGGTTTGCCATGATGATGTAAGGCCTTTCTAAATATAAATCTGACAAGATTAATGTCTGGTCCGATAATTAATTTTGATGCAGCATAAAACTATTTATGTAATGCCCCCAACCCCCCCCTCCTAACAGGCCTCGCTCTTTCTGATTAAAAGGCCATTCTGCCCTGTTCCCCTGTCACAGACTTTACACAGTACATCACTCAGAGGGAGGGAGGGGGAGAGAGAGGGAGACATAGCTCTTTGCATTCCTGTTGACCAACATGTAGCTACTTTACGTATTAAGCTGAGAGGTCAGACAAAACCCAGATAATACTATTACGACTACTATTACTACTTCTACTAATGCTACTAATCAAGCAATTTTTGTTTACCTCCCCAAAAACAGCTACCAGGTGCTTCTCAAGGGGAGTAGGCTAAGCAACACATGAAAGCACGCTTTATGTGAAAAGAAAGTTCAAATGCAGCTCACAAGCAAATCTCTGCAAAAACTGCTTTTGAGTGTTCCAGATACTATTGTGTGCTCATCTACTGTTTTAGCCACCATATCCAGCATATATGACATGTACTGTCAATCATTTGTACAGCTACAGCATACTATATGCCAAGATTCTGTCTCTAAAATGAGGCAGTTTTATATGTATAGGATTGTGGACAGGCAAGTGAAACCTGACAGCCATCTATTCCCGTAAGGACAAAATGGCTGCATCACTTTTAGATTATTATGAGGAAAAAAGAAACGGGGATGGCATGAGATAAAGGTGGGAAGTGGACTCACACTCATAAAAGTGATAAGTACATGCAGATTTCCCGCTCTTTTCCCCATGCAGAGAACTATGTGCAGTTCTCCTGCCTTGACATCTCACTCAGTTGTGAAATAGTCCCCTATATGCAGTCGACCAGTTAGGGACAGCTCCATCACACTTGGATCCAGCTAAACTACTCGGCACCATAAAACAGTTTACAATCCCAACGGTCCATTTGTTCAGTTACTTTTGGGGGGGTTATTTCCCCCCCACCAGTGCCTGCGTCAGACACGTTCATGTTTGACAACTCGCTCCAGTAAATGTTACTTACATCCAGGCAGGTAGATCAGTATTCTACAGCGCTTGTCTGTCAGGAAGCCATTACAGGGCTCCACCATTTTTCAACCTCTGCTCAGAAATATCATTATGTGCCGCCCAACTCCAAACAGGCCGGAATACAGATGGGCCAGGCGGCGTTTTCATTACTGAAACATTTCAGGGTGAGAGTGGCATTTCTCATGAAGATAGAAAGCTGAGATTGTCCCAGCCTCTTCATTCTGCTCGCTGCAGCTTTCTGCCAGGGCTTTACAGTGACGGAGAGCCTCGTGTTTTAGTCAGCCATAAAAACTGCTGAGCCGTATGACTCTCTTGCCTGGCGAGGCCAGAGTAAAGATAGTCGAACTGATTAGTTGGAACTATGCTTGTACAATCCACCCATTATTTTGTATAGCATGATATCAATGTCAAACTTCAGTGAGAGAAAGAACAAAAATGTTAGGCTTGTCCTACAACCCAAGTTTTACGAGTGAGAACTAGGTTTCTCACATATGCTATAACCTGCCCAAGCGGCACTGAAACTGGATACCTCTCTTTTTTCCTCGATAAATACCTTTAGAACCATCTGTGATGCCCCTGACGGCATCAGGGCACACGTTGGCCGGTGATTGGTAGGGGTCGGGGGGGGAATCGATACACTATCGCAATATTTTGCCTGACGATATTGTATCGATATTTGGACGCCAAGTATCGATATTAAAAAAATAAAAATCAGGTCATGCCATGCCAGGCCACCGGGCATCTGCCCGAAGCGCCCGATGTTGCAGCCCGCGCCTGCAGTGGCGTATTGAGTCCAGAGAAGCTTAATAATGTAGCCTACATGTGGGGCAAAAACAAAACAAAACAAAAAAACACTGCATGTTTTACTTCCGGTGAGGTCAAGGAAAAGGTAGGAAAAGGAGTTAGACAATATATCGAAATATTGCAATATTCAATATATCGCAAAACTAGCATATCGTAATATCGCAATACTAGCATATCGTGACTCAAGTATCGTTTTAGTTATTTGACTGGTACTCTAAGGCCTACAAAATAACTCTGCAGCCAGAGGCGGAACTCGCCATCTTCGGCTGCTCGGAGTCCTCTCTGAACTTCCCTACAGCTGTGCAACAATCTCTGACACTGGGGGCAACTGTCGCCAAAAGACTCATCCTGAAGGAATGGAAGTCCTCCTCTTCACCTTTCTTTTCAAGTATGGTTGATGGACATGGTTTCTGTTATACAGATGGAGAGACTCAGGTTCTTGAGAACCAACTCGCTTAGAAAGTTCTTAACTATTTGGGACCCGTTTCTGGGCTACTTTGACGAGGTTAAAAATGGTTAGTGAGCGGTGACTAAGGTTAGGGGTGATGGACAGTTTGCCCGGTCTGTTTCATGTGGACCCCTTTGGTGGGGTCCTATGCGTAATATCCCTCACAAGCATATAAGCATCTTTTGTAGCTGGTAGCACCACGTTAATGATGCCAAATGTCATTGATGTATGTATTTTATTTTATTTTTATTTTCCTGTGTCTGAGCCTGTTTGTCTTGTTCGTTTAGTGTTCTATTAAAAAAAAAAAAAAAAAAATATATAAAAAAAAAAGTATCGTTTTAGTATCGTATCGTGGGTGATTCCCACCCCTAGTGATTGGTGCAGCCACCCATGTGACACAGACATGCTCTGTGCCAACCGGCCAAGGAGAGTCACTCCATAAAGTATCCAGCCCGTCCCGAGCAAAGCAAGGCTGAAATTGTGAGAATCCCCACAGGGAGGCGTCGGTCCGTATGACACACCTGAGCGGGACTGGACCCAACCAAGTGCCCAACGAGAGCCAACGGGGGTCTATCCAAGCAGCTAATGCCCCGTGGGCTTGGCACGTCAGTGACAACTCACGATGGCAGTCCCTTGCTGGGTCCAGGCGGTGACTGAGGAACCAGATCTAGAAAGGGCGCATGTGCAGCAGCCCGGGGGGGACCGCGGTGGCCGTGAGCCCCAGCATCACACTGCATTGATGCACCGAGACAGTGCGCCTCTGGCGTCTCCAGAACATGCCTTTGCCTTTCCGCAGAGAGGCGTGCTTGCATGGACAGAGAGTTCAACTGCAGCCCCAGAAGGTCACAACCTGCCCCGGGACGACGCAGCTCTTCTGCCAGTTTATCGGAAGCCCAGAGCCTGCAGGTGGTCTGTCACCACCTTGGTATGCACGATGGCAAGGTTCCTCAAGTCCGCCGCTATAAACGCGTTTCCGAGGTAAACATAGCTTGCGTTGGCACCCCTCATTTGCAGGGGTGCCAACGCCACGTTCACGCAGACTGTAACGTCCCCAGGCTCAAGCACAGGCTGAAGGGCAGGACACAGAACTCGTAGGCTAGACCCAGGAAAGAACCTGGGTATTTTCTGTCCCTCTACTACAGGGACGTGAAAGAATGCGTTCTTCAAGTTGACGGAAGTGAAATGATCCCCTGGCCTGATTGCATCCAAAAGGCAGGGGAGAGTAAGCATGGGGAAGGGTAATTCCCTCAGCGTCTTGTTCAGATAGATAGATAGATAGATACTTTATTGATCCCCTGGGGGAAATTCGGGTGTCCAAGCAGCTCATACAGTCTGATAAAAACATATAAACACAGATTAAAATGACAAGACACATTAGAAGAGAGGAATAAAGTATACACAGGGGTTAAAACCAGTGTTATCTTAAAAATAGATAAACATAAAAACGACAATCTTGAAGAAGAAGAATCTTGATCGAATCTGATAAAAAAGTGCCAATAAAAGATAATATTATTAAAAAGTCAGATAAAATTGCACCAGTTCCAGTTCCCGTTATTGCACAGAGTCCACGCATGTACTGTAATGTAATTAATTAATTAATTACACCAGAGTCCAGTCAGGTCATGAGCCCCTGCCACTGGCAGGGTTGTACAGTCTGATGGCTGTGGGGACAAAGGACCTCCTGAAGCATTCCGTCCAGCAGCGTAGTGAGAGGAGCCAACCACTAACACTGCTTCTCTGGCCTGAGGCCTTCAGAGGCCTGAGGTCCAAATGGGCCGCATGGATCCATCCTTTTTGGGCACGGCGAAGTACCTGTGGTAGAACCCCGAGTGCCTCTCCCCCGGTACCAGGCATACTGCCCCCTTGGCCAGGAGAGAGGAACCTCCTCCCATAAACGGCCATGGAGCCCTCATCCGCTTCGGAATGGGAATCCCGTTGAAGCGGGAGGGGGATAAACAATTGCAATGCGTAGACCTTCCTCAGGGTACGCAGAATCCACGGTAATACACCGGCTGTGCCTGCGTTATGGCCAGGCCCCTGGGGGCAGTGGTGTGTTAGCAGGCTCTGCCTTACCACTCCCGTGGGGGAGGCGACTGTCACTTACCTAGCTCGGCACTGAAGCGCAGGCCCGAAGTATGCCCCATAGGCCAGGCCCTTTGGGGTAGTGGCGCGTGAGTGGGCGCATACGTGACAGGCCAGGCCCCTGAGGCCAGTGGCGTGTCAGCAGGCTTGCCGTGGTGTCGGCCAACGGCGAGCTTATCACACACAAACTGTGGGCGAATCATGGTGAGGGCACATTTCCCTCCTCAGAGCCCTGGACTGATGTGGGACGCTAGTCCAAACAAAACCCAGCTCCGTGCAAGACTTCCCATGGCCTTGGCAGTGGTTGGAAGTCATGGACAGTTTCACGTGAGAGGAAACTGTAGAGAAACATGGCGAGGGGACATCCTCCTCCTCATGAAGTGGGACACCAGTCCCAGGAGGCTCCAATACTTAGCTGGCTCCTTTTGGGGGAGCTATGGGGGCCTGGAGCATGGAGCTGAGTGGGGGGGGTGCTTGGCTACGGCCCTGATATACAGCTCCCACCCCCCGAAGCCGGGTGGAAGTCTCTCCAACCCGCCCCCCTGCATCTCACTCGCCTCCTCGTCACTCGCATCCGGATGGAGAGAGATGACGTCATCGGCACCAACGCAAGCCATCCCAGCTGTCAGCCCACTGAAGAGAGTGAGAACCTAAGGGGCCTTGCTCAACTCATAAGCTGTAGATTACTACAAATAATATGCTCCCGGTGGGCAGCTGGCCCACCTGACCGCGATGGGGGGACTCCATTCTCCTAACTGCAAGTGGTGACATAATGCGGTACATTGGAGGCAGTAGGATGGGTCCCCTAGCATTCACTCCGCACGGCCTTGTGCAGGCTCCTCACCCAGCAGCGATAGCTGTGGTCAATAGGTGATGGCTAGCAAAGCCAGCGGCATAACAGCGGGGATGGGGCTAACAGTGACCCTTGCTAAGGCTACAAGCCTCCTCACCCGGACTATATTCACCCTTACCATGGTAAGGACCAGAACGGCTAGGTAAGACACTGTGGCAACGTACACAAGCCAGTGGGGTGCGACGTAGCCCCTGGCGTAAGGACTAAGCTAGCGAGTGCAATGTTACCAACACGAGTGAACCCCATGTGCAGTGCGGCCAAGACTAGCGGCGCTGAAGTCAGCAGGAGCTATTTAACTCGAACGGGGTGGCAACCAGCGGGGAATCGAGTTAACACAAGCGATACTCCTAGCATTTTCCTCTTAAGAGTAAAACAATACCGTGTTAAGAACCAGAACGGCTAGACCAACTAGCGGGTCCCAGAATGGAAGGGTAGTGGAGCCCGCCCTGAAGCCAAGCTAACTAGTAGCTAGCATAAAAGCCGACAAGCTAATTTTCACAATACGAGGACAGCAGTTCCCCGAATCCAAGCACAACAACCAGTGAGGTGCAGCGCAACTCGACCTGGCGCGGAAGCTAACTAGCAAGCAAGTCAAGAGACACTAGTCTGCTGAACCCCCACATGCAGATGGCTAAGATTAGCAATGCTAACGAAGAAGCTAGCAGAAGCTATCTAACTCAAACGGGGTGACAACCAGTTCAGCCCGATATAACAGCCGAGCACTAGCCGGGAGGCATGCACAGTTGCGAAAACCAGAGTCTGCTAAAAGCTAAGCTAACTGTTAGTAGCTAGCGTACAGTATGCGGTACCCCTACAATTTCCTTCTCAAGAGTAAAGAAAATCACTTAGTTTCGTCCTTAAGCCGATGTCTGCCGCCTGAGCGAAGGAAGTGAAGCCGGTCATAGTCACCACCCAACGGTCAGCGTCTCCCATCTGCTGGTCTTCTAGACAGTGGGCAGTTAGACGGACTTTGGCTAGCTAGAAGCTAACGTTATTAGCACAATGGTATGAAGTCTCAGAGATCATCCACCAAGGTGTGCCCTGATGCCATCAGGGGCATCACGGATGGTTATATCAAGGAAAAAAAGAGAGATATCCAGTTTCAGCGCCACTTGGGTGGGCTATAGCATATGTGAGAATCCGAAGTTCTAAACAAAGTAAAACCTAAGTGATATTGATGAATAACAACAATGACTTAATAATAATAATAAATGGAAAAAAAAACGATTACACTGAGCTAAATTTCAGTGATGGCATCAAACACCAGAATGTCATGATGTTGAAGACCGTTTCATTTACTTCAATATTAGCTCATCAGCTAGAGCAGCTATGCAAAGTAGAGTCTGGAGCTAGCAAACACCAGCCTGTGAGATGAGAAGGGCGTTCATGTAGACATGATATGATATGATATGATCATGTAGACATGATATGATATGATCATGTAGACATGATATGATATGATATGATCATGTAGACATGATATATGATCATGTAGACATGATATGATATGATATGATCATGTAGACATGATATGATATGATATTATATGATCATGTAGACATGATATGATATGATATGATATGATCATGTAGACATGATATGATATGATATGATATGATCATGTAGACATGATATGATATGATATGATCATGTAGACATGATATGATATGATCATGTAGACATGATATGATATGATATGATCATGTAGACATGATATGATATGATCATGTAG
Organism: Poromitra crassiceps; assembly: GCF_964638095.1. Lineage (NCBI taxonomy): Eukaryota > Metazoa > Chordata > Actinopteri > Beryciformes > Melamphaidae > Poromitra > Poromitra crassiceps. Next base: position 100,151,136 of record NC_139623.1, on the reverse strand, counting down.
ACATGATATGATATGATATGATATGATCATGTAGACATGATATGATATGATATGATCATGTAGACATGATATGATATGATCATGTAGACATGATATGATATGATATGATCATGTAGACATGATATATGATATGATATGATCATGTAGACATGATATATGATATGATCATGTAGACATGATATGATATGATCATGTAGACATGATATGATATGATATGATATGATCATGTAGACATGATATGATATGATATTATATGATCATGTAGACATGATATGATATGATATGATCATGTAGACATGATATGATATGATCATGTAGACATGATATGATATGATATGATCATGTAGACATGATATGATATGATCATGTAGACATGATATGATATGATATGATATGATCATGTAGACATGATATGATATGATATGATCATGTAGACATGATATGATATGATCATGTAGACATGATATGATATGATATGATCATGTAGACATGATATGATATGATATGATCATGTAGACATGATATATGATATGATCATGTAGACATGATATGATATGATCATGTAGACATGATATGATATGATATGATCATGTAGACATGATATGATATGATATGATCATGTAGACATGATATGATATGATATGATCATGTAGACATGATATGATATGATCATGTAGACATGATATGATATGATATGATCATGTAGACATGATATGCACGGTCCTTATTTTGCTCTTGTCTGAATGTGAAAGATGGTCTAATCATGAGTCACTGTGTGAGTCCTCAGCCGGTGACTCTGAGTCTTGCTAGAGGTGCCATCAACTTTCCATGACAATGACAGATGGATATGAAGGTAACTGAAATGTTACCTCTGCATCTTTTGTTGTTACAGTTTCGATTAAGGACCATCTAAAAAAATACATCTCCCATGTGTTTTTTCATTTTTCATTGATTGCTTCATGCAGTCACCAATTTGGCCTTTGATTCTTCCATCAAGTGCTATGTGTGTGGCTCTTCTCTAATTGAAGAGGATAGGATGCTCAAAGCCAGGTTGTTTTCAGAGCTCATAGTCATACAGTAAATAATGTCACAATAGGAGAACTGATCTAGGATCACTGGTCAAGTCACATTACTGTGATTTTTGATTTGTATTTTTGCTACAGATAGGACAGGAATGATAAAGCTTTCGTATCTGTTTTGACATTTGAGGCATTCAGAACAACTTACAATCAATGCAACAGTAGAATTGAAGCTTCACTTCCTACAGTGTACATCACCAAAGAAATGCACTCAGAGCAATGGAAGGAGATAGGATTTCTTTCAATTTAATCTTTGTTGTTGTTTTGAGAGCATAATGGAGGGGATATCATTCAGTGGGAAGTGGACAAGAGTTATCAGTGTCTAAAATGTTTCAGCCTGGAGCTCCAGTTCATCTTACCATCCTCTGTAAAGCTTGCTAGTAATCTTTTCATATGTGGATCCACCAGTAAGAGACCAATTCCACATGTGGAAAAACACATTCTTAAGGTGCATACTTTTATTTTTTAGCACATCATTTATGGAGCCCGTGCTGTATGGTCTGTCATTTTCTGTATAGTGAAGTAAGGCTGTGTGTTGGTGGATAGGGGGCAGTATAAGGACAGCTACTAAAACCAGCTTCCCCAGCCGGGCAATGGTGTGAGCCATGGTACTTGGATGAGCAGGGGGGCGAGTGGCCCGGTGTCCCGGCCCGGGATGTGGCACTGTCTGTGGGTAGAGAGAAGAGATTTGGGTCAGCTCTGGCCTGGAGGAAGGGGAGCTGTCACACGGAGACATAGCTGTTCGTTGGCTGCATCTATCTGGGAGGCAGCACGCATGTGGGCGTCAGGCATGCACAATACTGGGGAGATTACTGTGTGCATCGCCTCCAGCCCTTCTCCCCTATTTTTCACATTTTGCGGATGTGTCTTTGCAGTATTGCGTCTCTGGAATGCTGTGTGTGTGTGTGTGTGTGTGTGTGCGCCCGCGCACCAATACAACTCCATTTCTGTTCCAACCTTCCGCTGATACATGCACATGCTTTCTCTCCTGACCTTTTTCTTACCAAATCTAATTAACCTATGAGCTTGCATTTTCTCTGCCTTCATTTCTTCAGCAGGATGACAAGGAAGAGTGGGGGTACATGTATGCAACGCTACACTCATGATGTCGTCTTGTAATATAGCCCTAGTGCTGTTTGATACATGGGGGCTTTTATTTCAGAGGGTCACGGCCTCGCCAAATGAAATTAGTTGCCAAGACGGAATTGGAATCCAGATACATATGCTTTTAGCTTTTAATGATTACGTCTCCGTTGAGCTGCCATCGCATTTAATAGTGTGCTAATGCATTGAAGGGACACACACTTGCACACACACACACACACACACACACACACACACACACACACACACACACTGTTGGCTGGAGTCCTTGTGCCCAGTCAGAGCAAACAGTACGGAGAGGAGCAGAGACGAGCAGTGAGTCATCACCAGATGGCTGCGAGTGTGGCGCATCTCCGCCACCAGGAGCCCGGCTTATGCTTTTACCACCTGGAACAGATCCCAGCTGATGGCGCGCCCCTAAAGCCCGGCCACCCGGAACACACAGCAGAGACCGGGGCAAAGCAGAGAACATCCCCCTTCACCCCCACCAAGCCTGGATCCTTCTCTCTTCTCCTTCTTAGTTGTCCCGCATTACACCGTAGCGCACGCACCCCGCTGTCCCGTCTCTCTCTGTGTCTTTCTGGCTCCGACAGCATCGCCATCCTCCCCTTCTGTCTTTGACTGCTTCATCCCCCCTTCACTTCCTCCTCCCCAACCCACTCCACCCGTCAAGTATTGGCTCAGGCATCAGTAACAGACTCAAATCCGCTTGCCCAGCTCAAGCCTCCCCCCCCCCCCCCCTCTCTCTCTCTCTGTCTGTGTCTCTGCTTCTGCTTGTCTGGGTTATATTGGTTAAATAAATTAGCCTACTGCCCCGTTCTCCTAATGAGGACAAGGTCACATGACATGCCTTTTCCTGCGCTTAAGTTAAGCAGTTTGAGGGATCGATTCCATTATCTCCTCTGCACAAGAGTTCAATGGAACCTCTTCTGCAAACTGCTAGGTATGTACCAACGCTTTTCTCCACAAAAGCCATTTCTCTCTCTTAATGTCTGTTTAAAACCTGGGTTTATTCTAAATAGGGTTTTATTCTGAAGGAAGAGGAAGCATTAATGAAAGGAACCGGCAAGTTCACATCTTTTGCTGAACAAAACAAGAGGACTGTTGAGCGGCAATACTCAGAATAAGTGGCGATGCCTATTTGTTATGTTGGATAAATCAAATGGGAATACGTGGCATTGCTTATTTGTTATGTTGGGTAAATCAAAGGAGAATAAGTAGCGATGCCTATTTGTTATGTTGGGTAAATCAAAGGAGAATAAGTAGCGATGCCTATTTGTTATGTTGGGTAAATCAAAGGAGAATAAGTAGCGATGCCTATTTGTTATGTTGGGTAAATCAAAGGAGAATAAGTAGCGATGTCTATTTGCTATGTTGGGTAAATCAAAGGAGAATAAGTGGCGATGCCTATTTGTTATGTTGGGTAAATCAAAGGAGAATAAGTAGCGATGTCTATTTGCTATGTTGGGTGAATCAAAGGAGAATAAGTGGTGATACCTATTTGTTATGTTGAGTAAATCAAAGGAGAATAAGTAGCGATGTCTATTTGCTATGTTGGGTGAATCAAAGGAGAATAAGTGGTGATACCTATTTGTTATGTTGGCTAAATCAAAGGGGAATAAGTAGCGATGCCTATTTGTTATGTTGGGTAAATCAAAGGAGAATAAGTAGCGATGCCTATTTGCTATGTTGGGTAAATCAAAGGAGAATAAGTAGCGATGCCTATTTGTTATGTTGGGTCAATCAAAGGAGAATAAGTAGTGATGTCTATTTGCTATGTTGGGTAAATCAAAGGAGAATAAGTGGCGATGCCTATTTGTTATGTTGGGTAAATCAAAGGAGAATAAGTAGCGATGCCTATTTGTTATGTTGGGTAAATCAAAGGAGAATAAGTAGCGATGCCTATTTGTTATGTTGGGTCAATCAAAGGAGAATAAGTAGTGATGTCTATTTGCTATGTTGGGTAAATCAAAGGAGAATAAGTGGCGATGCCTATTTGTTATGTTGGGTAAATCAAAGGAGAATAAGTAGCGATGTCTATTTGTTATGTTGGGTAAATCAAAGGAGAATAAGTAGCGATGTCTATTTGCTATGTTGGGTAAATCAAAGGAGAATAAGTGGCGATGCCTATTTGTTATGTTGGGTAAATCAAAGGAGAATAAGTAGCGATGTCTATTTGCTATGTTGGGTAAATCAAAGGAGAATAAGTAGCGATGCCTATTTGTTATGTTGGGTAAATCAAAGGAGAATAAGTAGCGATGCCTATTTGTTATGTTGGGTAAATCAAAGGAGAATAAGTAGCGATGCCTATTTGTTATGTTGGGTCAATCAAAGGAGAATAAGTAGTGATGTCTATTTGCTATGTTGGGTAAATCAAAGGAGAATAAGTGGCGATGCCTATTTGTTATGTTGGGTAAATCAAAGGAGAATAAGTAGCGATGCCTATTTGTTATGTTGGGTAAATCAAAGGAGAATAAGTAGCGATGCCTATTTGTTATGTTGGGTCAATCAAAGGAGAATAAGTAGTGATGTCTATTTGCTATGTTGGGTAAATCAAAGGAGAATAAGTGGCGATGCCTATTTGTTATGTTGGGTAAATCAAAGGAGAATAAGTAGCGATGTCTATTTGTTATGTTGGGTAAATCAAAGGAGAATAAGTGGCGATGCCTATTTGTTATGTTGGGTAAATCAAAGGAGAATAAGTAGCGATGTCTATTTGCTATGTTGGGTAAATCAAAGGAGAATAAGTGGTGATACCTATTTGTTATGTTGGGTAAATCAAAGGAGAATAAGTGGTGATGCCTATTTGTTATGTTGGGTAAATCAAAGGGGAATAAGTAGTGATGTCTATTTGTTATGTTGGCTAAATCAAAGGGGAATAAGTAGTGATGTCTATTTGTTATGTTGGCTAAATCAAAGGAGAATAAGTGGTGATACCTATTTGTTATGTTGGGTAAATCAAAGGGGAATAAGTGGTGATGCCTATTTGTTATGTTGGGTAAATCAAAGGAGAATAAGTAGCGATGTCTATTTGCTATGTTGGGTAAATCAAAGGAGAATAAGTGGTGATACCTATTTGTTATGTTGGGTAAATCAAAGGAGAATAAGTAGCGATGTCTATTTGCTATGTTGGGTAAATCAAAGGAGAATAAGTGGTGATACCTATTTGTTATGTTGGGTAAATCAAAGGGGAATAAGTAGCGATGCCTATTTGTTATGTTGGGTAAATCAAAGGAGAATAAGTAGCGATGCCTATTTGTTATGTTGGGTCAATCAAAGGAGAATAAGTAGTGATGCCTATTTGTTATGTTGGCTAAATCAAAGGAGAATAAGTGGCGATGCCTATTTGTTATGTTGGGTAAATCAAAGGAGAATAAGTAGCGATGTCTATTTGCTATGTTGGGTAAATCAAAGGAGAATAAGTAGCGATGTCTATTTGCTATGTTGGGTAAATCAAAGGGGAATAAGTAGCGATGTCTATTTGCTATGTTGGGTAAATCAAAGGGGAATAAGTAGCGATGTCTATTTGCTATGTTGGGTAAATCAAAGGAGAATAAGTGGCGATGCCTATTTGTTATGTTGGGTAAATCAAAGGAGAATAAGTAGCGATGTCTATTTGCTATGTTGGGTAAATCAAAGGAGAATAAGTGGTGATACCTATTTGTTATGTTGGGTAAATCAAAGGGGAATAAGTGGTGATTCCTATTTGTTATGTTGGGTAAATCAAAGGGGAATAAGTGGTGATGCCTATTTGTTAGGGCTGGCACGGATCAGAAAACCCACGGATCGGATCGCGTGACGGATTTTGAGCCACGGATCATGGATTTTTCGGATCAGCAAAAAAAAAAGAGGCTATATCAGATTTTTTCTCTCAAAATTAGATTTTCGATTTGATTTTTTAATACTATTATACTTCTCTAACCATTTGTTGCCCTGCACAGCTCAAAAAATATTTTTTTCTCATGACACAATTTATGCTTTTACTCTGAAGGCAGAACAACCCAACTTCCTGTTTTAGGTGGCACTGCGCCTAACTTCCTGGCTGTTGCTTGCTAACGTAGTCACTTGACACGGGTACAGACCAGACCGGGTGAGTCTGGAAAGAAACATAACGTTGATGCTACATTAAGCTACTCGGTGGCCCCACGTGTTGTTTTGTTGTTATGTGTCCAAGGCAACATTTCACCGTCCGGTGATAATGTGTTCGTGAAACGTGTGCGCGCGCGCGCGCGCGTGTGTGTGTTATGGGGGGGGGGTCCGCGGACCATTGACGTTCCGAACCGTGGGGGCTGATCCGTACGGGTCACGGATTATCCGTGAACCGTGCCAGCCCTACTATTTGTTATGTTGGGTAAATCAAAGGAGAATAAGTGGCGATGCCTATTTGTTATGTTGGGTAAATTAAAGGGGAATAAGTGGCGATGCCTATTTGTTATGTTTGGTAAATCAAAGGAGAATAAGTGGTGGTGCCTATTTATGCATGTTAAATCAAAGGATAATTAATGCCAAAGCTTATCTGGTAAGAGCTTCTCTCAAAGCACAAGCTTTAAAAGGATTTTGTAGCGAACTCTTTAAGTACTGTGGTGCTGCTTGTTTTGCTGAGATTTCTCTGTCTTCAAGACACCCAATATGTTAGTGAGTGCTTTGGAAACCACATTTAATCGATTCTGTTATGGGACAGAAAAAAGGTTTTATTGCTAAATTGAAAATACATAGTCAACAAAACTGGTGTATTCTCCCCGAGGAGCACAATGGAGACATGTGAAAGCCTTAGTGGGGGTGTGGAGGAAGAGAAGGGTTTGCTTGTGATGTGTTTGAAGCACTGTTAAAAAAAACAGGTAATCTGCACTAGGGCTGCCCCCTCCTGATCGATTGGTCGGTCGAAGAGATTCACGTTGGTCGAACAATCGCTGGTGTTAATAATTTCATAGGAGAGATTCAATTTCATAACCAGAAAAGCGATCCGGAACAAAGTAACGTGCCGTTTAAGCAAGTTGCAACACGGACCCTTTCTAGAAGCACATAGGAAGTGATCCAGGCTAGAGACAGACGGGCTGAAAGGAGAGCAACCTGCAGAGTGATGGAATTAACAATTAAATGGCTCAGCTGAATATGGCCAGGTGTCACCCTGCTAGCCGGCAGGGAAAGCCTACATTCACACAGGACGCCGAACGTAAGCAGAACTGAAGCTTGAAGCAGGCACAAGCTGAACGTACGCCTTGTTGTTCACACAAGACGCCTTCTCTTTTCCTCTCAGCTCCTCTCAGCACCTCCTCTCGCTCCTTGAACCAGCCCACAACTCCCATTGACTTCATGCCTCACGGCTTCAGCGTCAAGCTTGGAAATTCGGCGTCAGGCCTGAGTGATCTCTTCCGCGTGGCGTGAGCGTGGCTTCGGCACGGCGTCAGCGTGGCACGCGCGCAGGTGGTGTCAACAGCTTCGCCTGTTAACAAGGATACCCAAATGAAACTTGTGGGTACAGCGTAGGTACAGCTTCGGTTGAGCGTTGCTTCGGCGTCCTGTGTGACGAAGGCCAGGTGTTGCACAGCATGCTGATCAGCCTGTCCATTCTGGTAACGTTAACGCTGCAAATAGCTTTTATTTATAATTATCAGCTATCGGGTATAGTGCACTCAGTAGTCAGTACACTGCACAAAATACACTGTACAAAAAAGTACACTGCATTTTTTTTTATTTTTTTTTTACACCCCATTTCGACCAATCGATTGGTCGGAGCTGTGGTTGATTTCTGTTCGACCAGGATAATCTTTGGTCGAGGGCAGCCCTAATCTGCACTATCAGCCATTTGAAATAGCTTTGGGATTTTTGACAACAGATGGTTTAGTTGTCATTGGGCTAAGGTGATAGGACGTAGAGCTAGCTGTTACTAGACACTGTTTTCAGTCTCTATCTGCTTCGGTGTAGGTGGCGCTGTTGGCGCCGCTCACCCAAGATTCAAGATTTTTATTGTCACTCTGTAGTACAAGTACACACGTGTGAAATTATTATTCAGTTACAGACAAGGTGCAGTAGGTAAATAGGTGCAAAATCACCGCAAACACAATCACAACAACAATATATATATATATATATATATATATATATATATATATATATATATATATATATATATATACACACACAGCAATATACATATATAACAGCAATATACTGTAGCAATGTAGTTACAGCAGGAATATAGTTAACTAGGGCAGACAATGTAAACAGTGCATGTAAGGCAGTTGTGGCAAACACTAAAATACGAAGGGTAATAAATAAGTAATAAGGTATTAAAATAGAATGAGATGGAATAGATATAAAAGTGTCCAGATGTGCAAAGGGGTGTGCAAATGTCAATAATCCAGGTTTATTGAGGGTTTATTTATTGAGGAGTCTCGTAGCCTGCGGAAAGAAACTATCCCGCAAACGGTTTGTGCGTGCTTTCGGGACCATGTATCTTCTCCCTGAGGGCAACGGGAGAACAGGCTGTTATTCGGGTGGTTCGTGTCCTTGATGATCTTCCAGGACTTCCTGAGGCACCGCTGATAGTACAGTTCCTGCAGTTTTTTTTCCTGCAGTCACGTGCTGGGCCGCGTGCTTCACCCTTCTCAGTGCCTTGTGGTCCATGTTGGCTTGCGGTGAAACCTCTTTCTCCTCTTTTGAACTTTTAATGACCAAAGTTGGGCCTTCTAACCCGTTTTATTGCATTTTAATTTATCGCCCTCCTGGTCTAAATAGCTTTTTTTTAAAATCAGAAATCAGTGACTTCTTAGCCTCCATTATTAAATTTTAGCGGATTTTGATGGTTGATGATTTTAACATCCATGTAAATGACTCGACAAATAGCTTTGCTGTTAATTTTGTAAGTGTTACTGAATCTTTAAATTTTGTTCAACATGTCAAAGGCCCGACGCACATTAAGGGTAACACTCTGGACCTTGTTTTTACTTTTGGTTTAAACATAGACAGTCTTGGCTCTGAGGAGTTGCTTGTGACTGACCATGTTTGTGTTATTTTTAGTCTGTCTTTTAACACCGATCGTTTAACTGATAAGCGTGTGAAGTGCTCACGCATGTTAAAAGGATTTTCTGCAGAAAATTTCTCCTCTGCTTTTGATAGTGTGGTGCAGCCATCTGGCGATGTTGATTCCTTGGTCCGCTTTTTCAACTCGCACTGCTCTCTCATCTTAGATGTAGTTGCTCCTCTTAAGTCCCGTTCTGTTCGCCCTGGTTAAACAATGACATTCGTTCTTTTAGGCGTAAATGTCGGGGTGTGGAGTGCCGGCGGAAGTCTTCTAACCTGCAGGTCCACCGCCTATATCTTAAAGTCCCTGGAAACCAGAAATAATTTTTTATTATTTAGCATTTTGAGTTCATCACATCACAGGAACCTATGTTAAAGGATGGGTTTACCGATTTCAAAAATTTCAACGGATTCGAAATTTAAGATTTTTTAAGAATTAATATATATTCATATTCCCCATCGGTAAACCCATCCTTTAATAAGCCACCAGCCAAATTTGAACGATGATGAACGTCGCAAAGTATATAAATTTAGGTTTGACAGTCATGACAAAAGTCATGAGAATCAATTCGATTTTAGACTGTCTTTTCTCCAGCGGACTGTGTGGGCGTGTCCCGTGTGTGTGCGTGCAGGACTGCAGCAGGTCTCCTCCAAGAGAGAGAGAGAGAGAGAGAGAGCGAGAGAGAGAGGGAGGGAAACGGAGAGAGAGAAGGAGAGAGAGACAGAAGGAAAGAGAGATGGAGTGTGTGTGTGTGTGTTTTCACTCGTTGCATACTGACAGAGAGGAAGATAGACTCTGTGAGTGAACAGCGATACTGTGTGTGTGTCTGTGTGTGTGTGTGTGATTCGATTAAATCTTATGACGTGATAAGATCATGCATTTTGGAAATCCAGACCTTGTAGAAAAGTGGCGATTTTGGGGGTTAGGGTTTGAAACTAATGTCCCCTACTTTCTGAGGCACACAATTACTCACATAAGACCCTACATTTAATAGTTAGAAGGTTTTTGTGGATTTTGGTTTCCAGGGACTTTAAATAACTTTTAACTGAGTTCAACTCCATGGTTAAGGATGTGAGGGCTTCCTTTTTTGCCAATCTTATCTCCTCCAGTAGGCGAAACCCTAAAATCCTTTTTGACACAATAAAAAACATTGTTAGCCCTCCAGTGCACTCTGCACCTGTGTCTTCTGACAATGACTGCGAACATTTTCTTTCATTTTTTGTCGACAAAGTTGCGAGGGTGAGGTCGAGCATTGCTCCCTCCTCCTCTCCCCTACCCGCTTGTCCGGCTCAGCAGTCCATTATGTCTTGTTTTTCTCCCATCTCCTTGGAAGATTTAACGGAGCTAGTGGGCAGTATGAAAACTTCCTCCAGCCCTTTAGACATTTTACCAACTACATTGCTAAAGGATGTAATGAGCTCTATTGGCCCCGCCCCTGTGTGCTCTCAATCATAAACTGCTCACTGGAATCTGGCTGTGTTCCCTCCTATTTTGAACAGGCGGTTGTCCAGCCTCTCCTTAAAAAGCCCAACCTGGACCCTTTGCTTCCCAGTAACTACCGGCCCATTTCAAAGCTCCCTTTTATTTCAAAGATTTTAGAAAAGGTCGTTGCCAAGCAGCTCACTGATATTTTAAACGACCATAATATTTTAGATCATTTTCAGTCCGGTTTCCATCAGAAACACTCTACAGAGACAGCTCTCCTGAGAGTCTCGAATGATTTATTGATGGCCTCTGATGCCGGTAAATGTTCTGTTCTGGTGCTGCTTGATCTGAGCGCAGTTTTTGATACTGTGGATCATCGCATCATGATCGACCGGCTCAGAGAGTGGGTGGGCATCTCGGGGTGCGCCCTGGATTGGTTTTCCTCTTATCTTTCAGATAGGAGTTTCTCTGTAGCTGTGGGCCCTCATAGGTCTGTCTGCCCCCCTATCCTGTGGGGTGCCTCCGGGCTCGATAATGGGTCCTTTTCTTTTCACCTTAAATATGCTCCCTTTAGGGCTCACTATTAGCAGTTTTAAGGGTATTTCTTATCATTTTTATGCCGATGATATTCAGCTGTATTTTTCTTTTAACCCTGACAGGACGGATGATTTTAATGTTTTATATGACTGCTTATGTGCAATCAAGGATTGGCTAGCCAGCAACTTTCTTCAGCTAAATGCTGAAAAAACTGAGGTACTGATAGTTGCTCCTGATAATGTTGGGTCAAAGTAATATTTCCGATGTATCTTGCCCATTCTATGGCCAGGCGAGTTGTAATATATTGTCATGTCATGGTGTTTTGGGGTCATTAATAAACGAGATTGATTGTTATTTTTCTCTAATTTTCTGGGATAGTGCTATTTTACATTGAAGTCAGCGGGGAAAGGCTTGTGTTTTCGCCATAAAAGGGGGCGGGGCCTAATTGCCGATCTGATGTATGTTTCGACTTCTCACTTCTCGTCATCATTTTACCAAATGGCACCATCTGCTCCCAATGAGGAAAGTAATTGATGAGGCTGTGTGTGCGTGTGTGTGTGTGTGTGAGTGTGTGTGTGTGTGTGTGTGTGTGTGTGTGTGTGTGTGTGTGTGTGTGTGTGTGTGTGTGTGTGTGTGTGCAATATTTGTGTGCAATATTTGTATCCAGGGACGTTTGACAGAGGTTTGAGATGTTTTATTGAAAAGAAAGGGAGAGGCTGAAGTATGCAACATCTGTGTTCTGTACATGTCTGTTGATTATCAGACATGAATTAATAAGGACCGAGCTACGGGTGCGTATGCATGTGATTGCGTTGGTATGTAATTAAGACAATATCTTCATGTGTGTGTTTGTTGTGTGTTCATGCATGCCGGTAGCTCACCTGAGTGTGTGTGAGGTGTGTGGGTGCTGCTGGTGTGTGTGTGTGGGATGCGTGGGTGCTGCTGGGTTGTTATGTCAACACCTTCAAGGTCACTCATGTGGATGCTGCCTTGTTCTCCATCGACTGTGATTAACATTTCGACCCAGGGCGACCACATGCTGTGTGTATGTGTGTGGTGAAGTCAGCTGCTTAGCCGTGTGTTCTGTTCTGTGACATTCAACTGAAAAACATCCAGTCGTTATTAAGTCATGCAAGTGAAGGAAATAACAGTCCAATGGGTAAACACTTGGATAAAGGCAGTCTTCAGAATTTCATTGTGAGTCTTTACTCTTAAGCCAGCTTCATTAGGTGTGTGTGTGTGGGTGTGTGTGTGTGTGTGTGTGTGTGTGTGTGTGTGTGTGTGTTCATTCAGGAGCGGAAGTCAGCACACTTGTTTGTTTAGGAAGTTTGCAGGAGATTGGCACTGATGAATTAATGGTGGCAGAGCAGCGGTGCAGAAGATCCTCAGTGGGGAGAGAGAGAGAGAGAGGTGCTCGCCCCGCCCTGCTGTGCTCCATCCCCAAATCTAAAAACACAGCTGGCTCTGGCTGCCGCTTGGCGGTGGGGAAGAGGGAAGGTGGGATGGGGAGAGGAGAGGAGGGGTAGTCGGCACAACAAGGGCAAAGCAAAGACGCCCCACAGGCTTACACTGATTTCTGTGTTGGAAAAAATAAAACAAAAGTCATGCTGTACTCTGGCTGCATCATCAACAGACTGCTGCAACTACTGACCATCAACACACACACACACACACACACACACACACACACACACACACACACACACACACACACACACACACACACACACACACACACACAGCGGCCAGCCCACACAGAGACAACAGACTGCTGCAACCACTGACCATCAACACACACACACACACACACAGCGGCCAGCCCACACAGAGACAACAGACTGCTGCAACCACTGACCATCAACACACACACACAGCGGCCAGCCCACACAGAGAGAGAGAGCTTCGGACTCGCTGGAGGAGAACGACCAGACGGACATGGACCTGGAGAGTCATTCCTGTGCTGTTGTTCGAGGATCGCAGCACACACACACACACACACACACACACACACACACACACACATATCCTTGAGGGCCTTCCATTGATGACATTTATTCCCTAACCCGGAACTTAACCCTCATCACTATGTGCTTAACCTTAAGTGTCTCCTTACTTTAAACCTGATCCTACAGTAATTCATCCTAATTTAACCCTGAGCCTTCATTCATTAAACATTAACAGAACATTAATTAAACATGAATTCCCTAACCCTAACATCACTACTGTACATGTGAATTCCTTAACACTCTCCCCAATTGAAACCTGATCCTATTGTATCCTAAATTAACCTAAACCTCAACCCTCCTATATCCAACACCAAACTCTGACATGGCCCCTTAAAGAAGTTAGGGTGGGCAAAGTGTCCTTACTTCAGAGGTCTGGAGTGTGTGTGTGTGTGTGTGTGTGTGTGTGTGTGTGTGTGTGTGTGTGTGTGTGTGTGTGTGTTAGGGAGGTCTTTGGTCGGTTAAGCATGTCGGTTAAACGGTCAATTTCCATGTTAATTTGCATATAACAGTGTTGCCAATGTGGCGATTTCGCCCCCTCCTCCGTGGTCAGCAATGTAACATAAGTATATTAAACGATGGGGCAAGTGTTAATCAAGCTAGATTTGGAAATATGGTTAAAGGCCGGCTTTCCTGATTTTCAACCATATTTGTGTCATTACAATGTCAGTAGTTGGATTAGATATTGCAGCCTTTACCTCCCCTCACTCAACCCTCCTGGCTGCTCTCCCTCATCTCTCACATATTTTCTTGACGCTCTGACGTAAAACGCATCAGAGCGTCAAGTCCAGACTTGCGTAAGAGAGCAGCTGTAAACTACAAGTGTTGTGGGGGTGTGCCGCCATGGTTCCGCCTCTAGAGGTCCTCCACGCCCCTTCAGAGGTCCTGAAGAAAAACAAAAGGCAGCCATCTTTTTTCACCGCATAGCCTAGGCTAGCTAATGTTAGCTCCCCTAGCGCCTTGCAAAGAACCATATCTCAGAAACGGAAGCAGCTACAGACACGGGACTGGCGGCGTTGGAAAGCTCGTCAAATTTTACATCTAGTAGAAGGTGCGTTGAAGTTACGAAATCAATGCTGAGCAATGTACCCTTTTTTACATGAAATAGTTACAACATCAGATGCTCATAACTCCTAGGAAAATGCCTTAAATTGCATGCAACTTTGTGTGTGAAGACATCTCCCGACATATATACTTCGGTTTAAATTTGGTGCAATTTGGAGCCAAAAAAAAAGAATATTATTATTCTTCTTCTACAATTGTTTTATGTTGAAGCCTTCTTCTTCTTCTTCTTTGAGTTTTATGGCGGTTGGCAAACATATATGTGCATTACCGCCACCTACTGGAGTTTGATATCAGCCAAATGCCTGAGGGGTGGGCGTGGAATAGAAGGCCACGAGCCCAGTGCATTGTGGGAAGTGTAGGATTTCTGCTCCCCGCTCCCGCCCCTCCCCTCCACCAGCCCCCCCCCCCCCCACACAGAGTGGATTTTGGTTGATTGCTCAGGCTCTGAACAACCAATTCAAAAAATTTCAACGGATTCCAACTCCTTAGGGGCGTGAGATTTAATATATCTTCATATTCCCCACGGGAAAGCCTTCCTTTAATGTTGTTAATGTTAATTTTATCTACCTGATGTCTGATCAAACGCATTCCGCAGCGAATCACACACACAGCTGAACACCTGCTGCAGCCACAGTGTCACAGTGAAGTGAGTGCACTGACTGCCCCGCCCCTCTGCTGCTCCTGTCTGAGCACACAGCTCAGATGTGCTCTGTGACCATTTCAGAATGATTAACACACCCAGCGAAACAATCAGCTCATACATGTTCTATAGTTTTGTTAACTCCGTGTGTGCTGTCATTACTTTTTATTCACTGGCTCATTCGGTCTAACTCTCCCTCCCTCTCTGCATGTTCATCATGCACACGCATGCATACGCTCGCACTCAATGATGAAACAGTCGTTTTTACCGTGTTACAAAAATGCAGACATGAAGCGGTCTAATTGACGATTGAAAAGTATCAATTAACGTCTTTACTGTCCAACACATGGCAGTTCGGAGAAATTGTTTCACAACAAGAGATGGATTGTTTGTAGACTGCATTGACAATTGACAGCTGCGTGCGGAGTGCGGACTCGTCTTTATAATGTTGTGGAGCCCTGCAAGACACAGAGAGCACAGCCCTCCACGTGTGTGTGAAGAGAGGAAGAAGAGGTGAGACAGAAGCAAACTATTTTTTGCAGATCTCAAAAGCAGGTAAACCACTGTGGGATTAGTGAGACTATTGCTAAAAGAGAAGATACTGTAATAATAATAATAATAATACATCGGATTTATATAGCGCTTTTCCAAATGCTCAAAGACGCTGTAGTGAGTGATGCGCGCTTTGTCAGTGCGCCCTGCAGCCTGGGCTGTCGTCCGCTCAAACAGTACTTTACGGGGCGGCTCCGTGTCAATTGATGTGCCCTTAATATGCAATGCATGCAGCTCTAAGCAGTATAGCCTATCGGAGGAATGTTTTTGTTTAGATGGCTGGAGGATTCAACTTGTCTTCTCATTTTGTTAATGTGTTTTTTTCTGCTTGTAGATGTAAAAATAAACGCTTTCTAATGAAAAAGAATCAAGCATTTGTTGTGGTAATGGTTTAATGGGGCACAGACAGTCAAATAGCGCATTTTAATCTTCTCGGTTAACCGACCAATTGTCGGCTATTGAGGGTCGGTTGTCGGTCAAGAAAAATTATGATTTTCGACATCCCTAGTGTGTGTGTGTGTGTGTGCGTGTGCCCTTACTCGCACACACACACACACACACACACACACACACACACACACACACACACACACACACACACACACGTGTACATACTCCACAGCTGGCTTGTTATCCTCTGTCTACCTCGGTTTCAGAATAACACATTGGGGGCTAAAAATACACAGCGGTTATGTCTTGTTTGATGATAGATGGGAATTAGTGGGGATAATCCAACACAGATAATAACTGTCAGCCATCTTTGGGAGTTTATCCTATGGATATGCCGCACGTAGAATAAAGGTCCTTGTTGGAGTGTGTATGTGCACGTAGGCCTACTAATCTGTCTAGCAGGTCACCCACATGGTTCCAGTGTTTACTGTTGGCTTCAGAGCTGAAGCTATCTTAGCCTCCATCGGCGTCTTCAGCCCTGCCTGAATGGCTAGTGAATAACAGCATGTTTAGGTGCAGTTACAAAGCAGTTGTTGTTCCCGATTTGTTTAATATACAATAGAGTGCATTTCCACCCCCCCCCCCCCCCCCACCCAGTTTTCTCCCCAATTGGCCTATTTCACACAAAATGGCTGCCGACCATAGAATGTGATATCGCACTTCCGCTTTCTCAACTCACTGTATTTCTCCGTTCATTCGCCGTCACCCGATAACAATGGCACAGCTTAGACAAAATCGAAAATCATTTCATAGTTTTCATACCGAGGAAAAGTTACGAAAAAGATGGATTTTTGCTTTAGAAGAGACAACAGCGTTACCATGGTTGCAGTTAAGGAAGTTGATAGCACTTCCGCTAGCATCTCATCTCCGTCTGATGTAGGCTATATGGGCTCAAAAAAGCACCATAAGTATTCTGTGCTTGTGAGACGTGTTTGTAAACTTTGAACTTTAACTTTGAACTTGCACATCTGTAAATAAAACTTGTACCTGTAGAAATATCGTGTCCATCTGAGAGAAAGTTTTGTGCACCTGCAACCCATTTTTGTATCTGTAGACATAATCTCGTGCATCTGGGAATAAGTTTTGTAAACACGGATAGAATTTGTGCATCTTTAACCATATTTTTTCCATGTACAAAAATGTCCTATGTTCGTGTGCAACCTTGAATGCAGCACTTGCAAATTTCCTACGTTCGCGTGCGACCCTGAAAGCACTACGGCCGAGCTCATCTTGCTAGCATGGATGTATGCTTACGAGTGCACATTTTCTTTGTTCGTGTACAAGCTCAAATTACGAGTACAAATTCTGGCACATTGGACGTTTCAACTCAGTGCCATAAATCTGAGCGAACTGGCCAATCAGGTTAGACCCAGTCCCCTCCCACTGAATATCGGATCGGATCGAATAAAAAATAGAATCTCAACCAGAAACAACTTCCGGCTTAAACAAACAGACAAACCGACAGCGTTTGGAAGGAATACGTTTGATATATCAAATAGCGGTTAACTATTAGGAACCGACCCGGTTAGGTGTCGGGAGTGGATTTATGTCACTAACTGTAACAGCGATCACAAAGCAGAGAAGTTTAAAGTCCCTGGAAACCAAAATCCACAAAAACGTTCTAACTATGTTATTTAGGGTCTTATGTTAGTAATTGTCTGCCTCCGAAATTATTATACATTACTTTCAACCCAAAGCCTTAAAATCGACACTTTTCTACAAGATTCTACAAGATACTTCCTCATTGAAGAGAGCAGTGCGCGAGGTGCTAAAATGCAGGAGCTTATGACGTCATAAGCTCTATATAACCTTTGTACACGCGCGCAATCCGCACCCACCCTCCTTTTGTCCGTTCTTTGCCCCCAGTGACAGCGCTCCCTCAGTGTCCGTCTGCCTCCCACTCTGTGCCGAGCGCTATGCTGCTCTCGCTCTCTCTCTCTCTCTCTCTCTCTCTCTCTCTCTCTCTCTCTCTCTCTCTCTCTCTCTCTCTCTCTCTCGTGTGAGAGAGAGCACAGAGAGAGACACACAGCCTGGTGCCGTGAGGTTACTCACACATACATACACACACACACACACGCTGTGCAGTCGCAGCAAGAGTCCCTCTCCGAGCAACGAACACACACACACACACACACACACACACACACACACACACACACACACACACACACACACACGCACGGTGTGTGTGTGTCGATCTCTCTTTCTCTCTTTCTCCGTTTCCCTCCCCCCTCTGTCTCGCGCTCTCTCTCTCGGAGGCTGCTGCAGATGGGACACGCCCACACATTCCGCGGGAGAAAATACACTCTAAAAAATAATTTATTCTCATTACTTTTGCCAGACTGTCAAACCTAAATTTATATACTTTGCGACGTTCATCATCGTTCAAATTTGGCTGGTGGCTTATTAACATAGGCTCCTGTGATGTGATGAACTCAAAATGCTAAATAATAATAAAATATTTCTGGTTTCCAGGGACTTTAATATTGGATATAAGGTCTCTGGATATGGCCATTTTGGGGAGCTAACGCTAACAAGTCCGTTGTTCTGCTGGGATCAAACGGTTCATAAGTTTTAGGTAAGTGGTCACTTGAAGTAAATCAACATAAAATAGCTGTTTTGTTGGTTTTGTGACATTTAACTGCACGACCAGGGAGCCATTTCATATCATGTTCCGTTACACGGCTGCCCAGATGGTGAGCTAACTGACGCTACCTAGGTTAGCTTGCTAAGCGGCCAGAGACTGAGAACTGAGTCTAGGTTAGCGAACGTTAGCTATAGCTGCTTCATTCAAATGTCCCAAAATAAACTAAATCTCGATTTTAACCACCTAATGCAAGCTGTGTTTTGACTCTAGCGTTAACGTTACAACTAATGTTTAAGCTAATAGCGTTAACGAAGACTGTATAACAATCATGTTATTGAACGTTAGCGCCCTTCGGGTAACCAAACAGTCTAGCTATGTCTGTCTAGACAGGGCCCCATCGGCCGGCCAGAAACCAAGCTTCTCACAGCTGACCCTCGTGAACTAATGTTAAATCTGCAACTACAAAGGGCATGTTTGTATAATAATAATAATAATAATAAAGTAACAGTCATTTGAACGTGACATGACGGCCTAGGTGATGTTATATTGTCAGAATTAGAATCAGAATCAGAAAGACTTTAATGATCCCCGGGGGGAACTTGGGACAAGTTACAGTAGCTCGCTCACAGAACACACATAGCATAAAATAAACAGTAGTAAATGCGATAGTAAGCACAATAAGCAGAATAAGAACACAACATGGCATAGAATAAACAGTAGTAAATGCGATAGAAGTAAGGCCCTGCCACTGTTAACGTACTAACTTGGAGTAATGTAGATGATATCTAATGTTTCACACTGCAATTTTGCTGGACTTGTTTTGTGTTTAAATAGTTTAAAAAACTATACAATAAAGGGACATGTAACACCCGATAAATTGCTCGGTTTGTGATTGTCCCTATGTGATGAGTAAAGTAGTTCCTGGAGAGGAGAGAGAGGTTAAAAGAGAGGGAGGTACTTCTTCTTTTCTTCCCGTCATTCTCTCTGAACATCATCTGTCATTTCACACAAGCCTTTCAAAGTAGACATGTTTGCATGTGAATGGTTAATCGCTCTCCTCCATGAACCCTGTCCACCACAGTGGAGCTAGGATTTTTCTTCTCACGGCCTGTCATCCTCAAGTGGACAGATAGATTTCTTTGTTCATTTGAAAAGCGTTTATCGAGCTGAGCAACTATAGTAAGAGAGAGAGAGAGAGAAAAGAAAAGAGGGTGGCAATTGACATCAACAACTTTGAACATTTAGAGTTACAAGGTGTGAACTGGATCAACTTGTCAGCAGCATTCACTGTAGAGTTCCTGAAGCATCTGGTGTACACTTTGGTGCAGCCTTAGGGCAACAGACTCTCCAGCACATAGATGAACCCCCCCCCCCCCCCCCCCCCATGCACATCTCAGGGCCGTTGGCATCTCCAGCTCTTCCTGTACTCTAATCCACCTGTATCTCTGTGCTTTCTGAATATAAAGTCAATATACAGAAGGAGGGTGGTCTGCCTGCCTTTTCAGGAAAAAACAAACACTGCAGCTGGGCAACTCAATTCACCTCAGATCTAAGGCTCCTCCTTCATTGTAATTCAGTGTGCTCTCAGATAAAAGACGGCACCAGGATGTCATCTTCAAACTCATATAATATATAAATTCCCTCACTTTGTGTTGCTAATTAATATGGGTGGAAGCAGCCGGGCAGCTCATCCATATTCCACTGACGATACCTTATGGCGAGGGAGGTGGGTTTATGGAGGCCGAGCTTCACGAAGCCAACAGATGTCCCATTTGAGCTGAGCTGTGCTGGGAATATCAAGTGTTGCCTGACTGCGTGCTGCTAGTTGGCTGCTGTGGCAGGAAGACAGGCTGTTCACTAAGTGCTGCCCGGTAGGAGAGATCAGTCATCACTCATATATCTCTCTCTTATTCTCTCCTGATCCCCTCGCTCTCTCTCTCTCTCGCGCTCGCTCTCTCTCGCTCGCCCGGGTCGTGTCCTGATCCCACAAATTGGATCATGACCATTAAACTCTTAGTTGAATTAGACCGTCTGATGTCATTGCACAAAATGACATATTTAACTATGTGATGTCATTGCACAAAATGACATATTTAACTATGTGCCATGACTTTCTTATGCGTCCTTGAGAGGATGGCAGTTGGGGGTTTGTTCTTGCAGTCACGCTTGAGCTCAGTGGACTTTTATTAGCTGCACAAAGCAAAATGTTCTTGTATAAATACACCCGTCTGATCAGTCTTGTTGTACTTGTGGTTGCAACAGGGTCTGTAAGCTGTAATATTGATGTGCTCTGTCGCTTTAAGAGCTGACATCCATGTCTACACATGTAATGTTTTAAACCACCAATACTGTCCTTACACAATAGCATAAGTGGTAAGGGTGTGTCATATTTCTAATGGGGTGACTCAACAACAGATCCCAGTCACAACAGGAGTCTTAATGTAAGAAAGAAGAAAGATCAGAAGCTGGTGCATAAATAGAAGAATAACGTATCAGCTTAAAGGCCCATTCCGTTGGTTTTGGCGAGAAATAAATGTGCACAAAGTGTTTATTATTGGCACTGAGTGAATGCGCCTTGACGTAACTTAAAAATGGCGACCAGGGGCGTTTCTCTCAGACCAGCCGTTCAGAAGATACATTGAAAAACCGCAGTTTCGAAGTGGATAGCATCTCCCGCCACAGCTAGAGGATGTGACGTCTCGCGCGTTCACGTCGAGCTTGTCTCTTGTCTGACGCTAACAGGAAATGGCTGAAGTAGCTTTTAACGTTACGGTCGTCGCTAGCTGCTAGCTAAAAAGGAAACAACAACACAGACTCCAGAAAAAGTCCAGACTAAATAAATAAATATTTATCTAATGAAGCCCGTCTGGCCAGACAGCAGCAATGTGACCGACATCGGGGGGAAACTAGAGTTCAGGACTGTGTTTTCGGTTCATGAAGGAAACTTGCTGCTTGTAGCTACTGTAATGTGGTTTTCACCAGATAATGTTAGCTGCTTGCTAATGGATTTTCAAGATTCAAGATTTTTACTGTCACTCCGTAGTACAAGTATCTGACCACCTGGTCAGAAACTCTGCTAACATTACCGTCTTGTGTGAAGTAATGCAACCCTAACGTTACTACCGTTATGCTTATGGTCATTGAACATTATTGTTTGACTGTAGTTAGCTGCGGTTGTGAGTCTGCCTATTAGACCCATAGTAACGTTAGCTTGATGCTATACGCGGCTAACTAATAGATTTAGCTATATTTCTAGAAATTACCACCAGCCCCACTAATAACGTTACTGTCTTGTGTTGATAATGAATCTAACAGTCGGAAATATGCCTAACGTTAGCCTACTGTCTGTTATGTTTACGGTACATTGTTTGACTGTGCATACAGGGGGAGCAGGCTATTTCCTGGCTTGTGCTAACATGAGTATCCACTTCCCGCAGCCAGCAGGCTCTGACTGGTTGGCTGCAGTGGGACTGCACATAGTTAACGTTAGCTTGATGCTAATCGCGGCTAACTAATATTAATTTACATTTATAGAAATTACCACCAGCCCCACTAATAACGTTACCGTCTTGTGTGGATAATGAATGTAACAGTCGTAAATATGCCTAACGTTACTGTTATGCTTATGAAACATTGTTTGATTGTTCAGTTTGGTCAACTCCAGGCATTACAGGGTAACGTACATACAGGGGGAGCAGGCTATTTCCTGGCTTGTGCTAACATGAGTATCGACTTGCCCGCAGCCAACGCAAGCCAAAACACGACCAAACATGCCACAATAACGTCCCCTAATTCATCCAGAATCCTTCCTGGGCATCTTGAGGCTGATCTGACCGATAAATTGTCCAGGTTGCCGTTTTCAAGTGACTTTTATGAGTTAACGTTACAAAGCAACGAACAGCTCTGCTGTTGCCAGGCAACTGCTTGTGCGCGTGCGAGTATGGTGCCCGCGCGTCAGCTCGTTCACACGCTGCCTGCAGTTACACTAACGGCCACCGGCGTCAGTAATAGTGAGTTTTGACGGATTGGGCCTTTAATAGCTTTTGCACACCAAGTCCGTATTTTTGTCCGAAATTGACGGACGAAAAAAAAAAAAAGAATATGACCTAATTTGTGTCAATTGACACACCGAGTCCGACAATTACGTCCGTCATTTAAGTTTTCGGACGAGGTTCGATTTTCTGCGTTTTTCGCATCAGTCAATAGATTTTTGCGAGCTGGGACCCGTCTCTGTTTTCAGATGACGGATTAAACAACACGCATACAAAAACAATCAGACTGTGTGTGCAAAGACCTTAACTCACCTGTCTTGTAGCCCCGGCTCGTGTGGTTTGAACAGCCTGGATGAAGACCAACCCGGATAGCATATGTGTCTGCTTCGGCAGCGTCCAGTTCCCGCTCTTTTGATAGCTGTACAGTTCAAGTAGTTTGGTTGGAGCGCAGTAGCAGCTCCAGACAATTGTGGCTGGAGGAGCTAAGGGGCAGCTTAATTATTTACAGCGGGTGCTCAGTGGTTCTCAACCTGTGGTACGGCCCGGGTACCACTGGTGGTACACGGGGCCCCCTCCCTCTCAAACATTCATATAATGGTGGTAATAATTTCTCAGGTGGTACTTGGTGTAAAAAGGTTGAGAACCACTGAAGAAATAATAATAATATGATAGGCTAGGGTCTGAATTAGGCTATACTGCTAGACAGCCACTGTTTTTCAATTGAGAGCCAAATCCTCAACCCAACATTATGCATGTGTGCTTCAATGAGCTGTGTGTATTTAGACCTATACCACAGTAACCACACTGTGTATGTTAAAACTGAGTCCAGTTAGGTGGCTTTCACATATAAGCTGTTTGGTGCGCTTTAACTGCGCCAGAGTTTGTTTCCTCGGATAGTGCGCTTCGTTTGGGGTGGTGTGAAAGCGCAAACAAACTCTGTTGCGGAACAAACAAGCAAACTCTGGTCCGCTTGAAAATGTGGGTCTAGGTTCGTTTGCAAGTGAGCTCTAGTGCGGTTCGTTTGTGGTGTGAAAGCAAACTGAACCAAACACAAGAGCAAATATAGGAAAGGCAGTACATCATGAGTAGAAGGCGGTAGAAGGAAGCAAAACAAACATTGCGGCAAGCACACGGGTCGGTGCTCACCGCGCTGCCTCCCTCCTCTCGTCTCATCTGCAGAATGATGTTGGACCCAACAGCTCGCTGCCTCATCTGCTGCTCATATTGGGCGCATTCTTGTAAAATATTTATTTGATAGTAACACCAAAGTAAAACCAGAAATCCCAAGATTGCACAAAGGTGGTTTCTCTATGGGTTGTGTTTCACGGATTCACTTGTGTTGTTCAGTCAGCCCTCAGCAGGCAAGGCGGCAGAAGAGGAGAGATTTCCCCTCTATGTTCTGTCCAATAGACGAGTGACCGTTTCGACCACATGACATTGTTCAGAAAGTTTGGTGTGTTTGGCAAATTGCATGTGTGAAAGCGAACCGGACCAAATGAAAAATGAAACAAGGTTGCAACTTCACCCCCCCTGAATCGCACCGAGTCCACCAGCTTATATGTGAAAGCGACCTTAGTCAAGGCTATGCAGCACACAATTGTAGACGGTAAATCAAGAGTTTATAGTCACAAGTTACACAAAAGGTTTAAATGTGCTATATCTTAGAGACAAATGAATCACTGTAGTAGTCATGTAAACAAGTGCCACATACACAGGCACATCCATTCACCATACAGTAGCCTATGTGCATAGAGTAAAAAGAAATAGAACCGTTCATATAGAGTTCACTATACATAACAGCCATATGTGACAAGACAAGTGACTGAGCTGGACAACAGGTGTTTTGATACTTTTATCTGGCTATACTAGCATGAGAAAAAATTAAACATTTTGTAATTTCATCCAGAGGAAGTAGCCCCAGATCACAAATTTAAAGATATTAAAAGGCTTATTACAGAATTTGATTTGATGACTTAGTCAGAGCCACCTTTAATAATAACCAGTCATTGTTTATTTAAACTTGAGGATCAAGATCAAGATAGATTCAAGATTTATTATTAAGTGTCCCAAAAGGGCAATTTGGGTTGCAAAAAGCGTAGTACAAAGTACATACATAAAAACAAATAAGACAAATAAAAACATAAGAACAGTCTAGAGCAGCAGTTTAAAGTGCAACACAACAGTTAAAGTGCAAATATGACAACTGTAGCAGCGATCTAAAGTGCACAGTAGAGATATAAGGTGCATAGTAGCGAGTGACTGCCTTCACTATCGGCACATTTATATCACAAGAAAAGCTACAATATATCATTCTATCAATCACAAAGGAAAACCACGGTCCAGACCAAATAGCAGAGAAAGTATATAAATATATAAATATACAGATATACTGTACTGTACCCCTAAGAATAAATAAGGATAAAAGGATAAATAAATAAAATAACAGCAACGGCAGATGGGGAAACAATACATTTATACCCCGGCAGCGTTCATTGCTCTGATAGAGACAGGCACAAAGGAATTTTTGTATCTGTTCTTTGTATCTATGGGGGCATGAAGGCGGAGCCCGGAAGGAAGCAGCTCATATTCAAACCTCAGAGGGTGGGCATCATCTGATCGGATGGACACAGCTTTTTTCAGCACCTGTTTGTTACAGATCTGGTCCAGGCTTCTGAACTGGGTTCCGGCTATTTTTCAAGCCACCTTCACTGTTCTCCTCCTTGCATGCAAATGCAATTTCCGTGACTTGAATTTCATTTTTTAATGGCATCAAATCAATTAGAAAAGTGGAGATGACTACAGTCAAAGTGCCTCTGTGCATTCTCCAATCAACTATATTAATCTTCCAATCCTTTACTAGAAAATCGAGGGTCTCATTATAACCATCCATACTGCACAAAAGGGGCCTGAAAGAGGCGCATATTATGCCACTTCCCACGCAAAAGTTGTGATCTAAAACAACCAAACTTAATCGGAGGATGTGCGCACCTGTGCGTTAACTTTGATCCATGCACATTTTGGAGACAGTGGGAAACGGCGACTGGGAATAAAATAACTTTACACTCAGGCCGACTCCACATCAAGGTACCCCTCTAATATAGCCTATAGATATTGTCGGAAGAATGTCTAAAATAGCGTCTTTGTTGCTTTAGTTCCCAAGCCGATCAGCTGTCCGAAAAGCGTCTACAAACATGTCAACATGTTTTTTTTTATAAATATTTTATTTAGCAATTTAAACTTTTTAGAACACAGAAAAACAAAAAAAATGAACAAACTCAGATACAGGAAAAGAAAAGAAAGAGAAAACATACATACACTAGTGCCACCACTTACATACAGCTTATAAATACAGTATAATATAAATTGTGCTTGTAAATATATATATACATAATATAAATGAGTGGGATCCCACATGAGGGAGAAAGACCGGCCGGGCGAATCACCCGTCACCCCTAACCTCGTCAAGGTAGGCCAGAAACGGGTCCCAAATAGTTTGAAATCTCCCAGGTGAGTTGGTCCTCAAGAACCTGAGTCTCTCCATTCGTATAAAGATCATTTCCGCCAACCACAACTGAAAAGATGGTGGAGTGGGGGACTTCCATTTCTGCAGAATGAGTTTCTTGGCAACAATTGTCCCCTGTGTCAGAGATTGTTGCACAGCTGTAGGGAAGTTCAGAGAGGATTCCGAGCAGCCGAAGATGGCGAGTTCTGCCTCCGGCTGAAGGGTTACCTTGTATGCCTTAGAGTACCAATCAAATATTTTGGCCCAAAATCCAGTCGATGTGAATTAGTCATTAGGTTCAAGGTTTTATTTGTCACTTACACATTACAGGTAAAGTGCAGTGAAATTAGGGCCGCAGCCACTTCAAGACTGTGCATACTAAAACGAGACAACAGAGGGACAGACAGACAACACAGTATCACAGTACAGCACAAGATTAACTCATTGAGTGCCAGCCACTTTTGGAGAACGGACCAGTGCCAGAGTTTCAGAGCGTTTTCAGTGATTTCTCGAGGCCCAAAGAATATTGTGTGATATTACTATGTAAACACCGAACACGCAAAAAGAACAAGGAGACTCTATTGTATCATCAGCAAAAAAAAGTTTATTGATACCATTTTCCGTTCTTTAGTTATCAGCCGGAGAAGATAGGTCAAAAACAGCAAAAACAGGCATTTCCATCTAGAAGCTGAGATATTCAGCCTTTTGTGAAATGAAGCATTTCAAGCACATTCACTGACTCTAGATAATATTTTCTGATGTAGTGACGTGGTGTAGTTGTGTGCTGCCCTGCGTGCCCCACCCCCCTCTCCCCCCCTCAGCTACAAACTCCTCCCCACACTAGTAACACACAGCCTCACGCACCCAGCGTCTATTTTCGGAGTGTGTGCTTTTTGTGCGCCGCCTCCCAGGCAGCGCGACAAGGAAATGCCAACCCGGACTGCAGGGAAAGGTTTGGCACTTCGGCGTCGGGTGCTGCCTTTCTGGCGGCTAATCGTGTGAAGAAACTATGCAGACAGACAGACAGAGGCAGAGGAGCTCAGTTGTGTGCGCGGATTGACTGCTGTTCCCAGGCACCGTCAGCTGCAGCCAGAGCAATCTACATGGCTCTGGGCTGCAGCATGAGCGGTTTCTCTTTGATCACGGGGCTTTTTCAGGCTGTATTCCGGACATTTCTCTAATCTGGAGAGCACTGTCGCCACCTGATGAGTCCGTAAAATAGGTTATACAGCTTCAATAGCTACAATATTTGTACAGGACATACATAAGGCTTTGATCCACGTCCCACCGTCAAAAAAGGCAATTGACGACAGCTATCGTCTTTGGCACTCTACGTTACTAATTACTTTGACGACAGGCGTCGTCATTGGCACTCAATGAGTTAAGAACTAGGATTTAAGATAAAAAAAATCTGGTTAATCTGGTTACCTTGAAAATATGGACAAAAATAAGGACTAAGTTAAGATTGTCAAACTCAATATCAAGAGCTACTAAAATTGCATTAAACCCAGACTTTCAACCAGCCAGTTTGTATACAGGCTTTAAGAAATGGATGGATAGGGGACTGGTGTATATTGGCCAACTATTTGATGGGCAAACACTAAAATCATTTGAACAAATTAGTGAGGAATTTAATCTACCTGCCCAAGATCATTATAAATTTCTACAAGTTAGACATTATCTCCAGAAAAACAAGGAATGGGAAAATATATTAAGGGATCCATCAAACATAGAACAACTCATTATAAGAGGGGAGGAAGAAAAACTTAAGAAAGGAATAATTTCAAAATTCTACAAAGCATTGCAACATGATTTAAGGGATAAAGATTGGGACAGCAAAAAAAGATGGGAACTGGAATTGAATAGTGTAATCTCTGAAATTGAATGGGATGAAGCGTGTATGTCTGGTCATAAACTAACAAACAGTCCAAACTGGAGGGAGTTTGACTGGAAGGTCAAAAATAGGTATTTCAGAACTCCTGCCATAATGGCTAAATATGGAAAATCATCAGGATTATGTTGGAGGGGTTGTGGCCAACAGGGAGACCTTTCACATATACTATGGGCTTGTCCTGAGCTGCAGGGGTACTGGGTCCTCATGGGTACAGGATGTGAAAAAGGAAATAGAACGCATTTTGAATATAAAATTAAATCTTGATCCAAAATTATTTATCCTAGGCATTCCAACAGAAACTCCAATGGAAAAAAAGAAATTGTATTTATTGAGGACCATGCTCTTGATAGCTAAGAAAAATATTACTGTCCTATGGTTGCAGCCACAACCCCCGAACATAAAACAATGGAAACAAAAGGTGAATGAGGTGTCCATCATGGAAATTATTACAGCTAAAATACAATTTAAAATGGACAACTTTAGTGCTATATGGTCATTATGGACATCAGGTAGGTCAGAAATGACGACTGAATAAAGATAAGGGTTCAATGAAATACTTGTATGTTGGTGGAATAAGACCTGTACGTTTTGTGATGGAATGTGAGTTACTGAAGTAATGGTTGTGATAGACATGAAGTTGTTTCCAACAATTGATCAGCAATCAAACATGGAAGGGTGATGCGTTTCATGTATATATTTTGTTTTGTTTGTTTTTGTTTTGTCACTGTTGGTGATGTTTCTGTATTCTTGTTGTTGGTTTTTGTTTTGTTTTGTTTTGTTTTGTTTTGTTTTGTTTTGTTTTGTTTTTGTTTTTGTTTATACATGTTGCTGATTGTTTTGTCTATATATATGAAAAGGCATAAACAAAAAGTAAAAAAAAAAAAAAATCTGGTTAAAATTAGAAAAAGTTAAAAGGTTCACTGTACAGGCTTCGGTAAGTCCGTATATGGAGCAACATTTGACCGTGATAAAATAGATAAAAAGATAAAAAATGAATAAAAGGTATACCTTCAATAAATAGTATAATGATAATAATAATATGGCAGGAGCCCTAACTCTTATTAATAATGTCGAGGGCCCTAATGGCTTGAGGGAAGAAACTATTCTTCATCCTCTCCATCCTGGCTGCCAAGTGCTTCAGTCTCCTCCCAGACCGCATTTTGGCCGCTTTGGCTCTACAGCGTCTCATATAAATGTCCTCCAGACGGGGGAGGGTGGAGCGGACCCGTGGACCACCCTAGGCTACGTACTAGGGATGCCACTGTGTGGATAATAAATACGTGACAACACCGGTGTTACCGGTGACACCGTAAAAATAAAGGTAAAAAAAACATGCTCCTCCACTGTCCTCATGGTCCAGTCAGTCAGCCCATCCCTGCCGCCGAAGGAAATGTCGCGGCGCAGCCCGGGCCAGCGGAGCTGTTGCGTTAGGGGGGTGTTGATATATCAATTAATAGCTTGCTTGTTACGTCCAAGTCACGTTTTTCATCGATGGTCAAATTCGTTTTGACAATCCGTTGCTCGTTGATATAATTGTTTTACAACTACCAAATTTAGTAGCGAAAGCAGAGATCGCTGTTTCTGTTATGCATATCTATCTATCTATCTATCTATCTATCTATCTATCTATCTATCTATCTATCTATCCAGACAGACAGACAG
The DNA here is from genome assembly GCF_964638095.1 of Poromitra crassiceps. Taxonomy (NCBI): domain Eukaryota; kingdom Metazoa; phylum Chordata; class Actinopteri; order Beryciformes; family Melamphaidae; genus Poromitra; species Poromitra crassiceps. Next base: position 100,121,620 of record NC_139623.1, on the reverse strand, counting down.
ACATTGTAGCTTTGCGTCTGGCTATAACGTGTAGGAAGGAGGAAGACTGGAAACACGAGCGGGTTTATTCCCTGCCGCAGGAAAACCCAGAAGAAGACTAAAATTCTCTGCCAGAGCAAAACGCAGAAGAAGACTAAAATTCCCTGCCGCAGGAAAACGCAGAAGAAGACTAAAATTCCCTGCCACAGCAAAACGCAGAAGAAGACTAAAACGGAGCGTTTCAGACAGAGGGTGAACTGAAGGGGGCCGTGAGAGCCAGTGCAAGATAAACAATGAGTTTTTTGAAATATGAATGATGCAATAAGCTACTCTAGTGGAGGCCAACAATAAAATAATAATACATTATATTAGCAAAATATGGGCCCTTTAATCACATGCTATGCTAAATTTGGAAGCTAACCGAGATGTAGCTCCTGTCCTTGGCAATAGCGCTGTAAGGATGTGAAATCCAAACAAAAATCCAGTTGGTCACTGTGTGGGATCAGACAGCCTTTTGTCTGGCGCGCCTGCCACTGTCTCTCTCTGTGTCAGCTCCTCTGTTTGCTGTCTCGTGCCGTGGGTCCTTCCTCAGCATCGCGCACCGGTGACCAGTTAAGCCTCATCAGCGTGGATGAAACTGTCATACCCCGGAAACATGGAATTTGTAGTCTTTACCTCCCAGGTGGTGGCACACCATACAGTAAATAACACTTGATAAGCATAGCTGTACATCTCCTAATCAGCTCCACAAAGAAGATTAGAAAAGAAGGGGAAATAAAGGCAAAATGGATGCCAACTGGTGTCCGTAACAGTCTAACACACACTGATGCAGAGAAGAGCGTCCCATCCCTGCTAATTGAGTAGCTGTTAGTTTCGCTGTATTTGCCCAAATCAATTTCTGGTGTTGGGTATGTTAACTTCTGCACCAAGCGCTCTGTGCAGACATAATGGTGGTTCAGATTTTCTTCAACCGCTCCACCACACAAAACTTAGGCTGGAGGATTGTGAAGTTTACTAATGGACAGTTACATGATTTCTGGTTAGGAAGTCATAACTTTCAAAAATGCAAACATTTATCTCTACCTGCCACTAAGGGCCACCAAAGTGAGATGTTGCCTATTGCAGCTATGAGTAGACTGCAGGGTCTGTCTTCCTCTGCCATGTCCATCTCCCACTGTCACTCTCCATTTAGGAGCCACTGCCCAGACAAACTTTACTCTTCTCCCAGGTCTCTGCCAGTTCTCCTGCCTTCCCTCCATCTCTCTCCCTCTCCCTGCAAGATCTGGTACTTGTCCGAGTATCTTTTACTTTATCTATTCAAGTAATAATCTACAACATTTACATAGAAATTAATGTCTGTTTTGCTACTCGATCACTGATTGATAGAACATGTGTGATTCAACTCATAGCCAGTTCCTGAAAGCAAACAGGCAAAAAACCACTTCAAGTTGATTAAACAAGACGAGAAAAGTCCCGTTTCCTCAGCACTTCCACTTTGACTTCAGTCAAATGGTGTCACACTAGAGTAAGCTAATGGCCGAGCCCGGTGACTTTCAGTGAGCCGTAGAATGTGGCCGGCGCTGCCAACGGTGCCTGCTGCAGAAGGGCGTCAGGTGGACCATCCTGAGCCAAGCGGCCTGCCAACTGTCTGAGAGAGAGAGAGAGAGAGAGAGAGAGAGAGAGAGAGAGAGAGAGAGAGAGAGAGAGAGAGAGAAGCCTAGAATCCATACATTTGCACACGTCACTGAGCTCAGCTCAAACAAAGCCACAAGTTGAGCGGCGGCAGAGAAGCTTTACACCATGGCAGACTTCTCCCTTTTTTCAAATGACTGTAATGTTTCACAACATTGAAAGTGTAAGGGATTTGTGTGAGCAGATCAGCTGGTGTCAGACAGTGACACCGGTGGCGACAGATGTTCGTGCCGCCAGCCGGCCAATGGGTGATTTCTGCCCCGCGATGAACAGATGCCCCAGCGAGGGCTGACCGGCTGACACCTCAATGAACCCAATCAGTGTGTGCTATCCCGTGACTATCGCCGCTGTGAAGACAGGTTGTGACCTTGACTTTTTAGAATGCCTACATTGATTCATGGTTGTCGAAAAGGCAGACATTAAAAAGAAAAGGCCAAAATTACTAAATTATACTAGAAAAAACTCAACTTGGCCCTATAATAAGGTCAGTGCTAAAGCCACTAAATCTTGGGGTGCCCACGCCCCACGCATGCCAAGCGTTCTGCATTGTGCTCAAGTGGGGCGTGCTTATGCTGTCGATGTGTCATCACAGAAGTGCCCAGCAGGAAATTGTCTCTTCAACAACATGATGATGGCAAAACTACCTACCTATTTTAAAACCCTGACAGCCCCATCTGCCCCATCTTTTCCATGCAGTCTGTTTCCTCTTTGTACATTGACTCAATAAAGCTGTAACCTGATTGGAAGCATTTTGAAAGTTCAGCTGCAAACTCAGTCAAAGTAAAAAAAAATAAAAAAAATAAAAAAAAGTAGAGAGAGCGATGCCTGGTGCTCTCTCCACAGCCAGTGTAGAACAGAGCCTTGGTGCCAGTCTTGTGTGCTGGCCTTCAGGCATGGAGCCTGATTCTGCCCGCACAGAGGCAGCACTTTCAAGGACATGGTGTAAATGAGATGGACAGGGTCTGGCACAAGGGCTTTCTGTGCTAATTAGACCAGGGAGCCAATCACAGGGTCGTGCATTAACAAATGAGCATGGCTTCACCCGTGCTGCTGCTCTGAGTCAGATGGGATGTTTGTCTCACTGGGAGACTTGCTTATCTGTCTGCAGAGGAGGAGAAAATAAGCTTTTTTTAACATCTATTGATTTTTCCCTATCCATTACACAAGATCACCATGAGCAACAGCGACTCCCCATCACACTATCAATGTCCCGGCCACACCCTCACCCTGACCCCAGCCACCCAAATCGACAACAGCCTTGCCTTCAATTGCTAGGAAAGTATTCCAACACAGTATAAAACATTCGGATAGAAAAAAGTACAAAGGCATGCAAACGAAAAGTGAATCACTGAGACATGTTCTAGATTGGTGAAATAAGGTGTAAATTGTGTCCACAGTGTCCTGAACTCACACGTTTTACTCCTTAAACGTGCAGTATGTAATTTTCTGCCGCTAGAGGTCTCAAACTTAAAACGATAACAGAAGACGACGTGTCATGGCGTTGTGCAGTAATGTGGAATTATGCGAGCCGTTTTATGAGAATAGGATTCCCTCAGTGTTCATTATTCAAAAGCTTTTTACCGGGAGCAGATACCCGCAGATGTCTCCTCCTCTTCCAAAACAAACTTATTCTCTCTTTCTTATTCTCTCTCTCTTATTCTCTCTTATTACAACAGGTCAAAACGCTGAAAGCAACTTTACGTTAAAATCACTGTTTCCCCAAATGGAATTTGCTGGAGGGCTGCGAGCCACGCTGGTTGCTAACATTAGCTCAGCTTGTTTCTATGTGTTCAGTTTGTTTCAAAGCTTTGGCTTCATACGTGTTCATCGTTCACATGGCTTCTACCACACACCGGATTATACTAGAGTCCCTCCTCTCCAAAACAAACAGACTCTGTAATTAAAACTGGCAAAAAACACCAAATGAACAATTTGTTAAAACTCACAATTTCTTTCCAATGGAGTTCAGTGGATACAGGACATCTGTAAGGTGAGCTGTTTACTCTCTTTCTCTAACGTAACTAATAGATCCAGACCTCCAATGACTAAAATCATTCATCCAGTCAAAAGATATAGTTAAAAATGACCAATATCTAAAAACTAACAGTGATGTGACTTGATAAAGTAAGAAAATAGTCTAGAATTGCCCAGAGAATCTACAAAAAGCGAGTCGCTCAAACGCTCCGTGTTATTAATATAATATAATAATGGATTTTGAGCACTTTTGAAAACATTTGGGATAATGTAAGTGCATAACTAAAGAATATATATAACATAGGTCTACTCGTTTTTAGACATTTTAATGCTATAATAATATAATGATAAATTGATAATGCTAAAGGTTACATGCATCTTTAAATTCAATTTGAATATTAAGTGAAACATCTTTCTACCATCTGGCATGAGATTGAGATGGGTGTTTTGGGTTTCCAGTTAAAAATAACGAGGTGTCGCGCTAGTAGAGCAGTAAAGGTCATAGCATTATGGATAATTCTTGATATAGCGGTGGTTATGGAATTATATCTATCTAGCTGTCTGTCTGTCTGTCTCTCTCGCTCTCTCTCATTATCTCTCTCTCTCTATCTACTCACTCAGATCTGAAATCTACTCTCCAAATGCTTATAAACTAGTGCATGTCCAAAACATGTGATTTAGAGTGAGGCATGAGGTCTATAGGTATATAGGCTCATAAGGTAAACCAAAGCTATTTCCATAAATACATACCCTGTACATACAATACTGTACATCTTGCAACAATACATAACCTGGAGATTTCTCTCACACTATATAGCATAAAATGTAATGTTTGAAACCGATAACCCACAACAATTCAAATTCTCCCTTTTCTCACTGCCGTCTTGCCTACCTCTCCTGCTCTATTCAGCTCTAACAATCAATTATGATACTCCACATCCTGCCCAAAGCTGCCAATATACAGTACAGATCTCTCATCTCTGCTCCACCACTAGCCACAGTTGCATGACGTGGCATCCATTGATTCTGCTGACCAATGGCGTCGCTGCTTGTCATTGGCTCTCAGCAAATGAGAGTGCGAGAGCAGGATTGAGGCTAGCAACGAGGAGGAGGACAGTGGACGACTGCAGTAACAGTGGCAAGGCCCTGCGGACACTCGTGAATCAAACGCCAAGGGCAGTGCATGATGGAGTGACTGAGTCAGATGGTGTGTGAGAGGGACAGAGGCTGTGTGTGTGTGTGTGTGTGTGTGTGTGTGTGTGTGTGTGTGTGTGTGTGTTATTTTGCTGCTTGAGTGATACACACAGACCCAGAAAGTCAGAGAGGAAAACATGCCCTGGAGTCAGAGCCGTCACATAATGAAGCAGCAGTTTGTTGTTTTTCCCCTCCCCTCCCCACCTTGTGTCAGCTATGATCATTCTTCTGTTACTAAGTGAAAGGCCATGGCTGAGGGCTGCTTTTGCCTGATATTGATACATTTTAGAAAATGAATAGCAGATTTTCCTCCAGCTGACTTTGAGCCGGATTGTTGATTTATGGACTGGCTTTTGATCAAAACGGAGCTGCTCTACATTGTTGGCAGATGCTGCTAAGTGATGGAGAAATCATTAGACAGCTAGAGGCCTGCTTGGTTGGTGAGGCATTATGTGTGCTAGTGTGTCTTCGCTGGTGTTGTGTGTGTGTGTGTGTGTGAGAGAGAGAGAGCGAGAGAGAGAGAGATCAGTTAGGGCTTGATTTGAGCAAGAGCGTGTAAAGTGGTGTCTGGAGAACGTAATTTAAACTCACCGCCATATATATATATATATATAAAACACACGGGACAGCGGAGTGATAATTGAGCGATATCAGGGCCAATCAGAGGCAGAGTAGAACGTCGCATCTGCTTCAAAAACACATCGGCAGCGGTCGTCAGACTGACAAAACAGCAGTCTGTGTAGCACTGGGGAGCTAGCCTGGGTAAACCCAGCCGCCACGTGACCTGCTCTCAGCCCTGCTCTCAGTCACACACCTTTGTGACTAGTGAGCAGGGTCTGTCTGAGAGCAGGTCACTGGGGGCTGGGTTTACCCAGGCTACTGGGGAGCAGGGCTGCGTGTGTGACCAGGTTAAAGTCCGCTAATATCAGCCAGGCACCGTTCACTCGTTACAGAAATGGCATCAAGTTCGCCTTCTGCTTGACTGCCTGGAACTGCAACTGCAACTGCATTGCGCTGAAAGTATGCCATACCACACCACACTCACTGTAAAAGCCTGAGCAGCCCTTCACCGCATATGAAACAACGTTCTCTTTTTTAGAAGAGAACGGAGTGGAGCCAAAGTCACTCCCTCTTCAGGCATATGCAGCATACAAACAAAGGGATTTCATCCGACATTCATTTTCCCATCTACATTTCGTAAAATGCTTGTAAAAAATGTTTTACTTGGTCAAACCAAGCGATTCAGCTATATTTAGAATCGGAGACCATATAACATTTCACTCTGGTCAAAAATAAAAATGATCAATTTTATTTATTTTTTATTTTTGGTCCAAATGAAACGTTATAAATTCTCTTCTCCTCTTCTCCCTATCATGTATTCCATGTATGGCTTTACACAAAATATGGAGAAACATACATTTGCCACATTCTAATGATCCAAATTAGGTATTCTGTATAAAACAACCCAATCTAAAGGGGACATCACTGTTGTATTATGTATCATCATCATCATCATCATCAGTATATAAATGGGAGCTAGGGCTCTGTCTGTTTGTTTCTGTCCCAGACACTGTGATTGTCCCACTGTGATGTCATAAATCCCACTGTGACATTATCAGTGATGTCATAAATCCCACTGTGACATCATCAGCGATATCAATAAATCCCACTGATGTCATAAATCTCATTGGCATTGTCATAAATCCTCATTGGCCACACAGCAGCCGAGTTGCGGGCAAGGCCGCGCAAAAGGATTCATACAAACCACAAACAAAAAATTTCACAAATTTCACTAACAAGCTACGTACACTAGTTAAAATGGGTAATTAATTAGGGCAAATTACAATATAATGATCATGGAGTAGCAGGTGCTAAGGTGCTTTCAGTACCTCATGCATCCGAAGCAAACTGCAGAGTTAAGACACTGTAAGACTTCCTTTGCAGAGACTGCATTTTCAATTAAAGGCACTATCCTCTGGAATTCCTTACCTGCAATCTTGATGCAAATTCAGGATTTTAAAACATTTTGGACTGCTACAAAGTCCTGCTTAAAACTTGATCAGAACTGTAATCATAACACCAACTAGTTATCTGTGTATTGAGTTCAGTGGTGGATGAGTTGAGTTCCCTCCCCTGAAGCGCTTTGTGTGTCTTGAAAGGCGCTATATAAATCCAAACAATTATTATTCATACAAAACGTGTTGTGCTCTGTTTTAATTGTCTTGTATTTGTTTTACATTGTAAACATGTTGTATGGTCTGTCCTGTTTTGTTGTATTTGTCTTGTGCCTTGTACTCAAGGGACTGATGTTGGAAATTAGCTTCTGCTATATACACGTGTACAGTACATCGGACACGGCTTCTGCAATTGTCAATGTTTCTCTGTACTTCTCCCTTACAAATACCAAAACCATTAAATAAATAAATATATATATACTCTGAACATTATGGACTCTCTCCCACTGCCTTTCCTGCTTCGTACTGCCATCAATAAGGCAGAAAAAAGCCATGAAGCTGGAGGGGATTCTCAATGGGGACCTGGGGTAACGCATCAGTATATAGATACAGTATGTACTAGGGGTGCTCCAAAAAAATTGATTCTTAAAAGGATCGCGATTCTTAATTCCACGATTCCTGGATCGATTCTCAACTCCCAAGAATCGATTCTTCAATGTCTAAATTTTAATGCTGTCGATGTCTTTTTGAGTTGCACGTGAAGGCATCACTGCGCTGCGGAACCAATGCTGTCCGCTCGTCATAGGAAGAGCGGAAGGGCTCTCTGCTCAGACGGGCTCGGCTCAGAGCCGCGTGATTTCTATTCGCACATAGGATAAGCAATAACCACGCCCTGTGGCGCCGGGATTGGCCAGGAGCAACACTGGAGGGCACGCTCGAGAGCGGACATTGAGAGCGGACATTGAAATGAATTATGGTCACTAGGGGTGTCACGATACACTCAGTTCACAATACGATACGTATCACGATACTGGGTTCACGATAACGATACGATACGATTTTAACAATATTTTTTTAAACTTGAATAATGACAATATATGACTGGAAAAGTAGTATTTTATTTGAAATGCACAAATACAAAACATGCTGTTGTGGGAAATTGTTATTACAATAACAACTAGAAAAAACATGAGATTGGAGATAAGGCTTATCTTGAAATAGAATGAGTTACTGTACACCGTCACTTAGATTTACTTTGAACTAAAAGGTTTCTCAGCAGTATAAATTCTCATTATGCATCTTCAGTTTTTCTTCAAACTCAAACAACAAGACTTTTCTTAGTCTATTTTTTATGCATCTTCAGTTTTTCCTGTCAAGTAAACAGTTTTGCCAGAAACTCAATTGAATGGTTTCTCTCCTGTATAACTTCTCATGTGTCTCTTCAGAGACTTGTTCAACTGAACTACTTTCCACACATTGAACTTCAACAAACAAAGACGTTTCTTTGTCTATTTTTGAAAAAAAAAAAAAAAAATTGGGATATGAGATTTCATCTCAACGATACATATCGTGACGTTTTACTATCGCGAAATTTCGTGGGACGATATATTGTGACACCCCTAATGGTCACCTACCTTCCTTAGCATAGTAATAATAATAATAAGCATAATAATTGTAATCTACACAATGTACACAATCTATAAAAACATGCAATAATATAAACGGTGTTGTGTTCATGTTCATAGCTCATATAATATAATGTATCATATCGTTAATTTCAAGCTCAGTTCTTACCCAGAGAAAAGGTACAGCACTGAAAATGTAACAAGCAATAGTTTTTTAAACATCTTTATTTTAAAAGATGAAAACCCCCAGGTGCTATAGTCCCAAGCTTCAATGCTCCTGGCCAATCCCGGCGCCACAGGGCGTGGTTATTGCTTATCCTATGTGCGAATAGAAATCACGCCTCAGAGCCACAAGCCAACCTAGCTGGCTGTTATGAAGAGTCACATAAACAGATGGAATTAAAATGTGTCAGACGATGGTTTTGTACACGGGAGACAGAGCTACAGTTGCAGCAGACAATAGTGCTAGCTAGAGTTAGCTGGCTGGCATGAATGAGATCGCTAGTTAGCATTTTACTGTGGATGCGGCTAGCGGTAGCGATGTTAGCATTAACGTCAATGTTACATCATATATATATATGACAACAGTCGTGAAAGCAGCTAGCCACTCGCAATCTTCAAAAAGTCCATTGACTATCGTTATGCATGCTGTCTAGTAGACCATTTATAAGTTAGCAGCTATCTGAATATGCGGCTAATGCTACAGTATGGTTTCAACTATCTGTGCTTCCTTTATCAGACTAATGGCAGCTAACGTTGGCTGCTCATCAACACCCAGTGTGTCTAACGTTTAGTAGTCTTTGGTCAGTGATTTTCACTGGATGCATGCAGGGGACTAACCTGATGCAGGTGTTTATTCAGAACACTGTCAGTGTCTGCCCACTGTCATCAGCCTGCCTTACACTGTGGGATATGTCCACCACATCGATATGATAATATAATAAAATAAACTATTTGTATAGCACCTTTCTTAACAAGGTTACAAAGTGCTTGTACACTAGAATAAGCACACCAAAGACCAAATGTGTAAGGCAAAACAATTATAAACAAGCACAGAAGAATAAAAAAGGAAATGTAAAATCACACATTAGAGATGAGATAACTCCTTTATCTTCCTTCATCTCTCCTGGCTCCCCTATGTGGTTCTGTGGGTAAAGCATGGCACTAATAATGCCAGTGTGAGCAGTTTGGATTTCCTCTGGGGCTTTACTTGGGATTTATTTGTGTACTGCCAAGGTGCCACCGTGGACATGAGATGCGTAGTTATACTCGAGTTAGTGTCTCCCCCCCAAAGTCTATAAATCCCTCCCAAAGTCTACAGATCCCCCCCAAAGTCTATAAATCACCCCTCTCTGAAGAACATACAGATGCAGCCAGCCAAACTGAGACCACTGCCCCGCGACTGTCCTGCGCGCAACGTGCGGCAGTGCTGCGGTGGGAATATTTTTTTTTCACCCTGGAAGTCCACTTCTGTTTTCACCCACCAGGAGGCGCAAAACACACCGTCTGATTAGCTTTCTGAAAGACTGACTTCGCCCTGTGATTCGCCTGCCTCTCAGAGCAGTCCACTGTCAGTAGTACACAGTACACAGGAAAAACTGGAAGGGGGAATTCCCACCTTTGTTTGCAAAATACATTTTAGGCCCTGACTGTAATACTTCAGAAGTTCAATTTGAAGTTCAGCATTCATACATTTTACCTTTTTTGTCTTAGATTTGCCTTTGTGTGTTATTGCAATATAAAACTACATAGGCTAATTGAGAATCGATTCTAGATCTGGAATCGAGAATTGTTGGAATCGAGAATCGATTTTGGAATCGGATCGTGACCCTAGGAATCGGATCGGATCATGGATTAGCTGGATCGGAGCACCCCTAGTATGTATTTGTTTTGTCACATTGATTAATTAATACATTGTTGGATGATTATCAGCTAATTGCAGATTGATATCCGAGTAATGATGAAAAATCTTCTACATAGTACACTAGAATTAGTGTTGTAAGGTCATCTAAAGTTCTCTCTAGTCATAAAGTGCAGTCCCATCTTGGCTGAGCAGCAGATCTCTGCCCCACAGTGCCGTCTGCTCTAACAGCGGAGACTGAAACACACACACACACACACACACACACACACACACACACACACACACACACACACACACACACACACACACACACACACTCTTCTTCTTGGATGCAGAAGTTGGCCTTCCACAGGGGAAACAAAAAAGCAAGACAAACAAAAACCTGAGAATAGAAAAGCGCAATTGCGAGGCATTTGAAAAGCAGGCAAAAAGAAACATGATTTTGCTGAAGTGCCAGCAGAAGATGGGATGTGTCAGGAATGAAAGATCACATCAAACTGGCTATTCAGCTGAGGGGTAAAGCAGGATGGACAGTGTGGACACCCACTCGCCCAGGAAACAGTGAATCTCAATCTTCTTTAATGTGTTACATAACTAATGGAGGAGGTGGGAGGGGCCTTTCAAACTTTGATGGCATTGTTCAGCTGCGGCTCAAGGACTGGTGCTGTACAGATGCTTTCACATGCCGCACGTGTTTGGCGGTTTTTTTTGGCGTTTTTTTTTTTGGCGCAGTAAAGAAAAAAAAGACCCAACACTAAATACAGGCACACAGACACACCTTACTCAAGATTGGGACCTAAGGGAGTGAATTCCCCATTCATTGTTCCACTAATCTCTCGAGACAGACTTTCGACTTGCATCGAAAATCTGTCGGCAGGCTCCGTCAAAAGGTGTGTAACAGCGCTCGCACGCATGCTGCGCTTTACCCGATCAAAATGAAGTGAACGTGACCGGTGTGTTGTCAACACTTGCCATTCTCAGTGTATAGCAAGTTGCTACTTGCTACTAGCAACGAGCTAGAGTTGTTATTGTTGTTTCATAGTGACGGACGGATTTGAGAGTGACACCCAGGGAGCGGAAAATAAATCCATTAATGGGCAGAGTCGGTCGGTTGGAGCCAATGGTAGAGCTTACAGGGAGCGGAAAGGGATTTTCTTCCGCTGCCGACTGCGCCTCTTGAGTTCCTGTTGCACCACATTGAAACGGGGCTGCCCCCAGAGGTTAGAGAATTTTTTTGTTTGTTTAACCGATGGGTTCCCAGATTGTTGTTCCATTGACGTCTCTCCTTATAACACATTGACTGCCAGCCGTTTTTTTCTTGCTGTAGGTAGCTTCTGCCAAGGCGTTTTTTGAGGATTCTGGCTCATTTTAAAAGAGCCGAGGATTCTTTTCTGCTTGGACTTGGTGAACATACAATATCTCAAAAGTACTAATAGAATGTGTACTTTCTCTGTCTAAAAGAGTTAGTTTGTAGAGTTAGTAGTTATGTAGATATTAGCCGTTGAGTACAGCATGGTTTCAGGGTCTAAGGCAGAAAGCTGAGATAATCGCAGTTTTGTGAAATTCAATCAAACAGGCAGAAAAGTCACTTTAACCATTTATTTTTGCCATCAGTGAGACATCAGACATCTGAACAATAGTTGTTTTACTTCGTTTCGAACTCAAGCTCTCACTAGTGCCTACTTCGCTGCGTACGCAGCATTATGGAAGACTGTAATTTTTGCTCCAAAAATTACTTTACATTAAAACCTGACCACGCCCCTTTAGGTGACGTGGTGCCCCCCTGGGCTGACTGGGCCTCCCACCTCGCCCCCGTGACTACGTCACGGCCAGTCTGCCCAGGGGTCCGCCACTCTTCGCTTCTTCCAGCCAGCATGAGGACGTCGTTTTCTTAAGCTCCGCAGTTAGCTCTAAAGTCAGTGCTCTTCATAGCTTGGACAAATAGACTCGCTTCGGTTCATTTGCCCACCTTCGAGAGGTTCGCGTGGACGAGATAAATCAGGATTCGGGGACCCGTTCCTGTGCTCTTCACCAGCGGCATCGGATCAAGTCATCCAAAGCTAAGAGTATCTTCTTTGCTAACTGTTATATTCCTGCCGCTGTGCAGTGCATGTATTACTGCCGCTGCGCAGTGCATGTTTTAACGTTTCCCCGGCTGGGTTAACGTTGTTAGGCTCGAGCGCAAGACTCAGGTCTGCACTCATAACTTTTAGCTAGGTTGCACACGTGCAGAATAGCTTGTACCGTTAAGCACTAGAACAACAGGCTAATTAGCACAGTTGTCACAGTTAGCTGGCTTGCATCCGTGCGGGTTACTTCTGTTGCTAGGTACTATAGGCGCCAGCTACTAGCGTTAGAGCGCACACGTTCTCCGGCTGGAGTTAACGTTAAATAGGTAGCTAGCTAGTCGTCTCGTGCAGCTAGCAGCTAGCTTGTAGCACTCCAGCATATTCACCGTTGCAAGCGACTATAGACAGTCAGCATACACGGTTAACTCCCGCTAATTCTAGACAGTCGGCGGGGTTGTTGGCGGGTTAGCTAAAACTGCTTACTCGCACAATGAGCCGGGCGGCTGACATGAGACAGAGGGAGACAGCCAAGAGCTGTGTTAGCTGTGAGGCTACATTGGCGGTCCAGGACCGCCATAGCCAGTGTGTGTTTTGCCTCGGGCACAACCATGCTAGCGACGCCCTGTTGAAAGCAGATTTCTGCCGGGCATGCGAAGGCTTTACCCTGGCCGTTTTACGGGAGAGAGCGATGCTCTTTATCCAGGTGGGCCAGCGGCTTAGCCACGCACCTCCCGAGGGAGGCGCGTGCGGTGGGTCTGACCGCTCGGAGGAAGAGGAGTTACCTGAAGAGCAGGGCTCCCCGGTCCTACCCGAACGGCAGATTCTTAACTGGGGGGACGAGCCCATCGACCCTGTGATACAACAGGGGGGGTTTTTCCCCTATGACCCCATCATTCCCCCCCAGGACGCCCCCCAAGAGGAGTTGTCTGGCGGGGAGGATTGGGACCGCGCTACCGCGGCCACCTCTCTGTTAGGGACCCGTTCGGAGGCTAGCCTCAACGAGCCCTATCAGAAGCAGTTTCTGGGGGTAATGTCTAGGGCTGCAGCTAAACTTGGCATTGCTCGGGCCGAACCACCCCCGCCCCTCGAATCAGTGCTGCGGGGTTGCTATTACCAGCCACCACAGGCACCCCGCCCGAAGCCCCGGCTGCCGGTCAAGCCGCTCTGCGCAGGCATGGCTCCATGGTCGGCCTTAGAGGGGGCGGATAAACTCGCGTTAACCGCGATGCCTCCTCTCGAGGATATCGTGGCCAGACACCTGGCCCCTAACTCCGCGAGGCCTGCTTTGCCCTCTAAAGCGTGCCAACTTACAGCCAAGTTGGCCGAAAAGGCGTTCTTGGCGGCGGGGCAGTCCGCCGCCATGACCAACAACCTGGCCATTCTGCAGGGCTACCAGGCGGTGCTCCTGCGGGACATGCAAGGTGACCCTGCCCCCGAGCTGTATACAGAACTCAGGATGGCCACGGATTACGCCATGCGTATGGTAGACTGCCTGGCGCAGAACAGTGGGAAGGTCATGGCCTTCTCCGTTCTCACCCACCGCCACCTGTGGTTAAATCTTACCCAGCTCCCTGAGCAGGATAAGAGGAGGCTGCTGGGGGCTCAGATCTCCCCGGAGGGCCTGTTCGGCTCTTCCGTGGAGGACATGGCCCAGCGGTTGGAGTCGCGTCAGAGGGACTCGGCGGCGGTCAGCTCCTTCATGCCCAAGCGGGCGAAGGGGGAGGACCGCCGGTTCCAGGTCCAGGCGCGCGCGCGGAGTCGTCCTCCGGGGCCTCCGCCGCCGCGGACCGCCCCGCATCAGCGGGTACGAGTCTCACCGGCTAGGGCGCCCCCAGTGGTTGCGCCCCACCTAGCCGCGGTGGGCCCATCATTCGTCCCACGGCAGGTCAGGGTACGCGGCCCCCGCCCCCCAAAACGAGGAGGTGTGCGGGGAGCAGGTAACCAGTCCCGTACTTAGTCACCTCCCTGGGGCAGGGGGGGGCTATGAGCCCACCGTCGTTGGAGCTCAGCGCTCAACTTCGGTCTGGGACTCAGCAGGGGCCTACCCAACCCAGCTCGCCAGGGCTTGGCTTCAGGGCCAGCCTTCGGCTTGTAGCTTTAGGGACAAGCCCACCGTCCTCGGTGCCCAGCGCCCGAGTCCGGTCGGGAGCTCTCCCTGGATCACTTATCCGCCGTCAGGAGGCCCCCGGGACAAGCCCACCATCAATGGTGCCATGGGCCCATCGTTGGTCGGGAGCTCTCCTGGGGACCGCGCGAGCGGACGAGTCCGCATCCGGCGGTCAAAAGAGAGGCTTGCCTCCTTACTCCCCCCAGCCGGCGAAAGCCGCACGGCTGGGGGGTTTCGCCGGTTCAACACGCTCACAGGGCACGTCAGTAGGCGGAGCCCGCGTAAGAAACCGGCAGGGGGGCTTAGCCTCGTTTGTCCCGCCCCCCCCTTTTTCTTCCCCAACCAAAGCACCGGGTCCCCCGGTGCCCAACAATATACTAAACAGACCATCGTTGCCCGACAGGCTCGAGGCCTGGGAGCGTCTGTGTTCCCCGTCCCCGTGGCTGCGGCGCACCCTTCGGAAGGGTTACGCCATGCAGTTTGCCAGGGCCCCACCCAGGTTCGACGGGACCCACGATACGGTCGTGGAGGGGGAGTCCATAGACATACTCCGCAAGGAGGTCATTTCGCTCCTCGCCAAGGGGGCGATCCGCTCGGTCCCCAAGGCAGAGGTGCGCTCGGGGTTCTACCACAGGTACTTCGTCGTGCCCAAAAAGGACGGCTCCATGCGTCCAATTCTGGACCTCCGGCGCCTCAACAAGACGCTGAGGAAGCTTCCGTTCCGAATGCTCTCTTTTCCCCACCTCTTCAACGCGTTGAGACAGGGGGATTTCTTTACTTCCGTGGACCTGAAAGATGCGTTCTTCCATGTCCACGTGGTCAAGAGACACAGGAAATACCTGAGGTTCTCCTTCCTGGGGAAGGCTTACGAGTTCTGTGTCTTGCCTTTCGGCATGTCATTGAGCCCGCGAACCTTCACGGCTTTCGTGGAGACGGCCTTGGCCCCCCTCCGCGCGAGAGGGGTTCGCATCTTCCTTTACCTCGACGACGCTCTTATTGTGGCCGGCTCGAGGATCGATGCCACGAAACATACCAGGGTGGTGACCGATCACCTACAAACCTTAGGGTTTCTGGTGAACTGGAAAAAGAGCTGCCTCGCCCCAGAACAGACGGCGATCTTCCTGGGGCTCGAGTTGAACTCCCGGGCTATGCGAGCCCGCCTTTCGCGGGAGCGACAGGCGCGCACGGTGCGGACAGCGAGGACATTAAGTCGATGCTCCTCGGTGTCAGTGCTTCAGTGCACAGTCATGTTGGGCCTGATGGCCTCGGCACTACATGTGCTCCCCCTGGGGAGGCTACACATGCGTCCGTTCCAGATCTGGTTCCTTGCGTTGCGCTTGGATCCAGCCAGGGACCGTCATCGCAGGGTGCCTATGACAGGTCAGGCCCGCCTGGCTTTGGCCATGTGGGCAGACCCCCGTTACCTATCGAGGGGCACTCGATTGGGCCCGGTCCCGCTCAGGCTAGTGATTCGCACCGACGCCTCCCTCTGGGGTTGGGGTGCGGTGTGCGGGTTTCTGTCGGCGAACGGCCGGTGGGAAGCTCAGGAGCATCGCCACATAAACGTCTTGGAGCTGGAGGCGATCCGCCTCGCTCTGCTTCATTTCCAGCGAGTCATACATGGACGCCATGTGCTGATTCGCTCGGACAATATGGCGGCGATCGCCCACCTGAACAAACAGGGCGGTGTGCGGTCGAAGACTTTGAACCGGTTAGCGGCGGAGATTCACCTGTGGGCGTATCCCCGTCTCCTGTCAGTGTCGGCGGTCTATCTGCCGGGACGGCTGAATTACGGCGCCGACCTGCTGTCTCGAGGCTACCCCCGTCACACGGAGTGGTGCCTCCACCCTCAGGTGGTGGAACAGATTTGGGCCAGGTTCGGTCGTGCCCGCGTCGATCTCTTCGCATCGCGGCGCGCGACGCACTGCCCATTGTGGTTCTCGATCCAGGAGGACAGCCCCCCGTTGGGACACGACGCGTTGGCGAACGCGTGGCCACGGGAGGGGCTCTATGCGTTTCCACCGATCCCCCTGATCCGTCAGGTGTTGGACAGGGTGAGGGAACAGCGTCTCCGGCTCGTTGTAGTGGCCCCGTTCTGGCCCAGGCAGACGTGGTTTGCGGACCTGGTCTCCCTGGCGCAGGGCCCGCCGTGGGCATTGCCGGTGCGGGCCGATCTCCTGTCCCAGGCGGAGGGGGAGGTGTTCCACCCCTCCCCAGGCAGGTGGAAGCTAGCAGTCTGGCTCCTGAACGGGACCAGTTGCTAGCACAGGGCTTGCCTGACAATGTGGTGCGCACTATTCAGAGTGCTAGGGCCGCTTCGACCCGCACTCAGTATGCGTACAAGTGGCGGGTTTTTTCGCGATGGTGCACAAGTAAGGGTGTGGATCCAGTGAACTGCAGCGTGCGTCCAGTTCTCTGTTTCCTTCAAAGCTTGCTTGACGCGGGGCAGTCTCCGCAGTCGCTTAAGGTGTACGTAGCCGCGATTTCGGCTTGCCACATGGGGATTGAAGGGACCCCCGTGGGGGTGTGCCCTTTGGTCTCGCGCTTCATGAAGGGGGCGCGTAAACTGCGCCCGCCGTTGCGGTGCGTTTTTCCCAAATGGGACCTGGTTACGGTGCTGGACGGGCTAACGGGTCATCCGTTTGAGCCCTTGGACTCCGCCGATTTAAAGGTTCTGTCCTTAAAGACCGCGCTGCTGCTGGCCTTATCGTCAGGGAAGAGAGTCGGTGACCTGATTGCCCTCTCGGTACAGCAGGCCTGTATGGTTTTTGGGGACGATGGGCGCAGGGTTACGTTGCGACCTAACCCGGCGTACCAGCCCAAGAATATTAATGCCAGCTATAGGTCTATGGTAATAGACTTATCGGCATTCTGTCCCCCGCCGTTCAGTTCGGGTGAGGAGAGACGTTTGCACATGCTGTGCCCCGTAAGGGCGCTCTCGGCCTATGTGGCCAGGACGCGCTCATTACGCATTACAGATCAGCTGTTGGTTTGCTTTGGGCAAAGGGCCCAGGGCGGACCCCTTTCCAAGGATCGCTTATCACACTGGATAGTGGAGGCGATTGCGTTGGCATACTCTGCCGTGGGTAAGGTTCCCCCGGAGGGTATCAAGGCGCATTCTACGCGAGGTGTTGCGACATCCTCTGCGTTGTTGCGTGGTGTGTCGGTGGAGGACATGTGTGCCGCGGCCTCATGGTCCTCTCATCACACTTTCGTCAGGTACTACAGTCTCGACGTGTCCGGTTCGCAGTTCGCGCACGCGGTGCTGTCGGTGGCAAGAAAGTAGTATCGTTGCCACTCTAATATGTCAGACGGTTAGGCATAAACGTTGCCATATGGCCGTGGTTCACCGGTGCCTTTCGGGTCGCCCTGTGGGGTGCTCCCGGCAGCAAGGTCGGTTGAATGGAGGCACTAGTGAGAGCTTGAGTTCGAAACGAAGTAAAACATTAGGGTTGTCCTACAACCCAGGTTTTACGAGTGAGAACGAGAGCTCTCACTACCCAGCCTTGCTGCGTCGATGCGTCTCTGGGTGCGTCGGATCTCAGCTGGCTGGAAGAAATGAGTGGCGGACCCCTGGGCAGACTGGCCGTGACGTAGTCACGGGGGCGAGGTGGGAGGCCCAGTCAGCCCAGGGGGGCACCACGTCACCTAAAGGGGCGTGGTCAGGTTTTAATGTAAAGTAATTTTTGGAGCAAAAATGACAGTCTTCCATAATGCTGCGTACGCAGCGAAGTAGGCACTAGTGAGAGCTCTCGTTCTCACTCGTAAAACCTGGGTTGTAGGACAACCCTAATGTTTTCAATAATGGAGGAATAATACCATAATAAAATAAATAAATGTCAAAATAAATACAAAACAACAGCAGACCACAGGTCACTCAGCTTTTTTTTTTTTTTACATGTTTTTTTTTTTTATTGGTTTTTTCGGTTCGTGATCAAACCGGTTTGGGCTCGTACACCGAATCCAGAACTGCTCCAAAATGTAATGGGTACTTCCTTGGCCCATGTTACACCCATCCACAAAGTTACATGAAAATCGGCAGGTGCTTTTTATGTATTCCTGCTAGCTAGCAAACAATCAAACAAAGAGCATCAAAAACAGGCAGTTTTTTTTTTTTTTTTTTACGACCCATGCCTACTTGTGCCACCGAGCACGGTTCCTCTCTGAGTGGTACACCTCATAGCAGCCAGCCCTGTGTAATGGGACATTACATTTGACACAACGGTAGCGTGTCTCGCTTCTAACATCTCTCTCTGTACAAACTCTACACCTCCTCGTTGGGCCAGCTTTTTTGAGTGTGGCTGGATACATGGCCATGTAATGGCCCGCTAGATCGACATCCAGCCTGCTTGGAGGGTCCAGGTATGGTGCCCGGCCCGGCCTGGTTGCAGGTTGGTCACTGCCCTCCCCCCCACCCCCCACCTCCTCCCCGACACCCCCCACCCCAGCCCCCACCTCCTCCCCCACCCCAGCCCCCACCTCCACCCCAGCCCCCACCTCCTCCTCCTCCACCCCAGCCCCCACCTCCTCCTCCACCACAGCCCCCACCTCCTCCTCCACCACAGGTCTGGTCCATGCAGTGACAACACTCAGGATGAAAGCCATCAATGTTTTACACTTTCTCTGGCGTTTAGCTGGGTGTTTAGCTTTGTAAAGCACAAAGGCGTTATAAAAACACATTTGAAACATGTACATGACAAACTTGAATGGCCACCTGGATGTCTTCCTGGCAAAGGGATAGTAGGCAATGTTCTGGTCCAATCTGTCTACCCCATTCATGTACTTGTTGTAGTCTACAACGCACTTGGGTTTTGCATGTGGGACCCTCTCTCTGCTGCCTTTCTGCCTGACCTGCACCGTCTCCATCGTGTCATCGTGCAGCGTGGAAACCATTTTGACGATGCGCTTGTCTCGCCAGGCCAGAACCATGGTGCCACCATTGTGGCGCATGACAGTTTCCCCCAGCTTCACGGTGTGGTTGGTAACCTTTGTAGCAGGTGGCTCGCCCCTGTTCCTCCTCAGAGTGCCACAGACATGTGTCTGACACTCCAGCAGCTGTGCACACATTCCAACAGAGTTGTAGTAGTTATCCATGTATAAATGGTACCCCTGCCCTGCCAAGTCCCCGAGGAGGAACTCCACTGTCTCGCCTAGGGTGGACCGCTCACCACAGTAGGGCTTCATGCTGTAGCAGTAACCTGTCTGGGAGTCACAGAGGATGTATGATTTTATCCCATACTTTATGGGTTTCTGTGGGTTGTACACCTTGAAGGCCAACCGCCCACGCCACAGGAGCATCCCCTCATCAATACTAATGTTTTGACTTGGTGTCAACATGGCTCTGAACTTTCCTAACAGGTCATTCAATACTGGCCGGACCTTGTACAACCTGTCTGCACCATCAACATCAAAATTGTTAGAGAAATGGAGGAATCGTGTCAGGAGCTGAAAGCGGTTGCGAGACATGGTTCTGGGGAAGTGGGGGGTAGCAGTCACTTCATCTGTGGTCCAGTACATGGACAGTTCAGGCTTCTGCACGATCCCAGTGAGGAAGTACAGTCCCAAAAGCTCTTGATTTCTGCCACATCAGTGTCCTTCCACCTCCCAAGCCTTGAATGTGGCAGAGCCTCGCTCACCTGACTGATGCACTGATGAGCATACAAGTTAGTTTGTGCTACAATGGCCTGGAGCAGCTCATCGTCCAGGAAGAGCTGGAAGAACTCCACTGGTTGAGCAGCACCACCACTATGAGGACCCGGTTCTGCGGTGAATGGGATGTGGGTTGGCTCCCAGTCAACGCCACACCACTCAGGACCTGCAGGCCGAGGACGTGTCCCACTTCCAGCTCCATCTGCAAATTATAGAAATACATAATTACCATAAAATAGTGTTTTTTATATGTGTGGTACTGAATTCTGGAGTTCTAGAATTTCTGGAATTCTGGCTGGAACCTGTGATGTGAAAATAAACCTGATTCTGAAGTGTGCTCTTACCCATTTTCCTGGCACTAGAGGCTGTGGCACCAGGTGCTGTACCGCTACAGCTGGCTGCTTCAGGCTCATCTTCAGAGTCTGAAATTCAGTAAAATGAATTGACTGACTGCTGGCTTTTGTACAGTCATAGTAATTACATTTACACAAGTTACACAAGTCATCTCAAACATCGTCTTACCACTGCTCTGTGGACCTTCGCTCCTGGATGGGGCCCACTCATCTTCAGAGTCCTCCACGTCTGGGGAAGACGTGATGTCACTCGACTCGGACTCAGTCAGTCCAGCAGCCGCAACCGCGACATCCAGAGGCTCACCCCGTTCATCATCCGAGACCTCGGAATCGGTCTCCGGCACAAGCTCGTTTCGGACGGAAAAGAAATCAAGCAGTGATCTCTGATCGGCCGATCGCTTGCGTGTGGCCGCCGAAGACCGCTTGCGTTTGGCCGGCATGGCACAAACACGCCACCCGCTCCCAACTAAACTGAAATAAAACTACTGCTACGACTAGCTCAAACTGAACTGAAATAAGGCTAATCTACCGGCTACCAACTCGATCAAACTGAACTAGAATAAACTGAACTAAACTGAATAAAGGCTAAATACTAAAATGAACTGACGCTAAAGGCTAAATGTGCTAAGCTAACTACAATGAACACTAACTGTAACTACGCGCGAACTAAGTATCTAAACTAAGTCTACTATGAAGACTATACTAAACACTACTACTGTACTAACAACTACAAACTAAATCAACTACGCTAACCAACTCGCTCTAAATCTGACGCTAAATTGCTGAAATTCTCTATGTATAATAAATCGCTATGTAATGCTGTCTCGCTCTGTCTCAATCTTACCTACACCCACGCTGATCAAAGGAGCCCGCCTTCCTTATATAGAAATCTTTGTTAGAGTACTTCCGGGGCAGCGGGAGAGGTCGGATCCACATTCACCTATTGCCCAAGGGCCTCACCTAGTGGAAACCAATGGAAAAACAGTTTGACGAGTCAAGTCGTCGCTGGCAGTGAACAGCTGGATTGTGTTTGACGACTCAACTCGTTGTTGGCAATTAACGTGTTAAAAGGACTTTTCCTTGGACAAACCAAGTGATTCAGGTTTGAGATGAAAAAGAAAGACCATAGAACATATCAGAATCAGTTTAATCACAACAAACTTATTTCAACACCTCTGATAAGGTTACACGTTATCACCGGACGGTGAAATGTTGCCTTTAGGACACATAACAACAAAACACGTGGGGCCACCGAGTAGCTTAACATAGCTGCAACGTTATGTTTCCACTCACCCTGTCCCTACCCGTGTCAAGTGACTGCAGGTTAGCAAGCAACAGCCAGGAAGTTAGGCATAGCAGCGCCACGCTAAAACAGGAAGTTGGGTTGTTCTGCCTTTAGAGTAAAAGCATAAATTGTGTCACTTATGAGAAAAACATATTTTTTGAGCTGTGCAGGGAAACAAATGGTTAGAGAAGTATAAAAAATCGAATCGAAATCGAAAATCTAATTTGGAGAGAAAAAATCTGAGATTTTAATTTTATTGTAATTTTTTTGCTGATCCGAAAAATTCTGATCCGTGCCAGCCCTAACAGTATGCATGTTACATAGACCTGTATGCAGCGACCGAGTGTATATCAAAAATATCATTTTTGTTTTGTTTTTAGTTTTTACGAAACTTCAATGGAAAAATGAATGGGGGTATTCACTTGCTATAGGTCTCATGCGGAACTCGGGTGTGATTTAGGCACTCTATAGGGAAAATGACAATGCAATGGCAGTTTAGACATGTTGACTATCAGTTTGTCATTTGCTCCCATTTCCACAGTTTCAGTCTCAACACTTGAATAAGCAAGCTGCCGATGTTTACGGTTGTTCAAAACCTCCACATAACCTTGTGACATGGAGTTGCTGCTCTGGCATTTAGCAGGGTGGGAGGAGCTTCATACATCACATGTCATTATGCAGAGGTGTGCGACAGCAGAGCAGGGAGTGCTATTTCCACTGTTATTTCATTAGCAACAGAGAGGGCCTCATTAACATGCACAGCCACAGGTGGTTGTTGCCCTCTTCTCTCTGCATCAGGAGCAGAGCCTCCATGGTGACTGACTCGTTCTTATTAGGCTTAAGCTAGTCAGTTGTCCAATTGTTCGGTTGTGATTTTCTGCCCTGGAGACCGCAAGAATTGAAATCCCATCAGTTTCGTTTCGCTTTAGCCTTCTTTCTTTTCGCTTTAGCCTTCTTGGAGTGACTGATGGGCAGCATTTGCCCATCAGCGTCGATTGCAGACATCTGATGCATGCTGTGAAGATGAGAGGAGTAGATTCTTCTGATATTAACTCCTTAAGATTCGAAGAAAAATCCTTTATTATGCATGCTTGATGAGTAGTGTTTCTAGTTATTCTCAGATTTCCCAAGCTTCCTAGGATGAGTATAGCGCTATAATGCCCTATTAGTTTTCATGATTCATAATTAACTAAGGCTGTAAGAGAAAGTGGCCAGCAGCTAATATCAAGCTAGTGCTTTACAATAAGGGGGATGGTAATGCAGAATGTACAATACTGTACACTGAAATAGCATTTCATCAGGCCATTGTCATGTAGTTAAGTTCACCTCCTTCATTTCCCAGCCAACATCATGAAGTCTGTTTGTGCCTCCTTCAGAGACAGACCGAGCTGCTCCTGTAGTATTTGTGTTTGTGCCTCCTTCAGAGACAGACCGAGCTGCTCCTGTAGTATTTGTGTTTGTGCCTCCTTCAGAGACAGAACTAACTGCTCCTGTAGTATTTGTGTTTGTGCCTCCTTCAGAGAGATAACTAAAGCCTAATTTAAATTTACTGGAAAGTGTTACTGGAACGTGTCGCCAACGAAAAATAAATGGTGTTGCATTTATGGTTAACCACATCGGACATAAACAGCGCTGTCCCTGCAACCTGATGTAACGTTCAACTGCAGCATAATGACACCACAACTCACCTCTCTCTCTGGGAAGTTGGTCACGGTGTTCTTTGTGATTTTCACGAAGTCATACATCCAGGACAGGCCAATAAAAATAGCGGGGACACGTTTTCATATTCATTTCAATCGATTTCAATACAGCGAAAACCAAAACATGGAAGTCAAGGCTTCTATCTAGCCACACATGTGCGACACTTTCAAGTGTCGATTCAAGTCCTCATTTCTGTCGGCGACGGTTTCAAAAGTGTCGACAGAACAAGTATAAATTGGGCTTAACTGCTCCTGTAGTATTTGTGTTTGTGCCTCCTTCAGAGACAGACCTAACTGCTCCTGTAGTATTTGTGTTTGTGCCTCCTTCAGAGACAGACCTAACTGCTCCTGTAGTATTTGTGTTTGTGCCTCTTCAGAGACAGACCTAACTACTCCTGTAGTATTTGTGTTTGTGCCTCTTCAGAGACAGACCTAACTGCTCCTGTAGTATTTGTGTTTGTGCTTCTTCAGAGACAGACCTAACTACTCCTGTAGTATTTGTGTTTGTGCCTCTTCAGAGACAGACCTAACTGCTCCTGTAGTATTTGTGTTTGTGCCTCTTCAGAGACAGACCTAACTGCTCCTGTAGTATTTGTGTTTGTGCCTCTTCAGAGACAGACCTAACTGCTCCTGTAGTATTTGTGTTTGTGCTTCTTCAGAGACAGACCTAACTACTCCTGTAGTATTTGTGTTTGTGCCTCTTCAGAGACAGACCTAACTACTCCTGTAGTATTTGTGTTTGTGCCTCTTCAGAGACAGACCTAACTGCTCCTGTAGTATTTGTGTTTGTGCTTCTTCAGAGACAGACCTAACTACTCCTGTAGTATTTGTGTTTGTGCTTCTTCAGAGACAGACCTAACTGCTCCTGTAGTATTTGTGTTTGTGCTTCTTCAGAGACAGACCTAACTACTCCTGTAGTATTTGTGTTTGTGCCTCTTCAGAGACAGACCTAACTGCTCCTGTAGTATTTGTGTTTGTGCCTCTTCAGAGACAGACCTAACTGCTCCTGTAGTATTTGTGTTTGTGCCTCTTCAGAGACAGACCTAACTGCTCCTGTAGTATTTGTGTTTGTGCCTCCTTCAGAGACAGAACTAACTGCTCCTGTAGTATTTTCGTGTTTGTGCCTCCTTCAGAGACGGAACTAACTGCTCCTGTAGTATTTGTGTTTGTGCCTCTTCAGAGACAGAACTAACTGCTCCTGTAGTATTTGTGTTTGTGCTTCTTCAGAGACAGAACTAACTGCTCCTGTAGTATTTGTGTTTGTGCTTCTTCAGAGACAGAACTAACTGCTCCTGTAGTATTTTCGTGTTTGTGCCTCCTTCAGAGACGGAACTAACTGCTCCTGTAGTATTTGTGTTTGTGCCTCTTCAGAGACAGAACTAACTGCTCCTGTAGTATTTGTGTTTGTGCCTCCTTCAGAGACGGACCTAACTGCTCCTGTAGTATTTGTGTTTGTGCCTCCTTCAGAGACGGACCTAACTGCTCCTGTAGTATTTTGTGTTTGTGCCTCCTTCAGAGAACTAACTTATCCTGTAGTATTTGTGATGTTTGTGCCTCTTCAGAGACAGAACTAACTGCTCCTGTAGTATTTGTGTGGGGGGGGAAACATAAAGATAAAGAATAAAAGAAATATAGGCAAGAAAATGCCAAACAAGCATAGTCAATTAGAATTCACAGCATACAGTATACAGCAAATTCACAATCAATTTACATTTGTTTATCATGCCCAAAAAGGAGTAGGAAGAAGTAAATACTTATCAAGTCCTACCCCTTGTTTTATATCTATAAGCTTAATATGAAAGTAGAATTATAATGTAATAACATTACTGTAATAATATATAAGAGATGTGTGCATACTCACATTATTTCCATAATAATATCACATACTATCGAGTTATTATTATTATCGACTATTTAAACATGCTTACACACATGCGTGTACACACACACACACACACACACACACACACACACACACACACACACACACACACACACACACACACACACACACACCCCCCCCCACACACACGTTTACTAACAACCACAATTTAATCTAACATAGTTATGTTATAAAATCCATTCAATCATGAGAGACTCGTAGGAAGTTTTAACAAGCTTTATTGAACAAATAAACAGTTTAAGTGTGGCGTATGGCTCCATGATATGATGACGCTCATCTTGAGATGAGAGAGGGGGGGCGTCAGTGACGTATAGGATAGATAATCCTCCCATAGGGATTTCTACAGGAGCCATGACGTTGGTGGTGATTAGCTGATTGGATATTGGGAAATGGAGAAGGGGCAGTTGTGATGTCACTAGTGATGTCACTCGAGCAATTGTGATGTCACCAGTGATGTCACTCGAGCAATTGTGATGTCATCAGTGATGTCACTCAAGCAATTGTGATGTCATCAGTGATGTCACTAAGGAGTTACACACCCTGAATGACGAGGGGCATGTACGCATGGGGTGCTCTAAACTATGCTGTAGAGGTTGGTCTTCCATGATTGAAATTCAGTCAAAGACCACACTTCTGTATCTATTTAATATCAAATCTTTAAACTTCCGTTTGAATTGATGAAGTGATCTACATAACATCAATTCCTCACTACAGTTGTTCCACAGATTAACTCCTTTTCAGTGATATTTTGTATTTGTCCTGACTGGTTGTTTTTTGAACAGCCAGGTTCCTCTCATGATTTTGTGTCAGCAGAGTTTCAGCTACTCCCTTCTGGTCGGAGGTACACATACCCCAAGATCAGAACCAACAGAGCAAAACATTAATTTATCCCCATGTCAATCATCCAGCTAAATAAGATGTGAGATTCAGGGAATCTGAAGTTTTTATTATTATCAGTACGGTTATTGTTGTTTAATTATGATTATGAGATTGAGAACGTTTTATTATGATTATGAGATTGAGAACATAGCTGGTCATCAGCAATGGGCAGTATGCAATATGCAATATCATAATGTAGATATGCACTTTAAATATGCCGGGCTGCTAACACGTGCACTTTAATGCACAGTATTATTGCGTATTTTTGACCACTACAGATGATTTTATGATTTGTATGAGTTGTGTATGTCATCTTAATGTGTCTGTGTCCTCATATACTGTGCTGTACAACAAATTGCCTCCTTGGAGGACATTAAAGTTTTCTACTACTACTACTACTGATGACTTTCTCTCATTTGAAACAACTTTTTGATACTGTAGTAATAAAAAAGGTAGTAATTGGTTTTGGGCTCTGTACATGATTTGAACCGTTCTTTAGGCAACCAGGTCTTTAAATTTGAGTGTTTTTAGTTTGATAAAGTATGGGTTTGTCAGTTCCCTATAAGTGGTTTTGTTTATAATTCTTATGGCTCTCTTTTGAAAGATGAAGATTGGAGTAGTGTTAGTTGCATATGTATTTCCCCACACTTCCACACAGTAGGTAATGTATGGGAGTATAAAGGAACAGTAAAGTGTGAATAATGAATTTGGATTGAGAATATATTTGATTTTTTTTAATTTGTATAGCAATTGATTTTGATAATTTAGCTTTTTTTTTTGTAATTCTCTTTTTATTTAGAAAAGTTTTTTCACATTAATTTCAGTTGAACATTTTACAGAGTAGAGTAGCCCTTCATTATTTCACATTCAACAGTACACATTTACATTACCTACTCCTTTCCAAACTTTTCCTTCTTTATATTATATACTTGACATAAAACAAACCACAAAAACGGAGATACAACAACAGAGATAGAGGGGATGCTCTACTAGTTTGACACAATCATAAGAGGTACAAAGTTCTATACAAAGTCTCGTCTTTTAGGTGTTATAAATTCAATCCAATTTTCCCAAATCCTCTCAAATCTGTCCTTCTTGAATCTCAGCGAAAACGTAAGTCTTTCCATTACAAATATATCATAAACTATATCCACCCAGTCATTTATTGTTGGTACTTGAGGACGCAGCCACTTTTTGGTTAGCACCTTCTTACTGGCAGCCATTAACATTCTAAACAGTAAAGCATCCGTTCTACTCAGCTCAAATGTTTCGTGACCCAGATGCATCACTTCACATCGAAATGGAATTTCAACCCTAAAAACAGCTTCCATGGTCCTGTGTATCTCTTGCCAATATTGGGTGAGGGAAGGGCAATCCCAAAATATATGAAAGTGATTTGCATTCTCACTTCCACACCGTCGCCAACATCTTGAACCTTGGACCTGATGTCTCTTCTGTAGAGGAGTGATGAAAAAACGCATTATATTTTTCCAACTAAACTCTCTCCAAGTTTGAGAGGCAGTTGATAATTTAGCTTTTATATCATGTATGTGTGGTTTCCTATATACAGTACTCTATACACTCACAAAGGCCACCTTCAATGCCTCCACAACATCATGATGGAGAGACATGAGCACCTTGAACATTAGTCAACGACCATCAAGTCATTTTCATCTCTTCACCACAAGGGGCCCAGAGCCCCACTGCAGCGTGTTGTGTTTTTACCAAATTAGCTTTCTTTGGGATAAATGATTGTGATGTTTTTCCCCCCTCCCCTTGCTTTCAAAGTTACGTAAGCAGCATTCAGAGTAATGGTACTCTGAGGCGTCATTACTGTCAGGCGGGTAATTCAGCGTCAGCGGCCAGCGCTGTAACAGGCGATGACGTCAGCCCAGTCGTTCCCTATGGGCTTCATATAGCGCAGCACCATATCTCTCTCTCTATAAGTATAAACGCCACTTCCCCCGAAAAATGTGTAATGTTGTTGCTGCGAGGCAAACGGTGGGGAAGTGAAGCAGGAGAAGGCATGGAAGATGTGTGTGTGCTGCGCCGTCCCCTTTTTTCTGAGTCTAATCCGTCTTAGTAGGGGAGCGATAAGCGCGTTTTGACTTGGTCCCAAATTTCATGTTGTTTATGCATCCTTGGCCAAACCACGTGGATCCCTGTAGAGTGGGATCATCTTAGTGATGCCACTTTGGCAGCGCTGCACCTACAGTATAGCAGTATGTCTCCTGTACAGTATAGCAGTATGTCTCCTGTACAGTATAGCAGTATGTCTCCTGTACAGTATAGCAGTATGTCTCCTGTACAGTATAGCAGTATACCTCCTGTACAGTATAGCAGTATGTCTCCTGTACAGTATAGCAGTATGTCTCCTGTACAGTATAGCAGTATGTCTCCTGTACAGTATAGCAGTATGTCTCCTGTACAGTATAGTAGTATGTCTCCTGTACAGTATAGTAGTATGTCTCCTGTACAGTATAGCAGTATGTCTCCTGTACAGTATAGTAGTATGTCTCCTGTACAGTATAGTAGTATGTCTCCTGTACAGTATAGCAGTATGTCTCCTGTACAGTATAGCAGTATGTCTCCTGTACAGTATAGCAGTATGTCTCCTGTACAGTATAGCAGTATGTCTCCTGTACAGTATAGTAGTATGTCTCCTGTACAGTATAGTAGTATGTCTCCTGTACAGTATAGCAGTATGTCTCCTGTACAGTATAGCAGTATGTCTCCTGTACAGTATAGTAGTATGTCTCCTGTACAGTATAGTAGTATGTCTCCTGTACAGTATAGCAGTATGTCTCCTGTACAGTATAGCAGTATGTCTCCTGTACAGTATAGCAGTATGTCTCCTGTACAGTATAGCAGTATGTCTCCTGTACAGTATAGCAGTATGTCTCCTGTACAGTATAGCAGTATGTCTCCTGTACAGTATAGCAGTATGTCTCCTGTACAGTATAGCAGTATGTCTCCTGTACAGTATAGCAGTATGTCTCCTGTACAGTATAGCAGTATGTCTCCTGTACAGTATAGCAGTATACCTCCTGTACAGTATAGCAGTATGTCTCCTGTACAGTATAGCAGTATGTCTCCTGTACA
This sequence comes from Poromitra crassiceps, assembly GCF_964638095.1. NCBI lineage: Eukaryota > Metazoa > Chordata > Actinopteri > Beryciformes > Melamphaidae > Poromitra > Poromitra crassiceps. The sequence goes on along the minus strand of NC_139623.1, from coordinate 100,092,290 downwards.
GTATAGCAGTATGTCTCCTGTACAGTATAGCAGTATGTCTCCTGTACAGTATAGCAGTATGTCTCCTGTACAGTATAGCAGTATGTCTCCTGTACAGTATAGCAGTATACCTCCTGTACAGTATAGCAGTATGTCTCCTGTACAGTATAGCAGTATGTCTCCTGTACAGTATAGCAGTATACCTCCTGTACAGTATAGCAGTATGTCTCCTGTACAGTATAGCAGTATACCTCCTGTACAGTATAGCAGTATACCTCCTGTACAGTATAGCAGTATGCCTCCTGTACAGTATAGCAGTATGTCTCCTGTACAGTATAGCAGTATACCTCCTGTACAGTATAGCAGTATACCTCCTGTACAGTATAGCAGTATGTCTCCTGTACAGTATAGTAGTATGTCTCCTGTACAGTATAGTAGTATGTCTCCTGTACAGTATAGCAGTATGTCTCCTGTACAGTATAGCAGTATGTCTCCTGTACAGTATAGCAGTATGTCTCCTGTACAGTATAGCAGTATGTCTCCTGTACAGTATAGCAGTATGTCTCCTGTACAGTATAGCAGTATGTCTCATGTACAGTATAGCAGTATGTCTCCTGTACAGTATAGCAGTATGTCTCCTGTACAGTATAGCAGTATGTCTCCTGTACAGTATAGCAGTATGTCTCCTGTACAGTATAGCAGTATGTCTCCTGTACAGTATAGCAGTATACCTCCTGTACAGTATAGCAGTATGTCTCCTGTACAGTATAGCAGTATGTCTCCTGTACAGTATAGCAGTATGTCTCCTGTACAGTATAGCAGTATGTCTCCTGTACAGTATAGCAGTATGTCTCCTGTACAGTATAGCAGTATGTCTCCTGTACAGTATAGCAGTATGTCTCCTGTACAGTATAGCAGTATACCTCCTGTACAGTATAGCAGTATGTCTCCTGTACAGTATAGCAGTATGTCTCCTGTACAGTATAGCAGTATACCTCCTGTACAGTATAGCAGTATGTCTCCTGTACAGTATAGCAGTATACCTCCTGTACAGTATAGCAGTATACCTCCTGTACAGTATAGCAGTATGCCTCCTGTACAGTATAGCAGTATGTCTCCTGTACAGTATAGCAGTATACCTCCTGTACAGTATAGCAGTATACCTCCTGTACAGTATAGCAGTATGTCTCCTGTACAGTATAGCAGTATACCTCCTGTACAGTATAGCAGTATGTCTCCTGTACAGTATAGCAGTATGTCTCCTGTACAGTATAGCAGTATACCTCCTGTACTGTATAGCAGTATGTCTCCTGTACAGTATAGCAGTATGTCTCCTGTACAGTATAGCAGTATGTCTCCTGTACAGTATAGCAGTATGTCTCCTGTACAGTATAGCAGTATGTCTCCTGTACAGTATAGCAGTATGTCTCCTGTACAGTATAGCAGTATGTCTCCTGTACAGTATAGCAGTATGTCTCCTGTACAGTATAGCAGTATGTCTCCTGTACAGTATAGCAGTATGTCTCCTGTACAGTATAGCAGTATACCTCCTGTACAGTATAGCAGTATGTCTCCTGTACAGTATAGCAGTATGTCTCCTGTACAGTATAGCAGTATGTCTCCTGTACAGTATAGCAGTATGTCTCCTGTACAGTATAGCAGTATGTCTCCTGTACAGTATAGCAGTATGCCTCCTGTACAGTATAGCAGTATGTCTCCTGTACAGTATAGCAGTATGTCTCCTGTACAGTATAGCAGTATGTCTCCTGTACAGTATAGCAGTATGTCTCCTGTACAGTATAGCAGTATGTCTCCTGTACAGTATAGCAGATACCTCCTGTACAGTATAGCAGTATGTATCCTGTACAGTATAGCAGTATGTCTCCTGTACAGTATAGCAGTATGTATCCTGTACAGTATAGCAGTATGTCTCCTGTACAGTATAGCAGTATGTCTCCTGTACAGTATAGCAGTATGTCTCCTGTACAGTATAGCAGTATGTCTCCTGTACAGTATAGTAGTATGTCTCCTGTACAGTATAGTAGTATGTCTCCTGTACAGTATAGCAGTATGTCTCCTGTACAGTATAGTAGTATGTCTCCTGTACAGTATAGCAGTATGTCTCCTGTACAGTATAGCAGTATGCCTCCTGTACAGTATAGCAGTATGTCTCCTGTACAGTATAGCAGTATGTCTCCTGTACAGTATAGCAGTATGTCTCCTGTACAGTATAGCAGTATGCCTCCTGTACAGTATAGCAGTATGTCTCCTGTACAGTATAGCAGTATGTCTCCTGTACAGTATAGTAGTATGTCTCCTGTACAGTATAGCAGTATGTCTCCTGTACAGTATAGCAGTATGTCTCCTGTACAGTATAGCAGTATGTCTCCTGTACAGTATAGCAGTATGTCTCCTGTACAGTATAGCAGTATGTCTCCTGTACAGTATAGCAGTATGTCTCCTGTACAGTATAGCAGATACCTCCTGTACAGTATAGCAGTATGTCTCCTGTACAGTATAGCAGATACCTCCTGTACAGTATAGCAGTATGTCTCCTGTACAGTATAGCAGTATGCCTCCTGTACAGTATAGCAGATACCTCCTGTACAGTATAGCAGTATGTCTCCTGTACAGTATAGCAGTATGTCTCCTGTACAGTATAGCAGATACCTCCTGTACAGTATAGCAGTATGTCTCCTGTACAGTATAGCAGTATGTCTCCTGTACAGTATAGCAGATACCTCCTGTACAGTATAGCAGTATGTCTCCTGTACAGTATAGCAGTATGTCTCCTGTACAGTATAGCAGATACCTCCTGTACAGTATAGCAGTATGTCTCCTGTACAGTATAGCAGTATGCCTCCTGTACAGTATAGCAGTATGTCTCCTGTACAGTATAGCAGTATGTCTCCTGTACAGTATAGCAGTATGTATCCTGTACAGTATAGCAGATACCTCCTGTACAGTATAGTAGTATGTCTCCTGTACAGTATAGCAGTATGTCTCCTGTACAGTATAGCAGTATACCTCCTGTACAGTATAGCAGTATGTCTCCTGTACAGTATAGCAGTATGTCTCCTGTACAGTATAGCAGTATACCTCCTGTACAGTATATCAGTATACCTCCTAAATGGCCTGCATTTATATAGCGCTTTTATCCAAAGCGCTTTACAATCAGTAGATAGTCTACATTCACCCATTCATACACCGATGGCAGCAGGCTGCCACGCAGGGTGCCTACACACCATCGGGAGCAAGGAGGGTTAAGTGTCTTGCCCAAGGACACAACGACAGCAGCTGGGAGGGAGCGGGGATCGAACCGCCAACCCTTGCGTCATTGGCCGACCCGCTCTACCTCCTGAGCTAAAGACTGCTGCGGCTGCCCTGCCGATTGGTTAGGGAAGACCGAAGCCCGCCCCCTCATAGAAATGCTCTGAATCTCAGATGAAGAGGCAATGAGTTTATGAATTGACGATGCAGTTTGAATATCAGGCTACTCTCTGATAGGAATCTGTCAAAGCTGTGGCGGCTTTGTTGACATGCGTTTCTCACATGAGCACTCTGCTTGTAGGGGGATGGGGGGGGATTGGTTGGTGCAGCTAGTTTAACCACCTCAGGATTAATCCCAGCTAGTTTAACCACCTCAGGATTAATCCCAGCTAGTTTAACCACCTCAGGATTAAGAGAAAAAACAAACAGAAACAAAACAATGATAAAGCAATGGCGTCACATCACAAGCAGCCAATCAGCCACTGTGGTCTCAGTGGAAAAGCCTCTTTCATCTTGCCGCTATTTCCCACCAGGGCCTTTTTCTGGTTTCCACAGTTCAAGAGGGCGTGGTGTTTGTAGCGTGGGCCATGTGGTCGGGAGACAGAAGCTGTCTGTGAACCAAGGATGCCATTACATCATTATATGCTTTACCATCTGTCAGGTCGACCTTTGACCTACTACTATACACGCTTTCTCTCTCTCTCTCTCTGTCTGTCTGTCTCTCTTACACCTCACACTCTCTATCCTGCTCTCTCCTTGATGGAGAGCATGGAACTGCATGGAGTCTGCAAGCTGTCTTCCATGGATCTTGGAAAAGATGAACAGATATATAATACATATAAACAATCATAGTGTTCTATCTGAGAGGGAGAGTAGCGAACTGTCACAAAAGGCATAGTAATTTAGACTCTTATTGTCATGTTACTGATCTGTTCGAATTTTGCATTATTGCCAGTTCTCAGTGAATGATCATCAGAGAGAGAGAGAGAGAGAGAGAGAGAGCTTAAAAAGAAGCAGCATTAGTGCATTACTGAGTCTACTGTATGTTCTGGGCTATAGCATATTTCTTCATTTAGGGAATAAATATTGTTCCATGGATTGATCATGATGTTTAGATGGCTGGGTTAACCAAAGTGCATCGGTAAATTTATTATTAACAGCTTAGTTGTATAAGCGAGGGAAAAAGATCGGATTGGTATCGGTATCGGCAGATACTCAAGGTTGTGGTATCGGATCGGATATGAAAAAGTGCTATCGTGCCATCCCTACTCTTAAGTAAGGCAAAGGATAACACTCCAAAAAGGAGAGGGAATGTCTGCACCCTCTTTAACTATGTTACAGCTTTAAGAGTTACCTAAGTGGCAGCTCAGTTAAATGTGAAAAGTCAACCGTGGTTCCATTAAAAAGCAATGAGAAATGGAAGCCAGTGGGTAGCAGCAGCTCCCTGGTCGACACAGTGCATTACACCTCTCAGAGTTACATTTGCTGTGCCTGAGCGCTGATTCTGTAGAGGTTCTAATCCCGAAAGTGTTCTGATTACAGCTGGCCCGTCCATTAGACAGAGTTAGGCCGACCAAGAGGGCAGGACTAGGAGGACCCAGGGCAGCAGAAGAGGGTAGGACTAGGAGGACCCAGGGCAGCAGAAGAGGGCAGGAGTAGGAGGACCCAGGGCAGCAGAAGAGGGTAGGAGTAGGAGGACTCAGGGCAGCAGAAGAGGGTAGGAGTAGGAGGACCCAGGGCAGCAGAAGAGGGTAGGACTAGGAGGACCCAGGGCAGCAGAAGAGGGCAGGAGTAGGAGGACCCAGGGCAGCAGAAGAGGGTAGGAGTAGGAGGACTCAGGGCAGCAGAAGAGGGTAGGAGTAGGAGGACTCAGGGCAGCAGAAGAGGGTAGGAGTAGGAGGACCCAGGGCAGCAGAAGAGGGTAGGACTAGGAGGACCCAGGGCAGCAGAAGAGGGCAGGAGTAGGAGGACCCAGGGCAGCAGAAGAGGGTAGGAGTAGGAGGACCCAGGGCAGCAGAAGAGGGTAGGACTAGGAGGACCCAGGGCAGCAGAAGAGGGTAGGAGTAGGAGGACCCAGGGCAGCAGAAGAGGGTAGGAGTAGGAGGACCCAGGGCAGCAGAAGAGGGTAGGAGTAGGAGGACCCAGGGCAGCAGAAGAGGGTAGGAGTAGGAGGACCCAGGGCAGCAGAAGAGGGCAGGAGTAGGAGGACCCAGGGCAGCAGAAGAGGGTAGGACTAGGAGGACCCATGGAAGCAGAAGAGGGCAGGAGTAGGAGGACCCAGGGCAGCAGAAGAGGGTAGGACTAGGAGGACCCAGGGCAGCAGAAGAGGGCAGGAGTAGGAGGACCCAGGGCAGCAGAAGAGGGCAGGACTAGGAGGACCCATGGAAGCAGAAGTTGGATGTTTCTCTGAAGTCAGCTGTGAACAGGGTTAGCTGTGAATTTTTCAGCTTCAGATCCAGCACTTGGCTTTGTTTTGAAGTGCTAACTGTGAGGAGTGAGGCTGGAAAAAAGACTCTTATTTTGGCCCATGGTCCTGGAAGTTCAACTTAAACTGGATCCTCTTCTTATTTTTTGGCTAGTTTCAAACATAAGATAACAGAGGTCCCATTAGCGGCTCCTGTCGAAATGTGTAACTTAGAATGCTATGTCTTCTGTAATGGGCTTTTGTGCATGTTTTTCTATTTATTCTGTTTTTAATTGTTGTCCATGTTGTAAGTATTGCCTTTGTCATGCCTGTGATTTTTTTGCTGCCTTCTGTTCTTGGCCAGATCACATCAGCATTGTAAAAGAGATTTGAATCTCAATGCTTTTTATCTGGTTAAATAAAGGTATTTTGTATTGTCTGTAGGCTAATATAATCCATCTATCTATATATACATTTGGCAATGTGGACTCTTGTTTGTCTGTTTGTTTCAAGAATTTTGTCCGGCCACAGCTATGCCATTTTACGTGCGATCGGGCTGATTCTTTCAGGGGGTGTAAAGAGCACCCGTGCGACACCGCCAGATTTTTTAATTAGGACAGATTAATTGCCCTAAGGCTGAGGCTATAGTTCAGTGATGATGTAATCAGTGATGATGTCATCAGTAATTTCATCATTGATGATGTCATCAGTGATGTCATACATGGGCATCGTGACATGATGTCATCAGTGACACACACACACACACACACACACACACACACACACAAGAGAGAGACTGAGGGAGAGGGAGCAGAGGGAGAGAGACTGGGAGAGAGAGTAGAGGGAGAGAGACTGAGGGAGAGGGAGAGGAGAGAGAGAGGGGGAGAGACTGAGGGAGGGAGAGAGGGGGGAGAGAGACTTGAGGGACAGGGAGAGGGAGACATTGCATGCGCGACAATAGGGCAGGCGAGGCCACGCAGCAGCCCACCCACGCAGCAGCCCATCTGCGGGCGAGGCCACGCAGCGGTCGAGTTGCGTTTGTGAGGGCCAGCTCGGCGAGCTGTAGTAGCGAGCCCATGCAGCGGGTGAGCCTAGGAATCAATGCCAAGTAGGGGCTGGCTGTGATAACATTACAGGGTATACGGCCCAGTTGTAGTTTCTCTTTTAGGGCTGTAAGTTTCTGGGTCAGTGTTCCCCAAAGCAACTTGGCACTAACAGTCTAATTGACGCACACTGGACCAATGCAGAAGTTGCCGTTTGAATGCTTTGGAGAAATCCAGCACTGATTATAAGTGAAGATTTTGAACTGTCATTTAACACAGACAGGCCCGGTCACTGCGTGAACACACACACACACACACACACACACACACACACACACACACACACACACACACACACACACACACACACACACACACTGCATTCTGTTTTGATACTGGTTTGTCTTGTTGAAATAGAGCTGGAAGAGGCGAGGGGCTTCTGTTCTACTGATGAGACAGTAATTAGTGCTAACTCCTAAGGGAATGGAGATAGACTTCACACTGCCTTGACAGTCTCTACCCCCCCCCCCCTCTCTCTCTCTCTCTCTCTCTCTCTTCCACAGCCACACCAGCAGGTCTCTACTTCTCCCTCACTCTCCCACCTCATTATGTGCTGTCCAAATTCACCCAGCTTCTTCAAAACAGCCATTAGCAGAACCTGTCTGCCTTGTTTAGCTTTTTGTGGAGCATTGTCAGAGTTAGCCTGCCACTACATGCTATTCTGTAAGGATGATAAGATGTGGAGCATTGTTAAGTTAAGTTATCCTTTATTTATTCCCATGGGGAAATTCATCCTCTGCATTTGACCCATCCTCTACTAGGAACCTTCCTAGAACTAGGAGCAGTGGGCAGCAACAGTGCAGCGCCCGGGGACCAACTCCAGTTCTTTTGCCAGTGTCTTGGTCAGGGGCACTGACAGGAGTATTAACCCTAACATACATGTCTTTCTTGATGGTGGGAGGAAACCGGAGCACCCGAAGAAAACCCACACAAACACGAGGAGAACATGCAAACTCCACACAGAAAGGACCTGGGATGGACCGGGGTTCGAACCGGGGACCTTCTTGCTATGAGGCAACAGCACTAACCACTGAGCCACCGTGCCGTCTCGTCAGATTTGTCGGACTTGTCAGACTTGGGATGATAAGATGACTTAGCCTGCCACTACATGCTATTCTGTAAGGATGTCAGACTTAGCCTGCCACTACATGCTATTCTCTAAGGATGATGAGATGAAAATGAAAAAGGGAAATCATTGTGGATTTTAGGTTTTAGGTCAGTGAACATGTTTGTGGAAAATGGTCAGTGAGTCTTTCTTCACTTCTATGAACCTACAACTTCATTTTCCCTGACGTTTTCTTTGCAGCACAGCCTGATGTTTGCCTCCTCTGTTTGCGTTTGTCTCCGCTCTCCATCGATTTTTAGAAAGAACACAAAAGTGATGGACACAGCATCTCCATGGAGATTATGCATTTTCATTAGCCAGAAGACGCCATGTCGTGTGTGCTACTGACTGTGGGCCATCAGGGGATGAGCGCTTGGGAGAAATGGCTAGAAAGATTCTGTCCGCTTCAGCAGTTTTCGCCGGGATGATTGGAAGTGTGTGCAAGAGAGTGGAGTGCTGGGAATCTGGCTTTGCTGTTTCAGGACTTTTTCGATAGATAGATAGATAGAATTTCGGGAGCCGTTTTTCACTTTTTCTTTTTGATAAATTTGTGGTTGAGCACTCAAGTATGAAGTATGTTTGTGTGTGGGTGTAAGAAGACATGTCTGAGTGGAAAGACTTACTACTACTCATTTTTGGATTACATCGTCACATTAGAGTGAACTATAAATTGTGTGAAAGCCCCATCCAGGATCTCATCATCCTTTTAACACGCTTTGAGGAGTGGTGGTACTTGATTTGAGCCAGCTCAGCCCGCCCTTACCTTGATACATTTGACCTACTTCTAAGTCCTTTTGCTCATGTCAGGAATCTATCTGCCATCACACACTGTAGCTGAAGTTTTTGTGGTTGTTTGATTTGCAAATATTGTACTGTAAAAGTTAAAACTTTGAAAAAAATCTTTCTGCAAAGGTGTAAGATTTATATTGCCGCAGCCTCCGTATTTTTATGGCAAAATGTGGTCCTGGAGACGCATATGCCCCTTCACATGCAGTGAAATCCGGATTATGACCAGCTGCTAGCCGGTCGGCCTGCATGTTTAGAAGCAATTATCTGCTTTATGTGCACTCCCGCCAGTGCGGATCATTACCATCTGAGCCCCTAGTACAGGATCCACATTGTTGGCAAAGAGACTGTTGTTTAACACTCATGTACCGGATCATTCTGAGTGGGCGGGTGGTTAAATGGCACTTTACAAACCATTAATGTCCCCGTGCTATTTAATAATTTCAAGCAATGGATGTATTACGTGGCTGGATTATTTGGAAGAGAGCCAATTGGTGAGTAAACAAGTAAAAGTTGAATCATCTTTGCCCCATCTCATCTGCCAGTTTGAAAATGCAACAAGGAGATGATAGCCTACTCCTGCATTAGGCTATTGGGTGATAAGTGCCCGCTATTAACGTTCAAGTATTAATTAATCATTCGCGCAATCCGCATATCAATTAGGCTAATTAACAAGCAAACTCACGGTTTCCTCAAGTGCTGCAAACTGCTTGAATGGTTTCTTTTCCTCCCGACCCGTCTGTCTTGTAGGCTATGTGAAAATGCAAGAGGGTGATAGTGTTTCATTATATATTCGAGATATGATAGCCTAACCTTTGTGGGGAGAAATAAATTGAAAACTAGTTAGATATTACTTGAATGCCACTTGTAAAATCATCCACAGTTTAACGTTAGTGCGACCACTATTTTGACTGGTGGCTTTTGGCCGATGTAACAAGGCAAGCGCTCTCTTTTTGGCACATTAGCCACCCCACGTTATGGCCTGAATGCGTTGGAATGCATCGGGAAGTTCACAGTGAGACATGTGCGTTATGGAGTAGTGGAGAAATGTGTTGGGCAGAGATCTCGTGTTGTGGATGCAGTGTATGGAGACCTGTGCGTGCGTTTTGGGCATTGGTGCCCAATAGACACTGCGGAGCGTGTCATCATTCAGAAGCCACGCCCAAAACATGGGGAAAAAATTAAATAAACCCAAATCCTGGCGTTCTCCTATGTCGCGTGCATGGTCGGGTGTTACACACACAGATCATATATACAGAAGATAGATGAACACTCCAACTTACTTAATTGACAGCAACATCCACACATGGCTTCCTTGTTTTCCTCAGGAGTACAAAAAAACTTTAACTGCCGATTTTTTTACATTTGTTGTCTGCGCAGCCCACCACAACAACAGCTTTTAGCTATGTTTAATTAAAGGAATATGATGCTGGTGTGTGGAAGTGAATGGGGAGCTTTTGGGCGTGGCCTATTTCATGCAGTGTCTATTCTGTTCTTCGGCTCTCCTCTGCACCGCACCCCACTCCTCCCCTCCCCCACGCGCTCCCCCCACCCACTCTACTCGCCATCTGCAGAAAAAACGGACCATTTCCCAATGTTTCTCGAAGGGTAAAACTGGCAAACATCCTGCTCTGGCTAGCTAGCCGGACATGGTCCAGACTTCATGTTTAGAAGTGGCTCTATTGTAGCGGGAACTACCACAGAAACCCCCCCCCCCCCCCCCTCTCCCCCCCACACACACACACATTGCCCCCACCCCCCACCACTTCACACCCCTACCCACATTGCGGCTGGTGTGATCCCATCGCAAGATGGTCTCTACTATTTCTGTACATTTATTCCAATTTTGTTCTTCAGGTTGTTACGGACGTTTGGTCTTCAACAAGATTCTTGCCTATAGGAGTCCAGCTGTCTTATTCCAATATCCCATTTGCTTATATGTGTTGCTTCCCTGATCTGCGCTGGCTAAGCAGGGCAATGTGAATTAATTCTCCCTTAACAAGGGTGTGATTAGCTTATTGATTCTCTCTCACAAATTCCTTGCCGCTGCAAAAATGGTCTTGCACCATTACATTTCTATGACACACGCCTCCACGTCAACAGCCTCAGATAGAAACATCCTCTCCTGCCTGCCCCTGAGCAGTGAAGGTCATGCAGCATGCATGATGTTTTCCCAGTTGCTCTGACACACTAAATTGTTGACTTGCTCGTACCTACATGAACACTGCAATAAAGTTTTGTGCTTCTGCGGTTTGTTTGTCCTTCGCAGACTGAAGAAGAAGTCCCAGTCGGTGGATATTGCCAATCAAGGTTTCTCCCCGACTCTGGTGCCAGCCTCTCCCCTCAACAAGGCTGCATCACCTGTTGCCAAGACAACCGCGGTCCTCGCCGTGCAGGAAAACAATGCTACCAACTCCCAGCAGCGCCGCAGCCCCCGGTGCAGCGAGCTGAAGAGAGGCTACACCATAGGTACATGACTGCTCTGCACATGTTCTAGTAGCAACTGATGACTGCTAATGCTACCTGCTAATACATTAGCTGGTCAAAATATGTAAATATAACCCTATTTTTTAATACCTTTATTTGTCCAGGTAAAGTAAACTGAAAATGTTCCGTCTGATAACACAATTTTTGACAATAATGTAATACATTATTACATTGACTGGTGATTATTATAATCAAAAGGTGGACCTTTTTATTATCAAATTATCAGTCTGAACATGTATTGCATCATCTGTCAGTTTAATACATTAAAATGTTTTATTACATTTTCAAGCCATTTAGAGGGATGTTTTATTATATTTTGACCAGTTATAACATTATACCCCAGTTATTACATTATCAGTTGCTATAGGGCTTCTTGGGAGATGATGAGTGAATGAAGGTTTATCGTGTGTGTGTGTGTGTGTGTGTGTGTGTGTGTGTGCGTGCGTGCGTGCGTGCACGCTTATTTGCCCCACTGGAGCCAATGTGGTCTCCAAACTGTTTACCTGAACTTCCCACTCAGGCAAAGTTTACTGCATCACACCCGCTGCCGGCGCTCCCCATTCTCATCTTGTAATTAATTTCCTGCCTACAAATGATAATGACATGGCTCTGAGGAGATTTCTCACTGTGATGAATTCTATTTTGGGTGGCAACTGTCTGCTGTAGGTCTATTTCTGTGTCGGAGGCTAGTTTGCTGCTGTGAGAAGTAACTACACTTCAGGGACATGACTTCTCAGAGATGATGAAAATGAGTTTGAGATCAACTGATTCCACACACTCATAAATGTAATGCATCTCTGTTCACCTCACTGGAGTGATTCAGTTAGCAAGCTGCCCAGGTGAAGTTTAGAGAGAGGAAATGCGCAGGCACACAAGTTTTAGACCACATGTGCCAAACTCAAGGCCCGGGGGCCAAATCCAGCCCGGCACCTAATTTTATGTGGCCTGCGAGAGCTAGCAAAGAATACAATTTGCGTAATATAATTCTAATTAGTTCTAATAGTTGTAGGCTACTTAACTAGTTGTCTGTTTTCCATTAGTTTTCCTATAATTCTGCTTCCTGAGCTAGTTATTAATTATTAACTATTACTAAAAAAGAGGCAATTATGTAATACTAGGCATCTCGCGCGCTATGCGCGCTTGATTCCTAGGCTCATCCACTGTGCGGTCTCGCCCGCCCTGCAGCTCGCTGAGCTGGCCCTGCAGTTCGCCCGCTGCACGGGCTCGCATACGCAGCTCCTCCGCTGCGCGGCCTCACTTGCATCACAATTGCTCGAGTGACCATCACTGATCACATCATGGAGTGCTTGAGTGACATCACTCAGCGCACAATTGCTCAACTTTGCATGTCATAGACATTGTGACACACTGATGACATTACAATTGCTTGAGTGACCATTTGGGACAAAAATTGCAGACAGACAGGACCCACTTACTCCATTTTATATAAGATGATAACACGTAGGCTAGATACATTTATACTGTATTGTGTTACATTTTCAACCGGCCACATCAGCAAAGGTGAGGGCAACCATAATGCTGATGTGGCCCGTAATGAAATAGAGTTTGACACCTCTGAGTTAGACCTTCAGATTCCAGTGAAGTGTGACACCTCTGAGTTAGACCTTCAGATTCCAGTGAAGTGTGACACCTCTGAGTTAGACCTTCAGATTCCAGTCAAGTGTGGCACCTCTGAGTTAGACCTTCAGATTCCAGTGAAGTGTGGCACCTCTGAGTTAGACCTTCAGATTCCAGTGAAGTGTGGCACCTCTGAGTTAGACCTTCAGATTCCAGTGAAGTGTGGCACCTCTGAGTTAGACCTTCAGATTCCAGTGAAGTGTGACACCTCTGAGTTAGACCTTCAGATTCCAGTGAAGTGTGACACCTCTGAGTTAGACCTTCAGATTCCAGTGAAGTGTGACACCTCTGTTAGACCTTCAGATTCCAGTGAAGTGTGACACCTCTGAGTTAGACCTTCAGATTCCAGTGAAGTGTGACACCTCTGAGTTAGACCTTCAGATTCCAGTGAAGTGTGGCACCTCTGAGTTAGACCTTCAGATTCCAGTGAAGTGTGACACCTCTGAGTTAGACCTTCAGATTCCAGTCAAGTGTGGCACCTCTGAGTTAGACCTTCAGATTCCAGTCAAGTGCATTTTGCTTTTATGACCATCTGTGGTGCTCAGCTGACCTCAGGCTCACCTGACCAAATGTCAGGATGGTGAGAATGAGATGAGAATAAGATGGTGCAGAGAGAGAGAGAGAAAGAAAGGAGTGTTAGGAACTCATGTTCAAAGTCATGGTGACTCTCAGAACAGAAGGACAATGAAAGTGAGGATATGTGATATGTTATGTGAGGAAACGTGATGTTCGAGTTCCTCCATGTCTGGCACTTATTATGAGCCTGCACAGGAGAGAACACTGAATATTCAGTCACTAGATGTTCGCCAGTCAGTTCAGATAATATGACTGTAACGAGGACATTTTTCTATCGGCTGCCTCAAGGGAACCGTTGCTATGTGGGCTTTAGGTACAGTGCAAAAGTAGAGGCTTTTGACTCAGAAGTAGTATTTGACTTAGAATCTCTCTAGTTGGTAGGCCTAAGACTTAGAATCTCTCTAGTTGGTAGGCCTAAGACTTAGAATCTCTCTAGTTGGTAGGCCTAAGACTTAGAATCTCTCTAGTTGGTAGGCCTAAGCCAAAGTCAAATGAAACCTCTCAGTCTTCAATAATTCCCAAGATGGATAGTTGTTACCGACATGCATCTAAGCTAAGTTTTGCTGTGCTATTTTTCATTGATTCTTGCCAAGCCCTTAATAGAGCTCTTGGTGATTTTGAATTCCCCCACATGTCCTTGAACATACACGGTACCATTAGTCATGTCAATCAATGCAGCTTAAACATCCACAGCCGCCTTGCCTGTGTGTTTTGCAGAGTTGGCTGTTCTGCCGGGGGAACTGTGATGGGGTTGGGGGCGGTTCGTGGCCCGTGGGGGTTTCAGGCGTCACAGAGGAGGCAGAGAGTCAACAGCGGGGTGAACCTGTATTATACAGCGTCTGCCACTGTCACACACTGATAAGCTTTCTACAGAGTCATCATCTATGGACTCCTCTCTGGGCCAGGCATTGACCGCAGAATGGATTTGATCTGCGCTCGTCCGTATCAGTCCAGTCGGCAATAATCCATCAAGGAAATCAGAGGCTAAACAGGGAGCAGGACAGGTGGAGTGACTCCTGATATTTCGGCTCCGCTCTCCGTTGTTTGGAACTGTCGGCACTTTTAGCTGCAGAAGGTCAGAAGCCATAGTCATTCAGAGATGAGATGAAATGCCACTATGACTCAGCGTGCTTTTTCAGCTTGTAACTCAAAAGTTACTTTCAAGCATGAGTCATAGACCATAATCAGTTACTGTGGCTAATGTTTTTGTCCTAGTTAATTATTAAAAAAGACAAGGACAGCACTCCAAATTGACTTTTTATTGCCAATAAAAAGTCAATTCAGAGTGTTGTCCTTGTCTTTTTGAATGATTATTTACCACTTTAAGGATCCAGCACCCAGTTTTTATACTCTATCGGGAATGGAGCACGTTGTATTTGATTTGGGGCGGCTGTAGCTCAGGAGGTAGAGCGGGTCGTCCACTAATCGCTTTGGATAAGAGAGGTCGGTGGTTCGATTCCCGCCGACTCCGGTCTGCGTGTCGAAGTGTCCTTGGGCAAGATACTGAACCCCAAATTGCCCCTGATGGTGTGCCAGCACCCTGCGTGGTAGCCTGCCGCCATCGGTGTATGAATGGGTGAATGTACCTACTGATTGTAAAGCGCTTTGGATAAAAGCGCTATATAAATGCAGGCCATTTACCATTTTTTGTGTGTGGTCCTAGTTAAAACATACTGTATGCAGATGAAGGGTGGTGTTTTTACCATGTGACTATTGAAACAATGCATCTGTCACTCAATTGATGCTGTTCTATCACGTAATTAACCATTGATTAGTAAGTGTCCCTCCTCTCTGGTTCCTATCTAGATGGGATCCAGTAAGCCTGGCCCTGGGGCATTTTCATATAGTCACTTCCTGCACACCAGGGCTGATCATGCTAATTTATTCTAATGAGAGTAATAACATGGCAGCCAGCTTGCTGTGCTGTCTGCCAGGCTTCAGACAGACCTGTCATCAGAGGCGCACAGCACATTCACCACAGCCTGTTTTAATGACCCGACCAATGAGCTTCCTACCAACATGATACCAACCAATCAGTTTTCACCTGTGAGGAAAAGCCATGATTGATATGTTGTGTTTCTCCATTAAACGCATGACATTTTCACAGGCGTTGCCATGTCCTTTTACAGTACTTTTCAGAATGAAGAGGAGGGACATGTCTACATCTGCATTCCATTACCAGTGTCTATCATGGCTATGACAGGCTGATGGGATGTAGCTACTGTATTCAAAGAGACCCATTAAAGAAAAGTACATATTTTTTGTGGGTGGAAGTTTCAATACAGAAAGCAATGATGGGAGGAAGGAAGGAAGGAGAGAGGGCTATTTTTTAGCTGTCAGAGCAGGGCAGATGAGGTGGACAGTCCCTACCGAGGTGCATGCATCTGTCCTAGACCGTATTAATTTCTGACAGGAGAGAGGGACAGAAACACAGACAACTGGGAGGAGAGGAGACAAAGGAAAAGTCAACAATGCAAAGGATAAGAAACGAATCGAAGGAAAATTGTGAGGTGAAGAGAGGGGTTAGAAAGCACATCACAGGAAGGAAATGGGCGAGGTGAGCCAAGATGCATGTGATCTGCCTCCTGAAAGGGTGTGACACCTGACACCAGCTGTCCCCAGCCGCCCGACCTCTGCATCTGACAGCCTCAGCCTCCCACAGCCTTGCCTGACCTGAGCCACTAGCCTTTACTCTAAAGCCATCAACTCTGGACTATGCCCGTTGAATCAGGTCAGGACATTTCCCGGAGTTACCCTTCCAGACAAGAGCTGCAGACATTGGTTAATGTTACCCAGCCTGCCATTGACATAATGTCTTTACTGCAGCTTGTGGTATTACAGTAATATTGTCTAGCTGGCTAGCTAGACAGACAAGTTTATCTGAAATCAGGGTGACAAGATCCCTGCTAATGCTAGCTTGTCTGCCTTACTGTGTCACAGAGTATCTAGCTTGTTTACAGTATCTTAACAGACTATGCATACATGCTACACCATGCAACATATATTTGGATATAATTCAAACAATGGTTCCTTTCCCATACCATGGTGGACTGGGCTGTACAGTATTGCTGTGAAAAAGTTACATTTGATTATGTCAAGTGTTACACACGTGACCTTATGAGTTGACGATAAATGATGTTTCCAATAATCATGACACATTACATTGCCATATTTTTAACTGAGCTTGGCAGAATTACCTCAACACAATTGTGTATCAGCTTTAAATGTCCAATATATACAGAATTAAACAATGACCAGCAGCATTCAAATGTGCAAAAACTTTATATTTATTGAAATATGGTGATCTCATGTCACATTACATAACGTTATGCCCAAATGGTCTGCCCAGAAGCGTCACTTTACATGTATGGTAGGGAATTATTTTCATTATGTTAAACCAACATTTATCTTCCATAATGCATTGAATCATAATCACAATGCTATGAAGACATTAGCTAATCACCAGAGACCAGTTTATCAGATAATTTCGCCGTAAAATGTGTTCAGGTGATCAGCTCTGAAGCGGCTTGTATGGTCGCTACCCGTCCACTAAAATCTGATTTCGATATAGGTGTTATTTTGATAAACTGACCTCATAACGGGGATCTATATTGTTAAGTGTGTCTACTAACATCATTAAAAGATCATAAAGATAATGCTGTTCTGGTAGTTTACTTTTAATCTATAACTACGTTGCTAGGCTAGCTAGCCTGCCTTGGCAACTGGCTGTGCTGTGGCCAACCACAGCTAGTTTCATTTCATGAATGGATGTAGTTATGTGGCTGGATTATTTGGTTTCCTGTGGCTGGTGTCAATCAAGGAAACCACGCCCCAAAAGTTAGTCTTTTTTTATCATCTCTTTTACTCGAATTGGGGCCATAATTTAGAAAACTGCTGATCCGATGAGAGCATGAAAAAGACTTGAAATTGTTTATTCAGACCATAAACTCATTCGGAAAATGTTTATTTAAGACACAGACCGAGAGAGAAGTCGGCAAATTTTTCCATTGAGGCCAAAGTACGTGACGTCACTTCCGGACCGTGACGTGCGCGGCACGCCCCTCCCCGGACTGGCCTCATTAACTCACTGGCCTCCTAATTTACCCAGTCTCTTGCCCACTGGTGTTCGCACACTTCCAAATAATCCAGCCACGTAACTACATCCATTCATGAAATGAAATAGCACGGGGACATGAATTAACTTGGATGGGTAAGGTCCGTGTTTGCGGGAGCACGCTCACAAAGGACATTTGTTGCTAAACATGCAGCCCATCTGAGCGATGTCTGGCTATGTTCAGGAGTTCACTGCATGTTAGAAATGGCATAACACACCACGGACACATTTTTTTAAATATTTACAGGTTCGGGACTTTGTTAAAAAAAATGATCCATCCTTTCCTAATTCTTCAGATCAGTCGTCAATGGAAGCTATTCTTTTGAGGAATCCACATTACAAAGGAGGCATATCTTATATATATGGGATTTTGTATGAGTTGACATGTACAGCAACTGTAGAACACCTGAGAGTGGCGTGGCAGGATGATTTGGGTGGGGAAATTGAGGAGTGGCAATGGCAGATGGCTTTGGAGCAGGTTCATGCTTCCTCAGTATGTGCAAGACATGGTCTTATACAATTCAAGATAATTCATAGGTTACATTGGTCTAAACAAAAGCTTAGTAAGATATTCCCAGATATTGACCCTTCATGTGATCGTTGTGGGCTTGCTCCGGCATCATTAGCTCATATGTTCTGGATTTGCCCAAGGTTATCAAACTACTGGAATAGCATATTTCAAACATTTTCAAACATTCTACGCAGACCTATTGAGTTAGACCCTTTAACGGCAGTTCTGGGGATTATTGATCCTGAAAAAATTTGTGGTGATGAACATTATATGGTATTATTTGTCTGTATACTGGCACGGAGGCTCATCTTACTGAACTGGAAGCAGAGATCTGCACCAACCCATTTAAACCTAATGAATGATGTAATGAAGCATTTGGAACTAGAAAAAATAAAGTTCTCTCTGAGGAAGCAGGAACACAAGTTTGATAAGATTTGGCAACCTTTTGTAGATCATTTCAGGAGTATGAATGTGTTGGACAGGAGTGGAGAAAGTCTCCTTTGAATACTAGTGTCAAGGAGGAACTGACAGTATTTTGTTTATAAATACATACTGTATATATTTTTTATTGTGCATCCAAGTATGTGTTGTAGTTTTGTTTTTGTCAGTTTTTTTTTTTTTTTTTTTTTTTCTCGTGGTTGTCTGTTTTAATATGTTTCTAAGTCTGTGCGTATGTATGTGATTTGTACTGTTTTGTCTTATGTGTAAAAAATAATAAACACAGTTTAAAAAAGAAAAGAAATGGCATAACACACCAAGCAGGAGAGGAGCGGAATGTCTCAAGCGTTGCCGCTACTACCTACAGTATATGGATGCATTAGATGCGCTATCCGTCAGAAATCTGGACACACCTGATTGTGTCTGTTTTTTTTAACCTTAAAGCCATTTTGATCTAAAGGCTTATGAATAAATGCTTGAAATTAGCGTCTTAAACAAATAGAAATAGTGAAGTTGATGCCTATGTATGAATGTCTTTCCAAAGCTTTTCCATCAAGGCTAAGGGCACCTACTTTAAGAATCTAAAATAAAAGCCTACTTTAAGAATCTAAAATAAAAGCCTACTTTATGATGTCATAAGTGCGCGCGCGCGCACACACACACACACACACACACACACACACACACACACACACACACACACACACACACACACACACACACACACACACACACACACACACACACACACACACACAAGGAGGCATTGTGACAAGACTGATCAGTGATGTCACACACAATGAGAGAGACAAAATAAAAGCCTACTTTATGAATCTAAAATAAAAGATAGTTTTGATTTGTTTAACACTAGGCTTATATTTGGTCACTACATAATTCCATTTGTATTGTTTCATAGTTTTGATACCTTTGTGCGTCTGTGTGCCCACACTAAATGGTTTCATCACTGTTCTTCTTGGATTATGTGCTATATACAGGCGCTCTGACTGTGAATCTTCTTTCCGTTGTTATTTTGAGGCTGGCTCCTGCACTCTGTGACCCTACGTGTGCGTATGATTCAAATGACTGTTTGCATGGCTGGGTTAGGTAAGCGCTCTGCCTCGGCAGGCGACAGAAATGCGACTGTACCCCCTGGAGGGTGTGAGGGGAGTGTTAACACAGTGGTTCACAAACCTTTTCATGTCAAGGATCCCTGAACTGACGAAAAAAATTGCCCACGGACCCCAGTTTGATAAGATTTTGTCCCAGGGTCCCCCATCTGATAAGAGTCTTTGCTTTTAGATGTTTTATTACAGAAAGTGTATGAAACCCATGACCAAACTAGTCATACATTCTATCGTTGTGTTACTTATGGATGGAATTATAGTGAAAATAAATGATTCCTCTTTTTGCTGGGGACCCCCTGGAACCCCCTCAAGGACCCCTGGAGGTCCCCGGACCCCACTTTTAGAAACACTGTCTTAACAGCATGTCACTGCCGATAATGGCTTCTGAGAGGAGGGCTGTTGAACTTGTCCTCCCCTTGGGTCTCTCCGCAATTTTCTTTTTCTTTTTTGCTCTTCTTTCTGTTGTGCTATTTTGTTCTCCACTCCCTCCTGTGCTTTTTCTGTCCCATTCCCTTCCTCTCTCTCTCTCTTTCTTCACTCTCTCTCTCTGTCTCTGTCTCTTCACACTCTCTCTCTCTGCCTCTCCACCTTGTTATCCTCTAATGCATTTCCTGTGTCTCTGGCCTGGGGGAACAAGCAGAGAGAGGTAATCTGTCTCAAGGACGGACAGACAGGACCAACAGATTGCTACATACTGTAGCCCCAACCTTGGCTGTCTTGAGGTGAGGCGTTTTATCACATGACACCGCTGTCTGACTTCTTTCTGCCGACACTCAGGACAACTGAGAGACAGAGGAAAGACTAACATATAAATATCCAACACAAGGATGACTGGACTGTCTGGACAGATATATGTAGCTGCAGAGGAGAACTTGGAACTTGATCACAAAGGCATCTGAAGAAGTAGATATTTCTTTTGGGGGGGGATTTGATGGCCGACACGGATGACAAGATTTTTGGAATGAATGAATCACCAATATTTTGTTTTGAAATTCAACGTGTTTGAATTTGATGATTTTCATGCCAGAAAATTAGCCTCAAAGTATTCAGTGTTTCCCAATATGTTCTAATGCAATATGTTGCATTAGAATCAATTTGGGTTAAGGGCTCTCCATAAACAACCAATCAATTCATATTTAATCAAACTGCATCATGTCCATCATATCAAAGCACTCGTACTGTCACACTAACTTGCCTTATTTCCAATTTTTAACAAAAGACCAATCAGACTCATATACTGGCATACCGATACATCAGTTAAACCCTAATCATTATCTGAAGTCATCATAACATCCTCCTGAGAAGGCAAAGTGTGTGTGTGTGTGTGTGTGTGTGTGTGTGTGTGTGTGTGTGTGTGTGTGTGTGTGTGTGTGTGTGTGTGTGTGTGTGTGTGTGGGTATTGATGCACGCTCGTGTGTATGTGCCTCCATTGACATGATGTGTGTGCAGTCTTTATGCAGAAAAAAGCGCTGACCCTGCTTATCCAGTACTGTATCTACCTGACAGCGGAAATGCTAATAAACAAGGCAGAGCCACATGTGTTGGCATAGCCTAACGCCCCGAGAGCGCGGCCCCGCCCCTGCAGGCCCCGCCCCTGCAGGCCCCGCCCCCGCAGGCCACGCCCCCGCAGGCCCCGCCCCCGCAGGCCCCGCCCCTGCAGGCCACGCCCCCGCAGGCCCTGCCCCCGCAGGCCCCGCCCCCCGCAGGCCCCGCCCCCGCAGGCCCCGCCCCCGCAGGCCGCCGTGTGAATGATTATTCCCCTGTTAGTTATTCATTGGATTTTCACTGCAGGGGTCGAAGAAGGGAGGGATCGGTGCTGGGGGAGCGATACACTGACTTGCTTTAGGCTGCCCACCAGGCTTGCTTGATATGCAGTTCCATGAGAGGGACTCAGTGGCCGGAATTAAATTAACAGCCGCTCAATACGTCGAAGAAAGTGTCAGGTTGTTGGGCCTTAGTCGCCACACTGTTGGACCTTTGGTCCTGATACCTCTGTGTGTGCGTGTGCATGTTTTATTTGTGTGTGTGTGCTGATGCAAAGCGTGATGCCTGCTCTTGGTATTCAGCTTGAAAACATATTTGATGTATTCGCATTTTGTTTGCAGCTGTACAGTCACAACGTGGCATCTGACTAGGAGCTAAGCATTATGGTAGTTGACAGTAATAGCCCGCGCTGCAGGCGCTACACGGCTGGTGCTCTCTCTTGGTGTTTGATGTGATTGTCTCAGGTGGTACGTCTCTTGTGTTTACACATCCAGATCGTAGCCGGGGGTGGCAATTACACACAAGTCACTATGAGACATCTTTCCACCCCCCCCCCATGAAAATAGTACAATTACCTTTTAATGTTTCACCAATTTATTTTTGAAAGGAGATGAAAAATCTTTTTTGTTTGACTCTGGAGGTAGGCATTGCAATACCACCTGTGTTCTGGGATTTCACACACGTTTAGACTTAATTCTGCTAGTACTATGAATGAATGTTGTTGCATGTTAAATGATTCCAGTCTGATGGAGCTTGCCAGATCGTACATTATTAAGTAGATACATTTCACATGTCATAGTGCGCTTTAATAGAGCCTCCTGTCCAGGGAAATGTCCAAATCCACTTCTGCTGTGTTTGCTTGGACACCAAAGGTTTAATCTTAATGCTACAATCTGAAGATGAAGAGTTGATTGAATCAACTCTGATTCCGAGGGAATTAAAAAGGAACCCACTCAAACACTTCACCCACTGACTACAGCAGCGGTGGAATAGCTGGAATAGTTTCGTTTTGAAATAAACCACTCAGCATTGGTATAATGTGAGGATTTGAGGATGCAAGTGTTGATTTTAAGGGAAGTTAAAAGGAAGCCATTTAAACAGTTGCCGATTGTATTAGGTTGATTTGCAAACTGCAAAGGAAAGAGGTGTTTAGAATGGTATAATATACTGTAACTGCAATATCTGACAAAGTATTTGTTTACAATCGTCTGGCTTATACTGTATATACATCAGGGGCCGGTTGCACCAACTGGTCTTTCACTGGTCTTAAGCTAAGTTGGTCGTAACTTTACGACCTAACAGCTACGCCGGTTGCACCAAGACGGCTTAAGCCTTATTTTCACTACGACCAGGCGTAACTCCTACGCCTGGTCAGGAGGAGGCGTAGAGCCTGCCTGTAACAGAGATCTCCGAGGAGACCTTTTTGACCGTCATCGTCGTAACACCGCCAGTTCGCCGTCTTTGAAAGCACGACGTTAGATTATAACTAACTAGTTGTGTGGCTTAGCCTTCCAAAATGTTGCCGTTAGTTTTTTAGAATGTAATACATAGAATTGGGAACGTTACATTCAATTTCATTCAGACTGTCTTTCTGGCTCAATCGCCGCCATTTTTCCCCCGGAGCGAGGGAGGGTGGGAGGAGGGAGCGTGTGTTTTACAGTAGTGGCTGAGAGAGCGTAGTGGCACAATGCTCCAAGCAGGTCGCGAGGCACATTTTTTGCAACATCATCCAATCAGGGTGCATTCCCTGGCAATTCACATGGACGCGCATTGCTACGACCAGCATAGTTAAGACCAGACATAAGCCGTGTTGGTGCAACAGGCGTAAGTCCATGGTCTTAACTAAGACCGACGTAGGAGTTACGACCAGGCATAGTTAAGACCAGTTGGTGCAACCGGCCCCAGGGCTCCAGAGTGCACCCATTTAGGCGCATTTTCCCACCCTAAAATCTGCCAGTACGCATAATTATTTTCATTGGTCGCACCGGTGCACCTAACACATTTAGCAGGTCTGTCTCTCTGTGTGTGTATATGTGTCTGTGTGAGTGTGCCACAGCGCGCTGTGTCAATCTCTCCCCCGTCATCATGCACACACAGAAAGACAGGGAAATGCCTTTTTTCTTCTTTTCAATGGCTTCTGTGTGCTTTAGACTTGTGCAGAATCGTTTTATTTCGAAAATATCCGAATGGAAGTCATATTGTTATCGCTAGCGGAACACGGGTACAGCCACTCCTCAAAATCTTTGAGAGTATCACTTTAAGAAATTACCAATATGTATACAAAATGACAAAGAAGGTCATGCTTAAACTGTATTATTGCGGTGCCAAAAGGCATGGTGAAAAATTTGGGTGAACCTTATGGTGGACCTAAATGAAAAAGTAAGGCGCACCAGTGCAACCACTGTAAAAAGTTAGTCTGGAGCCTTGTACATTTCTTTTTTTCTTCATACATACATACATACATACATACATACATACATACATACATACATACATACATACCGGTATTTAAAATGGACACTTAACACCACACTTATTATTGTATGAGTAGTTAATGTTTAAATGTACATCTGTCAATCCTCTGCCCTTGTTGGTTTTAGCTTGTGCATACCTTTTTGTATGCGAGTAGGCTACATTTTTATTTTATTTTATTTTATTTATTTTGGCATGTTTTTAGTGGGGGGGTCCTATCTGGAGGAAACCCCAGGGGAGCACGGGAAGGACATGCAAACTCCACACAGAAAGGCCCTTTTGACGAGCCCATCTGGGCCATAGGCACTGAGGAAATGGGGATGGCGACACACCCTCAGCGCCCACTGGCGGGGATCGAACCCAGGACCTTCCTGCTGTGAGGCGACAGTGCTACCACTGCGCCACCGTGAGTAGGCTACATTGAGAGCAACATAAATCAGAGTCAAATTCCTTGTATGTGTGCATACTTGCCCAATAAAGCTGATTCAGATTTCTTGCAGAAATGTACCTGAGTCTAGCCTAAATCTCTTTCCTCCCCTACATATCTATTGACACATTTGAACTGCACAAAATAGTCATCATGGCCTATTCTGTCTAATACAGACTGTAAGGCCACTTCAGCACCATGTTGAGATCCACCCTGAGTACGAATCGGTCCCCATGTTATGCATCAGTATCAAACGTCTGCATGTTCTCCCCAAGTGCATGAGTGAGAACGAGGGAGGGAGGAGGAGGGGGGGGGGGGAATAACAGGGAGTGAAAGGGAGAGAGGAGGGAGAGCGAGAGAGTAAGAGCTATCTGTCACGCTCTGACAGCCATGCCCCCCCCCCACACACACACACACACACACACACACACACACACACACACACACACACACACACACACACACAGCCATGCCACGGTGCCTCTGCCAGCAGAGCTGCTTGTGTGTGCAGAGATAAGGCCTTGGCGGTACAGGCTGGTCACGTAGCAACAGAAGGCAGCTTAGCCTCGACCGCAAATCCAACCCAGGAGCAGCCTTTATAGCAGGGATACTCAACTTGCTTTGCCCGGGGGCCACTTTCGTGAAATGATAGGAGGCCAGGGGCCAGGTAATAAACAAACAATATAAATCTTTCTGTAGCGGATTGTAGGTTTTTGGGGTGTCAGCCGGAGTTTAGTCTGACAATGTTGTGCACACCGGATAGTTAAGTTAGTTAGGTTAAGTACATACATAGGTACCTGGGTAGCGAGCAGATGGCGGTATTTGACAATTTAGCTGGAGCTCAGTCAAACTTTATTTCACGTTAGTTTTTATTGTGAATTAGATTCTAATTCACGATGAAAATTAATGTGAAATTATTAGAAAATGGTCGGGGGCCACCCTGTCCTAAGCAGCGCCGGCCCAAGCCTTTATAGGGTCCTAAGCAGCGCCGGCCCAAACCTTTATAAGGCCCTAAGCAGCGCCGGCCCAAACCTTTATAGGGTCCTAAGCAGCGCCGGCCCAAACCTTTTATAGGGTCCTAAGCAGCGCCGGCCCAAGCCTTTATAGGGTCCTAAGCAGCGCCGGCCCAAGCCTTTATAGGGTCCTAAGCAACGCCGGCCCAAGCCTTTATAGGGTCCTAAGCAGCGCCTGCCCAAGCCTTTATAGGGTCCTAAGCAGCGCCGGCCCAAGCCTTTATAGGGTCCTAAGCAGCGCCGGCCCAAGCCTTTATAGGGTCCTAAGCAGCGCCGGCCCAAGCCTTTATAGGGTCCTAAGCAGCGCCGGCCCAAGCCTTTATAGGGTCCTAAGCAGCGCCGGCCCAAGCCTTTATAGGGTCCTAAGCAACGCCGGCCCAAGCCTTTATAGGGTCCTAAGCAGCGCCGCCCCAAGCCTTTATAGGGCCCTAAGCAGCGCCGGCCCAAGCCTTTATAGGGTCCTAAGCAGCGCCGGCCCAAGCCTTTATAGGGTCCTAAGCAGTTTTATTCACCTTATGTTCAGACCTTACAGTGGGCCAAATTCTTCCAGGTCCTGTTAATACTTCCGGCGGTCACGGCGCAAAATAAGAGAGTTGTTTTTGGAGCGGACAGTGAAGGGGGTAAAATAAAGAACATAGCCTACTACTTTGAGCCGGTACACAGCAAGCAAGCGAGTATCCACTGTTAGCCAGGTCAGATAACGTTATCATCGACAATGACGAGCACTTTCTTGTAAAACATACCTGGACTCCAACAAAGAAAGCTTCAGATAGTTTTCTCTCCTCCGAGCGCTCGAGCCACTTACGTCAATAAGACCCGCAGACGTTAACGTAATTCCCTGGAATGCGAGACTTAACGAGCCAGATACATGGCGTTGCATTCTTAGACATTGCCGTTTGCTTTTATTTGGTATGTTACATACAATTCGCTAAATTATTGGTTAATTCAGAGTTAGATGATATTGGAGCAGCCAGCCATTTTATTTTATTTTATTTTTAGCCGGAAGTTTTGACACAACCACACAACCGGGTCAAATGGGCGTGGCTACATAAGGTGAATAGGGTCCTAAGAAGTCTTTCTCTCGCTCGTTGCTTTCTCTTCCTCCCCCACACTCCCTTCTGTGTCACTATTTTAGTTCTCTGTCCTTATCTGTTTTGTGTTTATGCTTTTTGTTTTTGTCTTTATTTTGTTCTGTTTTATCTGGTTTGTTTTTAACGTTTTGGTACTGTTTTAATTTTTCTCTTGAACTTTTGTTTTAATAGTAAAGGCCTAACCAGGGACAGGGGTTGCAAATTAGCCTCGGCTAGAAACCTGTATAATGCATGACATCTGTTTTGTAGGTCATAGGAAATAATGTTCAATGCATTTGTCCCTGTTCAATAAACGTAAAAAAAAAAAAAAATCCCCACAATCTCTCTTTCTGTCTTCCTGTAGGTCTCCTCTCTGTCGCGATTTCTGTCGACGCAGAGATGCAGTGTTTGGTCTTCATAGCAAGCCTTCCAAATCATAAATTATCATCATTCATCAATCATTCATAAATTAGTGTAGATGTAGAATATGCAACTGAAAATATTTAGTTACTGTGTACCGCATCCTATTAAGTACCATTGCAGGTTTAACATCAACCCAAACAAGCATAAAACGTTCACAATGTGATATTATGGCACTTTTTTTTCTTTTTGAGCTGATATCAGAAAGAAATTGAGGTAATTTCCCAAAAGGATGCAGGTAGCAGCTGCAGATTACTACGGACATCCTCAACTTTTTCTTTTTGCACTATTTTTACATGGCTTTTCAACACAGCTGCAGGCTGCCGTATCGACATCTGTTCATCAAAATGCTTACTGGCTTCAGTCCTGAAACATAGACTCACATAATGTTGAAGTGAAACAAGTTAGCACAATACAACTGTGCAGCCTAGGCTACACACAACTGCACACACTGTAGCAGGGGTGGCCAAACCTTTTCGGTTGTGAGCCGCATACAGAAAAATATAAAGAGTCGCGTGCCAAACAATATTAAGCGCAGCAGTTTTCAACCTGAAAGGGGGGGGGGGGTAGACCAGAAAACCCTTGTGCCATAAAAAAATGAATACCCACCTAAATAAATATGATGTGCTCACCTATTACAATGGGTATTTCTGTATGTTTTCAATTATTTTCCTGTGCCAACAGGTTAAGACAGAGATAATTTCACCAACATTCAGTATTAAAAATGTAAAAATAAATAAATAGACAAAATAATTAACACGTTCACTGCCAACGACGAGTTGAGTCGTCAAACACAATCCAGCGGTTCACTGCCAACGACGAGTTGAGTCGTCAAACACAATCCAGCGGTTCACTGCCAACGACGAGTTGAGTCGTCAAAAAAAAATCGATTTTTTTTTTTTGACGGTGGGACGTTGATCTAACCCTTTTACGTCTCCTACACCAGAATTGGAGGTATTGAATGTGTATAATCTATTTTACCGACCCACTGAGTGGCGACATGTCTCTCCACAGTAGAAAGAGGCGACCCAAAACTGGAGGGAAAAGCGCGAGGAAGCCGTTCTCATACTGTAAAATTGATGGCGAAAACGCTTTCACTTTCGCGCTGATGCACAGCGGTGGCAACGGTGCGGGGTTCCAAGAATAGATTGGATGCACACTTTGAAACACGCAGCATAAATATGACCAGAATCGCAAAAGCTTCATCAAAGCTCTCAACCAAAACTCCACGAAACGAGCGAGTCCACCCAGACTTCCTCAAACAGCGGCCGCGCAAACAGGCACAGCAGCAGCAGCAACTTCGTTGTGACACGCCCGCTGGAGAGCCAGGGAGGCAGGAGGAGAACACACGCGGAGGGAGGAGTTGGAAGCAGAGGGGGGTTTCCTGCTGTTATGGAGGAAATTACTGTTCAAAACTATTGTTTAGATGTCTGACGTCTTACTGATGCCAAAAATGAATGGTTAAAGTGACTGTTCTATCGAATTTCACAAAAAGCCGTTTATCTCTGAATAATTTTTCTGACGCTGAAACCATGCTGTATTCAACTGCTAATGCTTACATAACTACTAACTCTACAAACTAACTCTTTTAGACAGAGAAAGCACACATTCTATTAGTTATTTTGAGATATTGTGTGTTCACAAAATCTTAGCAGAAAAGAATCCTCGGGTCTTGAAAGATGAGCCAGAATCCTCAAAAAAACCCTCTGGCAGAAGCTAACTACAGTAAAAAAAAAACGTCTGGCAGTGAATGTGTTAATAGACCAGGTCAGGGTACTCAAGTAACCCATTTTCAATTGT
Organism: Poromitra crassiceps; assembly: GCF_964638095.1. Lineage (NCBI taxonomy): Eukaryota > Metazoa > Chordata > Actinopteri > Beryciformes > Melamphaidae > Poromitra > Poromitra crassiceps. The sequence goes on along the minus strand of NC_139623.1, from coordinate 100,063,789 downwards.
TTTACATGGAAAAAAACGAAATGGGGGAAAAAAGTTTTCCGTTTCCATTTCAGCTTCACCTGCAATTTGTTGTGTGTGTGTACTAAATTCATGGCGGGTCACTTAAAAACGGGCAGCGGGCCGCAGTTGGCCACCCCTGCTGTAGGGTTTAAGGCAGATTGGGTAATCCCGTGTACAGGACCCTCCACAGTTAATCCTGTGAACGTGCTGCTTGCAGGGTACCACAGTCAGCCCTGAGTGTTGATAACAACACGCCCGTGGGCCTGCATCCCACCCAACAGCCCTGGAGGCAGACGAATCGCACTGCTGTTGCCATCCTTAATTGGGATATGTGGTATCTGTTTTCTCCCTATGTAAACAAAAAGAACAGTGATTTGTGTCCTGGTTGGTTGCAGGTGGTTAGATGTGTCCTCCTCGCTCTCTGCTTGGTTTAACATCCTCACTGCAATACTGATGAGAGAGATGTACAGGGCATTCACTTATACACACGCACGCACACACACACACACACACACACACACACACACACACACACACACGAACGAACACACACACACACGAACGAACACACACAGCACAACGACCCAGGAGGGCTCGAAACCATTTCCACAAAGGTTAATAGTATGCTTTAGTCATCCCCAGATAGCAATGGAGCGGCTTTGATGCTAACTTGGTTACGGGGCAGAGAATGTCACCTCTGTTTTCCTGGGTTTTGACTTTTCACTCGCCGCTTATTATTCTCCCAGCTCTCATCCAGACCAGACTTGCTGCTCCACTCAATTAATCACTGATCTGTGGCGCCGCTGTCTAGACCTTTATTTTTATCACCACTGCAAATAATAGCAGATAAAATGTGATGCAAATAAAAACGGCGTGCCAATAAAGCATTTTCTTGACCTGAGATGGTCAGTTGTGTTATGAATCTTCACAGAGGGCTGCTCCCGGTAGTGGACAGTCGGGAATGGTTATGCTTGAATCATCTACTGATTGATTTATGCTAGCTTGATTTTATGCTTGTCCCCAGATTGAATGAAAAGGGGACAGATAGTAGTTCTCTTGTCTTGTGCTAACCACGCTGCTCCCAGAGGAGGGGGGGATTCTTGACTGAATTATGGTGAACATCTGTTCAGGCCAACGTCAATCCAGACCTTCGGCAGAAAAGGAGTAGCAGCTAGCAGCTAATAAATTAAGGGTCAGGTCAAGATTTGTGAATCACTTATCCTCAGGCTATCTCAATGTCATGAAGATCAGTATGATGGTAGTGCTGCCACAAGTGTCCTCTACATATTTGTCTGACATCCCAAAGTCGTGTGTGTGTGTGTGTGTGTGTGTGTGTGTGTGTCCCTAAATCAATTCTGTGCTTTTAAGCAGTTCCAACATCCTTCATGTTTTCAGAAGGGAATAATAACATTAGCTGGATTCAAGGTCTTTTCACATGCACCTCTTTCAAGGGCAGCAGATGCAGACTCGTATCCACAGCATGCTGTTATGGTCAACACCTGTCCATCTAATTCACTGCACTGACTAACAGTCCGGCCAGGACCAAAGACTACAGAGTTTTGTAGCTAGCTACCAAGGCCACTTTTTTTTAACACCTTTATTTTTTCTTCTTTATATTTTATTTTACATTTTAACATTTTACAGAACAACACACGAAGAAAGAAAACAAAAACAGGCTCAGACAAAGAGGAAAAACAAGGCTAGGTTGAAACCGGCCAGCTGGGAAGCAACCACCCCGGCTTGCGCTGCGTGGGACGGTAGTTACGCTACGGGCCGGGGAGAACTGTCATTTATTTTATCATTGCATGTCTACCATTTAACTATAAAAAAAATAACTAATAGAAACATCAACATTGCCTAGATAACTGCAAGTATAATATGAAGAAGTAAAACCAAAAACATGCCTCTGTACAAACGCCGTCTGTGTGACTCCGTGCGCACGCAGCCTCACCTACTTATATATATTTATACCATGGTCTGGGTTAATACTCGATTCTGATTGGCTGCAGAGTGTCCATTAAAAAGTGATAATGTACAGTTGGTAAAGTCGTTCAGCCAAATGGTCTGTTCACCATTCATATCAATGCGCCATAGTTTCAACAGTGTTATCAAGAGAGCAGTTTGAGCTCTATACCCCCGTTAAGGGTTAATATGGCACTTTTGTAAGTTGAGAAAAAAAGAGTCGGTCAAAAGAAGTATTTAAATCACCCCTGTGTGCTCAGTTTATCAAAAATAACTCTTATTTACAATTTAGATTTTCGTTTCGGAGATTTCCCTCCCCTGACAGAAGCCGGCTCTGAGCCATTAAGTGACACGTGTGCCTCTGCAAGCTGAGCCGGGGCGAGCTGCGCAGACTGTAACAAAACTGCCCTCTGAACACGTGTGAGCATCATGTCCCATGTTGCGGTCTGAGCGAGGGGACTATTTTCTCTGCGGTTCTTAAATCATCTCCAAGGTTATAAAAACTAAATTTTGATTGCAAAACACATGAAAATATAAATGAATGGTCTTTGGCAATTGACCATGGTATAAGCGGGTTAATGCACGACGAGGTGTCCATTATCACTTTTTAAGGGACGACGCGAGAAGCGTGAACCGGTCCGAGGCGCCATTGCCTGGCCTGCTGTTCAGTGAGTGTCTGACTGCAGGCACACACCAACAAAAAAAAAAAAATCAGGCCAGGCCACCGGGCATTTCCCCGACGTGCTCGATTATGCAGTCCACGTCCGAGTGTCATGATGAAAGCAAAGATACAACAGGGTGATATAAAGGCAAGGATACATCGGCCCAATATGAAAGTAGCCTATAATCCTGTGTGTGTGTGTGTGTGTGTGAGTGAGTATCCCCTTACAATGATGATCACAGGTAGCCTACCCAATACATTAGATGCAGGGCGGATGATGTTGCCCCCATTCAGATGTATAGTAAACTTTGTGGTAAGGGTAACCCAGGTTCATTCTTTTGTTGAGACACATTTACAGATGTCAGTCAAAGGCCACACTCTGCCACTGCTTTACCGACGGCTCCTGAACGCGTCATGTGCACTGAGTTGACTAGTAGAGAGAGTCTGCAGCTGCGATAGTATCTGTCTGCTCTCAACTCCGTTAATCTCGCTTTAATCTTCATCACAGCGGCTCATTACCCGTTGTACACAACGTGCACTAGTTCTGCACAAGCACTCGAGGGTCTCTCCTCCTTTTACCTACTCTTTCACTAATCTCACCGCTGTTTACATGCTTTTCAGATTGGCTAGCTAACATGCTAGTTAGCTACTTAGCTTAGCTCTCTCCCTCTTGGTAAGATGTGTTGTTCGTTATGCATAGCATTCATGTATATTTGCTGGAGGGGGAGAAGTCTCCCGCTAGTGTTGATGGCCATACCGTGTATGTTAAAATTGTTGCAAAAATACCTAACCAAAACCTCAAAAAATAAATGAATGTCTTCTTTTAATGTCGATACAAAGGATCACTGGGTCGGAATGTTGAAACACACATTTCAGAACTCGATATTTGCAAAGATTGCTGTCCCTCTTGGACAAGGGGTGCCACGTCTATGTGCCGACAGGCCGCAGTGCCAACAGGTCACAATGCCGATAGCCCACAAGCAGAACCAGCTGAGCGAGGCGGCGTGCAGCGTGTCGGTGGAGCTAACCTCTCCCAGCCGGCCCCCACGCCAAACCTAACCTCCCCCCATGCATAAACCTAACCTCCCCCAGACCCTAACCCAAAACCTAACCTCTCCCAGCCCCCACGCCAAACCTAACCTCCCCCCATGCCTAAACCTAACCTCCCCCAGACCCTAACCCAAAACCTAACCTCTCCCACCCCCACGCCTAAACCTAAGGTCGGCATTGCGGGTGGTCGGCATAGCGGGTGGACCCCGGACAAGGAGGCAACCAGTGGCCGCAGCTAAACAAGACAAAACATACCACAGTAACGTCCGCTAATTCATCAAGAAAGGAATTCCACACAGCCAGAGCATCCCGAGTCCTTTGTATCGACATTAAACTCAGAAGTTGACGTTTGTTTGTAATGTGTGGCTCATTTCTGGCTGATAAATAGTGGTTTTGTTTCAGCCCTTGGTGTTTAGCAGTAGGTGCTGTGCTGCTGCAGTCCGTGTGTGCATGTAGGGGCGGCCGTTGTAATGACGCTGCATCTCAAAGGTGTGCGAGGAGTCGTGTATCGAGTCATTTGGACAGAGGGGATTATAGTGGCCAGCTACTCGCGTCGCTAGCTGGCCAAAAAAGAGCAAAAGGGGGGGGGGGAACATATATATATATACTAAGGACATTCAATGTTACAATATAGTGCTACCAGCCACATACAGTGCTTATATGCTTCTAGGAGATGCTGTGCATGGGGCCCCACGTAAAGGGTCTGCGAGTCACCCATCACCCCCGACCTCGTCAAGATAGGCCAGAAACGGGTCCCACAGGACTGAGAATTTTTTGAGAGAGTTGGTCCTCAGGAACCTGAGTCTCTCCATCTGTATAACAGAGACCATGTCTGTTAACCACAACTGAAATGAAGGTGAAGAGGGAGACCTTCAGAATTCCAGAATTCCTTCAGAATTAGTCTTTTGGCGACAGTTGTCCCCTGTGTCAGAGACTGTTGCACAGCTGCAGGGAAGTTCAGAGAGGTCTCTGAGCAGCCAAAGATGGCGAGTTCTGCCTTCGGCTGAAGGGTTATTTTGTAGGCCTTAGAGTACCAGTCAAATATCCTGGCCCAGAATCCCGCTAGTGAAGGACAGAACCAAAAGGCATGAGATTTTACCACCTTTATTTATATAGAGTGTCACTGAGAACAATGCTCTCTTTTTCATATCTGGAAAGCTGACCAGTACAACCACAGTCTGACCTGTTGGCCACTGATCAGCTCCATTGGAGGGGTCGCCGGTAGGGGTTAAGGGCCCTGCTCAAGGGTACTTCAGCGGTGGTAATGAGGGAGGGGCAAGAGCTGCTTTTTCACTTTTCCCTCCCAGATTGATCCTGCCAGTCAGGGGGATTGAACAGACAACCTTCCGGTCACCAGCTTGCTTCTCTAACCTTCAACACTGTGTGTGTGTGTGTGTGTGTGTGTGAGCAATGGATTTTCTTCCCTTCTGTAGCGCAGGCAAGGCAAGCAATGGAAGGAAAGAGGCTGGCTGCTGAATGTACTGCAGTGCTACTGTAAAATATGTACTGCAGTGCTACTGTAAAATATGCACTGCAGTGCTACTGTAAAAGATGCACTGCAGTGCTACTGTAAAAGATGTACTGCAGTGCTACTGTAAAAGATGCACTTCAGTGCTACTGTAAAAGATGCACTTCAGTGCTACTGTAAAAGATGCACTTCAGTGCTACTGTAAAAGATGTACTGCAGTGCTACTGTAAAAGTTGCACTGCAGTGCTACTGTAAAATATGCACTGCAGTGCTACTGTAAAATATGCACTGCAGTGCTACTGTAAAAGATGTACTGCAGTGCTATGCACTGCAGTGCTACTGTAAAATATGCACTGCAGTGCTACTGTAAAATATGTACTCCAGTGCTACTGTAAAAGATGCACTGCAGTGCTACTGTAAAAGATGTACTGCAGTGCTACTGTAAAATATGCACTTCAGTGCTACTGTAAAATATGTACTGCAGTGCTACTGTAAAAGATGTACTGCAGTGCTACGGTAAAATATGTACTGCAGTGCTACTGTAAAAGATGTACTGCAGTGCTACTGTAAAAGATGCACTGCAGTGCTACTGTAAAAGATGCACTGCAGTGCTACTGTAAAAGATGCACTGCAGTGCTACTGTAAAAGATGTACTGCAGTGCTACTGTAAAAAATGCACTGCAGTGCTACTGTAAAAGATGTGCAGGTGGGATTTATTGGCCTGCCGGTGTAATTACGTTGACCGGGAGTCTCTTGGCGGCCGTTTTCTCGTTGGGCTCAATTGATAAATGCCACAGTGCTAGTAATCCCACTGTTTCCCCACTTAGTTTGGAAAGGGCTCTAGCCATCCACTGGCTAGGATTGATTACATATAGCTCAAATGAAGAGTAAGCAGTTTTCTAGTGTTGAACGCCAGGACCGGCCACTGCTATTGATTCATTTTACAGCGGAGGGAAAATAAGATCTGCCACTCCACATAACTGTTGATATTTGTTTTCCTTTTACTCATGAATTTATGGGATCCTATTATTTTAAAACGGCTCTATTTTGCCTGTATCTGATGTGCATGCGCTGATACTGAGGCAGGCCGAGCCACTAACGGAGAAGACGTCATGTTTATATAATGTATGTCACCCAATGCAAAGTTTGCATAATATGCCATATTTCTTCTCGGAATTTTAGTCGATTAGTCAATGCATGTACTGTAAGGAGCAGATAAAGCATTACACAGTAATTGATGATATTTTCACAACAGTTAATTGAATTTACAGAAGCATGGAGTGTTAGCAGAAACTGCGATTAGAAACACTATTGCAGATTTAAAATCTAGGCCTCTGCTTAAAAGTGTCATTAGGTTATGTTAAATGATTCAAATAACTATTAAGCAGTGTATGTATTCAAAGATCATCAATATATGTCGATACAAAAAAGTTAGATTGATCCATGTAATTCCAAGCTTAAGAATGTTAATTTACATCTTTTTACTGCCATGTCTCACATTGAGCAGTGAATGCGTTGAAAAAGAAATGCTTTGGTTGTTTTTGTTTAGTTTTTGGAGCATCCACCATCCTTAAAGGATTGCTTTGCAGAGCCACACCCTGGTGAGCAAGACACAAGTGACTATAATGGTGCTATTTATGAGATTGTGGTCTCAGAATTGTTGAAAATTAATCCGAAGCTGCCAGATGGTTTGTTTCACATTCAAGATTCAAGATTGACTTTATTGTCCCACGGGTGGGACATTTGTCTTGGGCTAACACCCACACTGCAGCCATAAGAACATACACATACAAACACATGTTAATAAAACAGACGACAGGTGCAATACTGTAAGTACAAATAAGGAGTAAAAAAAATATAAAAGGCATCTGCACAATGAAATGTCTGGCAAAACCACAGTCAGGGAAGCCCGATCATCAATACCGTCAAGGCACATAGAAGACACACAGTGGAATGAGCTATATCACCCCACTGCAATGCAGTCTTTCATAGTCTAGTTACAACACTTAATATCCATGTATATTGATCATTGTGCTGCATAACCATCTGGGAACTCGCTCTGGAAACAGTTTAAAAGGGACAGGCACTTTCAAAAAAATACCTGGCTGGCAAGATGGATTTGTCGTGTGATCGTGGTCTCGCGTGAATCCAGCTGCCTCACAACGTTAGTTGAAAATAGGATCCAGGTTGAAAATAGTTGGAGTTGCACTTTGAACAGGCCATGATTATGGGTCATCCAGATCCACCTTGAGCGCCCACCACCACCTCATCCTCTTCTGCCTCTGCTTATTAGAATCAAGAGGACTCTGTATTGTACACGCTCCGGGGCCACGTTTGTTTATCCAAGAGGAAGAATAGCTTGCGGACAGGATTTAGCCGGCCAGTGCACTGTGTAGTTTTCTCCACACGGGTCAGCGCTCTGTACATCCGTTGGATGCCAGGGTTCTGGAAAGCTGTCAGAGGGGCGGGTCAACGCTCTATACATCCGGTGGATTCCGCGGTTCTGTAAAGTTGTCAGAGGGAAGCGCGGCATACAGTACATCCAGAAGTGGCTCTTGTCATTGGACATTTCCATCTAAGTTGACTGTGATGGCATGTGTGGCTCGTTTTGGTTGAGTCAAACTCCTATGAGTAATTTAGGTTAAACATGCAGTATGTAATTTTCGGCTGCTAGGGGTCACTCTCCTGAAACCTCTCTCAAAACAATGACAAAGGTCATGTGTTGATGACTCCACAGCCGCAGGGAATTGTGGGATGGCAGCATTAGCCGCGTTAGCTTGCTATCGTGGAAAAAGCATCTTCCTTTCTTCAGCAACCAAGCAACGGATTTTCATCACTTATTTTTTTGAAAGGTGTGACTGTACTTGCTAACAAGTTAATGTTTTGGTCACCAGTGCCCCCAGATAAGCTTGTGCGCTGGTGTTTTGTGTCCCCGCTCCTCCTTCAGTAGGACCGTTTCTCCTTGGTTCCTTTTATCAGCGTTTTCGGGAAAAAGGCGATGACGCCTTACTTAAGTTTACATATTGTATCTTTAAGCTGTATACTATATAAGGTATTTAATTTATAACTATGCTACCCACCTACAGCAGTGTTTTTCAAACTTTTTCAAATTAAGGACCCCTAAACGGACACAAATTAGACCGCCATTTGATCCGATTTTGCCCCACTCAGGAGCATCCCCCATATGATAAGATTTTAGCTTTTGTGATGACCCTCCCACTCTTCTGGCCCTGTCTTGCAGGAGCCTGGTGTTGGGGTTGTTAGGCTGATTGGTGCACCTGGGCCCGGTCGATGCACCAAAGTAAAGGTTTAAACAATAATGTATTAGCTAAAACTAAGGGAAAATAACTAGACAACACAAACTACGACAAATAAACAGAACAAAAGGTGCATCAGTGAGGAGGGAGAGAGACTGAATGGTCTGAAGGTCTTCTTAAGCCCAATGAGTGCACCGGGCCCAGGTGCACCCAATCACTCTTAACAACCCCAACACCAGGCTCCTGCAAGACAGGGCCAGGAGATTGGGTGTGTTGTCACACTTTGATATGTTTTATTACAGAAAGTGTATGAAATTCATGACAAAAATATTCATACATTGTTATTGTGTTACTTATGGTTGGAATTCTAGTGAAAATAAATTATTACCCTTTTTGCTGGGGATCCCCTGGAACCCCCTCAAGGACCTCTAGAGGTCCCTGCACCCCACTTTGAGAACCACTGACCTGCAATATAGGATGAACCAGTGTGACGTCACAACCACCCAGAAATGTGGAACCCCGCAGCAGTTAACTAGTATGATCACATCGCTTATATTTTGCTTATATTTTGACATTCTGAGTGAGAGCAGAATTAGCTCAAGAGTTTGATGTATAATATATGCATGTCGTGTTAAGGTTGTGTGAACTGTCGCAGTTTTTAAAATGTAAACAGGGTCAGCCAGGGCCGCTGGAATTAACTTTAAGCAGGGGGTGCTGGGAGGAAGGAAATTTTATGTTTTTTTTTACATTTTTTTGCCATATTTAGAGGAATATCTCATTTTAAATTAACATTAGGATTATACTGTTGTGATGTAATTATTCAGTATTTTCTCCTTTTCTCACTCATTCAGAGCAAAGAGGGAGATATATAGCATGATGATAATGCTCTATATCTCCCTATTTGCTCTGAATACACCAGTTAACATGACACAGAGTTAACATGATAGAAATATTATCAGCAAACTTAATGACTAGACTAATTATTCTGATCTGAATGGCAATGATTATATCAAGAAACATTGACTCTCTTTGCTGTATAGTGGAAGGTGCATTTTTGAGTAGGCTATTAAAATAGCATGTCAAGTTCACATTTCTTTATAGCCAGATTAAACAATTCGTATTGGTTGTTGGTTGGTTCAACACAACATGTGTGCGCATGTGCGCTTCTTCTTCTTCTCTAGCCTACAAGCATGTAACTTCCTTGATTGTTGTTGTTGATAATTCTATTTAAATAGGCTACATTTTCAGTATAAATAATATAATCAATCAATAATGCAATCATTTCCCGAAACATTCCCAAACAAGAAAGGAACATAGTGCACTGCAAAATATTTTTAATTACGTTTGTAAAAAAAAAAAAAAAAAAAAAAAAAAATGCCACTAGGGGCTGCAGCACCTGTACCAAAGAGCGTGGAAGGAAAGAGACGACACTCCGGCCATTTTTGGAAACAGAATGCGCCTCGCAGTGGTCAGCTGCGGTAGCGCTGGCCCCTATAATCAGCCTCTCTAAACAGTAACTCAACGGGAGTTGAACCTCGGGTCCTTTTCATTAGGTATTTATCTTGAAAAAACTAAACAAAGAAAACCAAAAATTTTGCTTAGTTTCCACAATATGGTTGTTGTTTTACATCCCTGCACTACACCACTTCAATCAAGATTTGCAGTACGCCCGGAAAAGATGTGAATCCCCAAAGTTTAGAGTGTTCTCTCGTTGAGTTACTGTTTAGAGAGGCTGATTATAGGGGCCAGCGCTACCGCAGCTGACCACTGCGAGCCTGTGCGAGGTTCTTTTGGCACTGTCACGCTTCCAAAAATAAAAAATGGCGGAGGCTGCTGGGCGCCGATGTTGCAATGGGGCAATATGGAGCTGTCATTTCTTTCCATAAAAGTTCTTTGCCTGTACTTCCCGCGGCCCTGAGGTCAGCCGGTCAGACACTCAAACTCAGGCTCCATAGGGTCCCGATTTGTTTACCAAAATGCTGCTCAACTGATCCCTCGTATAGCGATATGTTTGTTTTTGCTGCCGTCTTCTTCTTTTCTTGTGTAACCTTGTTTCTTTGTCTTGAAATGTGAAGCAGTTTCTATTTCTTTTTTCACTATTTTAGTTTTCAAGTTTTCCTGAAACAGAACAAGCCAAACAAACAGGCTCAGACACATGGGGGAAAGACAAAACAGAAAACAAACAAACAAACAAACAAACAAACAAAAAAAACATGCCATGACACTCAATATTACAGTTTTGTAATATAATATCGTGCTACTAGCTGGATAGGGTGCTTATGTGCTTCTTGAGATGTTGAAGAGGTCAATGAGGAACTAGCCGAGCGAGTCACCTGCTGCCCCTAACCTCATCGAGGTAGGCTAGAAACGGGTCCCAAATAGTTATAATTTTTTAAGTGAGTTGGGGGACCTGAGTCTTTCCATCCTTATAACAGAGATCATGTCCGTCAACCACAATTGGAAATAGCGTGAAAATGAGTTTTTTGGCAACAGTGTCAGAGACTATTAGCACTTTCTATTTCTAACCTTATTATTATCGGTTTGTAGGGAAGAGTAATACGACGGACAAAACAAGAAATTGTTCCAACATAAATTACAGTAAAGTAAGAAAGTTGAAATGCACACAAAATAACATTGAAATAAAATGACAACACATTAATCATACTCAATAATGGACGCTCGCTTCAATATCAGACGGTCTACATGTGATGCCTCAGGTGTGGTGTCAGTCTTCTGTTGAGACATGACAAAGTGCAGGCTGTCTGCATCCATCTGCCACCTCGGCTTGACTGACACACACTCACATGCTGCAGAAGCCACCCTGAAGCTGGGAAAGTCAACGGGCTCAAATACTGGCAGTAACATCCTCGTGGTGTGTCTGCTTAATCTTATCAACGTGTTTACAATTTCAGTCATGGGGGGTTCTCTTATGCAAGTATACAGTATAACATGTCTTTCTCTCTCTCACTCTCTCGTTTCATTCTGACACCTATGCTGTGTATACTATGATTGTTCTTTCTTGTTTTATCCTGACACCTATGCTGTAAAAAAGTGTGTAAGTGGAGCAGTATTGGAAAGTATTACAATTATATCAAACTCATGGGGGGGGGGGGACCTCGCTCAGCTCTTGCTCAGCATATCAGATCAGCTATCCCTCGTGCTATAAATCACTTTGCAAAAACATTTATTCTATGAAACTGGAGGAAAATCACACATTCTGCTCTTGCTCAGAACCACATAAATGAGTTATTAAGATTTGATTCCTGCATGATCGTCTCAGAGTAGACTGAGAAAGATTATGTTGCTCTAGCCAGAATGTGTTATTTTCTTCAAGTTTGATAGAATTCAAATTTTTGCAATCTTATTTATGGTAAAAGGGATACCTAGCTACATAATATCCTGTCTATTGGTAAATTGACAACATAATTGACCTAAGTGTGTCACACCCACACAGTATGAACAGAATTAGTGTGACTTTTATTAATGAGTCCACTACGGTTAATTACACCTTCATTGGGGCGTAATTCACTAATTTCGTCTTGTGGACTTATCCAAAAGGTTGCATCCATTTAACGAACAACTTACACCTTGGATGATGCAATGTGTCCCCAGCTCGTAATTTAACCAACAAATTATCCATCTACTGCATCTCCTGGGGGGAGAGATTCATTATCCAATTTAGTGCGCTTGTGGACCGGCCGATATCCAATGATAAATGAAGAGTGTCCGGGCTGAGGACAGTTTTACGGCAGATAGAGGGAGTGCACAACCTCTTACCATCTTTGTCGCATTTAAAGATGTCGGTTTGCTTCTAATTTCCTCCCATTTTACAGCCCTTTGCCACGTGTTTTAGCATCATAACAGCCATAGAAGAAGGTGAGGCATAATAACAGCCATAGAAGAATGTGAAGCATCATAACAACCATAGAAGAAGGTGAGGCATCATAACAGCCATAGAAGGTCAGGCATCATAACAGCCATAGAAGAACGTGAAGCATCATAACAGCCATAGAAGAACGTGAAGCATCATAACAAGCATAGAAGAAGGTGAGGCATCATAACAGCCATAGAAGAAGGTGAAGCATCATAACAACCATAGAAGAAGGTGAAGCATCATAACAACCATAGAAGAAGGTGAAGCATCATAACAACCATAGAAGAAGGTAACAGCCATAGAAGGTGAGGCATCATAACAGCCATAGAAGAAGATGAAGCATCATAACAGCCATAGAAGAAGGTGAGGCATCATAACAGCCATAGAAGAAGATGAAGCATCATAACAGCCATAGAAGAAGGTGAGGCATCATAACAGCCATAGAAGGTGAGGCATCATAACAGCCATAGAAGAAGGTGAAGCATCATAACAACCATAGAAGAAGGTGAGGCATCATAACAGCCATAGAAGGTGAGGCATCATAACAGCCATAGAAGAAGGTGAAGCATCATAACAGCCATAGAAGAAGGTGAGGCATCATAACAACCATAGAAGAAGGTGAGGCATCATAACAGCCATAGAAGAAGGTGAGGCATCATAACAGCCATAGAAGGTGAAGCATCATTACAGCCATAGAAGAAGGTGAAGCATCATAACAGCCATAGAAGAAGGTGAGGCATCATAACAGCCATAGAAGGTGAGGCATCATAACAGCCATAGAAGAAGGTGAGGCATCATAACAGCCATAGAAGAAGGTGAAGCATCATAACAGCCATAGAAGAAGGTGAGGCATCATAACAACCATAGAAGAAGGTGAGGCATCATAACAGCCATAGAAGAAGGTGAAGCATCATAACAACCATAGAAGAAGGTGAGGCATCATAACAGCCATAGAAGAAGGTGAGGCATCATAACAGCCATAGAAGAAGGTGAAACATCATAACAACCATAGAAGAAGGTGAAGCATCATAACAACCATAGAAGAAGGTAACAGCCATAGAAGGTGAGGCATCATAACAGCCATAGAAGAAGGTGAGGCATCATAACAACCATAGAAGAAGGTGAGGCATCATAACAGCCATAGAAGAAGGTGAGGCATCATAATAGCCATAGAAGGTGAGGCTTCATTACAGCCATAGAAGAAGGTGAAGCATCATAACAGCCATAGAAGAAGGTGAAGCATCATAACAGCCATAGAAGAAGGTGAGGCATCATAACAGCCATAGAAGAAGGTGAGGCATCATAACAGCCATAGAAGAAGGTGAGGCATCATAACAGCCATAGAAGAAGGTGAAGCATCATAACAGCCATAGAAGAAGGTGAAGCATCATAACAGCCATAGAAGAAGGTGAGGCATCATAACAGCCATAGAAGGTGAGGCTTCATTACAGCCATAGAAGAAGGTGAAGCATCATAACAACCATAGAAGAAGGTGAGGCATCATAACAACCATAGAAGAAGGTGAGGCATCATAACAGCCATAGAAGGTGAGGCTTCATTACAGCCATAGAAGAAGGTGAAGCATCATAACAACCATAGAAGAAGGTGAGGCATCATAACAGCCATAGAAGGTGAGGCATCATAACAGCCATAGAAGAAGGTGAGGCATCATAACAGCCATAGAAGAAGGTGAGGCATCATAACAGCCATAGAAGAAGGTGAGGCATCATAACAGCCTTAGAAGAACTTGATGCTTTTGTGCTGCTGTTCTGTTCCAGCCCAGTAAATTGTGATTCACGAGAGGCTTTTTAGGGTAATGATGGAATATATGACTGTCTGAATGTAAAAGAAAGCAATTAACTCCTTCCGCTGAGTTTAGTGGATAATAAAGTGGACATTGACATAAAAGAGCATTTGTTTAGTTTATGTCACTGATGATGCTTCAAGTGGCACAGCTCTTTCTGTCTCCCTGTCAGCTTTATAGTGGGCTCAACCTTCAGCGCCACGCTGGGGCTTTATTATTTTACTCAATTGCCCCACATGAAGAGAGCAGCGGTGCATGTCTGATACGTGTCCCTTCCTCTTCCCTTCCTCCCTCTCTCTCAACCACTCAACCATCTCCTGGAAGCTGTCGGTGAAATGGCATCTGCAGCTAGATGGTGGCGGGGATCGATACAGCATAGTATCGAGATATTTTGTGTGGCAATATTATATTGATACACAAAGCCAAGTATTGCGATATTTTATTGTATAAATTGTCAGGTGACAGGTGCATGCAACATTTTTTTTTTTTTTTCAGTTTTTCTTGAAACAAAACAAGAACAAGACAAACAAACAGGCTCAGACACGGGGGGGGGGGGGGGGCGGACAAACAAGGTGCATGCAACATTTCTAACAGGTTTTTTTATGACCGGTCAGTCTGTCTCCTTGACAATCCCATTTTGCTGCAATAAAAATGATTGAAGTGAGAGGAACAGACTGGAAACGTTATCTTATTAGATAAAACATATGTTGACAAAGTTCTTTTTCCTTTGGGGACAAAAAAAAAAAAAAAAGGCAATGAATCACAATATATCATATTTTTTAAATCACAATAATAATGTATATCGTGATAATATTGTATCGTGGGGCCTCTGGTGATTCCCACCCCTACACAGCTAGATGCCTCGTCATAAACAGCAGGCTCGCTATAGGGAATAAAAGAGCGATGTATGCATATACTGTATAGAGAGAAGAGAGAGAGTCCAGCTGGCTAGATGGATGTGTTGCTCATGTTGAGCCAGTGGCCATCAGTCGTTGGGGCCACCCGGTGTCTCGGGCGGCCTCAGACAGCACAGACACCCATGGAGGATAGATGACCGTGAGCCCGGGCAGCGGAGGCGGCGGTGAAAGATAGCCCGATCTGACACCACCGGTCATCCATCACCCCCAGCCACCCTGCAACATCTGTCCCCAGAGAGAAAAGCAGGCAGCAACACAGGCTCTGAACTGGTTCAGTGGTGGCACGGTGTCAGACCGGATGGGACAACAACACCTCCGCTATCGCCTCCACGTTTCCCTGTCTCTTCAAAGCCTCAATATAAAGGATTTAAGCTGGAAGATAGGCTTATATGTCGCTCATCCAGCAAGCTCATTTAACATTCTACAGTCACTTATGTAACCCTTTTTATGACAACAAAGATATACTGTCTGGATCACGTGTTGGATTTTGTGGGTCCTGTGGTCGCAAATCCGCTTCTCACCCAGCGAAAACTCTTGGCCGGGGTTTCATGAATTAGGCTGGAGTTAGTGGGAAAAGCCCAGATGCATAAAAGAACACAATTGACTGTGACAAGCGGCTTATATTCTAAAAATAGAACAGTGGCTCTGATGTGATTATGGTCTTTTGTTTAGGTCCTGTATTTTTCTCTCGTGCGCGCCTCCTGTCAGGAGAATGTTGTGGTAGATCTGCAAGTACTGTTGTTGTTCATCTGTGAGAAGGCTAGTTCCCATCTCTAGCATCAGCCTTCTCCTTTTGACAGGACCCTGCTGCTAAGGGAGGAATTAGGGGGGAGAATTGCCTTGGAGCTGATTGGTCACATGGCCACCCAACCTGCTTTTCTGTAGGCCCAATGATGGTCCACGTAATTGCAAGTCTCATCGATTGTCTTCTAAAAGGACAACAGCATGTTTTGGGGAGTTTGGCCTGTGGGCTTTTTCCACAGCAGCCATTTTGTGTCTAAAAGGCAGGGTAAACACAGGTGCAACCTAAACATTAATGAGCACTGGAACACCTAAATGGATTGGAAGTTGGAAACCCTCATTAATGTTTTGGTTGCACCTGTGTTTACCCTGCTTTTTAGACATAAAATGGCTGCTGTGAAAAAAATTGGTCAATTGGTCATCATACGCAATATCGAACTGAGAGGGTTGGCACCAATTTCTGTGTAGATAATCCTGTGCAAAACGACTGCCCAATTCAGCTGCAGCGAGTAGGAGATGGTGAAGCACCAAAGATCCTCTCACATGCCTGACAGTTGCACCTTTGTGTGATACAGGAAAACAAACATACCAATCTCTCAAGGCCCACAAACTCGCAAGGTTCATGGAAAATGATGAAAAATGACAATAACAATTCAGTAGCTTCCCATGTCTGAGTGACATCAGTCAGGCTTACACACCCGTAGCCTGGCATTGTCACCCTCTTAACAGGTGCCAGTGTGCCACACAACATGTGATCCATGTTTCCCTCATGAATATTTGGCTCCTGCTGCCAGAGTGAAAAACGTGTTCATCTGTTGTAGCGTTACGCGTAACGCCACACTTCCCCAAAGAAAAAGCTCCGGGAAGGGAGGAGTTCTCTGACAGGACTGTTAAACACCTGCGATTGCAGCCATTGTCTGGTTGCCTCAGCCGAATTCCTCCAGTAGCAAACTGTCTTTATTGGTCCTCATCTTGTTTACGCCTACTGGGTAATAGACCAGAACGCTCCTGAAGCACAGGACCATGCGTGTGCTGCGTGCTCGGTATTCAAACACCAGCTTCAGAAATGCTCCAAGAAATGCCATGTGAGATCGCGTCACTTCAGAGCAAAGCCATCTACTTTGCTGTGCATACCTCAATGAACCCTCGCAATTACCAGGCGCTGAAATGCTTGTTTGTGCTTGCCAGCAGGTGCATTGGTGCCGCCTGACTGAATCCTCCACCACATTTACGTCGCAGTGATTTCTGCTGTTAACAGAAAATGTCGGGGAGAAAAGGGCAGGTTGTGAAAATGTGTGTCCCACAAAGCGGTGTGTGCTTGTGTGTATATGCAGTGTGTGTATTTGTGTGTATATGCAGTATGAGGACGCTCATTCTAGCACCTATATGTTGATGATGACACCGGTGTGCAGCAGCTCCATTGCCTTAACCTGCTTGTGTATTGTGAACGTCCGTTGACAGCGGAAACACTGCAGCTCCCCAGTGGCCTTCATGTTTGTTGTTCCATAATGAATGCCTTCCTCTTCTGGCCATTAGGCTGTAGCCTACCTGCCTCTCACTGGGGAAAGTGCTGAGATGAACACTGGCTCCGCAGCGCCCTGCTCCCAGACAATGACAAAGCCTTGCACACTGATGGCAGCTGTATGACACTAGGAGGTTTCTAAACGGCTTCTTGTACAACAAGACTTCACCACTTGAAAGTCATTTAACCTGAATGATTTCCAGACTAGTTGTGCACTTTCAAGTGGCAGAAACCATCTCTGATCTGATGGTCTTAAAAAATGCTATAATACGAAAGGCAAAGTTAGGAATTTTGCTCTGACAGATTGAGTTGATGTCTTTAGGGCTTTCGCAGAGTAAGATCATCTCACACTTCAAAGACGACCGCTGATGACCTACCAACCAACCAACCATTAAAAAGCAGGGTAATTTGTATAACACTCAAGAAAAACATAACACCATAATAGATGCCAGGTGGCTGATAAGCTACAATGTCTCTTCAGGTCATTAATATAATATGGGAAAAAGACAATACATCAGAAATCCTAGCTGAAGTAGAACAAAAACTAATTTCCACACAACGGAGGCTTGCATTATTAAATGAGCGCAGTGAAAATCTTTTATTTTGTCATTCAAATAACACACTTAAGCTTAATTAAGGAGACTGTGGAGGATTCAGCCAGGAAAATAGATGTTCATAACTAGATTTGGCTTTATTGTTTGGTCTCTACAGTGAGAAAGTATATCTCTCACCCCATTAGGCTGAAACACAGTGTGTAGGAGAGAAAGCCAGCCATGCTCCCTCAGAGGATGTTATGGATGATTTGATGACTGCTCTGGGCAGCTCTACGGCAACACAGTATATCACAGAGCTACAGTACAAGGCCCCACCAGACTACAGTCCATATAAACACATTGTCCGAGTGCCAAGTGTCCCGGCAGGCCCTTGTGACACACAGAGCAGTCACAGAGGTCACAGAGCAACAGAGGGCCAAGGTCACAGAGCAACAGAGGTCACAGAGCAACAGAGGTCACAGAGCAACAGAGGGCCAAATTTAATCCCATGACGACAGGTCCATCTAGAGCCTCGTACATCATCGCCCGTCTTAACAAGAGTCGAACAGTTTGGCAAATGTAACTACTGTTTACTAGGGATCTCGCGTGCTACGCGCTAGGCATGGGTCGATTTCCAGTTTTACCCGTTCGGTTCGGTGTACGAGCCCAAACCGGTTTGATCACGTGCAAACCTTTTTTTTTTTTTTTTTATATAAAAAAAAATAGTGCCAATCCATTCTGATTGCACCATTTTTCGTATTAGCCTCTTCTCAAGTTGCACTAGTAGGCAAAAGTCTTATTTTGTTTATTATGTTGATGTTTGAAGAAAAGTTAAGCTGAATAGTTATGAGAAATAAAAACAGTGTGTTGTTACAGTTAAATGGTTCTGCTTATTTTTATTCAGTGTTAGTGCTGGTTCACA
Organism: Poromitra crassiceps; assembly: GCF_964638095.1. Lineage (NCBI taxonomy): Eukaryota > Metazoa > Chordata > Actinopteri > Beryciformes > Melamphaidae > Poromitra > Poromitra crassiceps. Next base: position 100,045,078 of record NC_139623.1, on the reverse strand, counting down.
TACCAGCTTAGAGGTGCATTATCGCCACCAACTGCAGTTGCATTAGTCATTCATGGGGTACACTATTTTCTTTTTTTCTTTTTTTTTGTAAAATTCGATATACCGATTTGATACGTTTTTTTAGGGAATATCGAACCGGTTTCAAAATTTTCAAACCGACCCATGCCTACTACGCGCGCTCGATTCCTAGGCTCCAAGCTGGCCCTGCAGCTCGCATTCACAGCTCGCCCACCGCAGCTTGGCTGCTGTGTGGTATGGTATGGTATGGTGTTTATTCTTAATCCCCGAGGGGAAACATGGTTTGCCACCAGAGCGAGTACAGATACACAAACAAGAAACAGTAACATACAGCACAATAACAATAACACAGTAGAAAGAGAGAGAGCCTCACAATGCAGAGCTAGCAGTGTTCATTAAAGAATTTTACAGAAGCAGGAACAAAGGACCTTCTAAATTGCTGAGTAGAGCACCGAGGCATCAAAAGCCTATTACTAAACGAACTACGCAGGGCATTAAATACATTATACCTGGCCTTCAAAAGAAAGAATAGAGTTGTTTTCTCCTTGTTCTCTTGGTTATAATCATCTCCAAGGAATCAGGGGGAAGGCCAATCACTGAGCCAGCCTTTTTAATCATTTTGTTTATCCTATTTCTGTCCATGACAGTGAGGCTGCTGGATGTCAGATTTATGACATTACTGATGATGTCACAGTGGGATTTATGACATCACTGATGATGTCACAGTGGTGTCACAGTGGGATTTATGACATCACTGATGATGTCACAGTGGAATTTATGACATCACTGGGATTTATGACATGGGATTTATGACATTACATTACGTCATTTGGCAGACGCTTTTATCCAAAGCGACTTACAATAACACATTTTTTGTCAGCAATAGAGCAATCAACTATGGAGCACAGTCTACAACTTCTGAAGGAACAGTGGTACAAGTTTAGGTTAGGTTTTTTTTTTTTTTTTTTTTTTTTTTTTTTTTTACATTTGATGACATCACTGATGATGTCACAGTGGGATTTATGACATCACAGTGGGACAGAGAAACAAACGGAGCCCTAGCTCCCATTTATACTGATGATGATGATGATCATGATGTTGTTGTTGTGTTGACATTGTTTTGGGAAGAGTGTTAAAGTCAGATTTGAGTTGCACCTTGTGAACAACAAGAAGGGACGAGCATCACTACTCCCTAGACTGTGCTTCATTAACTCGAACAGACATAGGCCTACAAAAACCTCCTTCGCCAAGCGTTAGCTTATGAAAGTGCCTGTTATCCTGTTCTGTTATTGCTACCCTCCACTGCTCAGAACAGCAAAGCCTGCATGGTTAATTCTGACCAGCAGATGGAGCACATTCAGTATTGAATCGGACTCATTCCTAAATCACATTAGTTGAATGGGCTCACTCTGGAAAGCAGACAGTAGCAAATACAAAGGTCTACTGTCTGTTTTTCCATCATGCTCTCATTTATCTCAGCACAGTTATTGCAGCTAATAGGGAAGTAACACAGTTTAGTCCCTCATTTTGATCAGTCCTTTAATTCCTCTGAATTAAACTCCTGACTCACCACAGCCATGCCCCCTAAATGAATAATGCATCACAGTCTTTCTTTCCAGTTCACTACCTGAATCTGCTGCCCAATTATTACACTCTGTTCTGGTCTGTTGGTTTTTCCACTTTTCCACATTAATTTACCCACAAATGCCATCTCCTTCTATCTCTCACTAGATGAGGAGACACTTATATCACAGGTCTTAGTTCTCACGACGCCTCTTGAATCACATACTGTATGGGCACAGAAGTGTAGGCTACTTTGGCTGGGAATGTGAAAGTCTTACCTTATTCGACTGTTATTATGGTGGAAGTCAGATGGATGTCATTCTCCTGGTTGCCATAAAGCACCACACTTGATGGCTATGAAATATCCAGCAACAGCCTGGAAATTGGTTTGGTTTGAGCCGAGTTGCATTATTTATCTTGGATCAAGTTTTTCCCCGTGTTTGTTTATGTATTTATGTATTTATTTGTACAGATTATTTTGTCAAAGTTAATTTTTCATACCCATGCTCTGAATTATAATAAAGTTCAGAAGTCTGGCAGTGTTACCAATCAACAATGTGAACCTGAAATAATTTTTTTCAAATCAATTGTATAAAATGAATAAAAACATATAAGAATTTGCCTATGACACACACATGTATGCGTACAAAAGCTACCAAATACATCTATGCAGATGGAACCCTGTTCTGTATCATTTTGAGTTAAAGTGGTGAATTTCATGCGATAAAAAATAAATGCCCCACATTTTGGAATAAAACCTCAGTTCGTAACTTCTGTTTATCTATTTCTGGATGAGATAGCCATGTGTGCAAGCGTGTGGCCAGGTTCTCATCAGCAAAATGAGACCATTTTAATTTCTCTATTATTTCACTCCCTAGATTAGAAGTTAGATTGCATAAGGACGGCTATTCTGATGATAATGTCATCCAGTCTGCAATAGACCAATCTGGGAACCCATCGGTCACGATTGTGATGTCATCAGTGATGTCACTTGAGCAATTGTGATGTCATCAGTGATGTCTCTCGACAATTGTGATGTCATCAGTGATGTCACTCGAGCAACTGTGTTTGCACAATTGTGATGTCAGTCAGGCAGTTGTGATGTCATCAGTGATGTGACGTCACTCGAGCAACTGTGGTAGTATGACCCGATGGCGCCTAGGTGGGTGGGCGGTGTCTCCCTGTGTGTCAGTCACGATTTTGGGAGGCCGTGGAACAGGCGATTTCCATAACTGCAGCAATGTCACATCATCTCCAGTCTCCATCCTAGGAAGCGGCCTAGTCTTCTCTTTAGTTAAAATTGGCTAAGTAGGTGATGGTGTGGGCGGCGGCGGTGTCTGTCATGATTGTGATGTCATCAGTGAATCCTTCCTGTCTGACGATAATAAGTGGTGGGAGTGTAAGTAAGGAGAGGAGGACAAGTGCCGCATCATCTCCAGAGTCTCCGCCCTAGGAATCGAGCACGCGTGTAAAAAAATAAAAAAATAACTGTGCCAAGCTCGCTCTACAAAATGGGTAAATAAATACACTGCTACAAAGCTGACAACTTCCCTGTTTCCATACATTAGCCACAGGATTAGCAAGTTCCACTCACCATAAATGCCATACTGCGGCAACTTTAAGTACCATGGTTACACATGTTCCTGAAAAGTAATATTTTGTGGTTTAAATAATGTTGCTGTATTTACAGTATATGCGCACAGTGTGTTAAATAAAGACTCTATATGTGACAATTCACTGACATGGTGGATGTGAAGTTGTTTAAAGGGGACCTACTATAGGTTGAGGCGATGTCTCGTCATAGACGCTGGGTTAGCTGGCTCAGCCTGGCTGGAGTGGGGTAAATCTCCCGTTCTATCCATTCAGCAAAGTTAGAATTTAGCTGATAGCTCAGCCCAGGCAGACACGATCGGGGATTTAACCACCGCAGTAAATGCACATTTGAGCAGAAGTCTTGTGTTCTGCTCTAGAACCCCCAAACCTGTAGTTTAGAGCCGCAGCACCGTCCTTTGGTGAGTCAGCCCATTGAGATATATTGGCGGTTTTACCCCACTCGCGCGCCAGCCGTATAACATTTTGTGGGCGTTCCCACACATGCCGACTGTCTGTTTTTTTCTCTGGATGTCAGTTATATATAGTTATGATATAAGATATGGCTAAACATGGTCAAAGTTCTAAAACTTGAGGTTAACGTATAAATGCTGCCTGTAAGTCAAAAACCCTCACAGAAGGCGATTAACAGCTGAAGTGAGGGAGAAATTAGCTGTGCTGAAAAACAACTAAAACTGAAATGGAAGAACTACAGTATACTGTATAGTGTGTTTGAGGGTACACAAAGGAGAATACTGTCACAGAGGACTAAAGAGATGATTTACCATTTAAATAAACTAGAAAATTTCACATTTGAGAAGCTGGAATCAGAGAATTAGGAAATTTTTCCTTAAAGGGGGACTTTTCCCCCCAGATATGTGACAAAACGGCATGCTGCTTATTTGAAAAAACCTATGGGAAAAAACAAGAAATTCTCCTCTTGTCTCACTATACTCTTTGGCTGTGCTCAGGTCAGGAATTTTTTACCGGAAATCGACGCCATGAGAGTTTGCCCACCGCCTAAAAAAAAAGTTATATGAGAGCTACAAAATCTTTATAAATATCAACAACTAGCCAACCAACGCTGGTGGCCTGTATGGAAACAGCGTTGCTCAAAATGGTTAAAAGTTATATCAATTTGGTCATTCAGTGGCAAATTACTTTATTGCCATTGACTCCCATGTAACGATCGTTAACGCGAGGTTATCGGCCGGCGGCCGCAGCAGAACACAAACCCAGGACAAACCGCTCTGAACACGCTCTAATGTAATCACAATGGGAGATTTCTGCACGTTATTAACTTGTCCAACTTGTCCTCTACACCACCATGAAGTCCGTTTTTAATTTTCGTTTGGGGCGTTTTTCGTGATTCATGTCAAAAGGTGCAGTGCGCCATGAAAGAATCACCCCTCTGCCTTTGCCTCTCGTTTAGCGCGAGACCCGTTTTGCAAGTAGTCTGCAGCTGGGCCGCAGCACAAACACAACATTCTCCCCCTCCCTCCTCCTGGTTGAGTGGTTCTCAATGTGGGGTCAGGGGACCACCAGTGGTCATTGAGAGGATTCCAAGATTCTCTGTTGTCTCTCAACAGCCCTTTTCCCACATGCGCTTTGTACCGCAAAATGACCGGAACGTGGTGTAATGCCTGCATGTGAGAAAGGCGCCGTGCCGGTATAAGCGCGACCCCGTCGTCCCCGACATTTCACCACTTTCGACCTAGTCAGAAGAGCGGTATGCTTTTAAGGGGACGCAAGTGGAAACGGTTCCAGTCATTTTCCGCGACAGCGGTCCTTCAATCATGGGCGAGGAGTAGCCTACACACGTTGCTTAATGTTCCAGCGGGTATAATCTAATCATTCGCGCACATTAAAGCAAACTGGCGAAATTATCTTGTGATAGCCTAATAAGAGCAGTAGCCTATGTCAGCTTGCTGATTTCCGAAGGCAACCCCGGACACATCAAACGAAGCCAGTCTGCTTTCTCTACATACATACAAGCGTTGAGCAGCTTGCAAGCCTTTCTTGCTGTGTCTGTCCTTGGCTGCTGCTCTCGAGCAGAGAGGGGAGGGGGAAATCGGCTGTGTTGATTACGCTGGCGGCTTGACGCTGCTCTTAAGTCAAACGAGTGTGATTTATTGTGTGACAACTGACAAGCGAACTTATTTCGAGTTTTGCCGACCCCCAAATAAGCTCCCCCCTCCCCCCGCCCCCCCAACATACAGGAAAATTCGCTGATAGATTCCCACATGCGCGAGCCGAAGTGTGAAGGGAAATGTCCGATATTGACTTACAGGTAATTTTCCAGTACGCATGTGGGAAAACGGCTAACCTAATATGGAATTCTGGACAAAATCATATCTAGGTTACATTAAAAAAACGTACAGCAACACAATGCCATTTCCTTCATTTTATTTCTATTTATGATTATAGTGGCTTTTATTGATAGTATTATGTTACATCACCACATGGCCATCTTGGTAGGAAAATAACAGGTGATTGTAATCAATTAACAGGTGATTAACAGGTCAAATGACACAAACAGCCAATGAGCTGTGTGTATTGTAGCGCCATATTGGTAGGAAAATGCTTGTGACATCATGGGAATAGGCTTGGAGTTGTGAGAAGCCGGGAAAGGGTACAGGGGGAGTAGGGGAGTTACTATCTTGAAATCTCATAGTCTTTGGTTCATCGTGTCAGGTTGTACCACATTTTGTGCAGTTTTGAGGGCAAAAAAAAGCAGGGTTGAACCATAGAGGGCACTTATGCGGCTGAAATGATACAAATGATACAATGGTAACAGTTTGTCTCAAATGTGGAAATTCTGACCAGAATTCTTCACACACACACCCCCAAAGTCATATTGGTTAAAAGCTGAAAAAAAGTGTTTTGGGGGTAAGTTACACTTTAAAGAAATGGCTCAAAATTATGAATAGATTATTAATGTAATATTTGGCAATGAATCGAAGAATTTACTAATCGTTGCAGCTCTTTATCAGTTTTTATCAAATGTTTTTTTTTATATTTTCAAAATACGTAGCCTATTTGTATTTCAAATACATTTTTCAGACCAGTATTTTGTATTTGTATTGTGATACATTTTTTGAGCATTTGTGTCAAAATACTTTTTGATGTATTTTCGCCCATCTCTGAATGTAGGTCATTAAAATACACGTTGATTTGTAGGTTTTTGACATGAAAAAGTTTGGAGGTGCCTCCACAATGGCCCCCTGTAAATTACAGTTAGGCTGCTGCTGTAAATGGAGCCATACAGTATCACCAAACTGCTTTGCACAGCTTGACTCCACTAGGGGCAAAAAAAGTTAGCAGTTGTTGACGTGTTTCAGACAGTTCCTGTTTCGGAATGTGTGGTTACGTTAGAGGCTTTCACACCGCGAGTTGAAGCCTGTCTCCCTTTTTGTCAACACCGCATTTTGCGCAATGACCACGGGGTTCATGTTTTGAAAGCGTGTTTTAATAGCTGAAGTTCAGCAGCACTATGGACTACATATTCTCCTTTACGGGCAGCAGCGCCAGAGCTGTCAGGGAAGCAATCTCCCACAGACTCTGGGCCGAAAGTGAGCCAAGCCAAACCGAGCCGCACCACACCGGGCCAGCACCACGTCACAGCAGCACATTCAGCCCCAAAACAGGTTAGTTCCACCTGCACGCGTTGTCTGTCTGGACAACTTTGGAGATGTTTACTCGTCCGTTAGTAAACCCCAATATAACGTTACGTGCTTTCGTCTATACAGCTGCAAGCCAAACTCCGTTCAGAAATACGTCCGTTTAATGTTTACTCTCTTGTCGATAAACGTACATACCTGGAAGAACATGATTTTCTGACTTTCTACTAATCCCTATGATCGGCATAATCCAACTCACCAAGCACAGTTTACTTCAATAAAATTGTAACTTCTGGAATCTGCCAGCACTCCGATTTAAGGGTATAAGGGCGGTATAGCGAACAGTGTGAACCTATAAATGTTGCAGATTTTATTACCGACCTATTAAGACCTCAACTTTATCTAGAAGATCCGACATTTTATTCTACAGTGTTTGAAGATGAGTAGGACGACATTAGGCTTAATGCCATTGCCAGATTTGTTTGTTTGTTGTTTTTAGCTGAAAGTGCGTGCTGCTGTGTGAGTTGACGTTCTGTCAGCTGAGCTGAGGCTCAGGCAGGCGCAACATTGTTTCCTCTGAGCGAACGCTACTTTAAAGTCGCTCAGAGGAAACAGTGTTGTAGTAGGCCTACTGTATCTGTAATGGAGATAGTCTGGCAAGCAGACTAGTAATTATGTAACGTTAGCCTACAACCAGACAATGAATTATTTTTTATTTCGAAGTGTGTGTGTGTGTGTGTGTGTGTGTGTGTGTGTGTGTGTGTGTGTGTGTGTGTGTGTGTGGTGGTGTGTTTATGTTTTTATTTTTTTGATACCCGAGTTGGAACAAGACTCGACCATTTAACAAAAAAGAAACAAAACTGTGTGGGATTAGCATAAAGTGGGCATGTGGGCTAAGAACTCTGATGCTCTCTACAAGAAGGGGCAAAGCCGTCTTTACTTTCTGAGACGGCTGAGGTCCTTCAACGTCTGCCGGACCATGCTGAGGATGTTCTATGAGTCGGTAGTGGCTAGTGCCTTCCTGTATGCGCATACAGGAAGGACGCCAACAGAGTCGGCTGCACAAAACACCCTTAGCTGCACAGAACACCCTTAAATCTTGTGCTTATGTTTTCCTTAAAATGTTTAACCTTAAGGAGAAGATTTAAGGGTGTTTTGTGCAGCCGATTCTATTTTATCGACACCTTAACTCTGACTCTAAGGGAAATATTAACCTAAGGTGCTTTGTGCAACTGGGCCCAGGTTCTGAAGAGAGCAAACTTAACAGGCAATGCAAAAACATTAAAGCCAGCCTTCTTACAACACTGTCTGACTACTGCACACACATGTACAGTAGAAGGAACTTCACTTCCTTGACAGTGTAGTCATATGACTTAACAGTCTCTACCAGTTGGGTTGTTGTGAGGACACGGGGGGGGGGGGGGGGGGGTAACAACTGAGGCAGCTCAAATATTTCAGATCACCAGTGCATGCTTAAACATCAAGCCAGCGTGTGAGATCAGCTACTGTAGCAGTGCATGCTTAAACATCAAGCCAGCATGTGAACAAGTATGCCAAAGGCTTTTCACGTACAGTAGGGGAGGGTCTCTGACTATGTTAGATAGACTTTCCATGTTATTGTCTTCTCACTTTGTTAATGGTGAAACCCATCAGTACCTTCTTTGACTTTGAATTAAGTGTGCCTATTGAAATAAAAACCAGAACAGGATCTAAGCTTTCTGCAACAGTCTTCATCATCATACGATCCATTGAAATAATGCTCCACACAATTAGCTGCGATTAATTGGCCATTTTGAAAAGAGAGAATATTGCGGTGTGAGGGCACATTGTCACGCCACTCTCTTGTGTACAGGGGTGGCAGCTCATGCAGAGTCATCAGGCTCAGAGCTCGGTGGCGGGCAGGTTAATTGTTCCATCTAATTAGATCTCTGCTGCTCTTGAAACGCCATGGATGACAGCCTGGTTCATTAGCAGTCCCTGTACCTGTCTCTCCAGCACCAGAGTGGACCGCGGGGGCAGCTCGTGTCTGCAGGCTACGGCCCTGCTGAGGGCGGAAAGAAACTAGGACTGGGACTAACTAGACATGGAGGCTGGTAGTGTAAGTGGCAAGATGATGAGAACTTTATGGCAGAAGGTAGCTGTGTAAGAAGTGAGTACAGTATACTGTAGGTACTGCTGTGATGCTACAGTATGTTCACATTATGGGCTACAAAAGCTGTAAAACGGTCTGGCATAGGTGCCCAGGTTGACGCTTTTTGTCATCATCATGTTGTGGTATATTTAGCGTATACCACACTAATATACCGCAGTTATGAGAAAACTGAGAAAACAAATGGTAGTTAGCTAGCCTCCTAGCCTCGCAAACAGGAGCTCCGCACCACAATACCCAGAGTGCCTTGCGGTACTGTTTACTGTTGTCTCCTGCTAGTGATGTCATCAGACAGCTAGTTAGCTGTTTGCTAGCTAGCTGCCTACCTAAAGCGAATCCGAGATCGAAGATGTTGACTAGAGAGTAATTGCATCACCTTCGCTGAGATTCCATTTGTATAGATCATATATTTTATGTGTCATCGATAGACAGTTCTTTTTTCTGTTTTTCTTTTATAAAGTACAATTGTGTAATACTAAGGTTTTGATATTTCAAGGACCCCAGTGGAAATAAGCAGGCTTCTAGTTTGTAATTTTAAGCTGCTTTAGCCTACTGGGCTATCCTTGGATCATTTTACTTTTCGATTTACATATTGTGTACTTTTGTTTTTACTACTGTATTAATGTATATTTGTAATGCTTTTATGTATTCTTGATCCGAAATAAACCAAACCAAACCAAATAAATGGAAACATTAGCGTTAACTAACGTTAGCACAAGCATTAGCCAAAGTTAGCTAGCTAACTGTCGTTGCATTAAAAAAGAAGCAACGTGAGACAAACTGTGAACTATGATCAAATCTATTTATTTAGCCTAGCAACATGTCAGGCTGTGATACAGTATATGCTCATTATCCAACACCTAAGCATGACCCTTAAGGTCCTTACACATCGGGAGCATTTTTACGTTATTACGCGCGATTAATTCGCACGTCAATAATATTTTCCGAACCTATATCAGTCAATGCAACCGTGCATACCAATGGCAAAGTTTCGCTGAGCGTTATTGCAGCGTTTATTTTTTTGGACCAAGGTTGATTTTTCAGAAATTCGCTTCCGACGTGTACACATCTGTTGCTGTGATTGACAGATGGGTCAAAATTCGCATCCCAATTTCGTGCTGTATATTCGCATTGCTGTTGGTGTGTAACAGCCTGTGTGGTATAATGAGCATATACCACGGCCTGTCACGGTCTATTGCTTAAATATATAATCGTTCTTATTCATTGAAATAATGAATAAAGTACAGAACAAAGTACCCGTAACTATAACTGGCCTACCCTAACATCTCTCTACTCTGTTTGATTCGCGCTTCACCATGTCATCGGTGTGTGGAAAAAAGTTCAGGATGGATTAACTGCAATTTCAAATTTCAGATTCAATTTGACGTGCAATTCTGTACAGAAAAGTGTACACATACTATGTGTAGGCTGTCTTCCTAATAGGATTATTAGAGTATTATTATTAAGACAGAAAGACACCATTAGAGACACAGTGGCATGAGGCATGCAAACCCACAGCTTCCAGCTACAGTGCAAACACAGAGCTTCAGCATAAAGGCCTACAGGCGTTGAGACAGACATCCAGTCTCAGCCGTAATAAATCGGCTGCATATGACCCTTGACGTCTTTTTGAATTCACCATAACCCTGCTGAGTCTGACTGATTCTCTGACATGGACTTGACTCTGGACATTTACATCCACCTGGATTGTGTCAGCGAGGTGGCCAGTAAATCACATTGTAGTTGTCTCTCTCTGCCCATATATTAACCGCAGATGATGCAGCAATGTCACAGTGCGAGAAGGTTTGTCCTCCTGACTTTGAGCTCCTTTCTACATCCGGGGGTCTCTCTATCCCCAAGGGTGTTGCTTCAATTATTTGTCGCTGTTGTTTACATTCACCCCAAAAGCTGACGCCCAAGACTGCTGCATTTATCAGTGTCATGTGAAAATTGCAATCTGACGCTCTTGACGGTCCAAACGTCATCATGGGTGACTTTAATTTTGAGAAGTCTTTGGACAGTTTTTGTCAGTATGTCCCTTGCCCTGCACACCATAACAAGACACTGGATTGCTGTTATGGCGCTGTCAAGGGAGCTTAAAGTCACTGGTTAGATTCCCATTAAAGTCACTATACACTATACAACACTATACAAACAATACACCTGCTCCACACTTCCTGAACAGCAAGGTCAGTACTGAGGACAGTTCCCAGGCTTTGCACGGATGCTTTGACTACATGGACTGCTCTGTGTTTCAGGAGTCAACAGTATTGATGACTTTGCAGACACAGCATGTACTAATGATAACAGTCTATCCCAATAACAAACTGATGTGGTTACTATGAGGCAAACTAGAAAGGATGCTACTAAAGAAATTAAGCTTAGCAGTAACAGCCTTAGGTCTGTATGGAGAGAGTTGTGTTTTCACATGACAAGATAAACAATGCAGTGATTAAGCCTGAAAGACTTGAACTCAGACATGTGGCCATTGAGCTGAATACAGTAGCTTTTATAGAGTACCACAGGGATGATGTATTTTTGTAGTCAGCTATTCATGCTAGTTCCCAAGTCCAGACGTCAATGGGATTTTTGTATGGGGATTTCGGTTTAATGCATGAAATAAGGTCTGTGGTTAACACCAAAGTTTATGAAACAGTGAACTTCGTGTTCAGCAAGATAATCTTGAGGACCACTTTTATGACTTTTGAAGCGTTTTCTGAAAATCGGGATTAAAAAACGCATCATGCTTTGAAAATCATAAAAGTTCACTGTTTCCTAAACTTGTTTTAACCACCAAACTTATTTCAAGCAATTAACCAAAATACCCATACAAAAATCCTTGACTTTTAGACAAAGGAACCGGAAATGCCAACATCCAGGACTCATTCCTGCATAACTGCCGCTAAGGAGGTGATGTTTTCAGTGCCATCAGAGACTTTTCAATATAGAGACAGGGTTCGGATCCAACTCACAAATTTGCATATCATAGACTGTATTTCACCGGCCACTATCAACATGAATGTGTGTGGGGCCCTGCATGCATGTGTTGTAGCGGGTGTCGTGTGACAAATAAAGACTGCTGTGTCCGTCCAATATCATAGCAGACTGGAGTATTGGCCTTGGTGGAGGTCTGCACTCTCCGAGTGCACTTGTAGTTTACCTGTATGTTTTGACTGCCATGACTTTAATAATGAAAATAATGAGATCTATATATAGGAAGACGACAGCTGGCATGGTGCTGAAATAGTCTTCTCTGTTCAGGAAGTCAGTTATTTAAACAAGCAAATGATATCTAAGGGAAGGTACTTGACCTATTCTGAGCAACTCGATTGCTTCTTCTTTTTAATCCTCATTTTTACAAAATCACTTCAGCTGCAGAGTACCTAGTCTCTAGACTCTAGGTAATATATAACGGTTGTTCCCAAGGCCAAAAAGAGCAATCCCAGGGAGTTGAATGATTTCAGGCCTGTAGCATTAATTTCCCTAGTGATGAACACAGTGAAACCGATTAAAACTATATCCAGAATCAATTTGATAATGCATGAGATACATTGCATTTGCATATAGGGCAGGTGTGGCCGATGCTACAATTTCTTCATCTGCAAGACTTTTTCTTCAGCCTTAAACGCCGTCCAACTTTTTTCATAGAAGCTCCTCTCCCAGATCTGGACTTAGTGGGGTGGGCAGTGGACTTCCTTACTGTAGGGCAGGAGTGTAGTGGAACTGCATTTACTTTGAAAGGAGGTAGAGTTTACTCACCTATTTTCAGATCAACTGTCAATCAATGAGGGGAAACAAGGTGGGTAAACTACTCATTTTGTATAGTTTACCCACCTCTGTATTTACCACTACACCCTGTAGGTTAGAGATGTGCGGGCCGGGCTCCAGTTATAACCGCGCTGACCGCGGATATCCCCCGCGGGCGGGGCGGATCATAAAAATAAACATTCTGATTAATAGCGGATGGGTTGCGGGTGGGTGAAATGATGTATCATTAATGAGGAACATTAATATTAATTACGTTATCTAGTCTATGAACATATTTTAAGCTTCATTTTTCGTCAGGCACCGAAGGACCCAAAGCAGTGGTAAAGAAATAGCCATGCGTCTGTTGCGTCAACATCAATGGGATATGCCTGCTTTCTTACTCCTTATATCAGTGGTTCTCAAATGGGGGTCCGGGGACCCCCAGAGGTCCTTGAGGGGGTTCCAGGGGGTCCCCAGCCATAAGGGGGGTACTTTATATTCGCTATAATTCCATTCATAAGTAACACACTATTTTGGTCATGGGTTTTATACACTTTCTGTAATAAAACATCTAAAAGCATCAATCTTATTATCATATGGGGGACCATGGGACAAAATCCTAACAAATGGGGGTCCGTGGTCTAATTTTTGTCAGTTTAGGGGTCCTTCATGTGAAAACATTTGAGAACCACTGCCTTATATGGTAAATGATGTCACCAGAACGTCAAACAGGAGTCTCCACTGAAGACACGTTCAGAAGAGAAGACACGCTCGTATTATTTTCCCATACAGGTCAATCCAGTCTTGATCTAAACTTAAAGCTATAGCGTTAGCCTAGTATGCTACATGGACAAGTGCTGGACTGGATTAGAATACAGCATGGACGTTTATTTGGTCTTGACTGCAGCGATCACACCGACGGCAGCAGAAACAGTATGTTCATCTCCCCAAATCGCTCATTTATAGCATTGAAAAATGTTGGGTGCACGGCGGGCACGGATCTATAAATAGTACGAAATAATTTGCGTGGATTTATGGCGGGCGGATGGTTCATGCATACACGCGCATTAGGCTGACAGAAAAGCTCATCCGCGCATTTCTACTGTAGGGTGTTTGGGTTAACGTCATAGAGCCATATGAAATCCATTTAATTTTTTCCCAAATTCTATTTTATTTTTTCCAAATTCTGTTTTTTCCGTTTTAATTGTTCTGAATTGAGGTTTTGCTTTTTACACTCATTTTACCATCAGAAATAGTGTCTAATATGTGGGGATCAATAAATCTCCACAATTTAATAAGATATAACAATCAATTTACACAACAATGCACTATTTCTAACAAGTGGTTCAAGTCAGAAATACAGTAGATGACTGTACAAAACATTCTATATCATTTTTATGTTTGTAAAGTGCTTTTAAGCTTCTCATTGTGTGCTTCAAGTAAAGAAAAAACAACTGAACAAAACATTCACTGAATGAACACAAACATCAGAAAATGCTTCAAATACTATTATATTTTGAAAGTTATAACAGGAAGTGGTGGTGTTTATCGTTGCTAACTTGAATGAGTCTACTAGAGAAAGAAGAAATTGTGTAAAAACGGCATGGGTCAACTGAATAAGAATACACAGCCACAATTGAAACTTTTCCATCTTCAAAAGTGGATATTTCGTCTTTCATTCCCTGTTGCCATCTATACTAGAGCCCGACAGATACTGGATTTTTGAGGCCGATACCGATATTAGGGAGTAAAAACATTCCGATAAAGATATATCGGCCGATATTCTTATATTAAATATACACATTATATTACACAATGTTTTTGCAATTATCCCTCATATATCAAACACTTGACAAAGATATGACTTGACATGACTTGAGATATGTAATGTAGGCAGGATATTTTACAGCTTATCAATCAACTTTATTGTCCAAAATGACATCATGAAACAGTAAACTTAACTGGGCATTTAATAATTATAAATAACTAGAAATACAAAAACACAAATAGAACAAAATATAAAATATAACTTGAATTAAGAAAAAATATCAAATATACACAACATGTTGTCTATGACTTAAAAAATACAAAATAAAAAAATATCGGCATATCGGCCAACATATCGGCCGATACCCATATATCGGTTATCGGCCAATATCGGCCGATAATATAGGTGGACCGATATATCGGTCGGGCTCTAATCTATACTACAGTCGGAAGGCTTTGACTAGGAAGGCAAGTAACATCAACAACAATGATAACTGCGTCTACAAAGTATTTAAACAGTCAATTGAGCTAACGTGATCAAGACCTCTGCAAGTAGTTATCGTTATGCTAACGTTTTAAACAAACAACATAACAGAATTAAATAGAATAGTGAGAAGGTCTAATGAGGCACAATCATTCAAAGCTGACATGTAATGCTAACGTTATAGGCTACTTCACGCACACCTCAGACAGGGCTATTGACATGTCCATATTATTGTCTCTGTATGTTGTCCCCGACGCTATTGCTGGAATGCTTGGAATGCACTTGTTAATGCGCTCGTTTACGTTACTGCAGAGTCCACTGTATAGCTGCATGTGTGGAAGAGAGGGAGAGAGTGTGTGTGACATCACCTTATTAACATTATATATTGAATTTCAGCCCAATTATGGCAAATTCTGCAGTATTCCACGTTTTACACTAGATTCCATTTTTATTGGTCAATTCCGTGATTCCGTCTGCGATTCTGTTAATGCGGATTTCATATGGCTCTAGGTTAACGCTAGGGATGGGCAACGAATTTTGAATTTTCTAATCGTTCTATTATCAAGATAGACTTTTATTATTGAAAGTCGAAAATCGTTTTTTTATTATTATTATTATTATTATTATTATTATTATTATTATTATTATTATTATTATTATTAATATTATTTATCTTTTTTTCCCCGTGCCTGTCTCTTTAAGAATGACACCGTTTATCCATGTGACGTTGCCATAGGAGCTGCCCAACAGAGCTGCGCAGTGTGCACTGGAGCAAAGTGGCTTTCTGGGCTCAGCTGACAGTAGCAGCTGAGCTGGGGCAGTGGTGGCCCAATGGTTAGAGAAGCGAGCTTGTGACCGGTCGTCGGTTCAATCCCCGGGACCGGCAGGATAAATCTGGGTGGGGAAAGTGAAAAACAGCGCTTGCCCCTCCCTCATTACCACCACTGAGTTGCCCTTGAGCAAGGCCCTTAACCCCAACTGCTCCAGTGGAGCTGATCAGTGGCCAGCAGATCAGACTGTGGTTGTACTGGTCAGCTTCCAGGTATGAATGTGTGTGTGTGAATGTGAACAGGGCACTCCTGAAAAAGAGAGCATTGCTCTCAGTGAGACTCCCCCTGTATAAATAAAGATAAAAAAAAAAAGAAAAAAAAGCAGCAATAGATAGCAGCACCCAGTAGCTCTAGAAACACTAGAAATGTAGTGGTAAAGACTGTGTGGTAAAATTATTGCCTTGTTTTACTGGAGTTTTATTGAATCCATTTTAACTTTTTATATTGTATAGCCTGGTTTAGCCACTTGATCTTGATCTGACCCCCCAGATTTCTTGCAAAACGGTATTCTACTTGATTTGAAAACTCTGCAGGCAAGATGGCCGCCTATACCCCCTTCTGTACCCTGGCATCATAACTTGGCCAATAAGTATGTAAGATACAAAATAAAACAAATTGTAATGTCTTTATTTGTTGAAGAATGCAGAGAACATGTAACTGTTTAGTTAAACTCGCATTCCAGGAATATTGCATTTACTGCGCTGCTCTAAAGATAACGTAAGTGGCTCAAGACTGTTTCGTCCAGAAACCCACTCGCTTTGCGACAGAACACAATCGATTTGGGGGTGGAACACGCCAGGATTGGCCAACGCCAACGCCAGTGCCCAGAACTGTCAAATCAAATCATCGACAGAGACGCTATGGCCCGCCTCCCAGTATTTTCAGTGTATCAGAGATAGAGAACGATAAATGGCAAATACAGCCACGTTATAAACAACAAACTAACGCTGGTGATCCGTATGGAAACAGTGTTACTCGAAATGGTTAAAAGTTATATCAATTTGGTCATTCAGTGGCGTTTTACTGCCATGTAACATAACTAACTAGCGGCTAATATTAGCCACAGTAGGCGATTATCCATGGATGCATTGCTCTTAAAGGGCTCGCGCCACGTGAACTACAGTAATAATCACATGGGGGGAAAAAACAATTTTTCACATGAGTGGGGCACGCGCAAATACCACCGTGACGTCACGATGTACCAAATTGCCCATTCATTTGAGGGCACAAAAAAAGCAGGTTTGAACCCATAGAGGGAACTTATGCTGCTGAAATTATAGGGGTTTGTAAAATTGTAACAGATTTGTCTCAAATGTGGAGATTTTGACCAGAATCCTTCACATACCACCCCAAAAGCCATATATATTGGTTAAAAGCTGGAAAAAAAGTGTTTTGGGGGCAAGTTACACTTTAAGCAAAAGAAATAGACTAAGGAGCTTTGTTTGAAAAAGAGGGAGAAAAAAGAAAAAATGCTGGTATGAGCAAGGCACAACTAACTGCAGTCTTTGCGATTGTTAGGGCGTCGCGATTATAGCTATAATGGTAATTCTGATTATTTTGATAGATATTGGGATGATGATTATTCAGTTTTTAGTCTGAATGATTTGAGGAACAATTTCTTTTATTGCACTCTTGTCATATCATATATGGACATCATAACAGTAAGTATTTTCAACTACTGAAAATTCTAAATGAAATGTTTCAATGTCGCTGATATTTCAATATTCTATGAATATAAAATGTGTTTATCTTGTAAAGAACTTTGCAACTCTATTTTGACGGTTTTGTTCTATATAGCTAATTTCACCTTTCATGACAACTGTACAGGGGGTGATTTTTTTTTTACAAGTCACCCGTTTAGAGTAAATTAGACAAGAGAAAAGACTATGTTTTGGGCGTGATTGACAGGTCAGCTGTCCAGTGATCGTGCAGCTCACCGATCACAGACCAATAGCAGGTGGAGCTGAACCTCTGTTGCCAACCCCCGGTCCCATGTTGTATCGCGTGAGATGGCAGCAACACAAAACCATTATTTGCTTTGTGCCTGTTAAGAATAAATGCTGAAATGATGGAAAGACCACAGAGCTTAACTTGGTCAGTGATCATCACCCCTCTCTCAATATGTTTGACTGTTTGACTAAGCACTCCTATTAAAGATGTACACATGACCTCAGTCAGAAAGCCAATCTTTCACTCGAGTCGTGAGGGAAATATCACATTGTTTTATAACTAAATTATTGTTCTTTTTGTCTTTTTGTCTCTAGGCGTGCTATATTGAAAAGGACAAAGATTTGCCCCTAAAACTGTAAGATCAATAAGCTGTGTGCTATTGCCGAGGAGAGAGAAGGTCCAGATCCATCATGTTGTCATGTCTCATCCCTCCTGCATGATAGTTATCATGCAGATGGTTTTGATGAGACACCACCTGAATTCTTTCCCCTTGATCTCAGCTGACTTCTCTGTATAGATGGAAAGCAAGCTGTCAGTGTTGTTGATATAGTCCCTATTACTAGTTGTCCATTACAGTGTGGTTAAAAGGGAGGGGCCCTTTAAGAATCACTTTAAACTACCATGACCCATTTATGACAATGAATGCATATATGTTTGCCCAGTATCTTGTCACAGAGAAACACATGGCTTTCTTACAGAGTAATTCCTATACCTGCAATTGGCAAAAACAGTAGCCTGTTTAATTCTTGACGCCTGAACAGGACCCTTAGCTTTTGGCTGGATAAGAAGATCTGATAATGCAGGGTTTGTGTTTCTCATAGCTGAGCTCATCACTTCTCCTCCTATTGATTGGAGCTGTAACCCGAGAGGTTAGTGTTGCTGCAGAGATGCAGAGTGCCAGGGCTCCAACAGGTGACGTCAACAGATCAACATACACCTTTTCTACCATAAATATGTCTGGTAGAAAATTGCCCATGTCGACTCTACACTCCGTTTGTCACTTTGTTTTCCACCACGTGTTTTCTCTTGAGGCAATCAAGAGTATTTCATTCATTAAGGTTGATTACAGAGGAATTATGAATGGGCATTGGTCATGAATGCCCATTTGCAGATCATCATTTCTGATAAGTTTATTAGTTGTGTGTTGGAATTTAATTCAAGATTCAAGATTTTTTATTGTCACTCCATGGTACAAGTATCACGTGTGAAATTCTTGTGCTGTGGACTCCGTTTACAACATAGTACAAGTATAACAGGGCATATGAGTGCAAAAACAACAAGAGACACAACAAGCAAGACACATGTTCAAGCATGACACAATGGTGTGATAAGGCTGAATTATAGCATTGTTCTCGAGCAGCATACATATTGGGTATCATCAGCATTGATCCAGCCGGTGCAGAGTTACACTTCACCCGTACCGTTCATCAAGTCCCCTTTTACCCCCCAATGTTGACTTGCAACAGAAATATTGCTCACAGCGCACTAACCCCAACGCCAATGGATGTAGGAATCCTGGTGTGATTAGTAGGCCTGAAGGAAGGGATAATGAGGGAAGTGGGACTGGGTGTGACACCAGAGCGAAGGGATTAACGAGGGAAGTGGGGCTGGGTGTGACACCAGAGAGGAGGAGGAAGACACTCGTGCTTTTGACTGCACATGGAGTGAGTGCAAATTAATGTGCTTCAGTGTATTTGTGTCAGTGCCAGTGGGGAACTTGGAAGCTAAGTTAACTGTTGCAGAGACCTTCTGTAATACCAGAGGTTGATCTTGGCTATATGGGATGGTTTTTACTAGGTCCCACCACCATGGTATGTGGGAGATTATGTTGTCAAGGTGATGTCTGTCCGAGACATTTTTGTGAACACAATAACTCAAGAATAATACATGATATATAAACATCATACCTCGCTGCATAAATGTGCATGTTAATGAGGGAAAACTGATTTTCTTTCAACTGCCATAACTTCATATCTTCATATCATTTACGTCATACTTCAGTCAGTACCACCCATGTGTGAAAAGAAGCATGTTGGCATAGAGATATGTGCTAATTAATACATGAATTATCTTAATGACTTCATTAGCATAACTGGTTATGTTTAATATATCATGCTGATTATAGCGTGGCATTAGGCAGCTCAAGTTCATCTTGTAATTCGGAAACAATTGTATTTGGAGAAATTAATATAAATTGAGGTGTGTGTGTGTGTGTGTGTGTGTGTGTGTGTGTGTGTGTGTGTGTGTAAGAGATTAATCTTCCGATATCAAGCGTCTATAGCGACACACACAAAACCACTGACACAAGCACACTCTGATTAGTTGACATGAGGAGAGCGTTAATTACAGTACAGGTCAGATCCAGTGCCTCCACACACACACACACACACACACACACACACAAAGTGCTGCTCCAGCAAAGTTTTCTATAGCAGCTGAGTGGTGTATAGGCTGAGGCTGGTCTGTGGAGGCCGGTGGCAGTGTAATATAGACTAGAGCTGAGTGCTACTGAGTGTTGGCAAAGGGATGTTGCCTGTCTCTCTCTATTCTCTGGGCTTAAGTTGACTGTCACTCCCTATTCTCTGGGCTTAAGTTGACAGCTCCACTAGGCCCATGTATATTCATTACAATAGACCTACTACTACTGCAGAGTAATAGAGCAGTAATGGCCTGTCTCTTATTCATATTATAGTCATATTCAGCGGTAGGCCTGAATGTCTTCTGAGACGGTGGGAGTTTTGAAGAAGAGAGCTGACGTTTGCTGTTGTCTGTTAATACATTCAGCTTTCTATAGATAATTATCTCCACCAGGAGATCATGTGTTCAGTCATGTGTGAGTGTTATCGGTCTGAATCTTGACTCCGGTTTGGCCATAGTTAGGCGTTAGCGGTGCCTGGTGGAGAGTGCACTTTTCTAGTTCTAATCATGTGATATAAAATGTTAATTCCTTGTTCTTCCTGCAACTTACATGTACGATACACCAGATCGGCAATACGTCATTTTGTAGGCGGCTGCTGGAGGCACATGTTCCCGCCCCCTTTTAGGGGGAAAACACAAGCCTCTCCCCATTGACCTCAACATAAAATAGTACCACAAAAAAAATTATAGAAAAATAACAATCAATCTCGTAAGATACATCGGAAATATTACTTTGACCCATCTAAAATCATGTAACTAATCATGTAACTAATCATGTAAACTATTTTTGATAAGCATTTTACAAAATGGTTGTTTCACATGCCTAACAAGTGGGCGTGACTAGGGCTGCCACGATTATCGCAAAGTCACGCCCGCTGCAGGGTCAAGCTGATTATCGCATAATCGCTTTTTTCTTTTTTTTTGCTTGTAAAAGTTACGTGATCTGAAATAAATTTGTTTTTATATAATCATTATTGTGTGGCATATTTTTTTCCACGTCATGTGATCGAAATTTCCACTCACTAATTGGCAGTTTTCTGTACTGTACTGCATATGTCGGATTTAGTTTAAAATAATCAATCAGCAGAAAGAAACTAATATAAAAAGCTCAGAATGAAAATGTGTTGCTGGTGAACAAATCTCCCCTTTAAAGAGTGCACCACTCAGCCGCGCCTACCTCACTCCACAGTCTGCAACACCACTCAGCCGCGCCTACCTCACTCCACAGTCTGCAACACGCAAGAAAGACAGGTCGGGAGGAAAATAAACCGTTTGCAGCACAAAAGCATCTGTGTGTTTTTTGTGACTTTGCTCCTTTAATTCACTGATATGTGCAAACGATTAATTAATATACATAGCGGGCACTTATCACCCAATAGAATGCAGTATCATCTCCTTGTTGCATTTTCAAACTGGCAGATGGGGGAAAAGAAATTATTTAACTTTTACTTGTTTACTCACCAAGACTCTTCCAAAAAATAATCCAGCCACGTAACTATGTCCGTTCATGAAATTATTTCAATCATGAGAGACCAGTGGGTAAAATCTAACAAGCAAGCTTTATTCACAAATGGCATGGCAACTCATTTTGGCGTAATGACTCCATGATAAGATGTCGCTCCTCTTGTGGTGAGAGACGAGGGCATCAGCTCAGACTACGACAGAGAATCCCCCCCCGCTTAAGGAATTCTTCAGGAGTCAAGACGATGGACTGGGGAGATGATCAGCCCGAGATACGCCCAGCCACTGATGTGAACAATGCGGAAGAGGATGATGACGTGATAACCATGGCTATATACTGCTCACATCCTCTCATCATCACAGATGACATCACATCACAAGTGTGACATCACCGATGACATCACCAATGTTTTGACAGATGTCATGGGCTGATTGGCTATTGAGGATGGGGTGAGACCCCTAATAGCACAGGGACATTAATGGTTTGTAAAAGTGCCATTTAACCACCCGCAAGCTCACGAAGTTCAGGAAACATGAGCTTGCCGAATGCGGACTGGAATGCCGACCAATATAGCCTACAACAAAGTTCTATAATCGTATTATTATTATTATTAACAACACTTGAATAAAGATAGACTATAGTCTATATAAATATACTAGATGAATAAATGCACCCAAAACCTTTATTTAAGGACAACCTACCCTACTTTATAATTTATTTATTTTTGCAGTTACTGCGAAGGTTTGATTGGCTCCGCTAATTTGTGCTGTATGGAAAAAGTCAATATCGCGGCAGCCCTAGACGTGACTTTGAATATCTATGAATGTCTAATTATGAGAGCTAATTAGACAATCCATAAACCTACCAGTTCTTTCCTTTAGCCTATATGAAGTTAAAGTATTAAAAGGCCCCCAGAAAAAAACAGGCTTGATGAAGTTAAATATCAGAATAGATAAATCTGGCAAGTGGACATCATGTTTGCCTCAGCTAGGTGCACCAGTTAAACACAGTTAGGAGCTGTCTAAAAGACAAGCCCGTCTTTTATTGTCACACGAACACACCCAACACATGCATGCGGCCACAAACACACACTCATGCTGACGGTGGCCGGTGAAATTTGTCCTCTGCATTTAACCCATCCAGGCTTGTCCTTTCCTCCGAGGGGCAAGCCAGGAGCAGTGGTCGCTTTTTCTTTCCCACGCCCGGGGACCAACTTCGGATGTTGTCGTCACTGGTCGGATGACAATCTTCTGCATGTTTTTAGTGGGGGGGTTATGTACGGAGGAACCCCCTGGGGAGCACGGGGAGAACATGCAAACTCCACACAGAAAGGCCCTTTCGATGAGATAGCCCACCTGGGCAGTGGGCACTGAAGATATTGGGGGGAACACAACCCCAGCACCCACAGCGTCCCAGGCGAGAATCGAACTCAGGACCTGCTAGCTGTGAGGCGACAGCGCTACCGATGCGCCACCGTACCCCCACACCACATGCCATCTAAGGCTATTAGCCACACTGCAGTCAGCTCATTTTAAATCTCACTGTTGGTTTTCCTTTTAAGTAATTGTCAGTATTAAATGTGATAATCCGTTTACATGTTGCGTTGCTGTTAGGGGCTGTAGCGAGGACTGTGTTTCAGACAGAGGAGTTGTCTGCAGGCAAATGTGAAGTGTATCCCAGGGTGTGAGATTACTCTGTCTCAAACATCATGCTCTCTGTAGCATCCGTCCACA
This sequence comes from Poromitra crassiceps, assembly GCF_964638095.1. Taxonomy (NCBI): domain Eukaryota; kingdom Metazoa; phylum Chordata; class Actinopteri; order Beryciformes; family Melamphaidae; genus Poromitra; species Poromitra crassiceps. The sequence goes on along the minus strand of NC_139623.1, from coordinate 100,021,747 downwards.
CACAATCTTTGGCACTATCAAGACCGGTTCATCAACTCACCGTAAAAAAACACACACAAAAAACACTTTGCCCCTCTCAGCTCTCGAAATCATGGCACATTATAATTCTTATGATATATGATACTTGGCATGCAATACATAATACATTCGTTTTCTTTGCACATGGGAATAAGACATGAAACTCTAGAGTTGTCTTGGCTGCAATAAAGTTGTCATGTCGAGCCTAACGACATGGTGTTAAGATAACAGCACTACCAGCTTGGCTTTAAAACCCTAGCTTGTCACTTCCTAATAGTCAGCACTTTTTCATTCCAGTCCTATTGGATGAAGCATTTCATTGTACATACTGTACTGCACTGACCAGACTGTTCATTTCACAGACTGACCAAACAGACTGTTCATTTCACAGACTGACCAAACCGACTGTTCTTTTCACAGACTGCACTGACCAAACAGACTGTTCTTTTCACAGACTGACCAAACCGACTGTTCTTTTCACAGACGGCACTGACCAAACAGACTGTTCTTTTCACAGACGGCACTGACCAAACAGACTGTTCTTTTCACAGACTGTTCTTCTCACAGACTGCACTGACCAAACAGACTGTTCATTTCACAGACTGATCAAACAGACTGTTCTTTTCACATACTGTTCTTCTCACAGACTGCACTGACCAAACAGACTGTTCTTTTCACAGACTGCACTGACCAAACAGACTGTTCTTTTCAGAGACCAACCAAACTGACTGTTCTTTTCACAGACTGCACTGACCAAACAGACTGTTCTTTTCAGAGACTGCACTGACCAGACTGTTCTTTTCACAGACGGCACTGACCAAACAGACTGTTCTTTTCACAGACTGACCAAACAGACTGTTTTCTTCACTGACTGCACTGACCAAACAGACTGTTCTTTTCAGAGACCAACCAAACTGACTGTTCTTTTCACAGACTGACCAAACAGACTGTTCTTTTCACAGACTGCACTGACCAAACAGACTGTTCTTTTCAGAGACCAACCAAACTGACTGTTCTTTTCACAGACTGCACTGACCAAACAGACTGTTCTTTTCACAGACTGCACTGACCAGACTGTTCTTTTCACAGACTGCACTGACCAAACACTGTTCTTTTCACAGACTGCACTGACCAAACAGACTGTTCTTTTGTTTTCACAGACTGCACTGACCAAACCGACTGTTCTCTTCACAGACTGACCAAACCGACTGTTCTTTTCACAGACTTCACTGACCAGACTGTTCTTTTCACAGACTGCACTGACCAAACGCTGTTCTTTTCACAGACTGACCAAACCGACTGTTCTTTTCACAGACTGCACTGACCAAACACTGTTCTTTTCACAGACTGACCAAACACTGTTCTTTTCACAGACTGCACTGACCAAACAGACTGCACTCTTTTTACAGACTGCACTGACCAAACCGACTGTTCTTTTCACAGACTGCACTGACCAAACAGACTGTTCTTTTCACAGACTGATCAAACAGACTGTTCTTTTCACAGACTGCACTGACCAAACAGACTGTTCCTTTCACAGACTGATCAAACAGACTGTTCATTTCACAGACTGCACTGACCAAACAGACTGTTCATTTCACAGACTGCACTGACCAAACAGACTGTTCTTTTCACAGACTGCACTGACCAAACAGACTGTTCTTTTCACAGACTAAGGCCTTGGCCACACTGATCCGTGGTGTCTGTCCGTGTGCGTTCATTTCTCTGTTCACTTCCATTCATTTTCAATGACAGCTGTCCGACTGTCCGTGGAGCACTCAGAAGCGTACGTATCCAGAAAATTTGCATACGTTTTGATGGACAGAAAGTTGAAGAGGGATGAACTTTTTCTGGATGGACGTATCGGATGGTCGGATGGTCGGATAGTCACTGTCCGTTTAGCCAATCAGAGTCGAGGTCTCGAGAGGAGGCGTTCCGAGATTTGTTTCAACTTTTCAAAGAAGATGGCGGCCGAGGCAGTGAAGGAGGCTATAATTAATGCTGTGTACACCATCCCGCTGTTGTACAACGTGATAGTCAGTGTCACCGTCTGATTTCACCATCTAATCTGGTCATTGGGTGGCATTTTATTGCCACATAAGTAACGTAGCACACAGAGCTAACAGCTAGCTGACGCCAGCTTTCTTCTCCTCTCGGTTTATAGGCGGGTCGCTGACACCTTCAAGGTGCTTACCGCCACCTGCTGTACAAGTAGGTTACTTGTACATGCAACGGACATAAATCTATCCGTCTATCTGTTTCTGACGGATCAGTGTGGCCAAGGCCTAACCAAACTGACTGTTCTTTTCACAGACTGCACTGACCAAACCGACTGTTCTTTTCACAGACTGCACTGACCAAACCGACTGTTCTTTTCACAGACTGCACTGACCAAACCGACTGTTCTTTTCACAGACTGCACTGACCAAACCGACTGTTCTTTTCACAGACTGCACTGACCAAACAGACTGTTCTTTTCACAGACTGCACTGACCAAACAGACTGTTCTTTTCACAGACTGCACTGACCAAACAGACTGTTCTTTTCACAGACTAACCAAACTGACTGTTCTTTTCACAGACTGCACTGACCAAACAGACTGTTCTTTTCACAGACTAACCAAACAGACTGTTCTTTTCACAGACTGGTGCCTTCAAGTCAGAAGTAATGACTCTCAATCCATCCCTCCTAACCCAACATTGTGGACCTGCATTTAAGAGCCTCTTTATTTTTGTTTTGTACTGCATGACTTGTTTCTCTTAAATGTGCAGTACATACATGTTTTACTCTCCCATAGCATATCTATTATCATTGTATATATATACTGCAATATGTTTTACTCTCCCATACCATATCTGTTGTCATAGTATATCTATATACTGTATATGTTTTACACTCCCATAGAGACACTGCGAAGTGCATCATCATTCAGAAACCACGCCCAAAACGGGGGGAAACACAAACCCCCCCCCCAATCCTGGCGTTCTCCTATTCACCTTATGTTCAGACCTTACAGTGGGCCAAATTCTTCCGGGTCCTGTTAACACTTCCGGCGGTCATGGCGCAAAATAAGAGAGTTGTTTTTGTCGCAGACAGTGCAGGGGGTAAAACAAAGAACATAGCCTACTACTTTGAGCCGGTACACAGCAAGCAAGCGAGTATCCACTGTTAGCCAGGTCAGATAACGTTATCGTCGACAATGACGAGCACTTTCTTGTAAAACATACCTGGACTCCAACAAAGAAAGCTTCAGATAGTTTTCTCTCCTCCGAGCGCTCGAGCCAGCTATAAGACCAGCTATAAGACCCGCAGACGTTAACGTAATTCCCTGGAATGCGAGACTTAACGAGCCAGTTACATGGCGTTGCATTCTTAGACATTGCAGTTTGCTTTTATTTGGTATGTTACATACAATTGGCCAAATTAACATCCTGATTGAAAGGTTTGCTGCTTTCTCACTGGGAATGATTGCTTTCGTTCCGTTCTGTTCCGCACCCGGGAACGATTGCCTCCCCCGCTGGTCAGCTTTGACATTACAGCATTTCTTCCTCGCTCGGAAACGGAACAGAGTGCACTTGCGTCATCAACTATGCCTGGAGTTTATCCTCGCACGTTGTCTACTGTATGTGGTTCGGAACGGTTGGCTTTCACACTCGTAACGGAACGGAACGCAACGTTCACACTCGTCAAATGTTCCGAAACCGGGGTCAATTTGGGGACAAGTGTGCTCGGGAGCGGTACCAGGGTGCCAGCGAAAAATAAAGTGAGCTGATCTGCCGGGCTGTAACTGCACTAATCTCTATCAGTCCAGCGTGAGCAGTTGTAGCGCTCCACTGCCTGCCTGCCCCTCAGCCCTACACTCAGCAAACACATTCTTGGACTGGCTAAAGATGGCAGCAGGACCATGAAGCATTCTCCCACCATTTTTATACGGAGAAGATGAGATGGTTCTCTAATCAATGAGTCATTTCTCTGGAACTTTTCTTGTGTCCCCAAGTACAGTAGCTGTATGTCAGAAATGTATCACACATCTCAGGGACTCGATATGGAAAAATGTTTTGTTTTTTAATTCAAATTAGATTGTCAAATTAAATTGTATAACTGTCTACAGTAGAGATAATTATAGTTGGAGTCCATGATTAGAATAGCCATTCTTATATGTTTTCTAATTGGAGTAATCTCTAGTGAATAAAATGATAAGGAAATCAAACTATCCGTTGTTGTGCTGGAGAACCCCTGGCACCCCCTCAAGGTCAAGGATGAAGCTCACACTGTGAACCGCTGAGCTGTAGCGTGCCATGTTATGGAGGCTAGCTAGCTGTGAGGCAGTGTGGAGGGCCATGGCTCGGTTGCAGTCATCATCATGCATTTTCCTAGTCATCTGTGTTGCTGGGACAGGCACCAGTCCTTGTGACCGTTTACATCCCAGCACAGTGAGAGGAAGCCTTTGTTTTGCTGACACACAGCAGCTCCTTTCAACAGTCCAATCGTACAGCTGGACTCACAGTTGACTCAGTGTGGCTGTGTTATTAGTTCAAGCCATAATACAGCAAATCAAATGTTCTTGATGGGAAATGGCAACAGTCAAATCATTGACACTGTGGTCATTGTTTCAATCGGTTGAACTCAAATTAGATAACTACAGTAGTGTCCTTGGCTCAACTCTATTATATTTTTTTCCACAGCACTGTTAAGCAAAGATACAATAACTGCATTTTCTTTATCTGTACTGGCAACGGCCACAGGCTTGTTTCTCCACGGTTTTTCATCAGCGCCCTCTGTATCTCCAAATGCTCCGGATTCTGCCATTTTGAGCAAGTTATACCATGCTGTCTCAATGCATTAATTTACCATACAAGAAATTATGTTTAACAGGGACAAACGGTATCATCGATGCAAAGCACTACAGTTTAGCACACACATGGGCAAAATACGGCCCCCGCCGGGGCCTCCTGTGTGGCCCGCGATGGAATTGCAATTTCTTTTTTTTCTTTTTTTTTGTACAATGCATCTGAAGGCAACATGCAATATACCCGCTGAATAAGTTTCCAAATGTTCATGTCATTCTGGCCAATACTCTACTTCTGTTATAGCATTTCAGTCTGGAATATGGAATATCTTTCAATAATCTTTATGGCTAAAAGGCTAAAAGTAATCTCATGTGTAAGAAATGACTGTTCTACATTGAAGTAAACATTTAAATAATTAACTCGTTGGTTTTGGATTTATTTAGCTTCAAGAGTGCATTTTTGTTCTTGTGTGACCCTCAACACAGGCTTTGAGAATCCCGGGCCACTTACTGATACTTATGCTTAAATTAACCCACTCATATTCTGGTTTATTTCAAGAAAAACATTTTAGCTAGTGGAAATTCTAATTGGCTGGTAACTTTAAAATCTAGCAGCCATATTGGCAGGTGGTCAAAAAAGTTAATTTCAAGCCCTGCAGGGAGAGCAGGTGGTGACATAGGAGTGAGTGAGAAAATGATCAAATATTGGTGGACTGAATAATGACATCACAAATGTTAATTTAAAATGAGTTATTCCTCTAAACCTGGCTTCAAATGCCCCAAATGTTTCACGCTGGCGCCGTTCAGCCCTCAGCAAAATCTGGTAACGAGGATTTTTTTTTGGGGCCCTCTCTATCATCAAAGTTGCCCATCCATGGGTTACGGCAATTGACCTATATATAATGGACCAACATAGCTCATTGACTTTGACACAGCAAAATGAAGCTCACTTCCGGATATTGCTTGATTTCGTTTGATTGGTTGAATGAATGAATGCTACACGGAAGTACGAGGGGAGGGGGCGGCTGCCCCTAGCGGCTGCCGGGGGAGTTTCCGAATTTGCTCTGTCTCCCTTATCGCCGTAATGCATTATGGGTAGTCAGCTACTTTGGCTAATGGTAGCGGCTAACGCTACTTACTTTACATTGCAGTAAAACGGCACTGAATGACCAAATTGATTTAACTTTTAACCATTTTGAGTAACACTGTTTCCATACGGACCCCCAGCGTTGGTTAGTTGTTTATAACGTGACTCTATTTAAAATGTTATAACGTACTCCGGTTTCTGTGCTGAATCCAATGGTCTGAATGTCTGAATACAGAGAAGGCTTAAGGCTTTATCTAACGGTATAAATAACATTAACTCATTGAGTGCCAGCCACTTTTGGAGAACGGACGCTCCCAGTGCCAGAGTTTCAGAGCGTTTTCAGTGATTTCTCGAGGCCCACAGAATATTGTGTGATATTACTATGTAAACACTGAACACGCACAAAGAACGATGAGACTCTATTCTATCATCTGCAAAAAAAAGTTTATTGATCCCATTTTCCGTTCTTTAGTTATGAGCCGGAGAAGATAGCTTGATTCATCCAAAAAAAGCAATTTTTTTCTAGAAGCTGAGATAATTGGCCTTTTGTGAAATTAATCATTTCAAGCACATCACTGACTCTGAAGCTAATCTTTTCTAATGTAGTCACACCTCAAAAATAATTTCCTTCAATAAAACAGTTTAGGCCAGGGAATTTTGTTTGGCAGAATAATATTTTTAGCTACAACCAGCAGCGCTGGCCCCTGCGTGCGCTGCTGGTTGCAGCTTCTTGCTGGTTTTGATTTGCTGCTGGTGGGTATCGGATATTCTGGCTTGCGTTTGTCAATCCTGTCCTGCTGCCTGGGTCTGTCTGGGTGTTGTGTGTGTGCTGCTCTGCGTGCCCCCTCCCCCCCCCCCCGCCCCGCCCCGCCTCGCCTCAACTGCACACTCCTCCTCCTGTCTGTGGTGGCTCTCTGCTGAGTTTGCTGTGCGCACAGTGAAGGGTGCGGAACAGCCAGGCTTTTTTACAGCGTTCCGCGTGTGTTTGTCACCGGCAACGATGCTTCCAGTTGAGAATAACAACTCCACGGTGTGGATGTGCTGTCGTGCTGTCGCAACCGACACGGAGCGGCTCAATTGTGGGAGCAGATTGGCTGCTGCAGGCACAGCTGCAGTAACGTGCTTCAGCATATCGATGCATACGGATGCGATGCGATTTCCGTTTCCATAACGACTTCTTCTTTGTTTTTTCCTTGCCTTTCTGTTATGTGGAGAGCACTGTCGCCACCTAAGGGTTCTGTAAAATAGGTTAGACACATCCAATAGCTATAATATTTGTACATCAGAGGCAGAAGGCTTTGATCGACGCCCCACCGTCAAAAAACGCAATTGACGAACATGTCCGTCCTTGGCACTCTACGTTACTAATTGAAATGACGAACATGTCCGTCCTTGGCATTCAATGAGTTAAATGGTCCGCCATGTTATGGACGTTAGATGTATGGTATCTATATAGTTACGTGTGTCTACTAACATTATTAGAATATCATAAAGTAACGCTATTTTCTGATAATTTGCTCAACTATTACTTGCTACCTGATGCCTTGTGGCACATTGCTGCCTCTACCGGTCGGAAGTATTACTGTTCTTATTATCCGATGTTTGTCGTCAATTTTCCTCGAAATGGGGCTATCATTTGGAAAACGGAGCGCGTTAGAGCATGAAAAAGACTTGAAATTGTTTTTTCAGACCATACACTAATTTGGAAAGTGTTTATTTAAGACCTAGACCGAGAGAGAAGTTGGCTCGTTTCCCATATAGTTGAATGGATGTTCCCGGGAGTGCTACACAAGCTGCGACCCCCACTGGCCATTTGAAAGAATGCAATTTCCGCATAGGCGTCAAAAATAGGCAGGCTGAAATGCCCACTGGTTACGGCATGACAATATTTGTTCGGCCCCGGCAACAATCTGGGTTTCTCATGTGGCCCCCCATGAAAAATAGTTGCCCACCCCTGGTTTAGCAGTACAGTATTGCAAACCAAACAGTGATTCTCAGCATGCCGTGTGCCGTGTCATGCCATGCCTCCTAATAACCACAAGGGGCAGAGGGGCTAACCGTGAGTCAATGAATGAATGATTAGATGAGTTACTTTCCAGGAGGTGCTTCACAAAAACAATAAACAACAACAAACAACACTATCAAAATAGGGCGGGAAAAGGAAAAATCCCTTACCAGCTTGGACGCTGGCTGCAAAAGTGTGCTTCGCACTTTTGAAAATCGAAATTCTTTGACATCGAATTTTGAATTGATTCTATAAAACAAACAGGCTGTAGCTTGGCAAGTAGCTTGGTACTATAAAAGCAGGGCTTATTTAGGGACGGCAGATGCTCCTGGTTTCCTATGGAGCGGGATGAAAGCAGAGCCAGTTATTGAAGACGCCCCTGTGCTGAGCGCTGCTGTGCGTCTGCCAGTGTGAAGAAAATGCCCATTTCTTGTGCCACCATCCATGGTGAGGTTTAATTTTAGACCAATCACTGCCTCACCATGTGCAAACAGCCCTGCAGCTGCTAATGCATAGCTCTCTCCTCTCTCTCTCTCTCTCGCTCTCCGTACCTCTCTCTCTCTCGCTCTCCGTACCTCTCTCTCTCTCGCTCTCCGTACCTCTCTCTCTCTCGCTCTCCGTACCTCTCTCTCTCTCTCTCTCACCTCTCCGTACCTCTCTCTCTCTCTCTCTCTCTCTCTCGCTCTCCGTACCTCTCTCGCTCTCCGTACCTCTCTCTCTCTCTCTCTCTCGCTCTCCGTACCTCTCTCTCTCTCTCTCTCTCTCCTCTCTCTCTCTCGCTCTCCGTACCTCTCTCTCTCTCTCGCTGTCTCCCACTCCTCTCATTCTCTTATTTGGGAATCTGGGGCATTTGAGCATGATCTTGTGTTAGCCCTGATCATGCACAGCTTGTATTGGGTTAGTGTTGACAATTGTGTATAAGCACATGAGGCAGGCTATGAGAGAAGATACACACACACACACACACACACACACACACACACACACACACACACACACACACACACACACACACACACACACACACACACACACACACACACACACACACACACACAATGGCACAAATCTTTATTGTTTTTGTAATTCTACAACTAACAAAGCAGATCTACACCTCCACTGTTTATTGACTGGCTGCATGCAGTCTGTTGTACTGCCGTGACCTGGAATCCAACAGAAACACAATGGATTATATTTCATAACATGAAGGCATGGGATGTCCGTTATGACAAGTTGCCTCCAAATAGCGCCCAAAATGCAATTTTGTTATCTCCAATCCACAGCTACAGTTTGTATGTTCCTACATCCTAGCCTTACTGAAAGTACAGCATTCATCCCATTCCCATGGTTTTCATTTTGATACTGAGTAAAGTGAATGGGTGCACACCCGCAGTTTGCATGTTTGCCCATTGTGTGCACTCTGAAAACTCCCTATCCAAGGCTTTCATGGCACTACAGGTCATTTTTGTACAGTAGCCTATTGTACATTTCATGAATGGAAGCCATTGTATTTTCATCTCGACTGATATTTATACCTGAAGCAGCCCTGACCCCCTTCCCCTCCCTTTATCTGCCAGGCAGGCCTGAGCCCCACAAATAGCAACACTGCTGTATGACTCATGTTGTGACTCTCTGAGATACTTGATGACAAAAACACAAGGAAAGGGACTTATCGCTCAATGGCAGCACCCGGCAAAGCAAGACATCTGACCGTCAGATGACACGCATACATCGTAAACCTGTCAACCCAACTCAAAGTCAAAGAGTGACCTCCTGCCCTTATTCTAACTCTCCTTACAGGTACACTCTTTTTTTTTTATCCCATTTTGTCCCCAATTGTACTACGCCAATTATTCCCCCTGCTGCCTCGGTCACTGCTCCACCCTCTGCCAATCTGGGGAGAGCCGAAACTAGCACCCTGCTTCCTCCGACACATGAGCAGTAGCCAGCTGCTCCTCTTCACCTGACAGCTGGAGCCTCACCAGTAAATGGTAAATGGCCTGCATTTATATAGCGCTTTTATCCAAAGCGCTTTACAGTCAGTAGGTACATTCACCCATTCACACACCGATGGCGGCAGGCTACCATGCAGGGTGCTGGCACACCAACGGGAGCAATTTGGGGTTCAGTGTCTTGCCCAAGGACACTTCGACATGCAGACTGGAGGAGCCGGGAATCGAACCACCGACCTCTTTTATCCAAAGCGATTAGTGGACGACCCGCTCTACCTCCTGAGCTACAGCCGCCACCAGTAGGATGTAGCACGTGGGAGGATTACACTATTCCAACCAGTTCCCTTCCCTCTGAACAGACCGACCAGAGGAGGCTCTAGTGCAGCGACCAGGACAAATACCCTCAAAACGGCTTCCCTCCCGCAGACATGGGCCAATTGTGCCTGTATGGACGCCCGACCAAGCTGGAGGTAACACGAGGATGCGAACCTGTGCCCCTCGCGATTTTACCGCTACACTACTAGACTAGGTCCAGTCTTAAATAGAACTCTTCTTGGTGATGCCATAGCCATAGTACGCCCCACCCCCTGAGATAATTTGCTCCTTGTACTTAGCTCTGTGGCCTAGTCAGAGACCAATCTCCTCCCCTTATCTAGTTTCTCCATTACCAAGAGTCTCCTTCCAATCTCTTTCATCTCCCATCCTATCTTCTTCTCTGTCTTTCATCTCCTGGCTCTACAGTCTATCCCATCCACCCTCAGCCTTCATGCTGGTGCATCCTCTCCCATCTTCTCCCAACCCCCCATCCCCTTCATGTGCCTTCTTCTACCACCTAGTTCCATTGCCACCCCCCCACTTTCGTTGTCTTCTGTACTTCCATCTCATCTATCCTTTTGTCCATCTGAAATCCCGCATTGGCCAGCCCTCATTAAGCACTGAATGCCTTCCATGTTCTGTATCTTCTGCCTTAGACCACTTCATCCCAATCCTCTCCTATTTTCCCTCCACACTGTATCGAACTCTTCGTCTCCACTTTCCAACCCCACCAGTTTCCTACCTGTTACTTTCAAGTCTTACCCGCCACCACCTTCATTCTTCTGGGATTTGGTCAGGAACACACAAAGGTAGAAAACACAAACAAATGTCCTTTTGAAAATTAATGGAATCTGTGTCTCCTACAAACCTGAGAAATCCCATCCTTTATCCTTAACCTCACATTAATTTCCCCCCTCTTCAGCTCCCTCTTCTCCACTCTGCATTAACCCATCCACAGTGACTCCAAACCCTCCTTTCTTATCCAACCACTCTCTGGTTTAGCCCCCACCCTCTCTCTTCTCCATCTCCCACCTTAGCGCCCCCCCCCCCCCCTCCCCCCAGCCATCTTCTCCCAGCAAGTCCTCTCAGTTCCAGGCTCTCGTCCTCAACAGCGTCCTGATGGAGGTCAGGTTGGTCTCTGTCTGCTGTGAGAGGCAACAGGGGGAAGGCAAGGTGAACTGCATTCAACGGCTGTCATTGCGCTGTGTGGTGGGCTAGGAGGAGAGAGACAGAGTGCGAGCGAGAGAAGGACAGCGCGCGCACGAGCGAGAGAGCTTAGGAGAGAGCAGAGCGGTAGAAACAGACAGAGGGAGAGAGAGGGAGAGAGAAAGTGGTACGGCGCTCACAGCTCACATTGCTGGCTGGCTGGCTGGCTCGCTCACTGTTGACGAATGAGCTGTCTACCCACGGGGCTGGGAAACGGCAGCTTGTGACAAGCTGGGGAGAGAGGAACATGAATGTAATGCGTACCCTGCCTCGCTTGCTTTCAGATACTGGCCAGAAGAAGACCCCAGAGAAGAAGGATGGGAGGCGCATGTCGTTCCAGAGACCCAAAGGGACCATTGAATATTCTGTGAGTAACGCAGCAGATCAACTGGTCTGTGTGTGTCTCTGTATGTACAGTATGTGTGTTTGTCATGATGTGTTTTTCTGCTCCTTCCTCTCTGGTGCTGCTGCTGTTTCTGTGCTGGCCGTCGGCTTAGCCCTGAGTAGCTTCAGTGATATCCTAGCTGTAGCGGCTGTGTTGTGAAGGCACCATGCTCGCTATGTCAGTAGTGAGGGGGAGAAGCGTTTTCTGTATTTTGCCAGTGTAACACGTGTGCCTCATTCAGCCACTGTTTACATAAAGAGGAGCTTGTGTGTGTCCACAGACGGACAGGCTGTGGCAGCTGACAGACAGCCTATTCTAACGCCTGCTCTGTTGTTAAAGACATGCCATACAGCAGCGCAGCACCCCGTTTTGCATGTCGACAGGAGAGGAGAGAGACATCGTAGCTGCCCTGTACGTTTCTCCAGCCGGACGAGGGCAGAACCGAGGGGGAGGACTGCTGGCAGGATGTGTGTTTGTTTTTCCATTCGTTTTCTGTGTCACCAATCAGCGAGCATTCCAGCACTCTGCTCATGAATGACCTTCCAACTGCGTTGTCATTTCTATTGATTTAGCTGTTGTGTTGGAGAAGAGAAGGGGAGGGGAGGTGATTGAGAGAGAGGGGTAGAGAGAGCGCCGTGAACTGAAAATGGAGCCCGTCTCTGCCTTGCCTGGTTGTGTTCTTGAAATGACCCTCAAATCCAGCTGCTTTTCCTCGCCTCTCCGTGGCAACAGCGAGGAGCGGGGCTTAATGCTGTGGCTGAGCTCTGACTGTCTGCCTGTGGAGGAGAGAGGAAGAGGAAGGAGAACAGAGGGGATAAGCATAGGGACGGCGAGGGAGGACAGGGCTGGTGGCCGGTTCTACACCAGATAGATTTTTGGGCTCTGACATTTCAGTCTCTCCGCCTCGACAACACCTCTCCTTTCTGTTTTGACAGTCACTCCCCTTATGTCCTGAAGTGTAGCCTCCACTGGCACAGTATCTGGGCTCTCCGGTCGTTCCTCTTGAGCTTTGTTGTGATTGGCTCCCCTCCCCCATCTCCAGCACCTACGACACCTCCACCACACACCCCCCTCCAAACCGGCTGTCAACCAAGAACCACTGATTGACAAGGTCCTTGTTTTCCTTGCCAGGGCGTTAACAGCCTAGCCCGTTCCAACAGGATACTTGTGAAAGCCCAAGCACTTTGTCATGGTCTTGACGGTGGACAGAAGAGTGAGAAAGAGAAATGGGCAGGGAGCGCTTTTGAAAAAACAGTAGATGTAGGGGCTCATATCTCAATCACACAGCATAAGTAATCATCTCCCTCTGCCTGTCATGCATCTCTCTCTCTCTCTCTCTCTCTCTCTCTCTCTCTCTCTCTCTCTCTCTCTCTCTCTCTCTCTCTCTCTCTCCCTCTCTCTCTCTCTCATGGATTGCTGATTGTGTGATGGATGGATCGAGCACTGCCAATGATTGTGTCCAGTAGCTTGACATGCTGCGTGCAGCACGGAGCGAGGAGGCTGAGGAGGCTGAGGAGGCTGGGGAGGCTGGAGAGGCCGGGGCCCTCGGAGGGTGTTTTAGGCGGTGTGACCAACCATCAGAGTGCCGCCGTGGCACTCTGATGTGTGCCACGGCAGTCTCTCTGCTCCCTCCTCCAGTGTGCCACAGCAGTCTCTCTGCTCCCTCCCTCCTCCAGTGTGCCACGGCAGTCTCTCTGCTCCCTCTCTCCTCCACAGCATCCCCACATTGACAAGCAGCTTTATCTTAAACTCGTCTCCTGTGTTCGGGGGATGGCCGGCCATGTTTCCTTATTTCGTTTTCCAGCGGATACGTTTATAATCTGTCGCCCAGCGCCCACAGGAAAAGGGAGGGGTTTCCTCTTATCCATACCTTGTCAATATAATCTCACCCTGTCTCTCACTCCCCCTCCCTCTTCCTCTCACACTCTTCTTTCTATCTTCTCTTTTCCTATTGAGAAATAACCAGAACAGCTGCAAACCATCTGCCTAGACACTGATAACGCCAGCCCAGTCAGCCAAGTCCAGCTATTGGCTGACCTGCATCCAATTAAAAAAGTGTTTGAACTCTATAGGAGCAACAGAGATGGATGAGGGGAAAGGAAAGACACAGACAGACAGAGACAGAGGTGAGACCTGCAGGGGACACTTTGAGCGCGGCCAGTCAAAGAAAATGAAGGACCGAGGAAGACATCAATTTAACATGCCGAGGACACTGCAGTTGGGCTTCTATTTTGGATTTTTGCATGAACGCCGGGGGCCCACAGGAACTGACTAGCAAATTGCTGCAGATATGGGTTTTATGTTGAGCTGTAATTGTTTTGCCTGCACCTCCCTACACACCACTGTTACCCGCTCACTCAGTCCAACTCTTGTTGCAGTGCTCTGAGCATAATTGGCCCAGCACCTTATTACATTTTGTTTAGTGGCACTGCTTATAGTTATAACGACTAGTTTGTAGGTTGGGGAAGGAAGTAGAAAGTGATCAGTATCCATGATATTGTACATCTCCTGCAGCAACATGAGGAGGTTAGTCATCATTATGACTAGGCCCATTACTGTACGTAGCCTATACTGAGTAGAGATGGGACGATATTATGCTTAATTCAAGATACGATATGCGATGTGAGGTTCACGAGTCGTTACAACCATGATGACGTGATCAATAAGTTCTCTAGACATTGAGAAAGCGTCTGAGGAAGAGCCTGTGTGGCTCCAAACATCACGCTGCAATCAAAAAGCTGAAACGGGAGCTTCAAGGTGTGCGGATCCTTTCTTTCTTGATGAAGGTATTTTTGATCCACCAGCACCCAACCCAGTGCGTTTTAAATAAGTTCTATGACAACAAAGTATGACTGTGCATGAATAAGATTTATTTCTGAGTCACAACTCTTTCTAGTGATGCTATTGGCTTGCTAACAAAACAAACAAACAAAACAATTAAAACACTTGATAATTTTGATGCCCCATGATATGTATTGTCATATTTTTGCATTGTAATATATTGAATTTCGATATATTGTCACTATCCCTAACATTGAATGTTTGTATTTGGGTAATAAAGTGGGGATCATAGACCCATTTCACAGCAACCGTTTTGAGGTGGTAAAGCACGAAGTAAAGCAGGTATAACCAATACCATTAAGATGGTTCCATTCCATTTAGCTGTTCCAGTGCCAGGGCCCTCATTAATGTTATTGGTTACACCTGCTTTGCGTCCTGCTTTACCACCTCAAAACAGTTGTTGTGAAAGGGGCCTATCCACCTTATTTTTGAACTGTAAAAAATAATTGTGGGTACAAGGTCCGGTTTAACGTGACTTATTGTTGCAGCTTGCCATTTCCGTTGTTATACTCGGCTGCAGACCCGAATTATAAACCGGAAGCTGGAGTCCGTTATAAAAGTTATAAATATAGTCACGTTATAAACAACTAACCAACGCTGGGGGTCCGTATGGAAACAGTGTTACTCGAAATGGTTAAAAGTTAAATCAATTTGATCATTCAGTGGTGTTTTACTGCCATGTAAAGTAACTATTACGCTAGCCGCTAGCATTAGCCACAGTAGCCGACTACCCACAATGCATTACGTTATCCCAGCACCCGAACGACACGGCTGTAGAGCAGAATGGCTCTGCTGTAAAATCCTCAGACGTTTTTTTTGTCAAGTTAAACCATAGACTGTAAAACAGTCTATTACACCGGAAGCGGAAAAGCACCCATCAGGCATCATGGCAGCTAGAAATAAGGTGGATAGTGTTTATTCATTCACTCACTTTGACAAACATGTCTAGATGCAGTTAACCGCCAATTTACATATTTTACAATGCTCCAACAATGTCCCACAGCTGAAGAAGGTGATGGCTGGTAATGTCTGTGGCACGGTCACTCACTGTTTGCATATTGAATTGATTACTGCTGGGCTGTTGGGGCGACAGGAAACACTGTGGGTATTAAAAGGAGTTGCGGGCATTAGATGAGTCATACTAAAAGTGCCAGGTGTGTGTGTGTAGATTCATTGACACGCACGCACGCACACACATCGGCGGCAGCAATCTTAACTCCACATCCTCCTGACAATCAGTCACCCTGATTGCATTATTCACTGCTGGGTAGGAGAGGAGATCCAACTGTTACTTTCAGCTCTTTCACAGCTCCCTGTCTGAGAGAGGAAGAGCCAGAGGATGGTAGAGGAATGATGGGAGGGGCGAGGTGTGGAGATGGGATGGAGGGATACAGGGAAGAGGAAGATGAGCGGATAGAGGTGAATGCATGGAAGGGAAGAGGAAGATGAGTGGATAGAGGTGAATGCATGAAGGGAAGAGGAAGATGAGTGGATAGAGGTGTATGCATGGAAGGGGAGAGGAAGATGAGCAGATAGAGGTGAATGCATGGAAGGGGAGAGGAAGATGAGTGGATAGAGGTGAATGCATGGAGGGAAGAGGAAGATGAGCAGATAGAGGTGAATGCATGGAAGGGGAGAGGAAGATGAGCGGATAGAGGTGAATGCATGGAAGGGAAGAGGGGGATAAAGGGCAGCAGAATACACAAACCAGGCATCAGCAGCTCACTGCTATTAAACCACATGCTCCATCCACATGCTAGAGGCTGTGCTCATTGTTTCAATTGAACCAAGGGGGAACATAACAGTAAGGAGATTGTTTCTCTTTAAATCCTAACTAGCCAGTGGCGATACATTCCTTCCCCCCCCATTTTTTTACCCCCTTTCTTTTTTACATGTTTTATGTTAACAAGAGGGATGCCATCTCCTATTATAACAGCCCCTAGCTGTAGCATTGCCCAGGCATGGGATTGCCACAGAACCTGACACTGCCAGATGGTCTGTTTCACAGAACCATCTGGGAACTCACTAGGGAAACAGTTTAAAAGGGGCGTGCACTTTCAAAAAAATACCTGGCAGGTGATTGGATGAACCATCTGTCTATCATGTGTATCACGGGCTCGCTTCTCGTTGTCGTCGAGAGTAATATAAAAGATAGTGACACACCAACGGAAGTCCAAAATACGTGACTCACATAGCGTGGGAATAGGGGGCTCGTGCTATGTTTGAATGCATAAAATAAAACTGATAATATACTGTTTGATTCTGTAAACGTCTTGCCCTTTTCATATGGTCCATTCTGCTGCAACTCAACAGTGCAGCTTAATCCTCGCAAAAGTTATGTAAAGAACTGGTCCATTGGAGTGAATGGAGATTTCACAACTGTTTTATTATACGTCTCTGGCTGTCGTCAATCCTAAATCCCGCCCATAGCTGCCGATCTGTTGCTGATTGGTCCGAACCAGAGCAATTTAGAGGGAGAATGGCGTCAGCGGAGGACCAAAATGCGTGACTCATTAGCCAATGAAGAGCCAGGAAGGGGTCTTGCGCTACTTTTGAATGCTAAAATAAAGCTGATAATGTACAATTTGATAAAAAAAGAAAAAGAAAAAAAAATGACTTTCACAAGAGCACGGGCTGAGAGCAGCCCGGAGGTCTGACTTGTCTGGCTGATACAACTCAATCTCCGACAACGAAAATCAGATTTTCATTTTGATAAACTGATCTCATAGTGGGAATCTTTCTGGTTACTTTTGGCAAGATAAAAAATATTACAACTTAAAGTGTCATATTTACAGAGCTAGACTGTATATAAATACACAACGCACTGTGCGCATTCTAGAAACAGCAGCTCTACATAAGAAAGTTCAGAGGGGCGGGGAGCTCTCAGAGGTTCTAACTCAACGGAGCTACTGCACAGACTCTGGTTCTCTTGATGTGAGAAGATTTTGGCTTCAATAGACAATACAGGCAGGAGATGGAGATCCTCCCTCCATTTTTATTTATCTCAATGGTTTCACTCAGGGTTAGGGTCAGAATTGCATGATGGGACAAAATGAAATTGAGCCTCCCAGAGCCTTCTAAACAGCCAATAAGAGGTTTTTCTTGAATAACTCTGGAACCGACTCGGATCTTTCTGAAATTTTCATCGCTTATCCAGGGAGTGAGCATGGGCTTTCGAACGAACATACTGTTAACATAGTTGACTGTTAATAAGTGCATAGTTAACTGCTAATAAGGTAATAACAAACTATTAAGCTTAATGAAGTAACAAAACCAGCTAGTAAAGGTGGTTATAAAGTGCTTATAAATGTCTTATAAGCTACCAATAAATATGTTGATAATGCAATTATTAACACTTATATAGTATTATTAACATAATAAGTGTTAATAAGCACCTTATAAGAGCCTTATTACCTATTAAATAATGCTTATTAATAGAACCTTAATATAAAGCGTTACCCGCAACTCTTCTATATACATGGCTCTGCGAACCACCTTCAAACTAATAGATTGTAGTGTGGCAAGATAGATTTGTCATGTGATCGTGATCTCGCACAAATCCAGCTACCTCGCAGGGTTTATTTGCCACAGAGCTGAAACAGCTTTTGACTTCTGTCTTTGTTTTGTCTCGTTAGATCCCTGTATTATTTGTGTTGGTAAATCAGTGGAAATGCTATCGCTGCAAAAGGCAAGCACAGTGTGTTTGGTTTTGGGTCAGAGCCTGACACAAGGATGAATTCATGAGAGCTTGAAAGTGAGACAGGGAACTTGCTCCACTTGCTCTCTGTGTCCCCTTGAAATAGAAAGGCAGAATAATATGACTTTATCCGGCCCTGTCACATGGAATGGCTCTAAAATTAGGTCTCCAAATGATCAGCAAAGATGCAGTCACACACAATACACATGCCATTAGGGTAGTAACGACAAAGTCGCCATGGCAACTGTCATGCTAAAGCAGGAATTCATCCTTCATTATAAACCGCTGGAGCAATAGTTCCCCTGATATTCTGTTATGGGTGATTAAACCATATATACTGGAGTTTTATTATTAGTTTTAGTTTGATGACTCACTGAATTCATTGCGTTGATTATGATTTGCATTTGATGTCGCCGTGTGCCCCCCCCCCCCTCCCTTTTCTGCTTTGAAAATCAGCTTTGATTGCATTGTGTAGAACCAGTGCAGAAAGTGGTCTTACATAAAAACGAGGATTAGTGGCCGAACACACCATACACCAAAGCCATGCTGAACTGAAGCTTGAAGCAGACATCAAGCTGATCTGACGCCAAAGCGGTCACACCAGAAACAAGTCTCTTGACACGCTTGGAAAATAGAACAGAAGCTGAAACTATCAGATCAGCGTGGCGTCAGCGTGGCGTCAGCATGGCGTCAGTGTGGCCTGGCGTGCGGCCGGTGTGAACGGACTCGTCTGTTCACAAGGACGCTGAATTGAAACTGCGTAGCTTTGACGTGGCTTTGGCGTTTCTTTGGCGTATGGTGTGAACGTGCACTTAGCCAATGTCCTGTGAATGGCTGTACTTAAATACAAGTTAATCTATCCATGAAGCTATAGCTCTGGGATAGCATCTTATTGCCATAGTTGACCTTTTGCAGTCGCACTCATATATTCACTTTCATGTTGCTACCAAGATGCCAGTGGGTCTTTAATGGAGCCATTAGTCTTTGGCTGTCCAACTGAGTGCCCTTGTTGAATCTGTGCGTCCTCTCCTGTTCAACAAGGTGACCATTAGCTACATGTCAGTCACTCTCAAGATGGCCGCCACGGCCTTCTTCTACCCTTCTCCTCGAAAAGGCGGGATGTCACCCTGACTGGAAGTGCCTTAATTATTAATCCCCAGTTCCAGATGAATAATGGACTTTATTGATCTGGAGGATAAGGAGATACGGTCTACCTGTCATTAGTGGCTATGATCCTGATTGTGACGACTCTGTTTCTCTCTTTTTCTCTCACTCTCTCTCCCTCCCTCCCTTTCTCCTGAGTCAATAGGTCTTTATCAGTGGGTCACGTTTGCATGTCGCCTGCCTTTTGCCGGTAAATTGAGTTAGAGATGGCTCCTCTTACAGTGTGATCAATGGCTGCGTTTCATAGGCTTGGTTTGGTCAGATGTACCCGTGTGATTTTCGTGGCACCTTGACAGTCCTTTATGTAGGAAGTTGGATATAGGCCTACTCTTATTAGCTTATGTAGATCATGTGATATATGCCTACTCTTATGTAGATCATGTGATATAGGCCTACTCTTATTAGCTTATGTAGATCATGTGATATAGGCCTACTCTTATTAGCTTATGTAGATCATGTGATTCACAATCACACTTGTGCTTAAAGGGCCAAACGACCTTTACAGGACCTGAATCATATTATTACGCCACAGTTCGTGCCCACATCTGACCTTGCTCATGTTGATCTCATTGGACTACAGACATACTATGTTGACCCATTATTGATTAACTGAGCTTCTTGATACAAGAACTGGCTGTTATCATGGGTAAACAAGCGAGTATAAGCTTTAAATGTGTTTTGGAGCAAAAAGGAGAGGTTTTCCATTCATTGTCTCTGTCTCATTAGCCAAAGATGTAACCTCATATTCAAGGATAAAATGGTGCTTTTCAGCCCTTGTAAATGGCCTGTAGGCCTGAATGTCCTATAGGTTGGTTTTGTGCTGAGCAACAGAGAAGCAATAAAGCTCAAAATAAATAGTTCCTGGATGAGACGGTAGCAAATGGCACCTCCGTGCTGAACCCGCCAGGATGAAAGGCTCTGATATTGAATGTTAACTCTTCATGTTCCCAACTGGATGAAATAAGAAAGCTCTTTGTCGTCCCCTAAGATGCACTCAACTTTCAGTCTTCAAATGCAAGCCATGTGCCACTTCAAGTACTGAAACACGGCTTATAAATACTGTTTGGACGAGGCAATTTGGTCTGTTTTGACACAGCACAGCAATGATTTCTGATGTCTACGCTGTTTTTCCTTTTATGTTATTTTGCTGCTTTTCATGACTATGCTGTACATACTGTAGTTCACATAGTGCGTGTGTGTGTGTGTGTGTGTGTGTCATTGACACATTGATGTTTGTAGCATCACTCTCACTTTACTTTCTGTGTTTTTAAAATGATAGCGCTTTATACTGATTGTTTGATGTCTGGGCTATAGGCCAGCTACAGGACTAGCTGGCCAAGCTTTTGTCTATCTTTTCTTTGTACTGCCTTTATGTTTGCTGTAATTATCCTTTGTGCTCATTGCATTTGACTCTTTCTTATCTTTTTACTATGTTATTTTACTGCATTTGACTCTAGTGATCCTAGATCATTTTAAATAAACAAATAAACTAAATGGTTGTGTCTCTGACACTTTGACACTTCTCCTCTCCTCTTTGAGACACAGACTGTTTATCAACATGATGTGCTGGTGTCTGAATGAAGCGCTACCTCACCCCCCTGTAGCACTCTGATGAGAGCAGAGTGAATCCTGTAGCACTCTGATGAGAGCAGAGTGAACCCTGTAGCACTCTGATGAGAGCAGAGTGAACCCTGTAGCACTCTGATGAGAGCAGAGTGAACCCTGTAGCACTCTAATGAGAGCAGAGTGAACCCTGTAGCACTCTGATGAGAGCAGAGTGAATCCTGTAGCACTCTGATGAGAGCAGAGTGAACCCTGTAGCACTCTGATGAGAGCAGAGTGAATCCTGTAGCACTCTGATGAGAGCAGAGTGAACCCTGTAGCACTCTGATGAGAGCAGAGTGAATCCTGTAGCACTCTGATGAGAGCAGAGTGAACCCTGTAGCACTCTGATGATGAGAGCAGAGTGAACCCTGTAGCACTCTGATGAGAGCAGAGTGAACCCTGTAGCACTCTGATGAGAGCAGAGTGAACCCTGTAGCACTCTGATGAGAGCAGAGTGAACCCTGTAGCACTCTGACGAGAGCAGAGTGAATCCTGTAGCACTCTGATGAGAGCAGAGTGAATCCTGTAGCACTCTGATGATGAGAGCAGAGTGAACCCTGTAGCACTCTGATGAGAGCAGAGTGAACCCTGTAGCACTCTGATGAGAGCAGAGTGAACCCTGTAGCACTCTGATGAGAGCAGAGTTAATCCTGTAGCACTCTGATGAGAGCTGAGTGAACCCTGTAGCACTCTGATGAGAGCAGAGTGAATCCTGTAGCACTCTGATGATGAGAGCAGAGTGAACCCTGTAGCACTCTGATGAGAGCAGAGTGAACCCTGTAGCACTCTGATGAGAGGAGAGTGAACCCTGTAGCACTCTGATGAGAGCAGAGTGAATCCTGTAGCACTCTGATGAGAGCAGAGTGAATCCTGTAGCACTCTGATGAGAGCAGAGTGAACCCTGTAGCACTCTGATGAGAGCAGAGTGAACCCTGTAGCACTCTGATGAGAGCAGAGTGAACCCTGTAGCACTCTGATGAGAGCAGAGTGAATCCTGTAGCACTCTGATGAGAGCAGAGTGAATCCTGTAGCACTCTGATGAGAGCAGAGTGAACCCTGTAGCACTCTGATGAGAGCAGAGTGAATCCTGTAGCACTCTGATGAGAGCAGAGTGAACCCTGTAGCACTCTGATGAGAGCAGAGTGAATCCTGTAGCACTCTGATGAGAGCAGAGTGAATCCTGTAGCACTCTAATGAGAGCAGAGTGAACCCTGTAGCACTCTAATGAGAGCAGAGTGAACCCTGTAGCACTCTGATGAGAGCAGAGTGAATCCTGTAGCACTCTGATGAGAGCAGAGTGAATCCTGTAGCACTCTGATGAGAGCAGAGTGAACCCTGTAGCACTCTGATGAGAGCAGAGTGAATCCTGTAGCACTCTGATGAGAGCAGAGTGAATCCTGTAGCACTCTGATGAGAGCAGAGTGAACCCTGTAGCACTCTAATGAGAGCAGAGTGAACCCTGTAGCACTCTGATGATGAGAGGAGAGTGAACCCTGTAGCATTCTGATGAGAGCAGAGTGAATCCTGTAGCACTCTGATGAGAGGAGAGTGAACCCTGTAGCACTCTGATGAGAGCAGAGTGAACCCTGTAGCACTCTGATGAGAGCAGAGTGAACCCTGTAGCACTCTGATGAGAGCAGAGTGAACCCTGTAGCACTCTGATGATGAGAGGAGAGTGAACCCTGTAGCATTCTGATGAGAGCAGAGTGAATCCTGTAGCACTCTGATGAGAGGAGAGTGAACCCTGTAGCACTCTGATGAGAGCAGAGTGAACCCTGTAGCACTCTGATGAGAGCAGAGTGAACCCTGTAGCACTCTGATGATGAGAGGAGAGTGAATCACGCAGGTCCTTGTTGTTCTGGCCGTAGTCTAAAGCGCTCAGGTGTTTCTTCTTGTGCTCTGAAAGTCAGAGGCAGTGCTACACTTCCATCTAGCTTCATCTCAATTTGGATCAGATTAGGTGATTAATTCTGCCCTGATGAATGAGCAAGTGAACATCTCGGGATATCAAACAGCATTTTGATTTATGAAAGATGCTTTTTAATAGGATTTGCTTCTAGAAAATGATCAAATTAACATTTAATAAAGCCAGACAATTGAATCAGCTCAACAAACTGCTGTTATTGTGTATCTCCTGTTTGACCCATCAGGATCTGTTTATAGAACAGGGTAGAAATAGACATCTGGAGTTACAGCCAATTTAAGATGAGGCCATCATGTCATTTTTCACTTATCATAACACTCAATTAATGTTGAGTCGTGAATGTTGCTTTATATTCAGTCCGTATAGTCTGATTTGCAATGGTGGGTTACGGGTGTTAACGAGGGGTAAAGCAAGCTTTGTGGTCTTTTTAATACCACTTTCATACCAACAACCAGGGTTTTGACCCTTGTTCAACCGTTCTTTTGTCAATTCAGGTTCATCCCTGGTCATCACAGTTCAGATAGGACCCGGGTCACAGCCCAGGAGAGATGCATACCATACCATAGACTATTAGTATGCCAAATATAGCAACCCGGGTGGTGCCATTCACACTGAAATGAACCCTGGTCCAACCCACCTTGAGAGGTGGTGGGTTGGACCAGGGTCGGACAACCCGGGTCAGGCTACACAGCGTAACTCTGTCATAGCAAAAATCAACCTGGGATTAACCCTGGTTGAACCCTTGGTGTGAAGGGCTCTAAGCCTAAAGGTTTGGTCTTTGCAATGACACCTCAGTGTTTCCCACAGGATTTTGAGAATTTGTGGTGGGGGACCGCAGACCCCCTAGGGGGGTGCAGGGGCATGCCCCCCCGCAAGATTTTTTTAAACATTTTAAAGTAAAATGCATGAATTTGGTGTACTTTGAGAAAGCTTAACAGCAAAATTAAAAGGCTAGATCTATGAAGAACATGTCATCATTACTGTGCTGTGGGTTTACAATGACAAACTAAATGTCTCCCTATAGGTCAGGGATACTCAACTTGCTTTGCCACTTTCGTGAAATGATAGAAGGCGAGGGGCCAGTTAATAAACAAACAATATACATTTTTCTGTAGCGGATTGTAGGTTTTTGGGGTGTCAGCCGGAGTTTAGGCTGACAGTGTTGTGCACACCGGATAGTTAGTTAGGTTAAGTTAGTTAGGTTAAGTACATACATAAGTGCCTGGGTAGCGAGCAGATGGCGGTATTTGACAATTTAGCAGCTAAATCATAGATTATTGAAAGATATTCCATATTCCAGACTGAAATGCTATAACAGAAGTATTGGCCAGAATGACATTAACATTTATTGGACACTTATTCAGCGGATATCTTGCATGTTGCGTTCAGGTGCACTGTAAAAAAAAAAAAAAAAAACATCTTATTGTGGCGGTCAAAATATTATTGTGGCGGCCCGCCACAAATTCCTATATGTATGGGAAACACGATCTGTGCCCAGTGAGCTGCCCTGTAGTCCCGCCTAGAATAGTCAAGTGCTGCCCAGCCCCTCTATTACTGGCCAGGACAGTCCCGCTCATGGAAGCCTGGCCAGGACAGTCCCGCTCATGGAAGCCTGGCACAGTAAAAGTGCTCAACTGGATCCAGCTGAGCTTCAGCCTATGCAGACAATCCATAGCGCCGCACACCACATCCCCACTCAGCCTTGTTCATTGTTGCCCAAACAAAGTTGCATTGCACGGCTGACTCAGCGAGACTGTGTCCCAACACAGGGCAGGGCATCCCACCCAGTCCAGTCTGTGTCCTGTGTCCAAATCAGTAAAGGCTCAGTCAGATTGTTACTGCCCCATAGCACAAAATTAACATAATTATCTGGATAGTAGTGTATTGTAGGGATGTTCATTTTGAAAATTTTCCAAAATCGATAATTGGTGAAAATTAACGATCAATTATCGATTATCGATCATATTAACACATTCATTGCCAGCAGTTTTTTTTTTTTACTGTAGGTAGCTTCTGCCAAGTTTTTTTTTTGAGGATTCTGGCTCATCTTTCAAGAGCCGAGGATTATTTTCTGCTAAGATTTTGTGAACACAAAATATCTCAAAAGAACTAATAGAATGTGTGCTTTCTCTGTCTAAAAGAGTTAGTTTGTAGAGTTAGTAGTTATGTAGGCATTAGCAGTTGAATACAGCATGGTTTCAGCGTCTGAAAATTTAAGCTGAGATAAATGGCTTTTTGTGAAATTCGATAGAACAGTCACTTTAACCATTTATTTTTGGCGTAAGACGTCAGACATCTAAACAATAGTTTTGAACAGTAATTTCCTCCATAGCAGCAGGAAACCCCCCTCTCCTTCAAACTCCTCCCTCCGTGTGTGTTTTCCTCCTCCCTCCGTGGCTGCAGCGGTACAAGCGAGGCTCTGCCTGTCTGTGCTGCCTGGCTGCTGGCAGCCGCTCTTTGGGCGAGTCTGCATGGGGCTCGTTCGTTTCGGTTGTGAGCTCAGCTGGAATGAAGCTGCGTGCGATTGTGGGCTTTCTGCCGGTGTTTCAAAGTGTGTTGCACCCATAATCTATTGCAAATTTGCAATCACCCTTATTCCTTCCTATCTTAGTCCTAACCTAGCCTCATTTCACCCTAAACTCCATCGAAACTTCCAATTCCCTTTCCTTTCTATCCAAGTCCTGCCCTATCCCGAGGCCTGTCCTCAGCTCAAGGTAATCCATCCTGAGAAGATCCTTGCTGGAATAACACACTTTGAATATTTGCTCTACTTGATGAGTGCTTGATTTAGCCTCCCATGCCTTGTGGAGCCAGGGTTTCTGGGGATTATCCCATATGGCGCTGTTGTTCTTGCTAAACCATGTACACTTTGTATATTCCAAACATTTGAAGTACAAACTCCTCCCAGGCCCAGCTCTGTTCATAGCTTGTGCACATGTCTCCTCTCTCTCTCGTTTGTGACGGGGTTTTGCCTCATGATGAGGTGCAGTCTGTCTCAGCTGTAGTGCAGTAAAAGCTGTAATAATGTCTCATTTTGTCTCACATTATGGCTTTCAGTTGCTACCTGGAGACGCACAAACTGCCCGTGTTTGGCGCTTGAGTCGGTCCACATCATCATCATCAGACAGCGCTGTTTACTGTAACATTTACAGCAGACATTCACTGGTTGCTAATAAGGGCTTCTGAGCTGTTTACTGTAACATTTACAGCAGACATTCACTGGTTGCTAATAAGGGCTTCTGAGCTTCTGCATTCTCCATTCAGCTTCTTCCCCTCCATCATAATGTGTCTACTGGGTCTGTGTCATGAGTTCCAGTGTGTCTGTCTGCTTCTGCTTACTCATATGTCTAGTGTGTGTTCATCCTTACTCATATGTCTAGTGTGTTCATCCTTGTCTACCTGCTTGTGTGCGCGTGCGTGTGTCTGTCTGTCTCTGTTTGCGCAAGAATATCCTCCTGGAAAGAAACTGCCATGTCAAGAATTTGGAGAAGCTGACATTCCTTGGTGTTTTTTGTTGTTTGTTCAGACACACACACACACACACACACACACACACTCTCCTACACACACTCACACACACCCACACAGCACCGTGGTGGCAGCTGAACCGCCAAGACCCATGACTGCTGCACTAAAACACACTGCGCCATTATCCTATCCTAATTATGTACAGCTCCGCGTCGGCCCTGCCTGTCTGTTTCCCCCAGGTCCTCTCCCCTGAGCTCGCATCTCTCACATTCCCTGTGTGTGTGTGTGTGTGTGCGTGTGTGTGTGTGTGTGTGCGTGTGTGTGTGTGTGTGTGTGCGTGTGTGTGTGTGTGTGCGTGTGTGTGCGAGATATGTGGCTGTCATCCTTATTCAGAGGGTAGAGACTCCCACAGGAGGGTACTGATGTATGGATTTTAACTGGTGGGAGACAAGCACGTGCACCTGTGTCACACTGCAGGGCGCAGCAGCTCAAGTGAACTCTTGTTATCGACTCTGATATGTTTAATCCCACATCTTTCATCTTTTCCTGCTTGCACTGTAGAGTTAATTTGGAATGATTTGCTTCATCAAAAGGAATTAAAGAATACAATCCCCAGAGACATGTGTTCCATGATCTTGGGTGATGAAAATGACAGATGCTATACGCCAGCAAAGTTACAAGATGATTCGTGACTTATTATTTCATATTTCTGTCAACATTAACTTGCATCCTATGACAATCCGTTCCCAGTCAAATACTGACAGCTTTACCTTTTTAATAACATCCCAAAATCGACAATCTAAAAAAGAGCAACATTCCACGTTAGCCCACATGTGCTGAACACAAGCAGCAGTGTGATGATCTGTGTGAGCTGTGTTAGAGAGTCCCTGTGCTGAACACAAGCAGCAGTGTGATGATCTGTGTGAGCTGTGTTAGAGAGTCCCTGTGCTGAACACAAGCAGCAGTGTGATGATCTGTGCCTCTCTCTTGTTTTGTGGTCCAGGTGGAATCGCGGGACACATTGAACAGCATTTCGCTCAAGTTTGACACCACACCCAACGAGCTGGTTCAGCTGAACAAGCTGTTCTCCAGAGCGGTGGTGCCTGGCCAGGTGTGAACCACCGTGCACCCCCCATTGATATATTCAGCTGCATCACTTCATCAGTGTCCTACAAAAACTACTTATCTGCAAAAGCCCCCTAATTGCTTGGCTTTCTAATTGATGTTCTTGCTTTTTTATTATGCCTCCGCCGGCGATAGCCAGGCCGGAGGCATAATGGATTCGGGTTGTCCGTCTGTCCGTCCGTCCGTACGTACGTCCGTCCGTCCGATGTTCGTTAACGCGATATCTGAGGAACGCCTCGACGCAATTTCATGAAATTTGCCTCAAACTTGGACTCAAGGATGAACTGATTAGATTTTGGTGATCAAAGGTCAAGGTCACTGTGACCTCTCACACGCCATTTTCAAGCTCGTTAACGCAATATCTCAGGAATGCCTGGATAGAATTTCTTCGCATTTGCCTGAAACGTCCACTTGGACTCAAGGATGAACTCATTAGATTTTGGTGGTCGAAGTTCAAGGTCACGGTGACCTCACGAAGCCCATTTCCAAGCTCTTTAACACGATATCTCAGGAACGCCTTGACGGAATTTCTTCCAATTTGGCTCAAACATCGACTTGAACTCAAGGATTAATTAATTCGACTTTGGTAGTCAGAGGACAAAGGTTAAGGTCACTGTGACCTCACTAACACCATTTTCAAGCTTGTTAACGTGATATCTCAAGAACGCTTTGACGGAATTTCTTCCAATTTGCTTCAAACGTCCACTTGGATGAACCGATTCGATTTTGGAGGTCAAAGTTCAAGGTTACTGTGACATCACGACCGCTCGTTAACGTGATATATCAGGAACGCCTTGACGGAATTTCATCTAATTTGCCTCAAACGTCCACTTGGACTCAAGGATGAACTGATTACATTTTGGTGGTCAAAGGTCAAGGTCACTGTGACCTCACTAACACCATTTTCAGCTTGGTAATGCCATATCTCAGTAACACCTTGACGAAATTTCTTCTAATTTGGCTCAAACGTCAAAGTCGGGACAGACACGCATGTCGACTGCTCACTTGTTGGCGGAGGCATAATCCGCGTTGCGGTCGTTCTAGTATTTCAGAATGTATTTTCAATGGTTTGCCTTTATCCTACAATCATAAAACATTTACATGGGAATACTTTCAGTTGTCGATTACAATAAGTGGAAAGAATTGAAGATACAAAGTTTTTGCAGGACACCAACCTTCCTCTCACACGCTGCATCTGTTCTCTCAGGTTAACTAGCTCTCCCACTCTGTTCACAATCCAGCTGTCTGTATCACCACTTCATTGCCTTCTCATTACAGTGTCACATGTCTCATCTCATCCACTCATCGCAAAACACTTATTTTTGTAGAAAATAACATAAGAGAATGTGAGATGTTGAATTCCCCTGAAGGAACCTTTTCAGTCCTGACAACATGACACAGCCATCCATCTTTAGTCTGCTAGACCCTCTGACAACTTCCCCAGCTTTGACGTTTGTTTCCCTGTTTGTTTGCTGTTGTTTTGTGTGTGTGTGTGTGTGTGTGTGTGTGTGTGTGTGTGTTTTGTTTTGCAGAAATGGTCCCAACTTCTAAATATGTCAGAATGTGTCAGACATCCAAAAATGTATTGAAAATATTTTGTCTCTGCATCTGCTGGCCTCTAATGGAGATGAGCCACATACAGCAGTCCCTTTTGGCACTCCCTCTCTCGGCGCGACAAACTATGCAGAGTTGAGCTGCATCCAAACAGAGGGGTGTGGAGAGCACTCAGCACATTATGATATGTCTTCTCCTTCCATGGCTGTGGCTGGAGTTTGCACCACAACAAAAACAGCTGCTTTTTGTTAAACCCCCTGTTGACATGTTTCAACTGACAAAATCTCAGTTGGTAGTTGGAAAAACATCCCAAAATCTATCATCTAAAAAACTATCCCAGTGCCAACTTCACCTGCTTTGATGTATCTCCCTCCTATGATGGAGAGGCATCCTACAGATTGTAGAGGTCCCATTTTTTATATGAGCAGTATAGATGTAGGTTAGGGAATAGGGATTCTTTAGCCATGCCTGTATTTGACATTGTTTTTCCCCTCAGTATAGTCTTAATTTTGATCCATGTCTGGATCACAAAGGAATCAACATGTGGAGAGAGTTTTTGTGTGTGTTTCTGTTAAATCATGTCAGTATCACAGGAACAAGTAGTAGTTCTTTCTTCTTTCTAGCTTGAAATCGTCCTGTTGATCTAAGACAGCTACTGTAGCCAACCTCCTGCTTGGTCATTATACCACAATTCAGATACAACACACGCTCACCACTACTTCTATAGATATCAGCAAGCATGTCTTTACCTGTTGACTTTTAACAACACTTCCAACACACAATACATACCTTCCACCAGTAGAGAACAGAACAAATCAAGCATAAGCATGATAAAACCATGTTACACACATTACTTTTTTGTATGTGTTGTAAATGGTTGAAAAGCATCAGCCATGTATGCCCATCATGATGGCTGATGCTTTTCTGACACGTTGCCTCACTGTCACGACTGTCCTATTTTCCCATTTTCTGTTCATCCTTGTCAATAGCATGAGGCCATCCAGATGGTTTCATGCTCTTTTATTTGTTTTGTGTGTGTGTGTGTGTGTGTGTGTGTGTGTGTGTGTGTGTGTGTGTGTGTGTGTGTGTGGGGCTGGGTATTGGGGTACTTGATACCTTAAGTAGTATCAGAGCTTCAAGTGAAGGCCAGCACGGTGCATGTGATGGAGTTGGCAGTTCAACATGCTGAGATGCCACCAAAACGTTCAAAAGTATCATTGCTATACTACACAAAAAAGGTAGCAAATGAAGTACTCTATTGGTATCAGTATCACTTTAAGGGTACTGGTACAGGTATTGGTACTGCACCGGTACTGGTATCGTCATTTCTTTAAACAATACCCAGCCATGTGTGTGCATAAGAGAGAGAGCTGTTTATCTCTACCCGTGCATGCCTGTGTTGTGTGCATGTGTGCAAAGCCTGTGTAAATACAGACATGGATTGTGTTTGCAGGTTCTGTACGTTCCTGATCCCGAGTACGTCTCCAGTGTTGGGAGCTCCCCCTCCCTCAGTCCCATCAGCCCCCTGTCTCCCACCTCCTCAGAAGCTGACTTAGAGAAGGTGACGGTACGTTGACCATGCCTACCATGCACAAGCACGCACACACACTCAGACAATGTCCCAAATTTACGTTGTGGTTCTCCTGCCAAGGGCTGATAAACTAAATGGATTTCCCTGCCAAGTTTTACTGTCGGAAATGATTAATGTGCATTTTTCATAGAAATAATATCACCCTCGCCAGTGCTGCTTTGTGTATAGAATCGGGTTCTGTGTGATACATGCAATAAAGAGACAAGAGCAAAATGAAGAGTTTGAATTGAAAACACATAACAGGTTGGTGTCACGGCTGCTACAGTTCTAGTCAAACGTTTGGATACACTTTCTCATTGAAGTGAATGGGAAGGTGTGTTCAAACTTTTGACTGTGTGTCACCATGTAGGAAGAAGGTTCAACTCCTGTCAATGTGTGACTTGCAGGGACGTTTGCAGGTGAAGGGACACACCCCCTTGATTTGACTGAGAGCTAGCGTAGAAATATTTGCAGATGATTGTGGGAAGATAAGCAGACAGGTTTTGCAATTGTAGCGGCGGGGAGGAGCGCACCGCTCGGCTAGTGCATGATGCAAATTTAGGTTTTTCGGGTAACACGGGTGAATGATGTGTATCTGTTTGATTAAGTTCCTCCACAAAACAAGTTCTGCCTGTCATTTGTTCCTCTCGATACAATAGAGGATACGTTTATTATAGCTGTGTCCAGCCACCCAATTTTATACCAAGCAACAATGTCTCAAGTCATGGATGCAGATGTTGGTGAAATTGACTTCCATGCATTTATACGCAACAGGTACAGTATTTATTTAATCGGCACCCTGGCTATCAATACAGAACCTGTAACCATTACAGACACATCCACTTCCACCAGGTGGTCATTATTATCAAGTGTAGCATTGTGTAAGGGGAGTTGTGTAGGGACACTCACTGTTATGCCTACCCCACACTACAGGATTTTCAAATCCTTGAAGATTATAAAAATCTTGAGAGCCCACACACTACAGGACAGAGAGAGCCGATTTTTTAACATTTCAATCTTGGGACACACACACAATCGCGTCTGTTCAAACGCAACCCCACACACTAGAAGATTATGCCGAAGATTCACCTTGGATAACTTTTAAAATGCCTATTCAGTGTGCGCACCGGGTGTAGTAGTGTCATTTCGTTTTCTAAACAAATTTTATTTTTTGTTTTTATAATGCATTTGCACTGAAAGGATTTGTTTAACTAATATTTGCGCGGACAGCCGCGTCCATTCGGGGTGTAGGCCTACTGTGCACGGCCAGGCGAAAACCGTCTGCACAGGTGTCTTGTGGAGGGGCGCGTCTGCTGATTTGACTCACTTTTCCGTGCGGACACTCGCCGATGCGGGAAGCTGAGACCTAAGCGCTTGTTGTAGGCTACATGCTTTGCAGTATAGCATTTAGTTTTCCGTCCCGTTCAAAGACGCACGGGTATTTCACCTCGATGACAATTTCCTCGTTCTTTGTTTCTGTGCGGGGCTGCGGGCGGCGGACGCGGACCAGATTATTTTGCGAAAAACTGTAATGGAAACGCAGCTACTACTGGCTCTCTGCTCAAGATGCAATCGCCTGTCGGGTTGTAAATATCTAGCATGTTAGATATGCCCGATTCACAATCGGGAAGAGGCAGTCTTCCCGATTGTGAATCTTTGAACCCCACACACTACAGGATCATTTGGGAAGATTATCTGCCCGACGCACTTCAAATCGGGAGCACCCCCGAGAAAATCGGGAGGGGGGAATCTTGGCCATAATCTTGCAAATTATCCTGTAGTGTGGGGTAGGCATTAGGCTAGTTAGCCATCCAGGAAGCCGAGAAACAGGAGTTTAAACACGACTGTTTTGTGTAAAGCTAGTGTAAGAGGCGCTGGCATACAGAGACAATTGTTTTGCTTGATGGCCAGATGGTGACAGATGTACAGTGGCCAGCGGGGACAAAGTTTGTCAAAGACATACGTCTAAAGGTCCTTACACATCAAGAGCGATGCAAATATACGGCACGAAATTGCGATGCGAGTTTTGACCCACCTGTCAATCACAGCCAGAGATGTGTACACGTCGGAAGCGAATTTCAGAAAAATCGACCGTGGTTCGAAAAAATAAACACCGCAATAACGCTGGGCGAAACTTCGCCGTTGGTATGCACGGTTGCATTGACTGATATAGGTTCGGAAAATATTATTGACGTGCGAATTAATCGCACGAAAAAAACGTGCTCGGTGTGTAAGGACCTTAATTACCATACACAGTAGCACATACTGTACACACATACCGGTATACACATAAACACAAATGTACACACATACAGTACAAAGTCTCTGTACCTCTCATATCACAAACTGTGACAGACACCTATAGGTCATAATGTATGAAGGACAGGCACGTATAGGTCATAATGTATGAAGGACAGACACGTATAGGTCATAATGTATGAAGGACAGACACCTATAGGTCATAATGTATGAAGGACAGGCACGTATAGGTCATAATGTATGAAGGACAGACACCTATAGGTCATAATGTATGAAGGACAGACACGTATAGGTCATAATGTATGAAGGACAGACACGTATAGGTCATAATGTATGAAGGACAGACACCTATAGGTCATAATGTATGAAGGACAGGCACGTATAGGTCATAATGTATGAAGGACAGACACCTATAGGTCATAATGTATGAAGGACAGGCACCTATAGGTCATAATGTATGAAGGACAGACACGTATAGGTCATAATGTATGAAGGACAGACACCTATAGGTCATAATGTATGAAGGACAGGCACCTATAGGTCATAATGTATGAAGGACAGACACCTATAGGTCATAATGTATGAAGGACAGACACCTATAGGTCATAATGTATGAAGGACAGGCACGTATAGGTCATAATGTATGAAGGACAGGCACGTATAGGGCATAATGTATGAAGGACAGACACGTATAGGGCATAATGTATGAAGGACAGACACGTATAGGTCATAATGTATGAAGGACAGACACGTATAGGTCATAATGTATGAAGGACAGACACGTATAGGTCATAATGTATGAAGGACAGGCACGTATAGGTCATAATGTATGAAGGACAGGCACGTATAGGTCATAATGTATGAAGGACAGACACGTATAGGTCATAATGTATGAAGGACAGACACGTATAGGTCATAATGTATGAAGGACAGACAAGTATAGGTCATAATGTATGAAGGACAGACAAGTATAGGCCATAATGTATGAAGGACAGACACGTATAGGTCATAATGTATGAAGGACAGACACCTATAGGTCATAATGTATGAAGGACAGACACGTATAGGTCATAATGTATGAAGGACAGACACGTATAGGTCATAATGTATGAAGGACAGACACGTATAGGTCATAATGTATGAAGGACAGACACGTATAGGTCATAATGTATGAAGGACAGACACGTATAGGTCATAATGTATGAAGGACAGACACGTATAGGTCATAATGTATGAAGGACAGACACGTATAGGTCATAATGTATGAAGGACAGACACGTATAGGTCATAATGTATGAAGGACAGACACGTATAGGTCATAATGTATGAAGGACAGACACCTATAGGTCATAATGTATGAAGGACAGACACGTATAGGTCATAATGTATGAAGGACAGACACGTATAGGTCATAATGTATGAAGGACAGACACGTATAGGTCATAATGTATGAAGGACAGACACGTATAGGTCATAATGTATGAAGGACAGACACGTATAGGTCATAATGTATGAAGGACAGACACGTATAGGTCATAATGTATGAAGGACAGACACGTATAGGTCATAATGTATGAAGGACAGACACGTATAGGTCATAATGTATGAAGGACAGACACGTATAGGTCATAATGTATGAAGGACAGACACGTATAGGTCATAATGTATGAAGGACAGACACGTATAGGTCATAATGTATGAAGGACAGACACGTATAGGTCATAATGTATGAAGGACAGACACGTATAGGTCATAATGTATGAAGGACAGGCACGTATAGGTCATAATGTATGAAGGACAGGCACGTATAGGTCATAATGTATGAAGGACAGACACGTATAGGTCATAATGTATGAAGGACAGACACGTATAGGTCATAATGTATGAAGGACAGACACGTATAGGTCATAATGTATGAAGGACAGACACGTATAGGTCATAATGTATGAAGGACAGACACGTATAGGTCATAATGTATGAAGGACAGACACGTATAGGTCATAATGTATGAAGGACAGACACGTATAGGTCATAATGTATGAAGGACAGACACGTATAGGTCATAATGTATGAAGGACAGACACGTATAGGTCATAATGTATGAAGGACAGACACGTATAGGTCATAATGTATGAAGGACAGGCACGTATAGGTCATAATGTATGAAGGACAGGCACGTATAGGTCATAATGTATGAAGGACAGACACGTATAGGTCATAATGTATGAAGGACAGACACGTATAGGTCATAATGTATGAAGGACAGACACGTATAGGTCATAATGTATGAAGGACAGACACGTATAGGTCATAATGTATGAAGGACAGACACGTATAGGTCATAATGTATGAAGGACAGACACGTATAGGTCATAATGTATGAAGGACAGGCACGTATAGGCCATAATGTATGAAGGACAGACACGTATAGGCCATAATGTATGAAGGACAGGCACGTATAGGCCATAATGTATGAAGGACAGACACGTATAGGTCATAATGTATGAAGGACAGACACGTATAGGTCATAATGTATGAAGGACAGACACGTATAGGTCATAATGTATGAAGGACAGACACGTATAGGTCATAATGTATGAAGGACAGACACGTATAGGTCATAATGTATGAAGGACAGACACGTATAGGTCATAATGTATGAAGGACAGACACGTATAGGTCATAATGTATGAAGGACAGACACGTATAGGTCATAATGTATGAAGGACAGACACGTATAGGTCATAATGTATGAAGGACAGACACGTATAGGTCATAATGTATGAAGGACAGACACGTATAGGTCATAATGTATGAAGGACAGACACGTATAGGTCATAATGTATGAAGGACAGACACGTATAGGTCATAATGTATGAAGGACAGACACGTATAGGTCATAATGTATGAAGGACAGACACGTATAGGTCATAATGTATGAAGGACAGACACGTATAGGTCATAATGTATGAAGGACAGACACGTATAGGTCATAATGTATGAAGGACAGACACGTATAGGTCATAATGTATGAAGGACAGACACGTATAGGTCATAATGTATGAAGGAGCATTACTGGTGGTGTATAAATGATGTGCACATTGTGCAGTAAAAACTCTTCACAAATCTTGCAAAACTAGACAACAGCTAAGTTGCTTGAAAAACCACAGGCATTTACAGTAAATTCAGAAGCCTAATACTTTCATCTGCACTCCAGGGCTCTATTCTGCTCAATCGTGATATTATTACCTCCGCCAAGGAGGTCATGTTTTCCGTGCCGACTGTCTGTTAGCAGGATTACGGAAAAACTACTGGGCCGATTTTGATGAAACTTGGTGGAAGGGTGTTGCATGTGCCAAGGAAGAGCCCATAAAGTTTTTGCACAGATCTGATTCACGTCAAGGAAAAGGGCCATAGCTAGGTATAGGATAGGGAGGTCGTAGACTAGAGAGTCGGGATTCGAAGGGTGGCTAGGGGGAGTGGCTAGGGGATGTGGGTGGTGGGAGGTGGCGTGGTCAGGAAAGGGGGAGGGGCTAGGGGAAAAGGGCCGTATCTAGGGAGGGCAGATTTTTCTTTTAATGCCAGGTATAAAGGGGGCACCATGATGGCTGCCATTTCATGGATATTCAACTTGTCCCTGACAGCTTCACTCTTGGAGGATGAGAGATACAGTAGAGGTGCAGGTCTGTTGTTTGGTCCAGTGTGTCTCTCCTCGAGCCTGGAGGTGCAGGTCTGTTGTTTGGTCCAGTGTGTCTCTCCTCGAGCCTGGGAACGTGATGAGAGATACAGTAGAGGTGCAGGTCTGTTGTTTGGTCCAGTGTGTCTCTCCTCGAGCCTGGAGGTGCAGGTCTGTTGTTTGGTCCAGTGTGTCTCTCCTCGAGCCTGGAGGTGCAGGTCTGTTGTTTGGTCCAGTGTGTCTCTCCTCGAGCCTGGAGGTGCAGGTCTGTTGTTTGGTCCAGTGTGTCTCTCCTCGAGCCTGGAGGTGCAGGTCTGTTGTTTGGTCCAGTGTGTCTCTCCTCGAGCCTGGAGGTGCAGGTCTGTTGTTTGGTCCAGTGTGTCTCTCCTCGAGCCTGTGGGAACGTGACCAATCTGCCAGCTCGTGTTTCATTTGCTCTGGCAGATGCCTCTTACCACCCTCCCATTCAAACAGATTTCCACCTACCATGAAAACCGCCAAGCCAATCACAGCCCCTTTATTACACGGCTTTGTATAATACTCAACTGATTGGTCAATCACAGCATTTAAGTTAAGTTATCCTTTATTTACTGTATCCCCATGGGGAAATTCATCCTCTGAATTTGACCCATCCTCTACGAGGAACCTTCCTTTTTATTTCTGGATAGCAAACCGCTGCTAGCAGACCGTTACTATGAACGCTGTTCTGATCTCTCTGGAGGACCACATCCAGTCACATCAATCAACAGAAAGAAGTCCGCTAAATGTAACAGTTGCTTCACATTGGGGTCCTGAATCACCCTGAGGGTTTATTTTGCCAATATGATGAGTGTCTCGCTGTAACAGCTGATCTCATGCAATAACGGTTGGCAAACCAGTTGATCAGTAATGTTAGTCTGTATACATGCTCTGCGCTGCGTCATACGTTTTGTCGTTCTGATTGGTAGAGAATTTTTTTACTTCGCCCATTGGTTACGCCCCCATGGAAATAGAAATTGAACTGAGAGATTCCAGACTCATTCGAATTTGCGTATTGGTCTGGCGATGTCAGGCTATCTCTCCGCTCTGACAGCAGGTCTCAGACCAGCAGCATGAGCCACCTCCCTCAGGTACATTGTCTGAATGAGCTGATCATTAAACGCCGCAGGAAGCCGTGGTCCCTTAAGAAATATGACTGTTTGCCCCCCCCCCCCAAAAAAAAACCTTTCCTCGCCGGTCTCCATGGCAACAGATGTCTTGTTTTGTCACGTTGTAAGAATATGGGTGGCGCTGTCACCATCACTGTCGCTGCGCGCCACTTGCCAAAGTAGCGAGTTTATATCCCCCCCGGCCCCCACCCTTCTTCTTCTGCTCGCATCTCTGGCTGTTAATTTCTCCACGGTTGCCAAGAGAAAGGCCCCTGTTCATTTACTACTTATCTATTGAGGTCATGCCTGCGAGAACAGAGCATATTCTGTGGCTCTCGACGGAGGAGGATCAGAGAGAGGGGCTGTGACTGCAGAGGAATTAAGCTTTTAAAAGTGATGCCGTGTCTGATGTTTAGCGCAACTAATGAACGGAGGAGCTCGCTCTACCAGACAGGCAGCAGGCAGAGGAAGGAGGAGCTCACTCTACCAGACAGACAGCAGGCAGAGGAAGGAGGAGCTCACTCTACCAGACAGACAGCAGGCAGAGGAAGGAGGAGCTCACTCTACCAGACA
Organism: Poromitra crassiceps; assembly: GCF_964638095.1. NCBI lineage: Eukaryota > Metazoa > Chordata > Actinopteri > Beryciformes > Melamphaidae > Poromitra > Poromitra crassiceps. The sequence goes on along the minus strand of NC_139623.1, from coordinate 99,983,407 downwards.
GGCAGCAGGCAGAGGAAGGAGGAGCTCACTCTACCAGACAGCAGGTAGAGGAAGGAGGAGCTCACTCTACCAGACAGCAGGCAGAGGAAGGAGGAGCTCACTCTACCAGACAGACAGCAGGCAGAGGAAGGAGGAGCTCACTCTACCAGACAGCAGGTAGAGGAAGGAGGAGCTCACTCTACCAGACAGCAGGCAGAGGAAGGAGGAGCTCACTCTACCAGACAGGCAGCAGGCAGAGGAAGGAGGAGCTCACTCTACCAGACAGCAGGCAGAGGAAGGAGGAGCTCACTCTACCAGACAGGCAGCAGGTAGAGGAAGGAGGAGCTCACTCTACCAGACAGCAGGCAGAGGAAGGAGGAGCTCACTCTACCAGACAGACAGCAGGCAGAGGAAGGAGGAGCTCACTCTACCAGACAGCAGGTAGAGGAAGGAGGAGCTCACTCTACCAGACAGCAGGCAGAGGAAGGAGGAGCTCACTCTACCAGACAGGCAGCAGGCAGAGGAAGGAGGAGCTCACTCTACCAGACAGCCCAATGTGAACCCAATGTGTCACCTCTGCTTGTGTGTGTGTGTGTGTGTGTGTGTGTGTGTGTGTGTGTGTGTGTGTGTGTGTGTGTGTGTGTGTGTGTGTGTGTGTGATGCTTGTCAGTGCCTGCTTGCATACTCCTGTGTGCCAGTCTCTCTCTCTCTCTCTCTCTCTCCCTCGCTCTCTCTCAATTCAATTCCATTCAAGGTCCTTTTTGGCATGAAATACCATCTCTCTCTCTGTCTCTCTCTGATTGGGGAGGGTGTTCAAGAAGCGAGCAGCGTCCAGGTGCCATTTGATTCTAAACCACAGGAAGGACCTTCATAACCCACTCTGCTTATTTTAATTACAGGCCTATTTTGGTGCAGGGCGCTCATGTCTCAGTGAGGATATCATCAGAATAGATGGTTCTGGGAGGTCTGTAGTTCTGTAATAGCAATGCACCAGCCAATAGCTGGTATAAGCCTAATGGAGATGAGTGCCCTGAAGAGAAACTACTTTCAGATCTTTCTCTTTTAGCTTTGTACAGAGAAAGAGTCCAATCTTGCGGTAGATGTTTAAATAGCCTATTACAAGTTGAAATAGCCTGAAAAGTCATCAAGGCCATTTTACACATTGGAGGTTTTTCACCGCAGAAACAGAACGGCACGTCAGTGTCAAAGAAGACTAAATACCAGATATTCTCTGTGGCTATTCACTGGGGACTATAGAGCATCTCCGTTATTTTTGCTTTTACACACTGTTGATTTACACTGTTACCCACAGTTCAGTGTGTACGATACAAGTTCTTCAGCTGCATCTACACGCCATCCATTTTCATGACTGTTTCAAACGGAAGGCCAAATAAGGCAGCTCTGAAGTGTCTTCATGCTCTGCCTGCTGCCCTGCTTGTGTTGGCAGCATATCTTGCAGGCATGGCTGGCTGTGTGTGTGTGTGTGCAGGTAGCTGGCTGACTTTCTGACTGTCGTTAGATTATTTGGTAGCTACCGGCTTGCTGGCATACTTGCACCCTGGTCATCTGTCTGCGTAGACCTGTCCTCTTTGTCCTGTCCAGACCCTCCCTGTGCTCGTACTCTGGCACACACACACACACACACACACACACACACACACACACACACACACACACACACACACACACACACACACACACACACACACACACACACACACACAGACACACACGACTGTGGCACAGCCAAGCTCCCTCTGCCCACTACTGTGACCTTCGCTGTCTCTTCCTCTTTTGGCAACAGCAACACCTCCTTCCTTCCTCTCTCCATCCTTCCCTCCCTCCCTCCCTCGCTCTCTCCCTCCTCCTTTCCTTCTGCTGGGGCGTGATCTAAAATAAGCGATGGAGGAAGTAGGACCAGTTTAGATGACCTGTATATCTGGAGCCACATAGCTACATTTGGCTCTTTATTACAGTATAGTGGCTGGTCACAGAGTGGGCCTGGTCATTGTGTTGCTGATTAGATCCTCTAGTCTTGACCGTTTCCTTATTGCCATATGAAAGACAAAACAGTACATCTGGCTTCAGACCCTTGATGAATACCAAAGATGGTCTGCTGCCTCCTGCAGAACATGCCCATGCCCACAAGGTGGAGCTGTGGATTGATTTTTGATTGCACACACTCTGTCACTGTCAAGGTCAAAGCCAGGTTGCACCTCTACATTCCCTCTGTGAATTCTTTATTACTATCTATCTAGAGGGAAATATAAATATTATGAATGAATATATGTATTATGAATCCTATATTTCTGCTGTTTGTCGACTGCTCCATTATGCCTTCAGTTGACATTTCACCTCCTTGATATATTGCCCTCTCCCCTTTACTGCCTCAGTATGGCCTGGACAGAAACCATATTCTATACAGCCACAGCAGGGCCTCTGTCTACATTTCCTTCACGTCTTAGCTTTGAGTGCTGGTGGAGAGAGAAATATAGGTCTTAGAAAATATTGATCTATAGCCCCAGTGCAATTGTCATCTACTGTAGCCAATATATATACCATCGTCCCCAACCCCTGTCCCCAGTGTCAGTCGTAGCCCTTCTCACTGACTCCCTTTACAGGGGCTTCCTGTAACGCCCCCCTCCCTGCACCTCTTCTTCTTCTCTTTAGTTTCACTTTCCACAACAGAACTCATTTCAAGGTTTGCCCTCTATTTGGTGAGCCCAAATATTGAAACCTAACTCATGTGGTTTAGAAGCACTGTAATTCTAAAGCCTTCAGCATTTTTTTTGTGGAAATTAAAAGTCTGGATATCACGTTGAAGGTTAATATGGGGCCAAATATGAGGACAGGAGAGCTGACTTTAGTACTGTATCATCCCATAACACATTCCTGCACCACCCAAGAAAGTATTGGATGCTCTGGAGGCTGGTGCACCAGGTGCAGTACAAACACTCGTCATATATTAAAGGATTTTACTAGTGCAAAGAAAGCAGCAGTCTGGGGAGATGCAATATTCACTGAGTTATGTGCAGGGGATGCCAGCTTCCATAGCTTAAGATTGAGTTGATTTGTAAAGCATGTGGGATCCAAAGCTATCCATCCACTCTATGCATGCATGCATGTCATGTATGCTCTGAGTCTATAGAGTCAAACGAAACAAAGAAAAATCCATTTGTGGAAATTGAGTATGCGTTAAACCCAGGGGGTGAAACAAGAATTTTTCTCTTGTTGCTCTGTGTGATTTCCCTATAACCTAATGTACCAGTCACATTACTACAGTATGTTGTTGTTGTGTTCAAGTCAGCACTTTGTCAAATGACCAGAGGAAAAGTATGACCTATCGTCTTTTGGCTGCGCACGCTGTTTCTCATGTGGACAGTGTAGGTCCAGCCTATTCAATTGGCAGCCCGTAGGCCATATCCAGCCCAGAAGCAACCTTTGAGGCCCAGCGAGCTTGAATTAATATTAATAGGCATTTTAATATTTTAGTTGTAATATTATTTTATAGAACATTATTTAATAGCAATGTTATTGTGTAGCCTAAATACTGTATTGGCCCAAATATAAGGTGACCCTGATTATAAGACGCCACCCCCCCTGTTTTTGGAAAATTCCTTTTTGAATATACATTACAGTATAGTTACATACTCTCACACTCTCCTACCAGGTTCTTGGAAGCGGTCAAAAATGATTTTCTTCTGCAGTTAGCATCAGTCAATCCATGGTCCGTTTCTGCAGTAGAGACATTGGAAGACTTGGAACGATTTGGACTCGTTTTCACTAGTCATGAATTTATTTCCGCCATGGCAGAAAATCACGTTTCACCAGCCTTCAGAAACTCCATGGCAGAAGGCTGAAATTTGGCATGGAGGTCAAGTGTGTGTGTGTGTGTGAAGGTGTGTGTCTTTGTGTTCATGCCAACTGGCTAAAAGGGGTCTTTGTGTTCATGCCAATTGGCTAAAAGGGGGCGATGCGGGGGTTGGGGGAGGGGGCACATTTCTAAATGCAGGGTGGCAGAGTAGGGTGGGCTGCCCCTGCCATCCTGCATTTAGTACTAGGGATGTCAATTTTCGGTTAATTTCACTTTCGATTAACCGACGCTAATAATCGATTAACCTATCGGTTAATTCATAATTTTTTAATATAAAAAAAAAAAAAAAAAAAAAAAATGTCTATTTACTCAATGAGCTCATGCCCAAACAAGGCGTGTCTATTTAGATGCTGAAATGTTAATGCTTTTTGTGTTAGAATTTCTAACACAAAAAGCATTAACAAGCATTAACAAAAAGCATCAACATTTCAACACAAATTCTTTTTGTGTTAGAATTTCTAACACAAAAAGCATTAACATTTCAGCATCTAAATAGACACGCCTTGTTTGGGCATGAGCTCATTGAGTAAATAGACAAAAAAAAAAAAAAAAAATGTTTTTTTATTTATATTAACTGATAGACCGACAGCAATAACCGAACAACGACGTTAGCGACGGTTAATCGATTAACGGTTAACCGTTGACATCCCTATTTAGTACATTTGCATATGTGTTCGCAACTATTGCGAATTCGTGCTTGTGACTACATTCATTTGCATTTGTTTAAAATGTGTCAATAGGGACACAGTGGCACAGTGGTAGTAGCGCTGTCGCCTCACAGCAAGAAGATCCTGGGTTCGATTACCACCTGGGACGCTGTGGGCGCTGAGGGTGCGTCCCCATCCCCATTTCGTCAGTTCCTACTGCCTGGCTCGTTAAAAGGGCCTTTCTGTGTGGAGTTTGCATGTTCTCCCCGGGCTCCCCTGGGGTTTCCTCCAGATAGGAACCCCCCGCTAAAAAACATGCAAAAAAGTGTCATTAACAAAAGGTTTAAAAAATATATATATATTTTTTTAATATTCTGCTGAAAATATCTGGGCCATCTACATTTCCTGGTTTTAAAATCTCGCCCAATTGAATTTGTAATTGAATACCCCTGGTGTAGGGATACGTGTGATGGGTGGTATTTTGTTACCTCCACATAACACCCTTTTCTCAGATGTGCCAGGTTTGATGACAGGGAATATGAGAGGGTGTTTATTATGCATGTGTGAGGGAGGACATGTTTTGACACCCAGCTGCTTGTTTCAGCCCAGGTGCGTGCTGCTGTGCATGGGTCCAGCGTGTGTGCGTGTGTGTGTGTGTGTGTGTGTGTGTGTGTGTGTGTGTGTGTGTGTCATGTTCTCAGTTACGGTATGTGATAAGTTCTGTGATTTTGGACATACCGGTATATATAAGTTGTCTCTTACATTCATTGATAGTACATAGAATGGATGAAGCCAGCGTGACGTCACCCATTGGGTTTTGATAGCAGAAAATGAGGCTTGAATCTCCCGCTTCCTGCTCATCGTTGATTGGTTGAATGGATTAACTTTACACGGAAGTACGGGGAGAGAGGGCTGTTAAAACACTAGTAGAAGAAGAAGAAGGAGGAGGGGGCGGCTGCCCCTAGCGGCTGCCGGGGGAGTTTCCGAATTTGTCTCACAGGCTTGAACGACTGCCATCTTGTTGTTCGCTTCTGTTTGCTAGCTTGCTCGCTGGCTGGCTGGTTGCAGTGGTGAAATGGTCCAGGACAACAAATATAATAACTTTTAGTCCGAAGGTATGGGCGAGTAGGAGTCCAGCCAGCCGACCACCGTCTTGTCCGGGGCCTGGCCAAGAGACCATGGTGTGGTGTGATCCTGGTGCATTGTGCCTGGTGTGAGTCTCCAGCCTGCTAGCTGCTGCTAAGCCTCCACAAGGTAAACTGCTATTATACTTATCTCTGGGCAAACTCTAAAATTGATAACTGAGGTGGATTTGGTCGCGCACTTGGTGCTCTGCTATGTTGGACTCGTTGGACTGTTTGAGTGATGCTCATGTTTGTAAGCTAACGCTAGCTCGATTAGCATCGTGTGCTAACGTGTGAGCACCGTTATAGCCTACTTTAACTGAAATTTGGTGGCGTTATGTTATAGTAATTAAATATAACACGGTGTCGTTTGTTTCTTCAAGGGATGGCCGTCGGAGTACCATGGTGGAGCAGGAACAGCACAACAGAACAGAGGCACATTGTCCCTTGGTCAAATTATTTGTGAAAATGAATGCTACGTTTTGATTCCCATGTGCATATTACTGTGAGAATATTGCTGATCATCAGTTGTTCAACCTAAGATATTGCAATAACATAAGCTAAATGCTGACAGATTTGAGACTTTTGATAGATTTACTTTGAGCCATTTGGTATGTATCTGCCAGTGTGTTTTTGTCAATAAACATTGCCAACAAAGAACCTTGTTGTGTAGGCTATGTGCTAAGTAAATCATGTACCCGAATGTACCCCAAATCTCATAGAACGAGCCCATTATAGTTGTCTGGTCAGAGCAGGCAGGTTGTTAATAAGATGTGATATAAAGATATTTGATGTCGAGTGAACCAGCTTCGACCAAATGACCAGGAAGAAGAATGAAGATGGAGAACCAACCGACTGCTTCAAATCAACAAATGATTTATATTTATTGAAATATGGTTATCTGTAACAATTCGACATAAACAAAGGCTACACCATGCAACATATATTTTGATATCATTCAAACTTAAAGAATGGTTAATTTTCCACCATGGTAGGCTGTACTGCTGTGAAATGGTTACCTATATTTGTATCAAGTGTTGCTTGGTAGATTATCTATATATGCCTAATTTACCAGTAGACATATTCGTGCAAGACCTTAGGCTATGTTGAGTTATATCGATCTGATAAAGTATGTTTTAAAATAAGGATAACAAATTGCTGAGCTTGGCGGATGCCTCAAGACAAGTATGTATCATTTTTAAATGTCCAATACCATACAGAAAAGCAAATTGAACAAACGACCAACAGCATTCAAGTCTGCAAAAACTTGTGATGTTATGTCCCGTTAACATATAACCTTATGACGCTTACTGTATAACATGGACAGACCATTTAACGTTAGGCTACTTTACATACCGTTAGATAACGTTAAATGGTCCGCCATGTTATGAGCATCACGTTACATGTATGCCATCTATACAGTTACGTGTGTCTACTAACATTATTAAAATATCATAAAGTAGCGCTATTTTCTGATAATTTGCTAAAGTATGACTTGCTATCTGCTAGCCATACTAGCCTTGTTTTGCTAGGTTTTCTTATTCGTGTACTTTCCGCAGACTAGATGCCTTTGCGGCACATTGCTGCCTCTAACGGGCGGAGGTATTACTGTTTCCCAATATCCGAAGTATATCGCCTATTTTCCTCGAAATGGGGCTATAATTAAAAAAACTGGAGCCTTGAGAGCATGAAAAATACTTGAAATTGTTTTTTCAGACCATAAACTCATTTGTAAAGTGTTTATTTAAGACAGAGACCGAGAGAGAAGTTGGCTCGTTTCACATAGAGTTGAATGGACGTTCAGGGATGATGTTACACAAGCTGCGCCCCCCACTGGCCATTTGAGAGTATGGCAACTTCCGCATAGGACTCAAAAAGAGACTGCCTGTAATGGCCACTGCTTACATTACATACCTGTAGTATATGGACCAGCAGCCAGTATTTTTTTATTATTATTTCCTGATTCCCCCCCTTTTTCTTCCCAATTGTACTTGGCCAATTTTCCCCCCTGCCCCCCCCGGTCGCTGCTCCACCCTCTGCCGATCTGGGGAGAGCCTTAGACTGGCACCATGCTTCCTCCGACACATGCACAGTTGCCAGCCGCTTCTTTTCACCTGACAGTGGGGAGCTCCACCAGTTCCCTTCCACCTCGAACAGGCACCCCGACCGACCAGAGGAGGCGCTAGTGCAGCGACCGGGACACATACCCTTAATCCGGCTCCACGCTTCCGTGACAGAGGCTATGCGGAGAGAGACATCACATCAGCCTATCAGAGAGCGGTGTGCACCGACAGAGCCCACCTCTTCATCAAATCTAAGCGCAGCTCCGCACCACGCCTCGTTTTTTGCCACTGAATTCTCCCCTATGGAAGGGGAAATCAAAAACATTGTCAAGAGACACTGCATGTGCTACAAAGTGACCCAGCCCTGAAAAACATTTCTGCTGAACCCCCTCTCATCTCCTTTAGAAAATGAGACAGATTGGTCCATAGTGCAGCAGAAATGAGGAAGTGGCTGAGCAGCACAGGGGAAGTGAGAGATGAAGTACGGCTGTGTAGGTGAAGTCTGTTCAGTTTAGCTCAGCTTCTACAACAGCTGCTCCTCAGATCTCTAATCCTTTTACAGTAGAGCCAAACTACTCTTTAAGATTCCGGCTTTTGCTCTTGTTGCCTTTCATGGGTCTGTTCAAAGCAGAGGCCGACTCCTTTCCAGCTTGCTCCCATATAGCTACATTTTAACTTTTGAAAACTCCTGTTCTCCTCTCGTTGTGTTGAGAGGCTTGTTTTGGGTATAACAGATTGCCCGGCCCCCTCAGCCTCCCCAGCTGCCAGTGTCTAGGCTGGCTGTGTCGTGTGGGTCAGTAGCCGCAGGCAGTTTGTCGGCTATGAGACAGGGAGGTGTGGGGCAGTAGCCGCAGGCAGTTTGTCGGCTATGAGACAGGGAGGTGTGGGTCAGTAGCCGCAGGCAGTTTGTCGGCTATGAGACGGGGAGGTGTGGGTCAGTAGCCGCAGGCTGTTTGTCAGCTATGAGACAGGGAGGTGTGGGTCAGTAGCCGCAGGCTGTTTGTCAGCTATGAGACAGGGAGGTGTGGGTCAGTAGCCGCAGGCAGTTTGTCAGCTATGAGACAGGGAGGTGTGGGTCTGTAGCCGCAGGCTGTTTGTCAGCTATGAGACAGGGAGGTGTGGGTCAGTAGCCGCAGGCAGTTTGTCAGCTATGAGACAGGGAGGTGTGGGTCTGTAGCCGCAGGCTGTTTCTTTTCGGATATGAGAGAGGGAGGTGTGGGTCAGTAGCCGCAGGCAGTTTGTCGGCTATGAGACAGGGAGGTGTGGGTCAGTAGCCGCAGGCTGTTTGTCAGCTATGAGACAGGGAGGTGTGGGTCAGTAGCCGCAGGCTGTTTGTCAGCTATGAGACAGGGAGGTGTGGGTCAGTAGCCGCAGGCAGTTTGTCAGCTATGAGACAGGGAGGTGTGGGTCAGTAGCCGCAGGCAGTTTGTCAGCTATGAGACAGGGAGGTGTGGGTCTGTAGCCGCAGGCTGTTTCTTTTCGGATATGAGACAGGGAGGTGTGGGTCAGTAGCCGCAGGCAGTTTGTCGGCTATGAGACAGGGAGGTGTGGGTCAGTAGCCGCTGGCTGTTTGTCGGCTATGAGACAGTGAGGTGTGGGTCAGTAGCCGCAGGCAGTTTGTCAGCTATGAGACAGGGAGGTCAGTAGCCACAGGCTGTTTGTCAGCTATGAGACAGGGAGGTGTGGGTCAGTAGCCGACTAGCCGCAGGCAGTTTGTCGCTATGAGACAGGGAGGTGTGGGTCAGTAGCCGCAGGCAGTTTGTCGGCTATGAGACAGGGAGGTGTGGGTCAGTAGCCGCAGGCAGTTTGTCAGTCAGTAGCCGACTAGCCACATGCTGTTTGTCAGCTATGAGACAGGGAGGTGTGGGTCAGGTAGCCGCAGGCAGTTTGTCGGCTATGAGACAGGGAGGTGTGGGTCAGTAGCTGCAGGCAGTTTGTCGGCTATGAGACAGGGAGGTGTGGGTCAGTAGCCGCAGGCAGTTTGTCAGCTATGAGACAAGGAGGTGTGGGTCAGTAGCCGCAGGCTGTTTGTCAGCTATGAGACAGGGAGGTGTGGGTCAGTAGCCGCAGGCTGTTTGTCAGCTATGAGACAGGGAGGTGTGGGTCAGTATCCGCAGGATGTTTGTCGCCTATGAGACAGGGAGGTGTGGGTCAGTAGCCGCAGGCTGTTTGTCAGCTATGAGACAGGGAGGTGTGGGTCAGTATCCGCAGGCTGTTTGTCAGCTATGAGACAGGGAGGTGTGGGTCAGTAGCCGCAGGCTGTTTGTCAGCTATGAGACAGGGAGGTGTGGGTCAGTAGCCGACTAGCCGCATGCTGTTTGTCAGCTATGAGACAGGGAGGTGTGGGTCAGTAGCCGCAGGCTGTTTGTCGGCTATGAGACGGGGGTGTGGGGGCGAGTGTCGGAAGGCCGGCAGACAGTTCTGGCTCCACTGTAGCTCTTCGCTGCTTCTCCAGCGGCTCTTGATGCCTGGTTGAAACCTCCCTCGCTGATACTCCCACACTGTCTGCTCTCTCTCTTCTCTCTCTCCTCATTTCTCTTTTGTCCTTCGTCTTCCCTCCTCTCTCTCTCAATTGCCTTTAGCTCTCTTTATCTCCCGGTCAGTGTATGTCTCTTTGTCTAGCTCTGCACTCCACTCTCCACTTCTCCTCACCTCTTCCCACACATTCCCATCTCTCCGTCCAGGCTGTCTTCTTCAGCTGGACGTTGCTGTCACGGTCGAGCCTGCAGAAAGTTGTTCTGTCAGACAGGCAGACAGTCAGTCAGCCCTTCAGCCAGACAGTTCCATAGAGACAACCCGTCCTACTGAAAGTGTTTCAGTCAGACAGTCATCCCTATGGGCAGTTATTCAGACAGACTTACATGAAGTCACTCAGTCACCCCCCAATGCTCAGACATTGCATGGCAACAGGCTACTGGTAGAAGCTCCCAGCCCACCACGCATCATGTTTACAGCCCAGCAGACACACCATCTGTGGCAGCTTGCAGACTTACAATGGCCTAGATGAAGAAGCAGTAACATAATGGCTTTATACTGTATGTGTCAACATACAAAGGCAATAAGATAGTTGAGACATCATTTAAATTCCTGCTCGGCTGTGCAACACTATCTGTGGCAGATAGTGTAATGACGGAAAAGGTCATCTGTTTTGTTTTGTTTTTCTCAACCATGATTTTATCAAATGTCTGTAAGGTGGTTTATTAAAACATTGTTTAAAATCCCTGCCTGTTTTGAATGCAGTTAGATTTATCTTTATAAAAGAAGCCATTTGTTTTTCTCGCCTTAATATAATCAGGAAGGAAAACAGAATACACATACAGTACATATAACTGAGCTATATTAAATAATATATACGCATCCGCACGCATCTCTTGACAGCCTAGTCCTATTTCCGGCTGGTTTGTCCCAGTGGATGAGCTTAGTTTAGATTCCAGTGGCCTTCAAATTAGCTATCACTCCATATACTGTACGTCAAGTGTATACATACGCGCTGCGCTCACACAGAATCATACACACTCAGGTTTTTGTTTTAGAACCGACAAATCCAAAAAATAAAAGACAAATAAACATTCAGGTCATCATCATCATGGGTCTTACAGATCAATTCTTAGTTTTTCAATAGTTAGCTTTGTGTTAAGTTATGTTGTTCGGTTACTTGTTCCAATCATCTTCAGAGAGAGAAAGAAGTAGAGAACGAAAAATAGAGAAAGAAGGGAGCGAGACATACTGTACACATATGGGCCAAACGAGCATATCCGAAGCTAAATGGGAGTAGAAGCTCTTCCAGTATTCATATGCGCCAACCATTTGGACCAGAACCTATCAAATGTATCCTTACTCAATCTTAGATAGGTCAGCTTTTCCATCTCATATATTTCCTGTACAATTGCTATCCACTCTTTTTTTGTTGGTGGGTCCTGGTTTAGCCATTTTCTTGTTATTATTTTTTTGCTGGCTAAAATAAGTATATTGAGGAGGTATTCATCTTGGGGATTAAATTCGATTGATATATAGCAATCGAATCCCCAGGTATATGGTGCCAAAACCATCATCTATTTCAAAACCCAGTATTAATTTGATCTCTGAGATTATTTTTAGCCAGTAATCTTGGATTACTGGGCATTTCCAAAATATGTGATAGTGATCAGGGTGTCCATTATTAGGTGATAATGTACACCTAGCTAAGTAGTTCCAGGCAAATGGTCTGTTCATCGTTCATATCAATGCGCTAGGATCACAACAGAGCGGTTTGAGCTCTATACCACCATTAAGGGTTAATATGGCACTTTTATAAGTTTAGAAAATAAATTAGTTGGTCAAAGTAACTATTTAGATAGTGTGTGCTCTGTGTGCTCAGTTTATCAAAATAACGGCTATTTAGAAATCTGTCCTTTTCGGATATCTGACGTCCGCTGACAGAAACTGCTCTCAGCTGTCAACTGTCAAACCAGCACTGTTTACAACTTTGCAGCAAGCCAGCCAGGCGCTTTGCAAGAGCGTGCGCTGCCTGTATCACTGATACAAATCAAGTCTAAGAGGAAAAAGATGAGATCAATAAAAAGAAAACAACGAAATAAACAGTTAACAGCAACACACTGAGAGACATCCTTGTACAAAACATACCTGGACTCCAACATAGAAAGCTTCAGATGGTTTTCAGTCTCCTCCGAGCGCGGCACGCGCCACTTACCTCTTAACACCTGCAGATGTTAACGTAATTCCCTGGAATGCGAGTTTAACGAGCCAGTTACATGGCGTTGCATTCTTAGACATTGCTGTTTGCTTTATTTTGTATGTTACATACAATTGGCCAAATTATTAGTTAGTATATGCCATGGTCTAGAAATTCTGCCAGGTGCAGGCACTAAGCGGCCATTTTCTCCAATGATAATCTTGAGCAGCCGAGGGGACTATTTTGTCTCGCCGGTTCTCAACTCATATCCAAGCTTATGAAAACTAGATTTTGATTGCAAAATGCATGACAATATAAATGAATGGTCTTGTTTTGTTGCTTTGGCAAGTGACCATGGTATAAGCTGGTTAATGCACTTCGAGGTGTCCATTATCAGAAATTAATGTACTTTGCGGAAGCAACCGTTCAGGTTCACGCCTCCGCGTCGTACATTAATTTCTGATAATGGACACCTCGTCGTGCATTAACCCTTACGTGTAAGAGGTTGTTCAAGCCAAGGACATGTCGGTCTCTATTTAAATAACGCTAACCAGGCATCAAGTTCGTGAAAGAGCGCAATAATTAATGCTTCAAGCTCATACACTGTATGGATGTTTTTTTTTACCACTGTAAATCTCAGACAGAGATGATGCATTCATTTAGGCTCCACATTGGGTTTCGTTTAGCCCAATTGTCCCACTGCAGAAAATATTTGTATGGTGTGTGAGAGACAATATACTTAGCGAGCCACACGCATTAGTTTGTCAAAGGGAGACATAGATTAGTTACAGCATGTTTTACCAAGTGAACCAAGCTTTGCCTTTTCCTCATCATTTACTGTTTTGTCAAACAATAATTGGCATTGATTTCTGTCTGTCAGCACCAGGCTAAAGTAGAACATTAGCATTTGAAGTGAAAACCCAAATGTTGATCCAGTTTGACCATAGGCTGTATAAAGAAATGAGCGGAGTCTGTGTGACGTCACCCCTTCGTTTGTGGACTCCCGATTTGAAGCCTCCAGTTTGGCGTCTTGGCCGCTGCCATCTTGGTTCTCCCGCAGCTCATGCGAGACATGAGACCAGGGGTTTCCGACAAGAGCCGTCTGCTATTGGTTCGTGATCAGCACCTGTCAATCATACCCAAAACAGTGATCTTTTTTTATTGTTTATTTATATAAAAATTCACCCTCTCTACAGTTTTCAAGAAAGGTGAAATCAGCTATGCAGACCAAACCACTTTTTTAACTAGGCTGTAAACACATTTATTTATGCTGTAAACTCCGGCATTTTAACACGGGTGAATGGGATTGACTCGTTTTTGCAACCAGCCTCAAGTAGCCATTCGAGGAACTGCAGTATTTAGGACTTCCACATTGCCGTCAATGAAGACCAAGAAAGCCTGCCCGTCGAGTTTGATGCCGTTTTTTTCAAGTCCCAACTGTAAACATTGATTTATCCTCTATTCCCTCCTCCCCTGTCTTTCCAATGGTGACAAAGGACGACCCAAACCAACATCTAGAACAGACATATCATCAAGGATTGTGATAGTACACATATAAAAGTTCTTCACTTCCCTCCCTCCAATTACCCCAATGCCACCTCCCCACCCCACCCTGTAGGACTCAGATGGCCCTCCCAGACCAGAAGGCATCCACCCCCCGGTGTTCTCGGCCCTGCGCCAGTCCAGAGTGGTGTCGTCCACCTCCGAGGAGGAAGAGGCTCTCACAGAGAAGTTCCTCAAGATCAACTGCAAGTACATCACTGACGGCAAGGTGAGCTGTAAACACACACCCATTCACGTGTATGAGTGTGTGTGTGTGTGTGTATGTCTGGTTGTGCAAGATGCATGTCTCTCTCCATTTGTGCATGTGTGTATGGGTGCACTTGTTTAAGGGCACCCTGTACCCCCTCGGTCACGCAACAGACGGACACCAGCAAGGACAGAGTGTACTGCTGTAATCGAGAGCATAACTTGCCGGCAGGCAGCGAAATAAACGCCGCCTCCTTAAACATGACAGATGGAGCGAGAAAAGAAACAGTTGCATCAGTATAATAATAAGCCACGACAGTCATTTTGCTACTTCAAAAGGATGGTTTGGTAATAAGGAATTGTAAGACATGAAAATAAGGGATATTGGTGAAATAGGTTGATTTTCAGTGTAGCTGGACACAGCAGAAACATTTTCAACAATCTAAAATATCAGTTGTAATTGTAAACGGTAAAGAACAGGCGCTTCTTTCTCGACTTTTTTTGCCTTAACGTTAAACAATCACACAGAGAGAAATCTGCCGTAGAAGAGGAAGAGATAGTAATTTGCTGAGGCTGGATTTTTGCGGATCTGTCACCTCGGCAGTAGTGTGTGTCATACAATGCCATCTTTGATTACTTTTTATGCCTCCGCCGGCGATAGCCAGTCCGGCTATAGCTACATCCGACGGATGTACTACATCCGTCCATCCGTACGTACCACTGGTAGGTACGTCCGATGTTCGTTAACGCGATATCTGAGGAACGCCTTGATGGAATTTAATCAAATTTCCCTCAAACGTCGACTTGGACTCAATGATGAACTGATTAGATTTTGGTGGTCAAAGTTCAAGCTCACTGTGACCTCACGAATGCCAAGTTCGTTAACACGATATCTCAGGAACGGCTTGACGGAATTTCTTCCAAATTGTCTCAAACGTCCACTTGGACTGAAGGATGAATGGATTCGATTATGGTGGTCGAAGTTCAAGGTTACTGTGACATCATGACCGCTCGTTTCATGCTCGTTAACGTGATATCTCAGGAACGCCTTGACGGAATTTCATCTAATTTGCCTCAAACGTCCACTTGGACTCAAGGATGAATGGATTACATTTTGGTGGTCAAATGTCACTGTGACCTCTCAAACGCCAATTTCAAGCTCGGAAACACCATATCTCAGTAACACCTTGACGAAATGTATTCACATTGGGCTCAAACGTCAAAGTCTGGACAGACATGCATGTCGACTCTTCACTTTTTGGCGGAGGCATATATCCGCGGTGCGGTCGGTCTAGTTTGTCATTTGAACTGGGCATGACTTTGTTCTCACACCACCATTCATAATTTTTCTTTAGTGCAAATACTCACTACGATATCACTATTACTGTTGCGTTTTCCACCTATAGGCCAAGCTGGCACCACATCATCGAGTGTGCTTGGCCAGGGCCATACCTCCTTTTTAGGCGAAAGTAGACAATCTTTCATAATCACATTAAACATTATTAATAGTATGTGACTTGAAAGGAAGCGGCTGGCGACTGCAAATCTATGGGAGAAACATGTGCTAGTCTACGGCTCTCTCCAGATCAGCAGAAGGGGCGGAGCAACGCCCCGGACAGCAAGAGGAATTGGCCAAGTACAATTGGACTGAAAGTTTTAAAAATGATTAAAAAAATAACACTAAATCCAAAACAACTCATGGAATGCATTGAACATTGCAAATTGATGATATCTAACAGGGTAATAATGTTTGAGGCTGAAGTTTTCTTTTACTAATTTAATAAACCAACGCGGAGAGCACACAATACCTTCAGTAAACACTGTGCCTACAGTGTCAGTCAACACTGTGTCTACAGTGTTTACTGAAGGTGAGCAGATGTGAATTAGTTTGGTGTAATTAGTAGTTTAACTTAGTTTATCGTAGTTAATCTACGGTAGTTCAGATTAACCATGGTGTCTTCTGGTTGTAAATGGAATTAATCCAATTCAAGGTCTTCAGTACTAGAATAAGGTTTCAGAGGTCTTAAAAATGTGTCTTTTTCTCGGTGCATTACTTTTCTAATGAAACCTTTTATTCTTCAGCCTTATTTTGGAGTGAAATTGTTAGATTGTGCATTTTATTTGCTTTGGCATTGACGCATTGAAAAGTCTTAATTTGATCTTGTAGAAACCTATAGTCACTTGGGATAACTTCACCATTCTAAGAATTCATTTTACAATTTACATGTTGTGAACCACATTAAAACGGCAACATCAATAGTGAATATCTAAATAGCTTTCTTATGAACTCTTTGTAAAAACAGCGTATTTTGAGATAAGAAATATACGTGGACTTTGAATGTTTCCTTTGATACATCGCGGAGTGCTTGCTGCTCAGATTGTTGTTGTTGGTCAGCTTTCACCATTGAGTGGGCAAGATGGCAGCCTGCTGCCCGGAGGGTTTTATTAAAATGCACACGTCCAGCGAGCTGATATGGCGCTGCTGCCTGAGGGAGACCTTAAACAACTGCACAGTGTGTCAGTGCAGGCCATTGCACTGACACACTGTGCACATTCAGGCAGCTGTCCTGCTCTCAGACACACAGATCCATGGAATTGAGCCACTACTGATTCACTCTCAGCTACCAAATCAAAGCCTGAAGTAGTCAGTGCTGCAAGCCAATAACTTCTACTTGATTTAGGACATTTGTGGTCTCAAACGGATGTTGACTTTGGTTTTGATTATCTTTTGTGCTAACTTGGTAACATGCTCACCACTTGTTCCTTTTATTTAAAAGTACCTACTGTAACATCCGTAGTCTTGACCGGTTTCTCACCCATCCCTCTTTTTCTCTCCCCACCTGCTTTCAGGGTGCGGTGAGCGGTGTGCTGCTGGTGACGCCAAACAACATCATGTTCGACCCTCACCGGATGGACCCCCTGGTTCAGGCCCACGGCTGTGAGGAGTATGGCATCATGTGCCCTCTGGAAGAGGTCCAGTCCGCTGCCATCTGCAAGGAGATCACCGACTCCAAGATCAGAGAGACCATGCCCGAGTAAGAGAGCGTGTAGACGCACGTATACAAGCTCGGCGGTAGCCTTTAGGGCTCATTCATACAGGTTACAGCAGTCCACAGCAGCTGCTGCGTGTAGTGCGGCTGTAGTACGTCGATGTGGGAGTGTCTCACTTCACCCCCCTTTCTGCCTTCTCCCCTTCACAAAAAGCATGTGTGCAAGCGAACCAGGGAAAAGCGTTTTTAAAAGGCTATTTTGTAGCTTTAGTTTTGTTTCTCTTTTTTTAGTTTTGTTTCTGTTTTTACTTGAGATATCTGCTATTTTACCGTTTGGGTTGCATCCCCGGAAAGTAGGATCACCCTGTACTTTCTTGCTGTATGACCACTACATGTTTTTCACGCAGTTCCCTGCTGCACCCACTGCTGTAGCTAACGCACTACCCCCATTAACAATGAATAGAGCACGGGGGAGCCAATGCGGATCCTGTGTGAATGCAGCCTCAGTCGAAGCCCCAATCTATTCTCAGAGAAAAAAGGTTCCACTCGGAGGTGGAGCGACAGTGCAACAAGTATGTAGAAAAGAGAAAATTTACACAATTTTTTATTTGTACATTAAACACTGACCTCTGACTCTCACAACCACAGTCTTATTCATACAGTTACACCTTGCTGTTCCTCTCGGTTTAATTCAGTTTTTCACCCACTGTCTGTCTCTTACCAACTCACACCACACACCCTCAGAAATGCACCAGCATCACTGTAATCATCACCGTTCTCTCCTGCATCCATAGTCAGATTGCATCAGAGAAGACAGTTTAATTCTTTCCCCCCTCTTGCCAAAATAAAAAGGAAATGGCAATTACAGCAGGGTTAATGAAGTATGCCTTCACCCTCCTACGTCCTAATTGCTCACCCCTTTGTGCAGTGGGAAGCAGCCACTTTAGAGGAATCAGCGATGCCGCCTCCCACAGATGTGGGAGTGTTGTCAGTGGTGTAGTGGAGGGTAGACGCCGTCTACCTACTTATTTTTCAGACGGCTTTGCGTCTACTCACTTCTAAATCTCCTCTAATGCGCATCCATTCAAGTTTTTTTTCTCTTTTCTGCCTAAAGTCTCTGCCGGGCAGCCATAGTCGCAGCCTGTCTAGTGTTATTGAACGCCTGTGTCCACCAGAGGCATTCCCGACGCGGCTCTCCGCTCTGCTCCACTAAACAAATCGGCCTGTGTATTTTCGCTCCTCTCTTTGAGTTGCGTCAAGCAGCACAGAGCAGATCGAGCTGGGCAGGAATTCACGAGAATAATAAAATAAAACATCCTGTCGATTTTCAAAATAAAACCTGTTACTGTATGTCAAGAGAGAAACAGTCACATATTGCGGGGGGGGGGGGGGGGGGGGGGGCGCAATTAACCTGCTTTCTATAATAATGCATCCCTCAATTACTTGAATGCTTTCATTATTTTGGCAGCTACTTGGGTTCAAATTAACTTAGTGAGTTGGTTTGAAATTTGTGTATCAGTGAACAGTGTTTTTGTAGACACCAATAATGACTGCCCAGCAAAAGTAGTTTAAACTAGTAAGTATAGTTAAATATATATATATATATATATATATATATATATATACACGTGTGTATGTATGTACATGTGTGTGTGTGTGTGTATGTGTATATATATATATATATATATACACACACACATGTACATACATACACACACACACATATATATATATATATATATTAGAGATGCGCGGATGAGCTTTTATGCCACCCTAATCCGCATGTATGCATGAACAATCCACCCGCCATAAATCTGTGCAAATTATTTTGTACTATTTATAGATGAGGGATTTGGGTAGATGAACTTACTGTTTCTGCTGCCGTCGGTGCGATCGCTGCAGTCGACTCCAAATAAACTTCCATGCTGTATTAGGCCTGCACGATATGAGGAAAATCTGCGATGTGCAATAACATTGTTCAATATAACGATGACGATACGACTTGCGATAAATAAACAAATATTAAAGTATGCATATTAGCTATACAGTTGCTATGTCTTTCTGCTTTAATAATGCTAACATAGACTCCAAACATAGCCTATGCCCACTGAATAAAGAAATGAAATACACACTGACTCTAGCTGAAACTACACACAGCGTGTTTGGGCTTTGGCAGAGGGGCAGAGTGCACTGTTGCAAGGGAAAGGTGTACGCTGGATTTAGAACACAAGACAAAAAGATCAGATGCATGACGCATGTAAATCAAACCACTTTTGTTATTCATTGCGTTTCAGGCAGTCTTTGCGATGTGTTTATTGCGCATGTTCATATTGCGATGACGATAAAAATACGATTAATTGTGCAGCCCTATGCTGTAAAATCCACTCCAGCACTTGCTTGCCCATGTAGCATACTAGGCTAACGCTATAGCTTTAGGTTTAGATCAAGACTGGATTGACCTATGGGAATATAATACCAGGGCCTCTTCTCTTCCAACCTGTCTTCAGTGGAGACTCCTGTTTGACGTTCTGGTGACATCATTGACCATACTGTAAGAAAGAAGGCATCCCATCTACGTTGACGCGTGGCTATTTGTTTACTACTGCCTTGGGTCCTTCGGGGGTCCTTGCTAGGCCTATATAACAATAGGTGGCCAACATGTGCCTGATGAAAAATTAAGCTTAACTCATTGAGTGCCAATGACGACAATCGTCGTCAATTGCTTTAGTGACGTAGAGTGCCAATGACGACGATTGTCGTCAATTGCGTTTTTTGACGGTGGGACGTGGATCAAAGCCTAATATATCTCCTGTAAAATTTTGGGGCATGTTGAATGTGTATAACCTATTTTACCGACCCATTAGGTGGCGACAGTGCTCTCCAGATTAGAGGAAGGTCCGGAAAACAGCAGGAAAAACCCCCGTGATCAAAGAGAAACCGCTCATGCTGCAGCCAGAGCCACATAGATGGCTCTGACTGCAGCTGATGTTGGCTGCGAACAGCAGTCAATCCGCGCACACAACTGAGCCCCTCTGCCTCTGTCTGTCTGTCTGCATAGTTTCTTCACACGATTAGCCGCCAGAAAGGCAGCACCCGACGCCGAAGGGCCAAACCCTTCCCTGCAGTCCGGTTTGGCATTTCCGTGTCGCGCTGGGAGCCGGCGCAAAAAAACGGAGCGCTCCGAAAATAGACTGGGTGCGTGTTAGGCTGTGTGTTAGTGTGGGGAGGAGTTTGCAGCTGAGGGGGGAGAGGGGGGTGGGGCACGCAGGCACCACACAACTACACCACGTCACTACATCAGAAAATATTATCTTCAGACTCAGTGAATGTGCTTGAAATGCTGCATTTCACAAAAGGCGGAATAACTCAGCTTCTAATTTGAAAAGTGTCTTTTTGCTCAAAACAGCCTATCTTCTCCGGCTCATAACTAAAGAACGGAAAATGGGATCAATAAACTTTTTTTTGCAGATGATAGAAGAGAGTCTCATCGTTCTTTGTGCGTGTTCGGTGTTTACATAGTAATATCACACAATATTCTGTGGGCCTCGAAAAATCACTGAAAACGCTCTGAAACTCTGGCACTGGGAGCGTCCGTTCTCCAAAAGTGGCTGGCACTCAATGAGTTAAAATACGTTCATAGACTAGATAACGTAATTAATATTAATGTTCCTCATTAATGATACATCATTTCACCTGCCCGCAACCCATCCGCAATTAATCAGAATGTTTATTTTTATGATCCGCCCCGCGGTCAGCATGGTTATAACTGCAGCCCGCGCATCTCTAATACAGTATATATATATATATATATATATATATATAGATATATATATATATATATATAGATATCTCTCTATCTCAAAAGGCGGCCGGGGGGCCTAAATTACAGTCTACCGACTTCTCCAGGGACCACTAACAC
Organism: Poromitra crassiceps; assembly: GCF_964638095.1. Taxonomy (NCBI): domain Eukaryota; kingdom Metazoa; phylum Chordata; class Actinopteri; order Beryciformes; family Melamphaidae; genus Poromitra; species Poromitra crassiceps. The sequence goes on along the minus strand of NC_139623.1, from coordinate 99,962,390 downwards.
CACTGGTTGTTGTTGTTTTTGCTGCACTTTCATTGTTTTAGTGTCAAGTTTATCATGCTAAATGTATCCTTGTATGGAATGTGGTGAAGCGTTATTGCACCCTGTGGAGTCTTATTTTCCTGTCTGCACCGCGGGGGGAGGGGCAGGGGTCCAGACAGTGCTGTATTTAGCTCCCTGAGTGTTGCCCATGGAGCAGCTGTTGTGATGTTTTCTCAGCTGTGGTCCATTCTCTCTCCCTCTCCGTCTCTTTTGACCTCTCACTCTATCTCTGAACACACAGCTGAGCAACAAGTGCCTGCAGGATTTGATACATAACATGATATAATAACATACTGTAATGGTATAATAGACAAATGGTACACAGGTATTGAGTAATAAGGGAAATTATATGCCAAATGATCTAGCATGAAACCTACTGAAGGTAGTACAAATATTCCTTTTTTAATCCAATTATTGATAGTCGCTTCTTGTTCTTCTGTCCCTCTTCTGCTCACGTGTTTCAGTGACCTGGAACCTCTGCCTGCAGAGAGACACCCCTCCCAGCAGAATGCAGAGCAGCGTCTGAGGGACCCAGGGGCCAACGACAGCGGCAGCATGGCCCCTCGCAGCACCGAGGGCTCCTTCTCTGAGGACGTCTTCACCGAGTCAGAGCTTTCCCCCATCCGGGAGGAAGAGCAGGCATCTAATGAGGATCTGCGCCTGGACAAGTCTTCCGGCGCCTCCACGGAGTCCGTGCAAACCATTACCCAGGTGGAGGCTGCCAGCGCTGCCCCCCAGGCGCAAGGCAGCGCCATCCCTGAGGCCCAAGGAAACGCCGCCGCCCCCCAGGCCCCAGGCAGCGCCCGGGGGTCAGTCAGCCAGCCGGAGGCGCCTGGCGCAGCAAAGGCCTCGGCCACATCAGAGGACAATCCACCAAATACTGCCACAGAAAAGGAGAGCCAGTCCCCCATGGGATCTAAGCAGCACAGTGTAGAGAGGCCACCAAGCACACCCACTACCACCACCACCACCAGCAGCACCACTAGCCAGGCCCAGGGTCCCAGCAGCAGCACCTCTCGCCCGGGGTCCCAAAGCTCAGCAACCCTCGGTGCCACTGACCCCGCCTCCATCTCAGCCAGCCCACAGGGGGACGCCTACCAGGGGACAGAGGGCTCCAAAATGGACACTATGCAACAAGCCAAGGAAGAAAAGGAGAATGTAGAGCAGACACAAAAGGACAGCACACAGAACACTGCAGAGGGTAAGCACTCTCTCACTCAGTTAGTCTTTATCAACCCAGAGGTGCAATCAAGTACATGCAACAAGACAGTTATTTACATACTGTACTTACATTTTAATACTCGGGCAGAGATGTTGTTTCTTTCAAAAAGACCTTGAGAATTGAGGGACCTCAAAGGGGATGAATCTGTCCCCATGTGGCCTTCTGCATCTCCATCGCATACGTCTATATTCTTCTGAAGACTCCCAGTATCAAAGTAAAGTTTGGCCTCTCTGACTGCTTCAGAATCCATTCTCTCATGTTAGTTACTGATAACCTTTACGTTGCCACGCTGTTTTGGTGCTGCTAGTAATTGGAATAAAAAGAGGAACGGAAATCGCAGACTCACTGTTATCACCTTGGCGGAGCAAAGCGGGCTTTATGGGGCTTTATACAACTTTTTGATGTGCAGCTCTGGTAGTCTGAGCCCCACACTCTCCACTAAGCCTCTCAAACACCACAATGCCACAAACACACCTAGTGCCCAAAGGGGAAACACTGATGATGATTAAAGCTAACATTAAAAGCCCTTCGGAGAAAGCATTCCGAAAGCTTTTTTTTTACTATTTATATTTTACGTCCTTTTCTGTTTTTGGTTTTATGTCCTTTTAGAGAAATACTGACTTCCATAAACCTTAAAATTAAGTCAAATTCATTTGTGTCCCCTGCTGCATTTAAAGTCAATTGCTGTCTGTTGAGAGAGAGAGAGACCGAGACAGTGGGAGAGAGAGACTGAGACAGTGGGAGGGAGAGACAGACAGAGTGGGAGAGAGAGACTGAGACAGTGAGAGAGAGAGAGAGAGAGAGAGAGGGACTGAGACAGTGAGAGAGAGAGAGACTGAGACAGTGAGAGACAGAGAGACCGAGACAGTGGGAGAGAGAGACTGAGACAGTGGGAGGGAGAGACAGACAGAGTGGGAGAGAGAGAGAGACTGAGACAGTGAGAGAGAGAGGGACTGAGACAGTGAGAGAGAGAGAGACCGAGACAGTGGGAGGGAGAGAGAGATTGAGACAGTGAGAGAGAGAGAGAGAGAGAGGGACTGAGACAGTGGGAGGGAGAGACAGACAGAGAGAGTGAGAGAGAGACTGAGACAGTGAGAGAGAGAGAGAGAGGGACTGAGACAGTGGGAGGGAGAGACAGACAGAGAGAGTGAGACTGAGACAGTGAGAGAGAGAGAGAGAGAGGGAGAGACCGAGACAGTGGGAGAGAGATTTGTCATTTTCTCTGACAATGATTGTCCTCCAGAGAGCTGGGCTGGAATAAGGGTTCTCGTCCGTGGGTTTCTCAGCAGGGCTGCCCTCTATTCTCTGCATATTAGCACGGCCCACACAAGCAACAGCAGCAACTGCAAAAACAAGCTACGTTACAGAATTCATGCCTTTTGAACATTTAGTTTGTCCCACTGAGCTGTGTGGTCCAAGTAGATTACTTTATTTTTGCCTGATATCATTGCCAGTTATGCGGTGTTGCCCAACCAGGCGCTCACAATATGCCCTGGTGTTACTACTATATGGCACTGGCACAGAGATCTCTTTCAGCTTCCAGTGGAAATGAACTTTTTAAAGGTCATTGATAATATACCGTGGGCAGATGACGACCAATGATGGTGTGCTACTCCATTTATTTCTGTCATTTGCTGTTTCTGGCCCAAAATGACTAATGCAAGTAGCTGAAGGTAGCCAGTAAGCAGAGGGAAGAAAACTAGGTCACTTAAATAAAAGCAAGCATTAGGATTGTAAGATGTATTTTGTTGTCATTTCTCAGATGAGATAAACATTTCAGACAATCTGGTTAAACTACATAGTTTCACAACAAATCTACTGTTGGTCCTGAATAGAACTATTATTTATACTGCAGCTAGCTTTACTGTATGCTTCTGTGACCATGTGATGGGGTTCCTCTTCCAGGTACAGGGTCTGTGGAGAGGCGGAAGCACCGGACTCACAAGTTCCTATGTCTGCGGGTGGGGAATCCCATGAAGAAGACGTTTGTTTCCAACGCCAGCGCCTCCATGCAGCAGTATGCCCAGCGGGGCAAGAAGCACGAGTACTGGTTCGCTGTGCCGCAGGAGAGGTCAGCATTACCCCAAGTCATATCTGTTGGTTTTTGAAAACCTAAATAATAACATTTTAAAATGTCCATGTGGAACACCTCTAAAATAAAACCAAAAAATAAATGGAAAGCAAAGTATATGAAGCACACCTCAAGCCTTTTTGCAGCCTTTGTAAAGGTGGGCAATTAGTCCACCTAAAGCGCCCGGCAAGGTTCTGCGCAGCCTCGACTTGGAGCCTGCTGCCGACGAGCGGCGACAGCGAGACTGTGCATACTCGAACGTAACTCGTCCAAAACACGTCCAAAACGTTATCGTGTCGTTTACCAAGAACTTGCAATCATGTTGGTGGGGGGACATTTTATTGTCCCTCCATTTCAAAACTCATTCCGGTGAGCCTGCAGAAGGCTTTGCTAGATGAGGGACAAGCACTGTTAAATGAGGAAATGGCATTTCCTCATTCCTCACAACAAAGAGTTGATGCCGCGGAGTTACATTTTGGAGGAGCTGCACGCCCCCTCCGCCGAGCTGCGCCGATAGGACGCCCAGCTGCGGCGACCCCCTCGGCGCAGTCAGCGCTGTCGATTTCGCTCAAGCATAATTTGCGCTTTAAGTGTCGTTTGTCTTGTCAGCCTACAATGTAGCACGATGCAGGAAAGCAGTGACAAAGCATGCAGGGATTTGATGCCATGCAGTCCTTTTCATATTTGAAACCAATCAAATATGCAGTCATTGTTACTAATGTAGGTATGACTCCCACTGCAGCTTCTGCCCATCTCCATGTGCTGTGTCTGCCAGACAGCAATATGATTTATTATTCATTCCCTCTGCAGGGTGGCACACACACACACACACACACACACACACACACACACACACACACACACACACACACACACACACACACACACACACACACACACACACACACACACACTTTGTTCCTGTGCTGGGCCACTCAGTTTTACCCACTGAGAAGTGCTTGAACTTTTCCTGCCTCTTACGGGAATTTGAAATGTGTTTTTAATCAGAAGTAAATCCGTAAATAGAAGTGGCTGGTTTATGGGTTTATCAAAGGTGCATTTCAACTTTGTGTAGATGATGTCAAGTTGCCAAGTCAGCAGTATTAGTAATTATCACTCTTTACATTGGTACAAGGCACATTATGAGGAAATATGTACTGCTGCGTAATTTGTTTATGTAGTGAATTAATCCCAATTGCACCAATACTGTGCACCAATACTCCGCCATTGGCTCCATTAACATTATTTAAGAGACAACGCTTCCCCGCCGTTGCTGTAATGGAACCTTGGAACGTCAATAGGTGTTTTCACCATCATGTGATAGATGGCTCATGGCTGTAATACTCACCTTGTGAAATACTACAGCACGTCTAAAGCTGTACACAAGCGACCACGATTGTCTAACAAAACCAGGAAGCAGAGAAAAGCAACAATCTCCCGTCAGAAAAGCTCCATAACACAGCTCCATGGCACGGCTCAAACGCTGGTCCATAACACAGCTCCATGGCACGGCTCAAACACTGGTCCATAACACAGCTCCATGGCACTGCTCAAACTCTGGTCCATAACACAGCTCCTTGGCACTGCTCAAACGCTGGTCCATAACACAGCTCCATGGCACGGCTCAAACACTGGTCCATAACACAGCTCCATGGCACGGCTCAAACACTGGTCCATAACACAGCTCCATGGCACGGCTCAAACACTGGTCCATAACACAGCTCCATGGCACTGCTCAAACTCTGGTCCATAACACAGCTCCTTGGCACTGCTCAAACGCTGGTCCATAACACAGCTCCATGGCACGGCTCAAACGCTGGTCCATAACACAGCTCCATGGCACTGCTCAAACGCTGGTCCATAACACAGCTCCATGGCACTGCTCAAACACTGGTCCATAACACAGCTCCATGGCACTGCTCAAACACTGGTCCATAACACAGCTCCATGGCACTGCTCAAACACTGGTCCATAACACAGCTCCATGGCACGGCTCAAACGCTGGTCCATAACACAGCTCCATGGCACTGCTCAAACGCTGGTCCATAACACAGCTCCATGGCACGGCTCAAACGCTGGTCCATAACACAGCTCCATGGCACTGCTCAAACACTGGTCCATAACACAGCTCCTTGGCACGGCTCAAACGTTGGTCCAGCAGCTTTTATCGAGATTTTATCGAGCCACGTGCTCCATTACAGCGGGCGGCAGCCTTTTCTTTTCACCACGCTGCAGCCGCTGACAACACGTCCACAAGTCACTTGTCCTCAGGAATTAGTAATCCAGTTCCTAAACTCTCACACCGTGTACATTTCAGCTGGTAGATTTGCTCCTGACCTCCATACACAACCAGTCGCCCCCCCGTGCAAAACGAACATGCGACCCGGCTGCCCTCTCACAAGAGCGGGGTGAATCTCTTCTTTCTCGCACCGGTGTTGCAGTAAAAGCTGTGCCCACGGGCGAGTTTGGCTGGAAGGGGAAACCAAATCATTATGGGGATCATAGTTGAGTGTCACCGGCCGGTATCCGCCATCAAAGACATTTATTCGGTTCAGGAGCGGTGAAGATGACTTATTGACTTCATTTACAAAAATGCATTTTTCTCAGCTTTTGAGGGAGAGATGTTTTCAGTGAGCACTACCTACATTCAAGTGTCAACAACTAAAGAACGGATTAAGGTAGAATCAAACTTTTCTTTTCTATGAAAGTAGGTGTTCCCTTCTTTCCTTTGAGATATTCGGTGTTTACATAGTCATAGAAGAAAATATTCTGTGGGTCTTGGAAGATTAGTGAAAATGATCAGAAACCCTGGCGGTGGCTGGTGGCTTTTCCTTTGAAACTCTGGTGGGGGAATGAGTTAATTTGATAAAAGCCACTTTTCTGAAAAAAACACTTAGTTTGACGCGGAAGGGCAATTGATTAGAAAAGGTCAAGTCATGTGTGTCACAACACAGTGGTGTTTCTGTCTCTATTGTCAGACCGGAAGAGAAAGGGACAGAAAAGAAGATCAATTAGAATAATCTGAGAAGTGGAGGGCACTCTGTCTCATGCCTTTTGGTCGTGCCCTTTACTGACCGGATTTTGGGCCAAAATATTTGATTGGTACTCTAAGGCCTACAAAATAACCCTTCAGCCGGAGGCAGAACTTGCCATCTTCGGCTGCTCGGAGTCCTCTCTGAACTTCCCTACAGCTGTGCAGCAGTCTCTGTCACAGGGGACAATTGTTGCCAAGAAACTCATTCTGCAGAAATGGAAGTCCCCCACTCCACCCTGTTTTCAGTTGTGGTTGGCGGACATGATCTCCATCATACGAATGGAGAGACTCAGGTTCTTGAGGACCAACTCACCTGGGAGATTTCAAACTATTTGGGACCCGTTTCTGGCCTACCTTGACGAGGTTAGGGGTGATGGGTGACTCGCCCGGCCGGTCTTCCTCCCTCGCGTGGGATCCCACTCATTTGTATATATGTACTGTATATATATTTGCAAGCATAATTTATGTATATTTACAAGCTGTAACTGGTGGTACTAGTGCAGGGGTGCCCACACTTTTTCAGCTTGGGAGCTACTTTTAAAATGACCAAGTCAAAGTGATCTACCAAACATATTTATTTATATATATATACACCGAGTATACAGTGGAAAACAGTGGAAAAACAGTGGAGAAACAGTGGAAAAACAGTGGAAAAACAGTGGAAAAACAGTGGAAACAGTGGAAAAACAGTAAAAAAAAAAAAAAAAATTTCTTCCCCTCAATGCCATGCGATCGACCACACTACCTTCGACGTATTGGGCACCCCTGTACTAGTGTATGTATGTTTTTTCTTTCTTTTCTTTTACTGTATCTGTGTTTGTTTTTGGTTTGTTTTTCTGTGTTCTAAAAAATCTAAATTGCTAAATAAAATATATTAAAAAAAAAAGAATAATCTGAGAAGTAAATCTGATCCATTTTGTGAGCAGCCATGAGCTGCACAAGGCCTCTTCTGTTTGCACATGTTGCCTTTGTATGTTCAATATCTCTAGCGTGTTCGCACACAACAGCAACACACATGGAGCTCTCTCAGACAAACCCGCATGTCCCATTTTGCTATCATGGTAAAACCAGTTCTTCTTGCATTGTTTATTATACAACTAGGGTTTCGGCCCGGCTTGCCTGCACACGCAGCTCGGCAGCTGCTTGGCCTCGCCTGCTCTACTGGCAGCGCACAATCGCCTGCTCTATTGGCATGCACAGCGCACAATTGCACAACTTTGCATCACTGATGACATCACAATGCCTATGACATCAAGATTCAAGATATTTATTGTCACTCCGTTGTACAAGTAGGCTACATTACAAGACATAGTGCAAGTACAGTAGGTACATACATACTGGTAGTCACAACAGTCATATTTATGTATGTAAATATGACAAACAGCAAATAAGGCAGTGTGTGGAAACGCTATAGAATAAATAATAAAATAGCACCACTTGTCGTTGGAAGGTGCAGTTAGGGCAATTTGTGCAGCAGCAATGCGCAAATGGCATTACCACGGATTCATTGCACTCACTCAAGGTGTGTGTGTGTGTTCTTGTTGAGTCTTGTGGCCTGAGGAAAGAAGCTATTCCTCAGTCTTGCAAAAGACATTGTAATTGCTACGGTTGTCAAAAGAATCCATAGTATTGATACAAGTATCGATATAAAAAATTTGAAACTGATACAATACTCATTTGCAACAGGTATCGATAGTGTTGATAAGTATCGCTAAAAATAAATAAATTGATACAATACTCATTTGCCACAGTATTGATACGAGCAGTGCTTTCTCTTAATGAAAAATCAAACATACGGTACTACAGATTTTAACCTCCCTATCATTGGTTTCTATCTGTTGCTTCAACAAGCTAAACATATTCTGATAGGCTGATGAGTAGAGCACGGGTAATCTGCTGGGTGTGCTGTGTTTCTAATGAGTTTTATCGGGCCTAGATTATGGAGAAGTGTGCATCTGTCCGTCCATCTGTCTTTGCTTATTTTTACGCCTCTTGATGTGTTGTCATTTCCCCCTCGTGGTATCGTAAATGGTATCAAGTATCGATATTTTCCTGGGTATTTGTATCAAAGTTAGAAATTCTAGTATTGTGACAACCTACAGCATTGTTGTTTTCATCCACGTGTTGCTTGCTTAGCTATAGCTCCTTCCACCTGGAGAGGTTTACAGCATATATATATATATTATATACGCAGCACTCTTGTGGATAATAGCCCGGGGGCATGGCAAATTCATCGCCCGCTGAAAGAGAGAGGACTCATGCGTGTTACTATTCCTTATTTTTAACTTCTCTTTCTCAGCACCTGAATCAGACAGAAGTGTGTGGGAGAGCTGATCATAAGCTGCTCAGGCTTACAGCCCAGTGCCAACCTACTCCTTGTCTTCAAACACTGCTACAGTATCTGTGGCTTGACCTAGATGGGAGGCGACCCGCATGATGTGTGTACGGAGTCCTGACAATACTGTTTGAATGGATCATATATTTATAACCATGATACTGAATCAGGCTCAACAGATTGACTCTGCCAGAGCTCCGCTGTGTCAAACAGTGATAGCCGTTAGAATTGTGTCTGTTTTATACAAACTGTGGTCATTATTTGTTTCTGACTTTTATGACCTTATTGGGTCTATACACATCCAACAAGTAAAGTGCGTAGCATCTGGTCCTACTTCAGTTATCATTATCATACAATTGTCATATCATATGCCATACTGTCTTATGATATGTCTTAAGCCCTTTACATAAATAACATGAAAAGGTTTTATTTTGCTGTATGGGTGGTCAGGAGGGAAGGGAGGGGGTGGGGCATAATTATAATGACGGACAACTATTGTATTGAAAAAGTCTCATCAGCATTACCACTAACTATACTTTTGAAACTGACTACTTTTTAAATTGACTCCTTACAACATTATATAGGCTAGTACAGTACAATGGTTCCCAACCCAAGGGTAACATGGAATTCCAATGGGGTCGCCTGGAGAAAAGGAATACACCACACACAATTTAAAACTATGGAAGAAGATTAGGGCCACATGTGAAAAAAATGAGTTCGGAGTTTAAGTCAGAATTCTCAGAATGAAGTTAGAATTCTGAAAATAGTCAGAATTCTGAAAAAAAGTCAGAATTCTATGTTTAATTAAAGTCAGAATTCTGAGAAGAAAGTCCGAATTTGGAGGGGGGAAAAGTCAGAATTCTGAGATTAACTCATTGAGTGCCAGCCACTTTTGGAGAACGGACGAAGTGCGAAGAGTGAACGAAGTGAGTGAACGAAGTGCCAGAGTTTCAGAGCGTTTTCAGTGATTTCTCGAGGCCCACAGAATATTGTGTAATATTACTATGTAAACACCGAACACGCACAAAGAACGATGAGACTCTCTTCTATCATCTGCAAAAAAAAGTTTATTGATACCATTTTCCGTTCTTTAGTTATGAGCCGGAGAAGATAGGCTGTTTTGAGCAAAAAGACAGGTTTCAAATTATAAGCTGAGATATTCAGCCTTTTGTGAAATGAAGCATTTCAAGCACATTCACTGACTCTAGCTAATATCTTCTGATGTAGTGACGTGGTGTAGTTGTGTGGTGCCTGCGTGCCCCACCCCCCTCTCCCCCCTCAGCTGCAAACTCCTCCCCACACTACACAGCCTACACGCACCCAGTCTATTTTCGGAGCGCTTCGTTTTTGTGCGCTGGGCGGCTCCCAGCGCGACAAGGAAATGCCAAGCCGGACTGCAGGGAAAGGTTTGGCCCTTCGGCGTCGGGTGCTGCCTTTCTGGCGGGTAATCGTGTGGAGAAACTATATGCAGACAGACAGACAGAGGCAGAGGAGCTCAGTTGTGTGCGCGGATTGACTGTGGTTCGCAGACAACGTCAGCTGCAGACAGAGCAATCTATATGGCTCTGGCTGCAGCATGCATCGGTGTCTCTTTGATCACGGCTTTTTCCTCCTGTTTTCCGGACCTTTCTGTAATCTGGAGAGCACTGTCGCCACCTAATGAGTCCGTAAAATAGGTTATACACCTTCAATAGCTCCCATATTTGTACAGGAGATGCCTGAGCCTTTGATCCACGTCCCACCGTCAAAAAACGCAATTGACGAACATACTCGTCCTTGGCACTCTACGTTACTAAACGAAATGACGAACATACTCGTCCATGGCACTCAATGAGTTAAAGAAAGAATTCTGAGAAAAGTCAACATTATGAGTTTAATGTCAGAATTCTGAGATTAAAGTCAGAATTCTGATTTTAATGTCAGAATTCTTAGTTTAAAGTCAGAATTCTGACATTATAGTCGAGCTGAAATGGTCTGTGATTATTTTTTTTCCAAGATTTGTTTTATTTTTCGTACAGTTGCTCATTCGTTGACAATATTACAGAAACATCTCTGCTTGAGCACACGCACATTGCGTAAAATAAAACAAGACAAACCAAACAAAATAACAAATAAATCCCAACCTCATCCCTCCCCCCACCCATCTCCCTCGTATGGATCTCTACATACATACATACATACATACATACATTCATACATACATACATACATACATACATATATACATACATACATACATACATACATACAAACATTTTCTAGCATTCACTAAAATTAGGTTTGGTCCAGGTAGAGATGCTAATTAGTTATGGTCACCTGTTCTTAGAGACGGTAGCATATCGATAAAGGGCCCCCAAATTTTCTGGAAGGTTGCAGGTTTCTTTCTTACATTATACAATATCTTCTCTGGAGTACAGTAAGACACAAGCTCGTTAATCCAGTGTCTCTGTGAAGGAGATACATGTGATTTCCAGTTGATCAGTATGCATTTTTTAACTGCAGTACTAGCAAGTAGGATAATGGTCTGTGATTCTTTATCGTGATGTATAGAGCATAGCAGGAATGAGTCCAGAAGTAGTGCTTGGGAGGTCTGTGGTTAGCAAAAGTTTATGGGAGCGCGAATTTGGATTCAGCGGGATAATCTTCACAAACGTGAATAACTTTTATGACTTTTGGAACGTAAATGCGTTTTTTAGAAAATGCTTCAAAGGGCATAAAAGTGATTAACGTTCGTGAAGATTATCCTGCTGGCTGGCTGGCGCAAGCCTCGGAGCAGAGGACCGGAAACTGGCTGCCTTTGAAGGGATAGCCATTTCCAAGCCGAAGAGGAGTGCTGGCTGCCCGCCTTGAAGCATCCGACGAGCGGCGGTAACGATATTCCTGGAATGCAAGTTAACGAGCCAGTTACATATCCTTTTGCATTCTACATTAAATTAAGACATTACCGTTCATTTTATTTTGTATGTTACATACGGTACTTATTGGCCAAATATATTAACATTTAAGGGCTAGAAAATTCTGCCCATGTAGGCACTAGGCAGCCATGTTGCCTGCTCAGAATTTTCTCCTCCTAGCCATGAAGATTGATTGACAGCTGTCATGTCATGATATGATTGGTTGAAATTGGGTAGAAATGTGATTGCACTACCTGATGTCAGCAAACTGTAGATATTGTTATGAATGAACTCTTGATGAATGAACTTTTGATGTGAAAAAAAGGGAAAAACTAAAGAAATTAGATTTTTTTTTGCATACATTGTTAAATACGTGCACTGTATAACAAGGGATGTGATCTAAAATAAAGTATTTTTTTCATTTCAGCTCGACTTTAAAATCAGAATGCTGAGATTACAGTTAAAATTCTGACTTTAATCCCAGAAGAGAATAACGTTAGAATTCTGAGATTAAAGTCAGAATTGATGTGCTGTGCTGATGTCACTCGAGCATGTCATCAGTGAGTGACGTCATCGATGATGAGCATCACCAGTGATTTAAAATCACAGTGAATTACAATCTTACTACGATATAATAGGGCGGCATTCTGCATCTGGGGTCCCTAGATTTTGTGATGTCAGTGTTTGGTCACAAGCAAAAAAGTTTGGGAACCCCTGTTGTATGTGATTCATATGTACAGTATATAATATTGTGGGGTGCCGGTGGCTGCTCCCAGGAGAATGAACTCTTTAAAACAAACTACAGTATACAGTATATGTTTTGGGATGACACTTCCTCATTTATAGATTTCCCTCCATGTCTCCCCCCAGATCGGACCACCTGTATGTGTTCTTCATCCAGTGGAGCCCAGACATGTACGGTGAGGGGGTGAGGGGGATTGGAAGAGAGCCCGGCTTTAGGGTTGTCAAGAAGTACGAGGAGTCGGAAACGGCCAAGGATGAGCCCATCACTGACATCAACGTGAAGGACTGGGAGGTAAGGTCTACTCTCTGCTCTCCCCTCCTCACTTCAAGTGCACTTGTGTTGTCTTGAGCCAGCTTCACAGACATGGATGAAGTTGAGCTCTGGTACTCTGGAGTCATCCATACCTGTGAAACTACAATCGTATGTTGCTTTTTTTCTGATGTGTTAATGTTTAGTGTTATTTAGTTGTCCACTGATTATTGTCACTTGATTTGCTTTCATAATGTCTGTATGCATAGTGAAACTGCAGATATTTTATTTATGTTTTATTCCATCAGAACTTTGTAGTTGGCAAGCTTCAGTTTTTGTATTCTACTTTTGTTTATTTCACCTTCATGTGTAATTGCATTCCTTGACTTTAAGGTCAAATTTTGTGTGAATTTCCTCCCACAATTATCGTGTAAGTTGTGTGACTATTTCCTTTGCTTGGAAATGCGCTATCCTCACTCAAGTTCCAACCAAAGTGTTTTGCATGTTTGTGGAATTTGTTTCCTCTTCTCAGTCAGTGTATTGTAGTGTCATCACATGCTGTTGTGCGAGTATCATTGTTCTTGGCCAAGCCATTGGTAAACTATTTTGCTGGATGGCTAACCAGGCTTCAAGCACAGTTATGAGTTGCTCAACGTGAACACAATGATAAACGCTCATTAACAAAACTGGTTTGTTTGCTGTCAATTCCCCAAACCCTATGCTGGCATTTCTATAGCACTAATGTGGGCACAATCTGTTCACTCTGTCAAAGTAGCTTCTCAAAGTATCTACATGGTAACTTTAGAGAATAGGGGCATACGCCTGTAGATTAGATAGGGATTGTCCAGCTAAATATGCCTTTGTTGACAAAGGCTTGAAGCCGAAACGTCCAATTTTTTCACTGCCCAATAAAAGGCTGTTTTTCAATTAGCCTACCGTGAGTGCCGGCTCTCCTTTTTCATTGTTATCCACTATCCAGGCACCCGGTCTGTTTTTCTTACAAGGAGTTGTGCGCTTTACCTCAATTCTAGCTAAATATGCAGTCATGCAAGTGCAGGGCAATGCACCATGCTTAGGGTGGATCATGGGATTTTGTCAAATAAGTTTGTTTACTAGCCGGTAGAGGGCTGAATAAAATGGATTTGTTGTATGAAGAAATTGATACGATGCAAGCAGTGGCCTGAATTTAAATTGTAATGTAAATGAATGATGTAGGAAACAAAGTGCACTGATTTGTTTGCCCTGGGACGTGAGGTCCAGCGGGGAGGACACATGATCCATTCCATTTGAATAAGTAAATACAGTAGCCTACATGTAGTACCCTGCTGCTTTGCTTTGACCCTTTGACCAAACATGCATTTTAAACAACACTTGGATGTTTTGCAGTGTAATAGTGAGGAGCTTTATCTGAAAATGTAACTGAGATGTTGGTTGGTTGGTATGGCTGTAAAAGCATTACAATCAAGCATTTTTCCCCAACCTTTGTCAGACTGTTATAATGCCTGTCAAATGAAGTGACCACTGTACAGTAAACATATACACTCACTCAAAATCAAAATGTGACCTCAGTGATTTCTTGGTGGTTGTTGGTGCCAGATGGGCTGGAATTGAGTATTTCTCAAACTGCTGCTGATCCCCTGGGATTTTCACGCGCAACAGTCTCTAGAGGTTCTACAAAATGGTGCAAGAAACATCCAGTGAGGGGGGGAATCCCACAACAGATATCAGACATAACGTTACAGAAGACAGATCACACAGTCCATAAAATAACATGGATAAACAATACATTCCAAGAATACATAAATTGCTCAGGTCAGGAACCAGCCAGAGCCAATACAACAGGAAAATAGTTAAAAAAAAAAATCGATACACGCAAGTTAATGGCAAAACATACAACAAGGATATACTGTGCAAGCTGGTACAGCAATACAAAGCCTAGTCCTCCACATAAAAAACAAGGCCAACACATAGGCTACAATATAAAGCACCAATGTCCACTCCCAATCCAAAGCACATTCACCTGCTGGTGACAAGATTTACAGCTGAAGGCACAGATGACTTCCTGGAACCTTCTGTGGAGCATCCTGGCCACTGCACGTACTCCCCATGCAGAGGATGAGTATGGTCTTAAACCTCCTGGTTCTATCCCTACATGACAATTTCTAGGAAATCAGTTAATCCTGTTCCCATCATCGACTGTAATGCCATTTCCCCAACATACCACAGCATAAAAAAGGACACTGGCCAATATGCTTTGATAGAAAACATTCAGAAGTTTCCTACTAACCTCAAATCATATAAGCTTCCTTAGGAAGAACAACTCTGAGATTAGTGTTCTCTTTCCAGTTCAAGTCCTTGTCGACATGAACACCCAGTTATCTGGCGGAAGGAACAATCTCAACCTGATTACCTTTAATGAGAAATAGAGTAGCCTTCTTGTTCTTTTTGTTGAGATAGGTCAGAGGAGAATGGCCAGCCGCCAGACTGGTTCAAGCTGACAGAAAGGTTACAGTAAACTCAGATAACCTACAACTGTGGTGAGCAGAAAAAGCATCTCAGAAAGCAACAGCGAATCTTGAGGCAGATGTCACTTTAGTTGACACTGAGCTGAATGCTACAGAAGAATAATGCATCACTGAGAGAAAAATTGCAGTTTTTCTGAATTAACAAGATCATTATTTCAGAATTATGAGAAACGTTTAAAATAAATAAATAATTTATATAAATAAATTAATAAATAAATTCTGTCCAGTTTTTCTGAATTAACAAGATAATCAAATAGATAATTATCTCGTTCATTCAGAATAACAGAGCAGACATTTCTGCAGTTTTTCTAAGTTAGTGAGACCATTAAAATATAATTAAGAAATAATTACACTATGTTAATTCAGAAAAACAAAACAAAAAATCAGCTAAAAAAAAAAAGTTTTTCTGATTTAACAATTTAACGAGATCATTAAGAGATAATTATCTTATTAATTCAGAAATTGCCTGGGTAATTTCTATCTTCTCTCGTTAATGCATTACGCTTCGGTAGAAAGGGTAGAACGCTGATACCTACCCACTTATATACTGTACCAATGCACACTGTAGAATGATACCTACTCAGTCATTAAAGATGTTCCTAATAATAAAGTGCTGGGTGAGTGTAGAAATGCACCGCATGGAAAGAGTGTTCCTGTATCTTTAAATTCCCCCTGTTATGGAACGGGATGATTGTTTTCCAGCCAATGGGCAGCCGACTTCCCTCCTGTCCCATCTGGTCCCATGTTGTCATTGGCTTTTGGCGATGTCACACAAATCATGCCGAGGGGAGAGGGAGACCCCGCTGATTTTCCTCCCCTTCCTCAGTCCTTCAAGCAGGCAGGCAGGCTGAGGCAGCCCAGCTAGATACAACTCCACACTGGGATTACTTCAAGGATGTGTAGTGCGACTTTCCAGCTTTAACCTCGCCCAGAAAGCAAGATATGTTTTCTAGGAGGGCGAAGGAGCAAGAGAAACAGCTGACCCCTAAGTATACCTATGTATGTGCTGACTACTTATCCATCTCCAACGTTGTGTGTTGTTCATAAGTAGTGTTGTTGTTGTTGTTGTTAGCGAGCTAAGCTAGCTCGCAAGCTAACTAGCCTGCTAGCCCTTTAGCCGGTCCGGTCTAGTTTGTTGGCTGATGCTGGCCTGGAACAAAGTGGCCAGTGTTTGTCACATATTTGGCATGTGAGACAGCTTGCATCTGTTGTCAGTCTCCCCACGTCATGCATCAGGATGACTGTGCTGTGGCTTCATAGGCTGTTACATAGGCTGAAAGTTTTAAGAGCTTGGAGGCAGTTGAGTTGACAGATAATCAAATGCCAGCTTTTGTGCTCATAACAGTACCTGGCATTTTCATAACTTACAGAGTAACTTATGTTGCTTGCATACCTTGTTAAAATAAAATACTGTTTACTAGCCGTCTCTATGACATGGAGTTTGATCAGGTTATGTTGCCAGCCAAATAATGACCCTTTTCAAGACATTGATATCCAGATCAAAATCATTGGATTCAGGTTGAAAAGACTCCTTTTGTAACACGTCCTAGATGGAAAGCTAACACGAGGCTAACGTTTGCAGGGGATAAATGTACTAAAGTGCCTTCTTCAGATGGAGGTGAAGTGAGGCACAGATGCATTTTTTATGAGGACTATAGTTTACCCTTTCTGCTGCATAATTGAGAGCTGTAAAGAGGCAGCTTGTTTCTAAAAAAGTTAGTTACACCATTACCAAGGTGAGAAAACATCAGCTGTGTGTGTGTGGAGCTATTACAAGATTATTATGATTGCCACACCTGAGCCTTGAGAATGTAATATTTCCTGTTGGAAGGCCTAAGGCTTGTTGTGTGTATCTGTGTACTTTTGTGTGTTTGCATCTTTACCTTGTGTATGGTGTTTTTAACACGTGCGCTGGAGAGAAGCTCTACAGAGACACTTTAAAGGGCTTTTCACACTACACTTAGCCGGGTTAAGTCAGTCTCTTAGCCTGGGGCTAAGAGAGCTGTTAGTCCAGGTCTAAGAAAGCTTTCACACTTGCACAATCCTGGCCCACTCCAAAGTGGAATAACCCCGACTTCAGCCCCGGCTAGCTGGTCCTGCTCTGGAGCCCCAGACTTTCAATCTAAACACAGGGCTAAAAGTTGCCGGTGTGAAACAGGGCTAAGTTAGCCTGGGGCTATCTTAGCCCTGGGCTAAGAGCATGTAGTGTGAAAAGCCCTGTGGATTATTACAGTATCCATGTTTAGCAGCAGGGCAGAAGCAGCAACTCTCTTGGTTGAGTATGTAACGTGGTGTGTTGGAACGTGGTCATGCTTACTACTAGGACATACGTTGGTTGTGTAGGTTGTAGTAGTATCGTGGAGTATTCCTCCTGACATGCAGGCAGTCGTATAGGTCATTAGATTTTTCAGGGTAAGCAGTGTTGCATCAAACAGACTTGGGCAAGGTCAGACTATGTGAGTGTTACTGAACAGCCCTTCCACTTTTACAATATTTTTTGGCTTTGTTTTGGCTGATTCCAATGATTTGTTCTTCAACTACAGTAAATGTTTTTCCTTGGTGTATAGGCTCTTAGAGAGCAGAGGTGTTACAGTATAGGGCAGGCTCTTAGAGAGCAGAGGTGTTACAGTATAGGGCAGGCTCTTAGAGAGCAGAGGTGTTACAGTATAGGGCAGGAGAGCAGAGGTGTTACATTATAGGGCTTGCTCTTAGAGAGCAGAGGTGTTACAGTATAGGGCAGGCTCTTAGAGAGCAGAGGTGTTACAGTATAAGGCAGGCTCTTAGAGAGCAGAGGTGTTACAGTATAGGGCAGGCTCTTAGAGAGCAGAGGTGTTACAGTATAGGGCAGGCTCTTAGAGAGCAGAGGTGTTACAGTATAGGGCAGGAGAGCAGAGGTGTTACATTATAGGGCTTGCTCTTAGAGAGCAGAGGTGTTACAGTATAGGGCAGGCTCTTAGAGAGCAGAGGTGTTACAGTATAGGGCAGGCTCTTAGAGAGCAGAGGTGTTACAGTATAGGGCAGGCTCTTAGAGAGCAGATGTGTTACAGTATAGGGCTTGCTCTTAGAGAGCAGAGGTGTTACAGTATAGGGCAGGCTCTTAGAGAGCAGAGGTGTTACAGTATAGGGCAGGCTCTTAGAGAGCAGATGTGTTACAGTATAGGGCAGGCTCTTAGAGAGCAGAGGTGTTACAGTATAGGGCAGGCTCTTAGAGAGCAGAGGTGTTACAGTATAGGGCAGGCTCTTAGAGAGCAGAGGTGTTACAGTATAGGGCAGGCTCTTAGAGAGCAGAGGTGTTACAGTATAGGGCAGGCTCTTAGAGAGCAGAGGTGTTACAGTATAGGGCAGGCTCTTAGAGAGCAGAGGTGTTACAGTATAGGGCAGGCTCTTAGAGAGCAGAGGTGTTACAGTATAGGGCAGGCTCTTAGAGAGCAGAGGTGTTACAGTATAGGGCAGGCTCTTAGAGAGCAGAGGTGTTACAGTATAGGGCAGGCTCTTAGAGAGCAGAGGTGTTACAGTATAGGGCAGGCTCTTAGAGAGCAGAGGTGTTACAGTATAGGGCAGGCTCTTAGAGAGCAGAGGTGTTACAGCAGGCATGTCCAAAAGTCCGGCCCGGGGGCCAGATGCGGCCCTTTGACCGATCTTAAGTGGCCCTCGGCTTGTCTCTCAAAATATACGTGACCCTCCACACAGTATTGGTTAATCAAGCAAGTTCATTTCACATTTTTTCCATTCACCTAATGATGACAGCACTATCACACAGTTTGTATAAGCACCAAGTAGGAACAACACATGCAGAACTAGTGTTTTCAGATCGTAAACAAAATCCTTAGAGTACAATTGTATTGCAGGTGATTATTTTTTTTATTTTTTTATAACCCATGTGATGCGAGAAGCAGCTGGCCCGGCCCCCTGGTAATTTCACATGATCTAATCTGGCCCCCATTCAAAAAGGTTTGTGCACCCCAGTTACAGTATATGTTCTTAGAGAGCAGAGGTGTTACAGGCAGTTAGGCACAACATCCAATAGTGGCAGGCAGTGTTAAACATATTACACAAACATGCAAAAGGCTTAGGCGTTCTCAAATAACCCCCCCCCCCCCCCCCCCCGTCTCTTTTGAGCAAAGTCATTTCTTGTTCAAATATTGGCCTCAATCCAATTCCTTTGTTGGCAGTGTAAAATATGGCATAGGTCTAGTCTCTACCCATAGACTAGCCTTTTCACAATGCCTGGGCTTTTATCCTGATTTTAGGCACTTTAAAGTCAAGTGTCACATTGATATCACTTTGCTCCTATTTCAAGTGCACTACTGAATGCACATGGTATTGCCTTCCGTCATTCTGCTGCTGCTCACCCATCTTTCCCCCCTGGCCAGCAACAGAAACAGCAGAGTTTTATGTTCCTCCTGTCCCTGTCTTTGTACTACCAGGTAGTGTCTCTGACTGAGTACCACCGTCGGATCGATGCACTAAACAGTGAAGATCTCCGCTCGCTCTGCAAACGACTCCAGGTGCCCTGACCAGCCATGCTGCCTCCGACAACAACATGGTCTCCCTTAGGCTCCATACTGTAGACTTCAGCAGATACTGCTGTTGCATCAAAACCTTAACGCTAGATGTTCTTTTTACTTAATGAAGTTGGCACGGTCCTTTTTAGGGGTTGAGTGGGTTTCTACTGGTCCCATGACACCTATTCAAGTTGGCATGGACCTTTTATGCGTTGAGGAGGTGTCATGACTGCAGGTCACATGATACCTATTCGAACCTCTTATAGGCTAAATCAAATAAAAGATCCTAGGCATCTGCCTGCATGTGCTTTTCATCAGGTCATTACAGAACAGTATAGTGTTTTGGAGTGATGAGGTTTTCACGTGACAGCAGCCTTATCTGTATTTGTCAGGCTGTGTTTCCTAGGCCCCCTATCATGATGTATTGAGTGTTAGGGGGCCCACCACAGCAGTCAGGTCACTAGCTAGTCAGGTCACTAGCTAGACAGGTCACTAGCTAGACAGGTCACTAGCTAGTCAGGTCACTAGCTAGTCAGGTCACTAGCTAGACAGGTCACTAGCTAGACAGGTCACTAGCTAGACAGGTCACTAGCTAGTCAGGTCACTAGCTAGTAGGGATGGGCATTTCTAGCAAAAACACTATTCGAAATTCGCTGGCCAAATTCGAATTTAATTCGAAATTCGAAAAAAAAAAAAAAAATGTAAAAAAAAAAAAAAAAAAAAAAAATTTTTTTTTTTTTTTTGTGAGTGAAATGTTGCATTGTCTCCCCTGATTCTAAGTCTACGGCTTTATTAATTAATATAAAAAGCTTCTGCTGTGGATTTTTAGCTCAAACAAGCATTGCACCACTGAAGTAAAGAACATGTTACATGACATTGACATTTTCGAAAATAAAAAACAGTTTTGACAATCATGAGTGGTTCATTAAATATTTAGTAGGCTCAGGTCTGAGTGCCAAAGGGGTGCCAAAGTCACCCCCTCTCCCTCTTCATGGGATTTCATCCGCCATTCATTTTTCCATAAACCTTGCTTAAAATGCTTATAAAAATTGTTTTACTTGCTCAAACCAAGCGATTTGACTATACTTAGAATCAGGGGAGACAATGCAACATTTCACTCAAATTTTTTTTTTTTTTTCGAATTTCGAATTTCGAATTTCAATAATAAAAGTCGACCTTGATAATAACAACGATTATTCGAAAATTCGAAATTCGATGCCCATCCCTACTAGCTAGACAGGTCACTAGCTAGACAGGTCACTAGCTAGTCAGGTCACTAGCTAGTCAGGTCACTAGCTAGACAGGTCACTAGCTAGTCAGGTCACTAGCTAGACAGGTCACTAGCTAGTCAGGTCACTAGCTAGTCAGGTCACTAGCTAGACAGGTCACTAGCTAGACAGGTCACTAGCTAGACAGGTCACTAGCTAGACAGGTCACTAGCTAGTCAGGTCACTAGCTAGACAGGTCACTAGCTAGACAGGTCACTAGCTAGTCAGGTCACTAGCTAGACAGGTCACTAGCTAGACAGGTCACTAGCTAGACAGGTCACTAGCTAGTCAGGTCACTAGCTAGGCATGGTGGCCAATCATTCAGCCCACAGACAAATGGAGCCAGAGTTTACTGTATGAATGCTCTTGCAGAAAAACAGGTGTTTCTAAAATCCACCTGGGGGGCTAATCCTTTCATGTCTTGACTTAAGTTAAGACATGAACTTAAATAAGTTGTGCTAAAATGTGCTGTAGATGGAGTGTGAGCGCGAGATGACCAGAGACGGAGGCTTGAAGGGTGAAGAGAGGGTGTGTGGGTGAGAGGATGGAAGTAAGACAGGCTGACTGATAGTTTTCTGAGGACAATGCAGGTAGGACCTAGTTCAATGAGGACTGTAATATGAGAGCATCCCAGCCACCAGTGGTGAAGCGCTCCACAGTCGGCCGCCGTTATGGAGAAAGATAAACAAGCCAAACAGAGGAAATCTCTAACAGTGGAGTTCAAATTATTCATTGGGGTGGTTTTCCTATTCACATTACATTCTCTTCTGCCAGACAGTGAACTGCCCACTCTACCATCTCTGCCAAACCAAACCTAGTCATCTGGCATTGGAGATTGGTATAAATATCCAGCCGTCATCTTGCTAGCATTGCCAGTGTGGTGCAAGCAAAGGCTGTTTTTATGTTTTTGGCAAGAAAAGCGACGGCTTCAAAACCCACAAGCATTGAAATGAGAGCTTTTGTTTGCTAGGTTAGGCTATTGGTAAAGGCCAACTGGCTGGTTTTACCCTTGTCATTTCAACCTTTATCCCTGACCCTATCATTTTAGCTATGTATAATTCACTATTTAATGCTACAGCACATAGATATTAGCTTATTTCCAATCTCACTCCTTGCAAAAAATAATTGAGACATACTGTTTTCGGATTCTTGCTCAGTAGTGGTTACTGCTGTAGACAGCCTCACTACTCTAACCTATTGTAGTCTGAAGCCTGATCCAATTCAGAAATAACATTTGTGGATTGGTGACAGACAGTAGATATAATTGAACCCGTCCAACGTGAATCTTTTCTGGGAGTTCAAGTGAAACTGCCACTCAACTGTTTGGGTACCTGACAGTCATTTCTTATTTGTAGATCACCACCAAGGAGGAGGTGCACTCCAAGCATGGCACGTCCATAAAGGCGGAGCTGGAACCGGAGACCTTCAAACCCAACCTCAGCGAACCCAGCGACCTCCTGGAGCCAGACCAGATAGAGAAGGTAGAACCTGAAACATCTTTTGATCCAGCACTTCATACATAGCCATGTGCACAACACTTAGGTATTTAATGTTATCACATACAGTATGCATGACACACACAAACATGTACATAGACGCCATTGTACCGACCCAACTAGAAATGCTTAAACTGTTCACTCTCATTACCACCTTAACTGGAATACATGTTTTCCATCCAAAATACAGTCCCATGTGCCTTGTGGTAACTGGCCTAACAAGCTAACATGCACCAAGGGATGACTTTTCATCACAAGTGCAATGCTGGCCATTTCACTTGCAAATGTGTCCTACCTCAAACAAATGTGTCCTACCTCAAACAAATGAAGTTAGCGAGTACTGAAGTTCCCCCACACACTATTTGTGAACAGTGTGACCTACTAACTAGGGATGGGCATCGAATTTCGAATTTTCGAATAATCGTTGTTATTATCAAGGTCGACTTTTATTATTGAAAGTCGAAATTCGAATTTATTTTTTATTTTATTTTTTTATTTTTTTGTGAGTGAAATGTTGCATTGTCTCCCCTGATTCTAAGTATAGTCGAATCGCTTGGTTTGAGCAAGTAAAACAATTTTTATAAGCATTTTAACACATTGAGTGCCAGCCGTTTTTTCAATGCTGTAGGTAAGTTGTGCCAGGTTTTTTTTTGAGGATTCTGGCTCATTTTACAAGAGCCGAGGATTCTTTTCTGTTAAGACTTCGTGAACACCAATCATCTAAAAAGAACTAATAGAATGTGTGCTTTCTCTGTCTAAAATAGTTAGTTTGTAGAGTTAGTAGTTATGTAGATATTAGCCGTTGAGTACAGCATGGTTTCAGAGATTTTCAGAGAGTTTTGAGATAAATGGATTTTTAGAACCACCTCACGTGCCTGTGATTATGGGTGCCCTTGGGCAAGTCTGTATACTGTTTTGTGTGTGTGTGTGTGTGTGTGTGTGTGTGTGTGTGTGTGTGTGTGTGTGTGTGTGTGTGTGTGTCTATAAACTCCTCCCTCCGTAGGTGTGGCTTTGCAGTGTTTTGTCACAGGCGAGTTTCTGTTGCCTCACAGATCCCAAAAAAATAGAAGGGAATCGCAGGAGCGGGGAAGAGGAGAGGAGAGGCGAGGGGGGGGGGGGTTAGACACGGGAGAGAAATTCCTTCACGATCCCCTTCTTCCAATCTTGAGGCAGCCTACTCCGCTCTGCTGCTGCTCCTCTGGGCTGCTGCTGCTGGCGGCTCTCGGGCGAGTCTGGAAACGGGCTCGTTCGTTTCTTGAGGTGTCGGCTGAGAGCTTTGAAGAAGCTTTTGCGATTCTGGTCTTATTTATGCGCAAAGGTACTCGAGTGTGTGTGTGTGTGTGTGTGTGTGTGTGTGAAATCGAAAGAGTTTTCGCCCAGCTATTTCCTTGAAAATTAGAATGGCTTTCTCCCGCGGACTGGCTTTCTCTCTGTCTGGAGAGAACTGTCGCCACTTAGTGGTCGGTAAAATAGATTATACACATTCTCTTCCTCCAATATTGATATAGAAGACGTAAAAGGGGTTGATTGATGTCCCACCGTCAAAAAAAAAAATGTTTATGTAAGACGAGATATCTCGTCTTTGGCACTCAACGGTTGGATTATGTAAGACGAGATATCTCGTCCATGGCACTCAACGTGTTAAGCAAGGTTTATGGAAAAATGAATGGCTGATGAAATCCCATGAAGAGGGAGAGGGGGTGACTTTGGCACCCCTTTGGCACTCAGACCTGAGCCTACTAAATATTTAATGAACCACTCATGATTGTCAAAACAGTTTTTTATTTTCAAAAATGTCAATGTCATGTAACATGTTCTTTACTTCAGTGGTGCAATGCTTGTTTGAGCTAAAAATCCACAGCAGAAGCTTTTTATATTAATTAATAAAGCCTTAGACTTAGAATCAGGGGAGACAATGCAACATTTCACTCACCAAAAAAAAAAATCATTTTTTTTTTTTTACATTTTTTTTTTTTTTTTCGAATTTCGATTAAAAGTCGACTTTGGCCAGCGAATTTCGAATAGTGTTTTTGCTAGAAATGCATATCCCTACTACTAACTTGACTGAAAGTATTCAGTGTTGATTACACATGTGCCCAACATCTGCTCCTCATTGGTTGGTGTCTTCTGTATCTGAATGAAGGACATTTTGCATTCAGCAAAGAGAAGGCATGATATTTTATAGCTAATTTATGATTAATTGTTGGATTAATATAATATTTAGTTATTCAAGTGTCACACCAGAATAAACTGACATTATGACCACTCAGTTATGAGACATATTTACCAACCAAGCCTTACATCATATTACAGAAACGGATATACAACACGATAATAAACATGGTCAACAATGCAATAAATATAACCACTAATGAATTGGAGGATAGTGGAAAATGTGTTTACATGACTATTAACTCATTGAGTGCCAAGGACGTTGATCGACGTCAAAGTAAATAGTGACGTAGAGTGCCAAGGACGTCGATCGACGTCAAATGCGTTTTTTGACGGTGGGACGTGGATCAAAGCCTCGCCCTCAGGCATCTCCTGTACAAATATTGTAGCTATTGAAGGTGTATAACCTATTTTACGGACTCATTAGGTGGCGACAGTGCTCTCCAGATTAGAGAAAGGTCCGGAAAACAGCAGGAAAAAGACCCGTGATGAAAAAGAAACCGCTCATGCTGCAGCCAGAGCCATATAGATTGCTCTGTCTGGAGCTGACGTTGGCTGCGAACAGCAGTCAATCCGCCGCACCACAACTGAGCCCCTCTGCCTCTGTCTGTCTGTCTGCATAGTTTCTCCACACGATTAGCCGCCAGAAAAGCAGCACCCGACGCCGAAGGGCCAAAGCATTCTCAGCAGTCCGGTTTGGCTCTTCCGTGTCGCGCTGGGAGCCGGCGCACAAAAACGGAGGCTCCGAAAATAGACTGGGTGCGTGTTAGGCTGTGTGTTAGTGTGGGGAGGAGTTTGCAGCTGAGGGGGGGGAGAGGGGGGTGGGGCACGCAGGCACCACACAACTACACCACGTCACTACATCAGAAAATATTATCTTCAGAGTCAGTGAATGTGCTTGAAATGCTTAATTTCACAAAAGGCGGAATAACTCAGCTTCTAATTTGAAACGCCTGTATTTGCTCAAAACGACCTATCTTCTCCGGCTCATAACTAAAGAACAGAAAATGGTATCAATAAACTTTTTTTTGCTGATGATACAATAGAGTCAGCTCGTTCTTTGTGCGTGTTCGGTGTTTACATAGTAATATCACACAATATTCTGTGGGCCTCGAGAAATCACTGAAAACGCTCTGAAACTCTGGCACTGGTCCGTTCTCCAAAAGTGGCTGGCACTCAATGAATTAAGTTTTTTATACAATTTATAAAATTTGCAATAAGGCTGAAAAGTCGAGTGAAACAGGCATTTCTCCTGTCAAGCTGTTGTGTGTGTGGTAAATACCTTGCAGGCACAGTAGACACACACACACAGACACACACACACACACACACACACACACACACACACACGCGCGTGCACAAAAACAAACACACAGGCTCCAAATGAGTCCCTATTGGCATATTGACCCATAGATTGCCAATCTGCTGCTTCCCTTAATCACCCTGAGGAGCGAGCTGGGAGCTCCGGGCCGGTCCACAGCACTGAGGTGGGCTGCTGGTCCACAGCACTGAGGTGGTGCTGCTGGTCCACAGCACTGAGGTGGGCTGCTGGTCCACAGCACTGAGGTGGGCTGCTGGTCCACAGCACTGAGGTGGGCTGCTGGTCCACAGCACTGAGGTGGTGCTGCTGGGAGCTCCGGGCCGGTCCACAGCACTGAGGTGGTGCTGCTGGTCCACAGCACTGAGGTGGTGCTGCTGGTCCACAGCACTGAGGTGGGCTGCTGGTCCACAGCACTGAGGTGGTGCTGCTGGTCCACAGCACTGAGGTGGTGCTGCTGGTCCACAGCACTGAGGTGGGCTGCTGGTCCACAGCACTGAGGTGGTGCTGCTGGTCCACAGCACTGAGGTGGTGCTGCTGGTCCACAGCACTGAGGTGGGCTCATGGCTGATTATGTGACTGGAAAACACGCTGAACCAACGGGAATAGAGAAAAGTATTTAGGGACTCATGTCTTCCATTACTGGGGAGCAAACAGACTGTAAAGGCCTAGGTTACATAGTGCAATATAGGCTATATATCTGTCCATTTCATGTTCATTCCAGATTTTAGACCGGCACTTCCTAACCTTTTCCAGCTGAGGGCCCACTTGACAGGTTGGGAATCGCTGTTTTAGACAGTGTCTGTTATGTGTGGGCATGATTAATTGATGATTTTATCGCTAATCAGTCATTAAGAATTATCGATTAAGAATTTTGTCAATCATGTGGAATTAACATTGATATCAAATTGAGGTTGAATGAATGAATTCCACTACGTGGCAGCAATGAGACATCTTACCACCCGGGGGCGCAGTTAAGTTAACATATCATTTGATATGGTTGATATTTTTTGGAATTGTGTGTTTAAGAGGATTGTTGTTGGAAATCTTCTTCTTCTTGGAAGATTTTATTGAGGAAGTTCGCACCCTGTATTTGGTCGAGCATCCATACAGGCTCGATTGACTGTGTCTGCGGGTGGGAACCCCGATTAAGGGTATGTGTCTTGGTCGCTGCACTAGCGCCTCCTCTGGTCGGTTGGGGCGCCTGTTCAGGGCGGAAGGGAACTAGTGGGAATAGCGTGATCCTCCCACGTGCTATATGTCCTGCTGGTGAAGCTCCCCGCTGTCAGGTGAAACTGTGCATGCATGTGTCGGAGGAAGCATGGTGCTAATCTACGGCTCTCCCCAGATCAGCAGAGGGTGGAGCAGCAACCGGGGCAGCAAGGGGGGAATTGGCCAAGTACAATTGGTGAGAAAATGGAGGGGGGGGATTCAGAAGGGGAAAGCATTAAAGATTTCAAACACACTTTTGTATTTTCCGCCATAGGTATATATATATATATATATATATATATATATATATATATATATATATATATATATATATATATATACCGTATATATATATAAATTTAATTTATATAAATGATTAATCATAATCAATCGTTAATTTTCGCAATGATCAATTAAGGACATTTCTTCAAATGCTCATCTCTAGTGTCTGTTACAGTATGTCTGTCTATGAATACAACTGCACTATTCCTCCAGTGCCTTTGTCTTCTTCTTCTTCTTTTATCTCCCTAATGCACCATGCTCAGGTTTGAATGCTTCAGTCTGTCAGCAGCAGCCTAGCAGTCTCTCTGGGGGAGTGCTACTGTAGACCTTTCTTTCTCCAGAGACGTCTTTGGGTGTTTGGAGCCCTGTTACTCTTCCTTAACCGCCAGCTGATGTTAAAAGGTCACCGCAGATGTAATTGAGCATTGATGGCTGTGGCCTTTCTGTATTTCATTTTCCTTCTCTCTCTCTCTTTCCCACCCATCGCCTTCCTCCTTCCTTGCTTCTTTATTATTTTCCTCCAGCTGGCCAGGAATCTGCCACCACGGACCATTGGGTACCCATGGACGCTGGCCTTTGGCACTACAAGGCATGGCATGAGCATTAAGACGCTGTACAGAAACATGCAGGGCCAGGACACCCCAGTGCTCATGGTCATCAAGGACAGCGATGGCCAGGTAAAGTGCACATTCAACAGAAATACTTGGCAGATTAGCTCAGCCTTTCCTTGGCCTTACTGTTAAAAATGTATGGCACTGCAGTAGTATACTGTAACATGCTGTAAGTCGTTTCTGATTACTTTCTAATACTGTGAGTGCTGCATTGATTTGAAAGTTCTGTTCCGAGTGTATAGGATTCAGTTGCGGGTGCTGTGTGCTGTGTTCCTCCAGGTGTTTGGTGCCTTGGCATCCCAGCCCTTTAAGATCAGCGATGGCTTTTACGGCACAGGAGAGACCTTCCTCTTCACCTTCAATCCAGAGTTTGAGGTACACTGCCTTCCTCAGTCTGATGATTCTAGGGTCCTATGAAAACTCCCAAGTACTTCTTGGTGAATGTAAACCTAGGCCAAAACGGTTAACACACCAGAAAGAGTAGATCCAGCATCTGAGCACACAAAAGGCTCTTTCACACCGGCCTTGAAAGCTGAAAAATGCACGGAAAATAGGATTCGCGCCTCCGATGTGAAAGTCGTGAACGCGCTTTGGTGGACAATTGTTTTACACCTTTTGTCCCGCGACGGTAGGTAGTAACAGCGCCGGGT
Source organism: Poromitra crassiceps (assembly GCF_964638095.1). NCBI lineage: Eukaryota > Metazoa > Chordata > Actinopteri > Beryciformes > Melamphaidae > Poromitra > Poromitra crassiceps. Next base: position 99,933,762 of record NC_139623.1, on the reverse strand, counting down.
TACCTGGCAACCCGCCTCCATTTGAAAGGTCGTCGCAGCGAGCCGGAAAAGGTGCGAATGGTCTGCTCATTCATAAAAAAATTACAGGGGAAATCACCTCATGTATCAAGAAAGTGCACGAGTGAAAGTAAAAAAAAGTAGCCTATACAATCATGACTGCAGGGGCGCCAGGAGGAATGCTCCGTGCGGTTAGGCTTTATGCTCAAACGATTTTGACATTAGTAGGTAAAATTAACGGATATAATAATAAGCTTCAGAGGGCTATAGCTGTCTGTGGCGAGTTGGTCTGAGGATATTCCCTCTCGAAATCAACTCTGTGCATTACAAAAACTACTAACGTTAAGTAGCCTATACTATTCCCCCGACGAACGTTATGCAGACTGCAGCTGTTTGATATGCGGGCGGTCGTGTATCATTCCAATTTTAGTAGGACACCATATCGATCTGCCCGCCCACCATGCGAGTACACCTATCCTCCCTGCTCAGCGGACTAGGAGAAGGAGGGAAGTCTTGGCTGTTGAATGAATTCGTTCATCATACAGTAGCCTAGGCTACACTAACCTATGAAAATATTCATTTGGGCTAGGAGGAGCAGGAAATCCCTCCGCTCGCCTTTCAATCCGGGAGCAGGGGATTTCACCTGAAAGTACACCACACGGCACGGTGGAACTGGAGTTGGTCCCCGGGCACTGCACAGTGGCTGCCCACTGCTCCTAGTTCTAGGAAGGTTCCTAGTAGAGGATGGGTCAAATGCAGAGGATGAATTTCCCCAAGGGGATAAATAAAGGATAACTTAACTTAACTTAACAGCACGGGAAAGTGGCCGTGCTGCTTGGCTCTGTGTGAAAGCAATTTCTGTGGCGAGGGTGCGGCCTTTGCGGGACTCCTAAACGGCAATTTTTGCGCGATCTGTGTGTGAAAGAGCCTATACAGACACACTCCCTCACTTTGATGATTTTGGATCTTTCTGATGGCTATAACAGAATTTTAGGGTGTCATTTCAAGATTGTTGCTCCACATGTATGGCTCTATTGTAGCAAATATGAGTGCATGACATGAGCACCTCTGTCTGCTCTTCCTGGAGAGAAAAAGAGACTAGGATACCGTAGACAATATTATATTATGTCAACATTGCGTATGTTATGTAATATCTCCTACTGCGTGCCCTATTGTGTCTCCAACAGGTATACAAATGGACAGGTGACAACATGTTCTTCATCAAAGGAGATATGGACTCCTTAGCTTTTGGTGGAGGAAGGTGAGCACATGTCGCTTTTGATGCATGACTGAAATCCAATTATTGGAACAATCAGAATAAATCAGATTATCATTTGCCTTAATTGAATCTGATGATAATGTGACATTTATGGGCTGTGTCTTGACATAAATTCAGTATCCTGACAGAATTTCCATTGACTTTGCTCCCAAGTCTAGGATAAAGACCTGGGTTTGGAAGACGTAACTGATATCATATTCGTTTGTGTAAAAGACAATTGTGGATTAAAAGCATACTTGTTTTATTGAGTTATTTTCTGATTTGTCATTTAGATCAGTGCTTGTGAAGCCTGGAAAAACAAGTTGGGTTGTGCAAACATAACCCACATTATTCTGCAATGTTTTTTGTTTTTGTTTTTGTTTTTTCTGGGGGGGGGGGGGGACTCAGGGGGGTTGACTGGAAAATTATAATTTTTCTGAAGCGGCCAGCTGTATTGTGCAGCTGTAAAATAGGCTGAGTAAAATGACACTAATTACAGATTTAAAAGGGGTAAATCATGCTGATGTAGCCCCCACGATGGCCTTAAAAAAAGGAAAGAAAGAATGGTCTTTTTGAAAATGTGTACATCTGGAGAAATCTGATTTACATTGCTTGTTTCCTCTCTCTTCTAGTGGCGAGTTTGGCCTGTGGCTGGACGGAGACCTTTACCATGGCAGGAGTCACTCCTGTAAAACATTTGGGAACCCCATGCTCTCCAAAAAGGAGGATTTCTATGTGCAGGACATAGAGATCTGGTCTTTTGAATAACAAAACGCCACACCACAGGGAAAAAACAAAGTCCTGAAAAGGACAAAGGAGTCATCTCCTTAGAACAATGGCGACGTCCCAAACCTAACTGCACATCACCAGGCTCCCCAGGCCGGGGCCACATCACCAGGCTCCCCAGGCCGGGGGCCAGCTATTGGATGCTTGTTGTGCATTACTACTGCAGTTATTACGGAGCTTTTTTCTTTGTGAAAAATTACCTTTGTGTGTATCTTGTTACAGCCTTGTGCAGCGTCTTTGCAGAGTAGGGGGGGAGTGTGTAAAGCAGTGAAAATCAGGGTGAAATCATAGTTGTGTTAGAGGGATGAAGAGAGGGAAGCTGAGAATGTGAGTGGGCCATTAGGCCTTGAAGAAGGAAAGAGCGTTGGAGCGCCGCTCACCTGAGAAGTGGTGAAGATGATGGTGGCCGAGGTTTGGGACTGAGAACTAAGAAGAGAGAACTGCCTACTAGTCCAGATTGTGTATCTGAACTTGACAGAAACTCAAGGAGTCCCCACCACCCTCTCTGACTCCCCAGAACTTTGTTCAGTCGGTAGGATGTTACTCACTGTGTGTGCTGTCAGCCTTGACGGAGAGGTCCAGTTTGAGGAAAAATAAAAAAATCAAGCTAACAAAACAAAACCTAAACACATTCCATTACTCCTGGTGGTGGTGGATTGTCAAAACCAAGCATTCGTTACGATTTGCGGTAGAACACCAAAATACAAAGCGCATCAGCAGCAGGATACTATGACACTTAACTCGGAGACTAGGGGATACTGGGGGGTTTGAAGTCTTTTTAACAGTACATCTTGGGTTATCTTCTGAGGCTAAACTATAAAGTATTGTGTATTGTAGTCCTCCTGTTGTTCACTGTCATAGCACACCATCTCAAAGCACATAGCTATAATCAGATTACCCATCGTCGTAATGTTCTGTTCAGTGGGTGTACGTGTGAGTCCAGCTAACGCCAGCTCCTCTGTCAGGACGCTGGCTGTACTGTTCGTAGACAGTAACGTGTTGCAATAGATTTGTGGAATATGCAAATTACTGTCCTGTGACCTCAAATAATGCAGGTCGCGGCACTTTTGCCGCCGCCTGACGCTCTTTCAAGAGAGAAACTTGTAAAGCTTTTACGTCTTGATACACAATTGCTTTTCTGGGTATAATTTGAAAAGCCTGAGACGTGGTTAACTGTTTTACATGCATATATGACAATTATATACTGGTATATATGATTATATATAGATTTATATAATCATATATATATTGCTGTTAAGTGTGACAGTGATCTATTTGTGCTGATATTTCAGCTGTTACAAATATAATGTATATTAACCTGTAAATTAATGTTAAAATAGTAGATTTGTTCCTATATATAAATACATATACTATATAAATATATATATATAAATATATAAAGTGTGGATTGGTGGGTTGCTTCTTGCACTTTAATCTGGTGTAAAAGCGTGGAGGCCAGGTTCTTAGATTCTCTTAGCAGAGTAGCTGTACAGTACTTCTTTTGTTTAGATCATAAAGATGTTAACCGTTATTAGAAAGCTTGCTGCTACCAATATCAATAAGGGTTTATCCTAATGCTGTGTGTCTAAAGAGGAGGATTACTTTAAGGGGCGGGGGACTGAACGTGATTCCATCCTAACGCAGCTCTGTGTCTAAAAAGGAGGATTACTTTAAGGGAGGCGGGAGCTGAACGTGATTCCATCCTTAAAGGAGGATTACTTTAAGGGAGGGGGCAGCTGAACGTGATTCAGGATTACTTTAAGGGAGGGGGAGCTGAACGTGATTCAGGATTACTTTAAGGGAGGGGGAGCTGAACGTGATTCATGATTACTTTAAGGGAGGGGGAGCTGAACGTGATTCCATCTTAAAAGGAGGATTACTTTAAGGGAGGGGGAGCTGAATGTGATTCCATCTTAAAAGGTGGATTACTTTAAGGGAGGGGGAGCTGAATGTGATTCCATCTTAAAAGGTGGATTACTTTAAGGGAGGGGGGAGCTGAACGTGATTCCATCTTAAAAGGAGGATTACTTTAAGGGAGGGGGGAGCTGAACGTGATTCCATCTTAAAAGGAGGATTACTTTAAGGGAGGGGGAGCTGAACGTGATTCCATCTTTAAAGGAGGATTACTTTAAGGGAGGGGTGAGCTGAACGTGATTCCATCTTTAAAGGAGGATTACTTTAAGGGAGGGGGAGCTGAACGTGATTCCATCTTAAAAGGAGGATTACTTTAAGGGAGGGGGGGAGCTGAACGTGATTCCATCTTAAAAGGAGGATTACTTTAAGGGAGGGGGGAGCTGAACGTGATTCCATCTTTAAAGGAGGATTACTTTAAGGGAGGGGGAGCTGAACGTGACTCCATTTTAAAAGGAGGATTACTTTAAGGGAGGGGGGGAGCTGAACGTGATTCCATCTTAAAAGGAGGATTACTTTAAGGGAGGGGGAGCTGAACGTGATTCCATCCTAACGCAGAGCCGGCTCGTGTGGCTGTCTGCTGACTCAGTCAGGTAGGTATGTACACTCACTTCTGACACGCAGATGGAGGCTGGAGGAAAGTGTGTACAGTACAAAACCCTCCATAAGCAGCTTTCTCCCCCCTTTCTGGTCTTCCACACCAGTATTCGTGTCACAAAGAATAATATGGATAATTCTTCCAATTATTTCACCAGAATACAATGTATCAGTTATGTATAAATAACAATAAAGCTGAATAAATTGTTGTAACCTGGGACATGACCGGTTTTGTGATGTTTCTACTTATTTGCTTTTTCAAATTTATACATGATTCTCTTCTCATTTAGCCTTAAATCACATTGAAATTAAAATGTTCATGTCTTTGTCCATGATACAATGGCATTGTAGACAGTCTATAGACAGAGGTCAAATAATCGGTGATGTAATTTGCAAGCATTGAGGAGAGCCAGGTTGGGATGTACTGCATTTATACCCAGATGTTTTGTGCTAAAAACTCAGGCACTACTGTGTGCCTGCCAACCACACCCATATGGTAATTAAGGTTAAACCATAAAATGTAGACCTTTGTTTATTCCTGTCCCGTGAATGTTACGTGCAAGTGAGTGGGAACCCTGCTATCACTGGCCAATTATTGAATTGGTTGTAATTGGAAAGAGAATCTAAGACACCCCCAGGCAGATGACTCGGATGCCTGAACCTCCCGATGCCGAGCTCTACAACAATTTATGATGTTCAAATGTAAATTCTGCATTTCAATGGTAAAACAGAACGGCTGATGGGGCTCCTAAGAAATCCTTAAGCTGTTGGTGAGCTCCATCTAATGGTTGTATCTGTCAGTGTTTCTTCTCCAGAAGGCCAAACACTCAATTTACAATTACTCAATGCTCCATTCACTTTCTGTCTCAATATCTGATGATAGACATTTGTCAGTGTTTAATTTGATTATTTCTCCAATGGAGTCTGCAGTAAATATCTAGGAAAGACCTATTTGTTCCGTCATGTCATTTATTAAATAACCCATCAATCACAACACAGGTAGGCTACAGGAAGCAGTGGTAGGTTGCAGTGTAGGAGTTCATTGTCTGTGTCAGCTCAGGAGAATCAACTCCTGAGTATCATCTATTGACTCTTGCTCCTCTCTCTTGAACTCAATCCCAGCTTCCCCGCAGGTAGCCCATGGTGGTGTTTTGTTGTTTGTTTTGACTGATTAGACAGACTAAAATGGACTACTGCCATTCCTGTGTCTGTGATTACAGTCGTGTGACATTAAGCTGCATGCCCAGCAGGTTTTACAGGTTGGATAAGGCTCTTCTCTGCAAGAGGAAAACATCACAAAAAAGTCCCTTATCTCATTACTTAATAAAGAACAATGTTCTTTGAAAGGCAGGAATTGTGCATCATGGCAAAAGAAGTCAACAATTAAAATAACTGTACAAGGTTTGGAAAAGAAAAGTAGCTTGAAATGCATGGGAACAGTACATGATCTTGCTCAAGATGCAATGCAAGAATATTTGATTTTTTTTACATTTGTCCCATCAGTGCTTCAGCTTGACTATAAGGCATTTGTATTAATATATTACAGACAGTTCCTCATATTCAAAATCAGCAAAACATGAAAATACACAGGAGAAAAGTGGCTTCATATGTCAAAATCTACATTTTGATGAGGGTCAAATGTAAACACTAAAGTATTGCGTGCTGCAATTCTGTAGCATAGCCTACAGCAAAGAGCCTGGGCATTAAGCGCCAATAGGGCCAGGCACTGTTGCACATAATATGGTCAGTGTTAACGACCATCTGTTTAGGCGACCATACTTTACAGGTTTACTACTGTTTTTAAGTCCAAATGGAAATAAGGCATTTAGAAGGACATACAGACAGTTACCACATCTTCAGCTGGAACTAACCTTAAACAGGCAGCGAAGGCAGGAGCATTAATGTAAAAATGTATTAACTTCATGGTTAAAGACAACGACCGTGCCTTTTCAATGGGTGGGAATAACATGAAACCTGTGACAAATACCATCTCGTTCCAGGTTTTGCTTTGCTTCAAGCTGAGCTGCCTGTGAGCGAGGCAGGTGTATATCAGTCCAGATGCAGCACAGCAGGTTGGTTTGAGTGGTGACCTCTCGGGGAAGCGGTTCAGTACACCAGGTACTCGGTACACCAGGCACTCAGTACACCAGGCACTCAGTACACCAGGTACTCGGTACACCAGGCACTCAGTACACCAGGTACTCGGTACACCAGGCACTCAGTACACCAGGTACTTGAGTTCAGAGTAGACGAGGGGAAACATGACTGTGCAGGCTCGGTACAGGATGGCGCCGCTCTTGAACAAAGCCCGGGGTTTGGTGCTCCAGGCCTCGGCCTTGAAGGTGACGTAGATGGCATACAGCGCCACGGCGAAGAAGTGTCTGATCAGCGTCAGCGGCTTGGGCGACAACCTGGTAATGAAGTACAACAAATCCGTTCATTCATTAGTCTCTTATTTAATGCAAGACCCTGCTTTCAAACCACATGCATTACATGATCATGACAAAAGCCTCCAGTGGGACTAAAGTGGAGAGAAGTGACCTTTCTACTATGCATCATTAGCCAGGACGTTGTTTTGTCATGCTTACACAGAGAGAAGTCCAATAGGCCCAGCAATGCACTGTCCCCCGAGCTTGAAGTACTGGAAACAGGCTTTTCTGAGCTCATGGAGAGAGTCTGGTTGACACAAAACAGACCCAGTATGGACATTATAAGCCTCAAAATTACATGATTTGCAAATTATCTGCTTGTCAGATTGCTTTGAAAACTGCTGAAAATATCCTCTACTGTCCACTATCTATACAAACATGGGTCAATTAGAAGATAGAATAGAAGTTGCTTTGGTAATAAAAGTACCAGCAGCATGCCAGCAAACAGGTTAAGACCCGCTGTCATTGTATGCATGCGTTATTTGACTGCAACAACAGGACGAGACTCACTGTCGGTGGCGGCGAACAGCTCATACAGGGCCTGGGCCAACACATTCACCACAAAAGAATGTGATGACTTGCGTTCCCAGTGGAATTGTTTCTTTGCCTATTGAGAAAGAAGAGGGGGAAAAGCTCAGTGTAATATCACACACTGCTCCATCACCTAGAGCAGGGGTTCCCAAACTTTTCCGTCCAAGTACCACTACATACCAAACCGAATTTTCCAGGGACCACTTCCACTCTACCAACCCCCCAACCCAATTTGCTGATTTAACCATGCAATAGCAGCAGAAAGGCTAAATAATATAAAGCTACTAGCTGGTTCAAAATGGACATCACACACACACACACACACACACACACACACACACACACACACACACACACACACACACATACACATACACATACACACACACACAAAATCACCTGCCAACATTAGGCTCTGAAAAAGGACACCTTTGAAAATGTTTTTTTCCTCGCCAGAATTTAGCCTAAATTTTGAGTGTTATTTAGCTACCTTCCTGACAAACTAGCATGACATGGTACAAATCGATTCCTTATGTCTTCTAGTTTCATATGATACCAGAAACTTCACTCTGGCTTTAAAACTGAGCCTGCTGCAGCCTCTGAAAGTAAATGTTCAAAATTGTGATGTTTCCCAAATATTTCAGATATTTCAGAAAATCGGCCAAATCTGGCAACAGCTCAGTGTATGTAGAAACTGTTGTCTGTAAAAAAATAATATATATATATATATATATATATATATATATAATTTATTTTTTTGCAATTCTCTGGCGGACCACCAGGCGGAGCCCCGCAGACCACTGGTCTGATGACTGAGGAGTGAGGACTGGTGACTGATGACTGACGAGTGAGGACTGATGAGTGAGGACTGATGACTGAGGACTGATGACTGACGAGTGAGGACTGATGACTGATGACTGACGAGTGAGGACTGATGACTGATGACTGACGAGTGATGCCGTATTGTGCGATGACTGACGTGTGAAGAGTATTGCAGGAAGAATGATAGCGTTTTCGTGTGAGGACTGAAGGCGTTTCAGAGCACACTCAATACGGTTTACTATGAGACACAAGAACTGACAACGCTTAGACTAAGGAATGATAGCCAATACTCTGAGGGAGGACGATGCCCTAAAATGGTTGCCGTAAAGGGGAAACAGGTCATGAGTGTGTGTGTGTGTGTGTGTGTGTGTGCGTAACAGATGTTATTTGCCCATTATATAATTACACTATATATGTTATTTATTTGTTGTTCCAAGTAATATACCTGTCAGTTCTCTTCTACCTCCACCTCTGTTGTCATGTAATTGTCCCACCTCTTGTAGTGTTGTTCCTCCTTCCCAGTGCCTCTAAACTTCCTGATACCCTCACCTCTTCCTCTTACTATGTTTCCTGGTGGAAGAGGTGGGTGTTGTTATCCTCTGTAATATATCACATTCCATCCTATCATTTCTAATCATTCCTGTTTATATTTTTGTTAGTCTTACCTTTGTAAAGTATGGATGCACCTGTTAGTTCATATATTTCCATGTTTTGACCACTGTTTGAATGTATTTTGACGAGTGAAATCCACTCACTGAATTTCCGGATATGTCCCTGTTTTCATGTGCAGGATTGTGGTGGGGAAAAGTACTGCAGAGTGGAGGATAATTGTTTTAATTTCTTTTCTGTCACGTATGTTTACTGTGTTTTGTTTCACATGTTAAGTTTTGCACAACACCACTGTTTGTTTGATATCGTACTGTTGTTGTTTAAATTCAATGTCCGCTCTTACTACGTTTCCTGGTGATAGAGGATTGTGGTGGGGAAAAGTACTGCAGAATGGAGGATAATTGTTTTAATTTCTTTTCTGTCAGAAATAAACAGCATCTGACTTGAAGATATCCCGGTTGTTGGGTCCGATCATTAAAAACACAACACAACGCAGAAGTCCACTGGTTATGTATGTGTGTGTGTGTGTGTGTGTGTGTGTGTGTGTGTGTGTGTGTGTGTGTGTGTGTGTGCGCGGCGCGCATGCGCATGCGTGTGTACCTGCAGCATGGCGGAGTCATCACACAGGTCTGGGATGTTCCTAATCAGACTCCTCCATATGCGAACGTCGTTCAGAGCCACACTCATCCCTCCTCCTGTCAGAGGGTGCCGCATGTTGTAGGCGTCGCCCAGGAGCAGCACGCCTGCACATGACAAAATACATCAACGATAGAATGGCTTTTTCCCTCTCAGCACTCTGTGAGCCACTTAGTGTTAATCATAGTCATGATGTGGCGGGTGAATTTGGGTGTTTTCTTATTTTTGGTGGGTTTTACTCCATTATGACAGTCACAGTTTAGGTATCATCGCTCATCTCGTCACTAGTGTCACACAACTCTACACACAACACTGCCCCCCATACAAAGCAGGTGTTTTAAGTGGTTACCGGTATATATTATCACTGTCAAGTGAAAACCAGAAAGGGTTGATAAGAACTTTCAAAATCCACAGAAGAGTATGTAATCCTTCAACTGAATTCTAGGCATGAACATCACCCAAATTGGAGCTATGAGGCTTTCACATGACAGAGAGATCACCTGTCAATCAACTTGCCAGTTCTTCTATTTATTACAAACAAACAATTATTTTGTGTGCCCCCGAGGATTTTTCCCAGGAAAGACTGAGCGTTAAGAACAGCAAATGCAACAGCTTTCATGAACTGGCTATAGCCTGAATATCTACAGTGAACAGATGACTTTAAGGTGAGGATCAACGTCCTATTTGTATCTTATGCTGTACACATACCCTGAGATCAGTTTCATAGATTCCCTTTGACCATCTACAGAAGTGATACTCAACCCGAGTCTCTAGAGCCTGTGTGGCTCCTTTATGGGTAGTTGTGGCTCTTTTAAGTCCTACTTAAAATAAATAAATAAACATCTAAGAATAATTAATGGGAGGAAAGGGACGTTTTTGGATTGTGGCTCTTGCAAAGATTTTTTTTAGTCAATGTGGCTCTTGAGTAGGGAAAAGGTTGAGTACCACTGATCTACAGTATTGACTCTCCAACATCATGGCAGCCGGTCAATAACGCTTCAGTACCTGGCTTGTTGACCGGAGAGGGAGGGAGGAAACTGGCAGGCATAGACCTGAGTCGATCGTTCTGCAGCGCCACCATGAAAGGCTCCTTTAAATGTTCTGAGAGAAAGAGAGAGAGGAACCATAGGCAGTCAGTCATTCAGCTGGCTGTGTGGATATTAAAAAGGTGCATGCTGCTGGGCACACGCAGAGGAAAAAGGCCTGTTCTTTGCGCCTTGGCGAAATTTCATAGAATTTGGCTCAAACGTCCACTTGGACTCAAGGATGTACTGAGAAAAATTTGGTGATCAAAGGTCAAGGTCACTGTGACCTCACGAATGCCATATCCAAGCTCGTTAACGCGACATCTCAGTAACGCCTTGACGTAATTTCTTCACATTTGGCTCAAAAGTCTTGACAGATATGGATACCGAGTGCTCACTTGTTGGCGGAGGCGGTGCGGTCATTCTAGTTGATATTTTAGATGAATAGCCGAGCGCACCATGAATATCAAATCCTTCAACTGGCAACCTCCCGGTCCATACACACACAATGGCAAGCTCCCGGTCCACACACATCTATAATACTGTCCATTAGATTCCACAAAATAGTCAATTGAGCAGTCAACCTCCAGGTCCATACAGGCACAACCTCCAGGTCCATACAGACACAACCTCCAGGTCCATACAGGCACAACCTCCAGGTCCATACAGACACAACCTCCAGGTCCATACAGGCACAACCTCCAGGTCCATACAGGCACAACCTCCAGGTCCATACAGGCACAACCTCCAGGTCCATACAGGCACAACCTCCAGGTCCATACAGGCACAACCTCCAGGCCCATACAGGCACAACCTCCAGGTCCATACAGGCACAACCTCCAGGTCCATACAGGCACAACCTCCAGGTCCATACAGGCACAACCTCCAGGTCCATACAGGCACAACCTCCCAGTCCAAACATGCACAATGGCACAGCGTCAATCTGCAAATCTTCCTCCCACACTGCTGCCATTGTAGCCTCCATGAAATAGTCGTGAACAGCACAATCATTCGATTTTTCAAACAACCCTTTTACCAACAGTGATCTTTTCTCACTCTTCAGGTCAAAGGCTATCTTTCCTTACAGAGGATGATCATAAGAATAAAACCAACCAGAGTTTTTTCTATTTATTTTCTTAGGTTTTCAAGGTAAAGTGCGATCTGTATCTGTTCTTTTACCTGGCAGCTGCGGGTGGATCTTCTCAGCCATGTACTCGGTGAGGTTGCGCGGCATCTCGCCCCGGATGTCCACCAGCACTCTGGTGTGTGTGGAGGAGATCTGGTAGACGAGCACTGGGCTGGGAGAGGCCAGCACCAGCTCCGCATGGTGCGCTTTGAATTGGGGACAGTCCTGGAGACACGCATAGTGTTAATGGAGAGGTAGGTATAGTATTTCAATGTCGAAGCACTGTCACCCTACTTCTAGCTTTGTCTACAGTAATTATAGGGTTGAAGACTTTATTTCAGTCTGAAATGTATCTTCTGAATTTATGGGTCAAGGCCTGACAGAGTGTGAGAACGAAACATGTGTTTTTGATGGATATTAAAGGCTGATATTAAACATGTTTGCTTTTGTACAGTTTGCACTAGTAGTAAAGCAGGTATCTTTAAATTAACTAATAGGAAATATTTTGAAAATGCACTGCTACACTGAATTAGTTTTATGTCAGTGTGGTGAATGCAGTCTGATACCATCAGCAGTGATGTGAACTGCACAGTGTTGATCTGTGTGTGAAGCAAAGTTGTGATAGAGCCAAACAGCTGTACCTTCATGAGGCATCCAACAAAGTGAGAGGAGGTGTGAGCCTTCCCAGAAACAAGGCTTTTTCTGAATTTGGAGAAACAGCCATCAGCCACCACAGTCAGCTCTGCATGGATCTCCTACAGGACACACATTCAGACAGCAACTCTATAGCAGCTATTTGGTTCACCAACCCCATTATGTACTGGTTCCGCTGCTACAATAATGTAGCCTATTTTGTATTTTAAAATTGGAAAGTTACTTCCATTATTCTAAGATTTTTTATTTTTTTGAACTTGTACCAGAGTTTCCTCTATTCACCTTGATGTCTCCAGTTTCCTTATCCTTGTACTGGACTCCAGTCACACAGCCGTCCTCTTCCTGCAAACTGGTCACGGTGCCTTCTATGAATGTGACACTGGGGGGCGCAATGCACCAGTGTTAGACACATCAAATGCCAATACAGACAGGGAGAAATAGAAAGGAAAAGACTAAAAAGAAAACAAATAACATGTCCATTTGATGTCCACATGGTCACTTTTAGATGCAGGCCTTTACATACCATTAACTACATATCTTAAAATATGGTATGACCCTCGATCACTGATTGTTGTATTCATTGATCAGTTTATTAACTGAATAAAGTAGTAAGTCATATTTCTAAGTTTCACTACTCATGCAGTTATTGTTATTTTTTGTTTGTTTGATTTCATCCCATTTACCATGTTTCCCTCAGACACCTGACCCGGGTCACGGTTTGACTTACTTGGGCTCGGCGAGCGCGGCTCTCCTCAGGCCCATGATGAATCGTCCATGATGGAAAGCCCGCCCACACTGGATGCTGTGCTCCTCCTGGGGGTAGGGGATCTCCACCTCTGTGCTGCTCTCCTGGTCATGAATCACATAGCCGTGCACCACGTGGGCGTCCAGACCCTCCACCGAACCTGAGGGCGAGCACAGGCAGCGGCGTACAGTTTCACAGCAACGCATCCATTATTCATTCAGTCTGGTTCTGTTTACAAGTGCATCTTCTAAGTTCAGGGTCTGGGTGAGCTTTCTGACTATGTGGCCCTTTCAGTACTAGAGAGAACAAAGGATTTGATGGGGAGAAGGGGAGAAGGAACATAAGGTGGAGCTAGGAAAAGTCATTTTGAAAGCAGCTTGGGCTTTTTAGTATTAAAACTCATGATATCCCTGATTAAATAACTATAATAATCCCATAACACATTTAGGGATGCTGTACAAACACTACAGGAAAATAATGCATGCCTAAAGGATTTAGTCGGAACCACAGATACACTATGGGAATATTCAGATGATTTTTCATGAGGAATGATTTTAAAACGCACTACTGAGAAAGTCAGCCATGTTTTCTGAGTTCCTGAAGAGACAGATTCCGGGGCCCCTGGCTGTCACTGACCTTGCAGGCCCAACTCTTTGAGGGCCTTGTACCCCCCGGGCTGCAGCAGCTCCCCCACGATCCTGTCCGGTTCCCTCAGGTTCCTCTCCACCACGGTGACCCTCCTCCCATCCCGGGCCAGGACCGCCGCCATGGCCGAGCCAAGCACCCCGGCCCCGACTATCACCACGTCCGGCCCTGGGGAACCCGCAGAGGAGCCGCAGGATGATGCTTTCTCTGTGGACTCCACATTCACCCTCTTTCTCCTGCCATGCCTCTGGAAACAGTGAGGAAATAATACAGAGGGAAGAGGTTAGGGAACAGCTCACCCTAAACTGAGTAAAGTCCAAAGTGAACTGGGCTGTATGTGAAGGTACAATATGTTATGTAAAAATTGACTGTAACACTTTTTATTAAGCCAGTGTATATAATACGTTACAATCATACTTATAAAACATTATAATGCCATCATAATGCATTATAAGTATAGTTATAATCATGCATAGGCAGTTGTTTTATAACATTATAAATACATTAGTTACAATCTGTTATACAGCTTTTTCATTACCACAATTGAAAAGCTTTATAACAGATTATGAGTAGGCTATACAACATTATAACTGTCTATGCATGATTATAACTATACTTATAATGCATTATGATGGCATTATAATGTGCTCTGTAACAACTTGTGAAATGACTTATCCTCAGTTTTTATAAGCCACTCTACTGATAAACATCACTGTCATAACTGCTAAATGTGATTGTATATCTATTATTATTCACATTGAACTTTTTAATTAATAAAAACATAGAAATAATTTCACATAAATGAAAGAATAATTTCCATCCCTTATTTGTGTGTTTGATTTATTACAGTAGTTTTGGTCTTTTTTGTTCTAATATTTAGCTGGATGAATATGAAGTGTCTTACCTGTTCTGTGTTCTCTGCATTGCGGTGGCTCAGTGTCGAGGTTTGTGGGATGAAATGGTTGATAAGAGGTAAAGATGACAGAAGGCTCAGTGGTAAATTAAATAGCTGAGATACTCTGTGCCTTTGTCCATGGAAATACCTGATATATGATAGTAGCAGCCCGACTGTAAGGAATAAGGCTACAGCCATTAGCAGCTCTTTGTGAGCAGAAGTAAAGACACTGCTGGACTTTTTGTAAAGGTATGTGAAGCTTGCTATTCCCAGGAAGGTCCACATCTTCTTTATCACTTAAAAAAATAAAGTTAAAGACGAAGAAAACTTAAAATAGTAACAACTGATGATTAAAATATCCCTGATGAAAACAATTCCAGGTGCAGAAAAAGGCAGATAATAGGCTAATTGACGTTTAATTTATTTTTCTTGTCATCAGCTGCTGAAAACAAGCCAGCCGACCAAAAACAAAACTTTGCCTTTATCAAAAGTCCATGACAATTTACTAACCGGTAGACGGTTGAAGTGATGCTGCATATTTTATGCTAATGAGAAAGACGCACTTCTTCGGATTTGGTGGTTTTGTGTCCCGCCCCCTCTACGGCTCAACCCTCCAATCAGGAATGACGTGACAGTGAGCAGAGCTCACGCTATCCTGCCATTGGACATCCGTGCAGGCAGGGGGCCAACCCTTGCCCACTGATTGGACAGCTGGCTGGCAGGATAGTAGTATGATGTGAGGTCACTGGAAAGGTGCGTTTTTCATTTTACAGGACATGACAATGGGCATGCCACATGAATCAATGCTCTGGCATGAATGAGAGGTGCAAATATTGTTTATGTTCAAAATATATATTACTCAACAGTCTTTACGTCTGCAATTATGGACGTTTAAGCTTCACGCATATACGTTGTCCTGCTGTTTTGTCCCAGGCAGTCTATGCCCACGGGCAGCTCCAGCCGGGGCCAGTAGAGAGCACGCCCCCTAAGTACAGAGCACGCCCATAGCCCAAAGCGCTCATCCCCAAACAAGAAAATTTTACATAATAAAAAATAAAACAAAATGCCATGTTTTACATATTCTCACAAAGCGATCTAGATGGATTACGTTATAAAATATAACGTTACGATTGTCACATTTCACGGTCATGTTTATTATTTTAATTCTACATTTCTCGCTTATGGGCCTACTCTGTAGACTTTAGGGGGCGTGCTCTGTACTGGATCCGGCCGGAGCCCGGCATGAGGATAGTCGTTACCATGGTAACTGATCTGGTACAGCCCGTACAGACAGACAAGAATGTTCACTTTGGTGGACCCGGAAAAAGATGCAGTGACAAATCTTTTGCTCTCCTTCACACTTGAAGTACTAGGCTACCCTCTTTTTCGGATGTCCCATGGTTTTTGTTTTGTCTAGAGATTAATCTATTCAATAACTTTTCAATACATTGAAATGTAAACATTCATGTAGCCTAATGGCCAGCGAGACTATCAATAACTTAATGGACAAAATGTGTTTTATTACAAACATTTCTACAGCAAACATCATAAGTAACATATCTTCTCAATGTTGATAATTTCAAAAGTTAGGTGACATTCAGATAGCATAAATACCATTGCAGTGTTTATATGTGTGCAAATAGTCCCTCTCTATCAGTAAGAAAAGGCTAAAGACCCAGCTCTTTAGTGAACACCTTCTCACCTGATGGATTGTGTAAAAAAGGAAAGAGAAAAAATAGGAAGAGAAAAATATTGATCTGCCTCTATGGATTGCCTCGTGTCCTGTGTGTGTCCTGTTGGTCCAAACTCTCTTGACTCGAACAGTGTACGGCGCTTTGGATAAAAGCATCTGCCAAATGGGAAATTTTAATTGTAATTATGCTACTTTCTCTTCCCAATAACAATTAATAAAGCAGCACAATGGAGGCCACTAGAGTTCTTGTTTACCTTTTACATTACATTACATTACGTCATTTGGCAGACCTCAGCTATGAAACAACAGAACAGCCCATTGTTAATCTGATAACTGCTCTATAAATAAAAGGTTATTATTTTCATCATTATCATTATTATTCCAGTCATTATCTTCACCACCAACAGTGAACTGGACAGATTCCCAAATGTTAGCAGCTACTGTATCAGTCTTTATTATATGTAGTGATTAAAGATGGTTTCATATTTTTCTTGCTTCCCTGAAGTGACTTTCGGTTCGCCGTTCTGTTTGACGAAGGCCTGAGAATACAAAACAACAGTTTATTTTTTTGTACCATCATCCCTCTTCAGCTTCCCCTCTATTATACTGCAATGATAACCTTTATACCAGAGACCGCATAGGTCATAGGAGAATTTGGTACTCTCAGATGACAAAGTCCTGTGACATTATTCCTGTTGCTTTTAGGGTCCAACATTTACATTTCATCAGCTTTACCAATCTAAATAATGAATATAAAAAGTGTGGAAATTTATATTCACTGTCTCCCAAGCTTGGAAAGCCTTGTGCGTCCTTCCTGTAGAGACCCTGAATAAGCCCTTCCAGGGTTTCCTGCCTCTCCCTTCACATTATTTTCTTGTGTTAGCATTTTTTTATCCATCTGTTTTTATTGTGTGCAAATAAATAAAACTAAAACGTGTGCCAAGTTTTACACTGACAGACAAAAGAAAGCTTGTACATTTTAAGACAGGCCAAAGGGACAAACATGCTTCTAATGTTATCTAAGTAGTAAGATTACATGTACAGTATATGGTACAGTAGCAACTGGAGCAGTGACCCTTCTAGACCCCATCTTGTTCCATCTGGTCAGGCAAAAACAGTTGTGAGTGTTATCAAATTATGATGCAACATTAACATCCAAGGAAATCTTTGTGATCTACACTACAAGTTTTTTTTTATTTTTTTTACCTTTATTTATACAGGGGAGTCTCACTGAGAGCAATGCTCTCTTTTTCAGGAGTGCCCTGTTCACATTCACACACACATTCATAGCTGGAAGCTGACCAGTACAACCAGTCTGATTTGCTGGCCACTGATCAGCTCCACTGGAGCAGTTGGGATTAAGGGCCTTGCTCAAGGGCACCTCAGTGGTGGTAATGAGGGAGGGGCAAGCGCTGCCTTTTCACTTTCCCCACCCAGATTTATCCTGCCGGTCCCAGGGATTGAACCGACAACCTTCCGGTCACAAGCTCGCTTCTCTAACCATTGGGCCACCACTGCCCTGAAGAAACATTGTGATACAGCCATACAGAACACACTGCAGACTGATGAACCCACCTCCATCTCCTCGAAGGAGGCGCTGCCATCCTCCACTTTCTGCCCAATGCCATGGCTGAAGCTCGAGTAACGCTCCTGTTTAAATCACACAGTAATGCTGTCATCTGACAAGACCAGGATGTGGCATGTTCATAATAATGCAGTAATAGAAAACTAAGGTCTGCTAAAGAACCACAATCAGTACCTTGACCATGCTGGTGATGAGGCCGTCCTGGATGATGCCAGCAGCGTTTCTCAGGCCTCTGGCGAAGGCGTCCATGGCTCCGATGTGAGCGATGAACAGGTCCTCCAGGTCGGTGGACTCCCTGCGAACCTTGGCATCGAAGTTCAGGCCTCCTGGCTGCAAACCGCCTTGTTCAATGACCGTCTGGAGGATATCAGACCCCACATGATATCTAGGATACTTTACCACTGTTCTCATCTAACCAAATCCTGCACATTTGATGCACTAAATTAAATTACGCAATAGCTTATGAGCGCAAGAAAGCTAGGTATGCTGAAATGGCAGCAGAGGCAGAGCAGCGAGGTTGGAGGGCTCGAGTGCGGCCTGTAGAGGTGGGCTGCCGTGGTTTTGTTGTTATTGCCCTACTAACTGAGTTGGGCATTCGGGGACGGAGCCTGAAGCTTGCGGTTAGCAACATGTCTCAGGCAGCAGAACAAGCAAGTGAATGGCTGTGGCTAAGGAGGAAACATGATAGCTGGGGAGCTCGCTAAGGTAAGATTGATTGATTGCTTTTGTTGTTGGTCATGATTGATGGTCCGCATCAACAGGGCTGAATCATTGACAGTGGTACTGGTGGTGTAGTTAAGAATGTCATACCGAACCGACCTGGATAGCTAGGCTTAGATGGTGAGGTAATGCAGTTGTGCGGTGGTAGCATGGAGGGGGGTGTTTCCAGGACGCTGGATTACACCGTTAAGCCTTCTTGAGGTGTCGTGGGCCTAACTTAACGAAACATCGGTGAAGGAAGGTGCCCACTTGAAAACCCCAATGACATGCTTCATACTGCTGTTGGCTAGGGTAGGTAATTGGTGATTTGTGTCTTGTTTATTAGTTGTTAGCCTGTTAGCTTGTTTTATTCTGGATTAGGCTTCTAAATGTGTTTTTCCTCGGATTTTGGCACAAGGGATATTAACATCTTGTCCTGTGTATTAATTAATACAAAATTAATAAATCAGGTTTTACTTTTTTTATCATTATTTTGTGTCCATCTTTGGTGCTCGGAGCTGCTCATTGCTGTGTTGTTTCTGCACTTTGTGTTCAGCCTTGATGGCTATCGCTGCTCATGCTAACCATGCAGTTCTTCTATTTAATCCAAACAAACCAGAAACATCTCACCTTCATGACCAGGGTGGTGTTTCTGATGTCCATGGGGAACTGATCTGTGTCCCACCCCAGGTCAGGAGAGCCAGTGTTAGAGTCAACAGAGCCCAGCATGCCCAACCTGCCCACCAGAGAACAGGGAAATGGGGAATAGGAATAACATTTAAGCTGAAGTTCAGCAAGGTAAAACTTTGGTCATGTTAAAGGTGCTGTGTGGTCTGCTGTCACTAAAATAGAAAGTAAATGTTTTGTATTAAACCAATATAATCTCTGGTAAATGTCAAGGTGTCTCACGCTGAAGCCATGACAATATCATGTTCGTAGGAGTGTCCTGCCAAGGTGGTGTGATTGGGCTCGATGTTCAACTTAAAGTGAGCGTCCAGACCATAATGCTTTAGGAATCCTATAACACTCATGGCATCTACAGTAGAAAACAGTCACAGATATAAAATGTGTGATAAATGACTGTGGTTAAAAACGCATCTATATTTTTGCTTTAAACATGGGAAACCTGACCATAATCATATTTAAACATGGAAAACCTCACCATAATCATATTGGTGTTTGCATGGCTCCTTAGGCTTGGGTTCAATAAGGAACTGGCACTTCAACCCGATCTTCTCTTTATACTCTGGTGATCAAAACACACACGCACGAGCACACACACACACACACACACAACAATCTTCTCTTTATACTCTCTGGTTATAAAAACACACGCATGATCTTCTCTTTATACTCTCTGGTTATAAAAACACACACATGAATCTCCATCCTGCTTTTATTTTAATGAACCAAAACAGTCCCATTCAGAGTAGAAATCTATCACGCGTTACTCTCTATACTTACTGACGGCCATTTTGAAGAAGTTGGCCATGTGCTTCAGCTCAGCAGCCACATCAGTGTTGTGTATGGAAAGGAAGCCCTCCCTGCCCCCCCAGAACACTGAGGACACAGACATATATTGATCATATTAGGAGAATGTGTTTAAATGGAGCAGGTTGATATTTTGACACCATCAACTCTCTCGTACCAAAGTTTTCTGCACACAGCTTCTTGGCCGCATCCAGGCCCTTCTTCACCTGAGCCGCAGCGTAGGCCAGGACATGGCAGTCTGGGTTGGTGGCAGCACCGTTCATGTACCTGTCACATGAAGTTTCAATATGAAATGCAAAGATGATACTGCTTCTAACATTTCAGACCATGTAAACCATAAAGCCTATGACCTTTCACTCTTTCAACCATTTGCCATTGCCAGAAACTCTGAAAGCTTGAGCTGTTTGCACTGAAAGGACAGCACCCTCTTCCTGTTTTGTGTTGTAAAGCAAATCCGTCACATGTCTGACCCAGCTGACCTGGTGGCACACAACGTGAGTTGCAATGTAGAGCAGGCTGCCAAACTTCTCAATGATTTGCGTTAATTACTGTACACTAATGTCTACAAAATGTGGTGATACTTGTTATTCTCAACTTCCACACTGTCTACTTCCGAGGCTGTGCATGTGTCTGGGCAGTTCATTAATACACTGTCTACTTCCGGGGCTGTGCATGTGTCTGGGCAGTTCATTAATATTACTGAAAAATTCTGACTTTGGATTTATGCTTCATATACCAGAGGTAACTAAATGTTTAGCCTAAATGAGAAATAATCTCTTGCCCAACTGGGACCTAGGCTTAGGAAAAACTACTGTATGGCTTCAACTGTCACATCAGGATCCACCAGCTTTTCTAAAGATCCGGACTGAACACTGACCTTGGGACTGAACACTGACCTTGGGACTGAACACTGACCTTGGGTGGGCAAACAAGTTGCAGGTGACCCACAGCACCTTGACTCCAGTCTGGGTCTGCAGCTGCAGAGCCAGGTCCGTCATGTGATCCAGGTTCCTGTTGGACTCGTCCAGGTTGGAGCCTTCAGGGGCCATGTCCCTGTTGGGAGGACAGAGGACACAGAGAGTATACAGTGTATGTGACAATTCATTAACATACCCACATATTGTCAGAATAATTGAGTAGCTCCAGGTAGTAGCTCGAAACATCTACAGTTGAAATGTAAAAAATACTCTGTAGACTCTCTGTAGTAGGCGGACCATCTAAAGAAAGTGTTACCAATTTTGTTACTATCAAATCATGTCAAGCATGCCTTAAGCATGCCTTTATTAAATTGGTTTCAATGGCAAAATGCACAGGAGAAGTGGGTAAATAGGGGAGATGTACATCACATAAAAATCGAGGTTCATCTTTTAGGACCTGGGGGAGATTTTATTCCAGCACAAACAGCACTGAGCTGGGACTCTGCTGGGACAGGAGAGGTAATCTAATTAATACTCTTGTCAAACCTTTATTCAAACCATTCCTCCAACCTGTACCCATACTGTGTGTGCACGTCCTGCTTCTCTGGGAAGGGTGAAAGCAGGGTAATGCAGTCGGCCCATAGGAATAAACAAACCTGTCATTAGTGGCCTTTCAAAAAACAGAGAGTCAATTACCTGTCATGGAATGCGTAATACTTCACCTATAAAAACAAGCAAAGGTCACTTAAGGACAAAGGAAATTAATAACTAAGTTCTTTCTGAGCAGCTATGTAGTATCTGTGTGAGATGTTGAGATGTACTGAGTTTACTCACACCAAGTTTGGTGAAAAACTCAAAAGCAGCATGGAGTCTCTTCTCAGCTGACTCCATAGGAGTTCCTTCATTCCAGGGCCGGTGGAGGGTCGGGAACCCAAAAGGGTCAGCACCTAATAAATAGGACAAAGGATGAATGACAAAAAAAAAAAATGGCTTTTGACCTGTTTTGATTTGACTTTATTCAATTGAGACTATAAATGGCCTGAAGGGTAGGCCTTGACTTTGAGGAAACTACGATGGCTATGAGAATATCAGAAAGACAATGAGCAGGACGTGTGTTGGTTGGTGTGTGTGTGTGTGTGTGTGTGTGTGTGTGTGTGTGTGTGTCCATTTGCACAACAATATTAGAAGTAAATGTGATAAATTATTACGGTACATGTACAGTAGGTCTCCAAACTATCATCCTAGATGGTACAATGGTACTTACTGCTTCCCTGATTTTTTAAAGATACTGTTTCTAAATAGGTTGTTTAAAATACATACTACAGCATGCGCTGGGAAGCGTCATCAGTGATGTTAACTGTGGTCGTAAGGTGTTTCAGGTCTGTCGAACATCATACACCCTCGCCCAGTAGACCCACCGAGGCCGATTAAGACCCCGACCCGCGTCCCAGAAGCAGCCGCTCACGGATCAGCCTTCCTACTCTGTCTGCAACGTTGCACGCGGAAGGGTTGATCACGCACAATCCGCTGCAATAGAGTTAGTGCTACACCGCAGTATTGAAAGACCCTTCGGTGCATGGAGGGTCTAAGGCCCTGTGGGTGACTCCAGGCCGGGCTCCTCTTTCGTCTCACCAGACCCTCCCGGGGAAAAGGCAATCCTACCATGGGCAGCCTACCATGGGCAGAGAGGATGCCTCAAGAAGGCCTGTGCGCTGCACGTCACTCGCCTGCACCGAGCACCTCGCTCTAGCCTGAAGGACCCAATACAGTACATTTCTGGTAATTATTGCTCAAGCTTTGCTCTCCATTATAATGAATACAACTACAAGATCAGTTTGGACTCACATGGGCTAAGGCATGGCAAGCACCACACCCAGTTTGCACCCATTTGTAGTGAGTGTATACAGTATGTGTGTGTATGGGTGTACGTCAGTGCGTTTGGGGTGCTCATTATATTACCTGTTCCACAGAAGGAGTGCCAGTAGCAGACAGAGAACCTTAGCCAGTCCTCCATCTTCTGACCAATCAGCACCTGCACACAGAAACAACTTCGCTCAACACACATCACAGTCAATGGTCAATAGTCTCGACACATAATGCAACCTTAACTGCTATCAAGTGTGTGTGTGTGTGTGTGTGCAAGGGCGCGGGAAGCGGGGTGCGGTGGGTGCTGCAGCACCCCCTGTTGGCAAGAGATGGAATATATATATATATATTTTTTTACAGTGCACCTGAACGCAACATGCTAAATACCCGCTGAATAAGTGTCCAAATGTTCATGTAATTCTGACCAATACTCCACTTCTGTTATAACATTTCAGTCTGGAAGATATAATCTTTATGACTAAAAGGCTAAATGAATAGCTTAGAAAATGAATAGTCCCGGGGCCCATGGTACTATTAATCCGGCCCTGGATATATGGGAGGAATAGCAGGTAGGCTATCACTGTCCCTGATTCCTGAGGGTAAATTGAGTAATGCTGCAGAGAAGAGGAGAATACACTGAATAATGACATCACAACAGTATAATTCTAATGTTAATTTAAAATTAAATATTCCTCTAAATATGGCTAAAAGTCCAAAAAACATCAAATGTTCGTCGGCAAGAGAGTCCCTTCCTTACAGCTGTTCTTTGCAATACACTGATAACGTTTTATTATTGTATTAAATGTATTTTAATGTCTTGGACCCCAGGAAGACTAGCTGACATTACGGCGTCAGCTAATGGGGATCCGTTTAAATAAACAAATAAACAAATAAACAGCACCCCCTACCTAAAAGGGGATCATGTCTATGTTCCCCGGGCTCTATGTTCCCCGGGTTCTATATTCCCCGTTTTTCACTAAGAGGGTTCTATGTTCCCCAGGTTCTATGTTCCCCGCTTTTCACTAAGAGGGTTCTATGTTCCCCAGGTTCTATGTTCCCCGCTTTTCACTAAGAGGGTTCTATGTTCCCCGCTTTTCACTAAGAGGGTTCTATGTTCCCCTCTATGTTCCCCGCTATGTTCCCGGGTCCGATGTTTCCCCCGAAATGCCTTCGGTGACGATCGGCTTCCCCTTATTATTATCCAATTAGCAGCCACGTGTATTTGCAGCAGAGTCTATTACCCAAATCACTAAATGAACTAGCCTAATATAAACTATACACGTTTTAATGAGTGCAACACAAATTAACTTAAATACTTCAACTTACATGTCTCAGGGACGCATGCACACAGTAACCAAAAGTTATCAGTCTCTGTCTCTGAACCGCGGACAGCAGACGCTCTCCTCCCTCCTTATTTCTCCTCTCCCCGTCTGCTCGCAGCCACCTCTGCTGCGCGCGTCCGCTCCAAAACTCCGACGCTCACCAGACAGCTATTTTCTGAATGTTAGAAATGTAGGCTACTCTCCTCACAAATAAATGTTTCAAGTCATAAAATGGTGTTGGTTTTCTTGTTTTATAGTCTCATAATGAACTAGGCTATAGGCCTATAATAGCCAAATATTAATAATTGTAGTAGCCTAGTAACAACTACAACAACAACAACAATAATATGCTGATGATAATAATAATGATAATAAAAGGCTAATAATAATCATCATCATCATCATCATCATCATCATCATCATCATAATAGGCTAATGATAAGGCTAATTATAATCTTAAGCCTGACTCTGATGGACAGTTTTTCAAAACGATATCTAGGACCTTCAAGGTTCACAACCTGGGTGGATTATGGAAACGTAAAAACCCCCAATATAGATGGATAGAGTTAAAATGTTAACTAATATATTGAAATTGATCGGACCCGGGAACATAGCGGGGAACATAGAGGGGAACATAGAACCCTCTTAGTGAAAAGCGGGGAACATAGAACCCTCTTAGTGAAAAGCGGGGAACATAGAACCCTCTTAGTGAAAAGCGGGGAACATAGAGCCCTTTTTCTGAAAGCGGGGAACATAGAGCCCTTTTTCTGAAAAACGGGGAACATAGAACCTGGGGAACAAAGAACCCTTTTGCTGAAAAACGGGGAATATAGAACCCGGGGAATATAGAACCCGGGGAACATAGGGATGACCCCCCTAAGGGAACTTCCAGCGCCACTGGGTGTGTGTGTGTGTGTTTGTCACTCCTACCTCCTCTGCATTGTAGTGTTTGAAGCACAGGACATCCCCTGGTCCAGCATTGGGTAAATAGGGGATCTTGGGAATACCTGTGCAGCAGCACAAATATTATGCAATAATTAACATTCCGCTCCTTCAAACCAAATGGCTGAAGGATAGGACTAATCAGCGTGACTTCACTTGCCACCCAGAAATGCGAAACCCCGCGGCAGTTAATAGTATGAGTTGTGCCAAACAAATGTTAATATCTCAAAAACTATACATCACATCGCTTATATTTTGACATTCTGAGTGGGAGCAGAATTAGCACAAGAGTTTGATGTATAATATATGCATGTCGTGTTAAAGTTGTGTGAACTGTCGCAGTTTTTAAAACGTAAACAGTCAAGCCGGCTACAGGCACTCACGCCTCGGCTGATATAAAGCATGTGATTTCCTTATGTAACACAAAGATCACATGAGGCTACTGCAAAAAGTCAAATTCACATAGCCTACTTTTAGACATTTTTAAATTACATATTGGCCAAATATGTATATTTGCACATGTAGATCGGATCCCATGATGGCATTGTTGCATGTGTTTCTACAACATGTCAGTGCTACATGAAATTGAGTTCGAAAACGGCCTTATTAAGGATGGTCCATGATAGCTCGGTGCAAAACACCCAACGCCATGTCCACAATGACTACAACAACACAACAGATAGTTTATGCTCAGTAGCCTACTTTCGATCATTAAAATAGTCGATTTTACCCGCAAAGAATTCCTTCTCCGCTGCCATTTCTGTGACTCACAACTTGTTGCGGTTCAAGCAGCAGACTGGACTGCCCGTTTGGCCACGTCCTTCTTCACAAGGAAAACTGCAGTTTCATCTTTAGACACATGGGGTCGCTGAATTCCTTTAAATGCTGATTCTTCCCATGACTCCTCCTTTGCATTTAGTTTTTATTTATGATTTAATTGGGTTCAAATTGGAATGGAATTAGACTTTTAGTTTAATTTCAGTTAATTCACCTTCACTTTTTTTTCTTTCTTAAATTTTTTTTTTAAAAATGATAGTATTTTTGACTGTCATGAATAAGGAAAATGTGTCCTGACTCCTGAGTTGGTATGCCCTCCTGTGAAAGGGAAGAAAATAATACCAGCAATAGACAATTTGGAGTTTCAGTATATGCAACTCAATCAAATGTCAATACCTATTCTATTTGTTATCTTCTCTTCTTTAAACCATTGGTTCTCAAAGTGGGGTCCGGGTCTCTCGAGGGGTTCGAGGTGGTCCCCAGCAAAAAGCAGAATAATTTATTTTCACTATAATTCCATGATCCATCCAAGTATGCAATGACCCTCCCACTCACCTGCCCCTGTCTTGCAGGAGCCTAGTGGTTGGGGTTGTTAGGCTGATTGAGTGCACGTGTGCCCCTGGTACTCCTTGGGCTTTAAAAGCCTGCAGACCATTCAGTCGCTCTCCTTCCTCATGTGTGCACCTTTTTGCTCTGTTCTTTTGGTTTGTAATAGTATGTGTTGTTTAGTCCTTAGTTTTAGGTAGTAAATTATTGGTATAACTTTTACTTTGGTGTATGAGTCATAAGTTATACAAGGAATAAACAACAGAGGAGAGTGGGAGGGTCGTCACAAGTAACATAATGACAGAATGTATTACTGAACTTGAGAGTTCAGTAACACCAGAGCAGGAACACAGCAGCAGCAAACAATCCGAGGGCACTGGAGCACACGGATCATCTTAAAGTCTTTATTTGGTGCAGAGCAACACACAGACGTTTCGACACGCGTCTTCTTCAGAGACTCTGAAGAAGACACTGTTGTGTCGAAACGGCATTTTTCAGTTTAGTTTTAGAGTTGATTGAAGTTAGTTTCGTTTCCGTTTTCATCACTGCTGCTGTCAAAATATGTAGATTTAACAACAATACACAGCAGCATCCACATAATTCAACTCATCCTCCACCCATTACCTTTTTGCAAAGACCACAGAGAACCAATGAGCCATAAAATGCAAAATGTGACTAACAAACACATTACCAGCGGATGCTTGTTCAACATGTTTATTTCTGTTACAATGGTGCTTTTATAAAATATCCGATGCAGAAACATCAACAGAAAAGTAGAAAGGATAACCGGACACCATACACACGACCCATAAATACATATTTACACAAATGATAATAGTACACACATCCATTAGAGCCTTTGGTCTGGAACGTATGCCAGATGGAAACATCAAACATCTACAGGAGAAAACATCTCTGTGCACCATTGAAGCCCTATCGCATTTCCACAGCCTTCTCACATGAAACAATGTGTTGTGTCGTTCAGGCATTCCCACCCCCGTGTGACCTTGACCGTTGTTCATCTTCATAAACAACAAAAACAAAAACGCTTTCATTTAGCATAAGATAAGAATAGAATGGAAGGCAAAACAAATTCCAGCAAAGAGCAGGCACTGTAGAGTGAGGCACTTGAGCACCTAACACCACTGGTTTGGCATCATGACGTTTGGCACATGAGTGGCGTACGGCACACTTTGACTGAACTGCATGTGTCTGTGTGAGTGTGTGAGAGCCAGGCAAGGAGACAGGCCTGGTCCAGGAAAGCCCTCTGAGCACTCTTCTTGTGCATCTGAAACAACTACTGTAGGTGAGTGTGAGTGACTCACACGTATCCAAACCCATTCTCCAGATATATTCACCACACCATATAAGGAGTCTCTTGTAATTCCATTTCAAGAGATATTTTGACTTTTATTCTGCATAAGCCTGCATAAGACTTTTTTCTTCTGCATAAGCAACATTCAATCTGCTTCGACTTGCTCTCTGACTCCAGCAGGAGAGAAACTGGGCCATCTTGCCTTTGAGCCTTAAAGAATTCTCTGCTTATCGAGCCCAATGTCCGCTCTCTTGAAACCCTTCCCGCTAATCGAGCCACTGAAAAGGTTCCCAGAAAAGTACTCCAGTGTTCCATAAGTTCATTCATTCCCTCCGTGCTCTGAACACCTATACAAAAGAAGAGGGGGAAACCCTGTTTGTTTCCTTGGGCAGGCACAGCTACATGTGGTTAGAGGAGAGATGCTGGCTGGCTGAGCTCCATCTTCCTCTTCTTCTTCTTCTTCTTCTTCCCTCGGCTGCAGGGCTTGCAGATGCAGCACAGGATGCAGGGAGAGGCCAGCAGGAGGAGCGGAGAGGTCACCAGCACAATGATGCTGACACCCACCAGGATGCCCACCACCTGAGGGAGCCCACACACCACAAGACATCAGTCACGCTGTTAGACTCACTGACTAACAGACTAACTAATCATTATGTCAAACTGAAGGCAATAATAAATGCCATCAATTGTCACCCTAGGCCAAGATATTCACATGCAAAATGTAAAATGACAATTACAATTCAGGTCAAAAGTTCATTTCCCCCCCTCCATATTATATTGGTGAAAAAAGGGGCGCTGTTAGCCCCTCCGCTCCCTGTCATGCCTTACAACGGCCCTTAGCTGTTGTAAAATCAAATCATCATTCTTCCGCCAAGCAATGTAGTTCACTTCAGCAAGATTTACCAGAATGGTTGCCAAGCAACACACAGACGCGGTTTGGCACAGTAATAGCCACATCACAGGTGTATGTTTATGGAGTATTTTACAACGGCTTCGAACACAGCTCAGCCAATCATAATCAAGGAGTGGAACTATCCATTTTATAAATTTATTTTACATTGCGTGCCACTGGGTCGGATTTGGCGGTAAATCTGATGGATTGCTTCATGGCACAATACAGGAAGAGGGAGCACAAAGCCATGGAAAAATCTCTACCCACTAGGGGTGTCACGATACACTCAGTTCATGATACGATACGATACACGATATTGGGTTCACGATAACGACACGATATTTTAACAATATTTTTTTGCGATCGATTTGTAAGTTGAGGGGGCATCCTCCACGCTAATTTGAGTAATTTCACCATTTCCATCCTCTGTAATGTCCCTCGTCTGTTCAAACAAAGCAATGAAAAGGAGAGCGAGCATGCAATCAGATACAGATCAGTGCCACCATGTTCATCTTTTTTTTCTCGCAATATGAGATTTCATCTCAACGATACATATTGTCACGTATTGATATCGCGATATATCGTGGGACGATATATTGTGACATCCCTACTACTCACATATTTATCCTCTTCAGTAAGGCCAAGATAAAATGAAAGTAGAAACATCTGGAAGTAACAGGCTTTATAGGACATGTGGTCTTTATTTTGAGAAACATTAACACCAACACCACTGGTTTGAAATAGAGGCTGCCAAACATCTCTACTATGGTATCATTAGTTTATGGTAATTATATTGTACCAAGGTGTCAATTAATTTGACAATGATATATTGATGTTTAAAAATGCTACACATAGCACATTTAATTCTACTACCACTAATAAACTAATATTTCTAAAACCTTTGAATTATATCGCATCATATCACTTCTAAATTTAGAAAGTGAAATAATTCACTCTTCACACGAGAATCTTAAACTGCCATCATGAGCCATGTAAAAGGACAGTCGATTCTGAAAGTGAAAGAAACAGCAGTGGTGTGGAGGCAGCTAACAAGGAATCACACTGTCATAGGAATTTGTGACAAGCAGACTGTAAAAGTGAATAGGACCTGTTAGACAAGGGTGTAACCAAGCCTCCTGCGAGTTGTTTTGCACAAACAGTTGCACTTTGACTCTCCTTCTGAGTCTCACTGGGCACTACAGTCATGAGTCATACCAAGACTGACCCAATCAGAGGAACTCTCACTGGGCACTACAGTCATGAGTCATACCAAGACTGATCCAATCAGAGGAACTCTCACTGGGCACTACAGTCATGAGTCATACGAAGACTGATCCAATCAGAGGGTTCACTTAAAACTACCGTAAATTCCGGACTATAAGCCGTGGCTTTTTCCCCGTTTTTTGGCCTTTTTTGGCCCCTGCGGCTTATATAACGGTGCGGCTTATCTATGGATTTTTTCAAAAAAAAAAAAAAAAATCTCTCTTTTTTAGCACTCTTTCTAACTATAAATCCACTTCTGTTTTAATTTCCTCTCTTGCCCTCTTTTAACAACATAACATAACATAACATAACACAACACAGGTAAGCAGAAAGAAAAAGACGAAGCAATCACCGCCATGAATGAGGAAATGACTCACCTGCTGGAGGCTGGAGATACACGGCTTGGGCTAAACTTTTACTCCGTGAAACACTATCGATTAAGTCCGACATCGCTCAGAGGTTTGAGCAGCTTGAAAACAAGTTTGAAAACGTGCAGAAGTCCATCCACTCACTCACTAAAGAAATGGCAACCGTGAACAGAGTTTCTAATGCGGAAAAGCGCATCAGCGCACTGGAGGACAAAAACAACACAGTGAGTCCGAAAGTGGATAAAATGCAAAAACAAATCGAAACCCTGCACACGCAGGTTGATGACTTAATCAGCAGGAGTAAAAGAAATAACATTCGCCTGATCAATGTAAAAGAGGGAGCTGAGATTGGTGACATGGACGCTTTCGTGGCAAAATCCTGTGTTACATCCTGGACCTGAAGGAAGGCGAGAAACCACCAGAGGTGGACAGGGCACACCGGGCGCCTCGGCCACGTCCAGACCCCGGCCTGCCACCGAGGGCCATCTTCATCTGCCTACTCCGCTGGCCCGACCGTCAACTCATCCTCCAGGCTGCGGGGAAGAAGCCCCTCACCTGGGAGGGTACGCGCTTTTTCGTCCGGCAGGACCTCTCCGCGTTGGTGCAACAGAAACGCGCAACATACAACAGCATCATCGAAAAGGTTAAAGTCAATGGATATCGCTTTGGCGTACTTTACCCAGCGAGACTCGTCATAACCATTGATGGACAGCGGCGGAACAAGAGCTCAAAGTGAAACTGCCGAATATCTTTTGAGTTGGACTGGTCAATAGTACTGTGAGTAACTAAAATAAAAAAATAAAAAACGGAATTCTCTCTTCTTTAGCACTCTTTCTAACTATAAATCCACTTCTGTTTTAATTTCCTCTCTTGCCCTCTTTTCACCACACCGCGGACACTGTGTGCACTGTAAAAAAAAACAAAAAATACCATTAAAACACCCGCGGCTTATAGTCCGGTGCGGCTTATATAAGAAAAAAATAGTCAACTCTGAAGGTGCGGCTTATACACCGGTGCGCCTTATAGTCCGGAATTTACGGTAGGTCATCAAGTGATAAACACCACAGAGAGAGCAGAGAAAGTAGGTTCGGAGGGCCAATTTTCATAATTGTATTGAATAGGTGACGTCATTACAAAGCAGGAATGTCAGATTAGTGCTATGATTAGTTCAGATTCAGAGTCATGTCTGATAAAGGACTATTTGGACACAGTGCTGGAAAACAACAAGCTATAAACAGCAAAACAAGGGAAAGGTGGCTTTTATAGGGACATTCTGCAGTAAATGTTTCTCAAGTCTGATTCTAAAGGAGATTTGTAATTGCACCCTCTTTCTGCCACTCATTATTTTTAATGTTTTGTTTTCAAGTAGACTGAAGGCAGACAGGAAGATGAGAGGGAACATTATAAGTCTCCTAAGAGCGGGTTATTGTAATGTTGTAGTGAGTATTTAACCGGCGGCTAATGACATTGACAACCAAACCGTGCTTTTGGGATCACCTCCAAAATCTTTAACTTCCATTGTTGGAAGTTGGGAGCACAGCGACACAAAAGTAACTGTATTCAAAGCTGTGAAATCACCTAGCACACATGGACGGATGTAGCCTGCTAATGATTCAGACTGAATCGTCAACTCGTCAACTCATTTCCTCTTCTAGTCTGAGATTGCAGTCACTTCAGAGGATTTCTATGAGGGGGCGGTCTTCCCTAAACAATCACTAGAAACCGAGGTGTCCACGGCAACCGGCGGCAGCACTGCACTAGTAGGAGTCATGCATAAGAGAAACAGACACAGCAGGCTATCTCTACTTTGGCTACTAAATTTGGCAGTTGTAAAACAATTATATCAACGAGTAACGGATTGTCAAAACGAATTTTACGATTGATGAAAAACGTGACTAGTTGGACATAACAAGCAAGCTATGAATCGATCTATCAACGATCTATCAGCGGCTTTAGCTCAGGAGGTAGAGCGGGTCGGCCAATGACGCAAGGGTTGGCGGTTCGATCCCCGCTCCCTCCCAGCTGCTGTCGTTGTGTCCTTGGGCAAGACACTTAACCCTCCTTGCTCCCGATGGTGTGTAGGCACCCTGCGTGGCAGCCTGCCGCCATCGGTGTATGAATGGGTGAATGTAGACTACCTACTGATTGTAAAGCGCTTTGGATAAAAGCGCTATATAAATGCAGGCCATTTACCATCAACATCCCCCTAGCTATCAACAGCTCCACTAGGCCAGGCTGCGCTGGGACATTTCCTTGGGCGGCTGGCTGAGCAGGGCTTCACTTACCGCGGCCGCCGTAACGTTACTCTCCGCCCAGACAGATATAAAGCTCCAGCAGTCAGCGATCTCTCACAGGCAAGACTGACTGACAACAGTGTTTAAGCCAATCAGTGCCCGTGATTGGATTTTCAACCGGAGAAAAAAAGCTTTTGCACATGATGATGCTTGACCAAGAACAGCCAAATCCACAACTGTGGAGTGGGCGTGGCTTCGAAGGTCTGGAGCCAGGCTAGGACCGATGGCTTTCCAGACAAGCATGCTAATCCACTCAGACATAGTCTGGGCACCTTTCACCCCGCTTTTTGTCATGGGGGCGTAAACCACGGAACCAGAATGAAAACCGGAAGGCAGTGCGCCAAAAAAACGTCTTTGTTGCCGTTAGCTTGACGTCTCTTTCCTCAATTAATTGTCTGATGCAAAGCTTCTGTATTGGCTTAAAAGATGTGAGATTGTGAATCCGCAATGTTTCTAAAAGAACTTCTTCAAAAACCTCGTTCGGTACGTCCATCTTTTGTTTTGTTGTTTGCCGTTCTGATACTTGTGTCAAATTGTCAAGTTAACGTAAAAGTTGACGAGCTAGAAACGCTGCCCTTCCTGTCTAGGGCGGGCTCTAGGCCGGAACCAGGTAGGGTGACAAAATCAATTGTGAACGGAAGCCAGGCTCACCGAGATGAGCCTGGTGACGCGAGGTTACTCAGACACATGACAGTAATAGCTCCGCCTCCGCCCAGCAGTCAGCTGTGTGGGCCTCACCTGCGTTCTGTTCCACATAACGGAGGCTCTGGAGTGGCCCAGCTTGTTTCTGCACGGCCCCTTATCGTAATGCCTCAGGAATATATCACCCTGCAAGCACAACACACACACCTTCACATCAAGACCCTGAGAGCAGTATTAAGCACAACACACACACCTTCACATCAAGACCCTGAGAGCAGCATTAAGCACAACACACACACCTTCACATCAAGACCCTGAGAGCAGCATTAAGCACAACACACACACCTTCACATCAAGACCCTGAGAGCAGCATTAAGCACAACACACACACCTTCACATCAAGACCCTGAGAGCAGCATTAAGCACAACACACACACCTTCACATCAAGACCCTGAGAGCAGCATTAAGCACAACACACACACCTTCACATCAAGACCCTGAGAGCAGCATTAAGCACAACACACACACCTTCACATCAAGACCCTGAGAGCAGCATCAAGCACAACACACACACCTTCACATCATGACCCTGAGAGCAGCATTAAGCACAACACACACACCTTCACATCAAGACCCTGAGAGCAGCATTAAGCACAACACACACACCTTCACATCAAGACCCTGAGAGCAGCATTAAGCACAACACACACACCTTCACATCAAGACCCTGAGAGCAGCATTAAGCACAACACACACACACACCTTCACATCATGACCCTGAGAGCAGCATCAAGCACAACACACACACCTTCACATCAAGACCCTGAGAGCAGCATTAAGCACAACACACACACCTTCACATCAAGACCCTGAGAGCAGTATTAAGCACAACACACACACCTTCACATCAAGACCCTGAGAGCAGTATTAAGCACAACACACACACCTTCACATCAAGACCCTGAGAGCAGCATCAAGCACAACACACACACCTTCACATCAAGACCCTGAGAGCAGCATTAAGCACAACACACACACCTTCACATCAAGACCCTGAGAGCAGCATCAAGCACAACACACACACCTTCACATCAAGACCCTGAGAGCAGCATCAAGCACAACACACACACCTTCACATCAAGACCCTGAGAGCAGCATCAAGCACAACACACACACCTTCACATCAAGACCCTGAGAGCAGCATCAAGCACAACACACACACCTTCACATCAAGACCCTGAGAGCAGCATCAAGCACAACACACACACCTTCACATCAAGACCCTGAGAGCAGCATCAAGCACAACACACACACCTTCACATCAAGACCCTGAGAGCAGCATCAAGCACAACACACACACCTTCACATCAAGACCCTGAGAGCAGCATTAAGTACAACACACACACCTTCACATCAAGACCCTGAGAGCAGCATTAAGCACAACACACACACCTTCACATCAAGACCCTGAGAGCAGCATTAAGCACAACACACACACCTTCACATCAAGACCCTGAGAGCAGCATTAAGCACAACACACACACCTTCACATCAAGACCCTGAGAGCAGCATCAAGCACAACACACACACCTTCACATCAAGACCCTGAGAGCAGCATCAAGCACAACACACACACCTTCACATCAAGACCCTGAGAGCAGCATCAAGCACAACACACACACCTTCACATCAAGACCCTGAGAGCAGCATTAAGCACAACACACACACCTTCACATCAAGACCCTGAGAGCAGCATCAAGCACAACACACACACCTTCACATCAAGACCCTGAGAGCAGCATCAAGCACAACACACACACCTTCACATCAAGACCCTGAGAGCAGCATTAAGCACAACACACACACACCTTCACATCAAGACCCTGAGAGCAGCATTAAGCACAACACACACACCTTCACATCAAGACCCTGAGAGCAGCATCAAGCACAACACACACACCTTCACATCAATACCCTGAGAGCAGCATTAAGCACAACACACACACCTTCACATCAAGACCCTGAGAGCAGCATTAAGCACAACACACACACCTTCACATCAAGACCCTGAGAGCAGCATCAAGCACAACACACACACCTTCACATCAAGACCCTGAGAGCAGCATTAAGCACAACACACACACCTTCACATCAAGACCCTGAGAGCAGCATTAAGCACAACACACACACCTTCACATCAAGACCCTGAGAGCAGCATTAAGCACAACACACACACCTTCACATCAAGACCCTGAGAGCAGCATCAAGCACAACACACACACCTTCACATCAAGACCCTGAGAGCAGCATCAAGCACAACACACACACCTTCACATCAAGACCCTGAGAGCAGCATCAAGCACAACACACACACCTTCACATCAAGACCCTGAGAGCAGCATTAAGCACAACACACACACCTTCACATCAAGACCCTGAGAGCAGCATCAAGCACAACACACACACCTTCACATCAAGACCCTGAGAGCAGCATTAAGCACAACACACACACCTTCACATCAAGACCCTGAGAGCAGCATCAAGCACAACACACACACCTTCACATCAAGACCCTGAGAGCAGCATCAAGCACAACACACACACCTTCACATCAAGACCCTGAGAGCAGCATCAAGCACAACACACACACCTTCACATCAAGACCCTGAGAGCAGCATCAAGCACAACACACACACCTTCACATCAAGACCCTGAGAGCAGCATTAAGCACAACACACACACCTTCACATCAAGACCCTGAGAGCAGCATTAAGCACAACACACACACCTTCACATCAAGACCCTGAGAGCAGCATTAAGCACAACACACACACCTTCACATCAAGACCCTGAGAGCAGCATCAAGCACAACACACACACCTTCACATCAAGACCCTGAGAGCAGCATCAAGCACAACACACACACCTTCACATCAAGACCCTGAGAGCAGCATCAAGCACAACACACACACCTTCACATCAAGACCCTGAGAGCAGCATTAAGCACAACACACACACCTTCACATCAAGACCCTGAGAGCAGCATCAAGCACAACACACACACCTTCACATCAAGACCCTGAGAGCAGCATCAAGCACAACACACACACCTTCACATCAAGACCCTGAGAGCAGCATTAAGCACAACACACACACCTTCACATCAAGACCCTGAGAGCAGCATCAAGCACAACACACACACCTTCACATCAAGACCCTGAGAGCAGCATTAAGCACAACACACACACACCTTCACATCAAGACCCTGAGAGCAGCATTAAGCACAACACACACACCTTCACATCAAGACCCTGAGAGCAGCATCAAGCACAACACACACACCTTCACATCAATACCCTGAGAGCAGCATTAAGCACAACACACACACCTTCACATCAAGACCCTGAGAGCAGCATTAAGCACAACACACACACCTTCACATCAAGACCCTGAGAGCAGCATCAAGCACAACACACACACCTTCACATCAAGACCCTGAGAGCAGCATTAAGCACAACACACACACCTTCACATCAAGACCCTGAGAGCAGCATTAAGCACAACACACACACCTTCACATCAAGACCCTGAGAGCAGCATTAAGCACAACACACACACCTTCACATCAAGACCCTGAGAGCAGCATCAAGCACAACACACACACACCTTCACATCAAGACCCTGAGAGCAGCATCAAGCACAACACACACACCTTCACATCAAGACCCTGAGAGCAGCATCAAGCACAACACACACACCTTCACATCAAGACCCTGAGAGCAGCATTAAGCACAACACACACACCTTCACATCAAGACCCTGAGAGCAGTATTAAGCACAACACACACACCTTCACATCAAGACCCTGAGAGCAGCATCAAGCACAACACACACACATTCACATCAAGACCCTGAGAGCAGCATTAAGCACAACACACACACCTTCACATCAAGACCCTGAGAGCAGCATCAAGCACAACACACACACCTTCACATCAAGACCCTGAGAGCAGCATTAAGCACAACACACACACCTTCACATCAAGACCCTGAGAGCAGCATTAAGCACAACACACACACACCTTCACATCAAGACCCTGAGAGCAGCATTAAGCACAACACACACACCTTCACATCAAGACCCTGAGAGCAGCATTAAGCACAACACACACACCTTCACATCAAGACGCTGAGAGCAGCATTAAGCACAACACACACACCTTCACATCAAGACCCTGAGAGCAGCATTAAGCACAACACACACACCTTCACATCAAGACCCTGAGAGCAGCATTAAGCACAACACACACACCTTCACATCAAGACCCTGAGAGCAGCATTAAGCACAACACACACACCTTCACATCAAGACCCTGAGAGCAGCATTAAGCACAACACACACACCTTCACATCAAGACCCTGAGAGCAGCATCAAGCACAACACACACACCTTCACATCATGACCCTGAGAGCAGCATCAAGCACAACACACACACACACCTTCACATCAAGACCCTGAGAGCAGCATCAAGAAATCACCAAAGACATTTCAAACACAACCTGAAGATAGTCGAGCACGGCCTGAGATGTTTGGGCTTGTCATACATACAGTAACAATACATCAGAGTACAGTTAGCGAGTAGAAGTACACTACCAGTCAAAAGTTAGAAATAATAGAATAATAGTAAAGACACCAAAATTATGAAATACAGTAACACAAATGGAATTATGCAGTGACTTATTTGATTTGATTATTTTTTTGGAAAAATCAAAAAAGTGGCGACAAGGTAGCTCAGCAGGCCAATGTAAATAGTAAATAGAAAAAGGAGCTTCTTGATGCTTATAGAAGAATTGAATAAAGAAGTAATGTACAGGTATACTTAATCAGTTAATACAAAGTACATCTTCAGAGGAGGATAAGGGCACAAGAGACACAACGCGTTTCAACCTCTGGTCTTCGTCAGGCTGTAGGCAGAAAAGTTGGTAGCCGCACCTGTATAAGAGCAATACGTGGCACAAGGTGAGCTGACGTGGCGTGTGGAAGTGATACTGTGACGTATGAACTACGTCAAAAACAGAAATGTATACATAGAGAGAGAGAGCATCCAGACATAGAAATAGCACACTGGGCTGTACATACAGCATAGGCTATAGGGCATAATGCATTGGCCTGTACATACAAGGCTATTAGAAATAACATAGGCTATAATAAATAATACACTGGGATGTGGATACATCAAAGGTTAAACAACATCCACTTTTTGGATGTTTCTGTCTATAAACACAACAATAAATTGAACTCCACTATCTACAGGAAACCCACAGACAGAAACACCCTCCTACACGCCTCCAGTTATCATCCCTCCCCCCTCAAAAACAACCTGCCAGCCGGACAATTTATGCGCCTACGCAGGCTGTGCAAGCAGGACTTCATATCCAAGTCCTCTGACATGCGTCTGAGGTTTCTGGAGAGGGGCTATGGTCCCTGTCTCCCACGCCTACAAGCGCGCACTCCATGCCCACAGAGACATATTGCTGGAGCCCAGAAAAATGGACACTTCCCCTCCCAGAATCACTGCGACCCTCCAATACTCCCTCCTGGCCAACAAAATCAGACGCTGCCTCCTGAAACACTGGAATATCCTTCAGGTTCACAACACCTTCACACTACCCCCTAGGATTGCTTTTACGCGCACTCCGAACATCAGAGACAAGCTGGTTAAGACCTCCCACACTCCCAGCATGACGCAACGCACCATTGACTCCCTACCTCCCCCTGTGGGGCACTTCCCTTGCACACACTGCTCATGTTGCGCACAATCACTCAAACTCAAAACGTTCACCACCCCGGACAATCAGACTTATAAACTCAAATACCTCACCACCTGCACATTGCAGGGGGTAATCTATGCCATCAGTTGCCCGTGTCCTTTCCTTTACATCGGGAAGACGACCCACCCATTACGCACACCGATCGCTGAGCACAAAAGTGCAATTCGTCGTGCAGACACCAAAGCTCCACTAGTCGAGCACTTTTTAAACAAATCTCATAGTGACAGTGACGTCCGTTTCTGGGCCATTGATCTTATCAAGCAGCACCCGAGAGGCGGGGATTTGGACAGAGCGCTCCTCTAGCGCGATGCGTGCTGGATCCATGCGCTGCACACAGCCGCTCCCCACGGCCTCAATGAAGAGTTTGATTTAGCATGCTTCCTATAATGTGTGCCTATAGCTGCTCCCCCCGTTCACATGTTTTACATGTTCCAGCTATATATTGCTTTGTAGTGTGTGTAGGTGGGGTATCTCGTCGTAAGGGCCTTTCTGTCTGTGTGGAGTTTGCATGTTCTCCCCGTGCTCCCCCAGGGGGGTTCCTCCGTATATAACCCCCCCCCCCCCCATTAAAAACATGCAGAAGATCAGATCGTCATCGTCATCCGACCAGTGACGACAACATCCGAAGTCGGTCCCCGGGCGCTGTACGAGAAAGCGACCACTGCTCCTGGCCTGCCCCCCGGAGGAAAGGACAAAGCCAGGATGGGTTAAATGCAGAGGACAAATTTCACCGGCCACCGTCAGCATGTGTGTGTTTGTGGCCCTCCATGCATGTGTTGATGTGTAACCGTGTGACAATAAAAGACGGGCTTGTCCGTCTAAAATCGTGTTTTTTTTTAATCGTGTTTAACCTTTGATGTATCCACATCCCAGTGTATTATTTATTATAGCCTATGTTATTTCTAATAGCCTATATTGTATGTACAGGCCAATGCATTATGCCCTATAGCCTATGCTGTATGTACAGCCCAGTGTGCTATTTCTATGTCTGGATGCTCTCTCTCTCTATCGTATACATTTCTGTTTTTGACGTAGCTCATACGTCACAGTATCACTTCCGCACGCCACGTCAGCTCACCTTGTGCCATGTATTGCTCTTATACAGGTGCGGCTACCAACTTTTCTGCCTACAGCCTGACGAAGACCAGAGGTTGAAACGCGTTGTGTCTCTTGTGCCCTTATCCTCCTCTGAAGATGTACTTTGTATTAACTGATTAAGTATACCTGTACATTACTTCTTTATTAAATTCTTCTATAAGCATCAAGAAGCTCCTTTTTCTATTTACTTTTATTATTTTTTACAAATCAAATCTTATATTTTAGATTCTTTAAAGGAGTCACCCTTTGCCTTGATGGAAAGGCAAAAGCTTTGGAACGAAATTCATACATACTATTATACTATTCACTATTTACACTTATTCCAGCATTTATGGATAAGCCTTTAGGAAAAAAATTGCTTCACGATCATGCAAAAAACATAGCACATTTAATCAAGTTTGTCCAAACTTTTGACTAGTACCGTAGTGTAAATAGACTAGTAGTGTAAATAGACTAGTAATGTAAATAGACTAGTAGTGTAAATGGCAAAGTAATATGTGGTCACTTTTCAACCTGGACTCAAAATCTCTCATCACATCTGCACAACTAAGAGAAGTGTGAGAAAGCAGCACAGACTCACATCCAGATTGTGCAGACAGAACCAGCAGAAGGTGTGCTTAACAGACTCACATCCAGATTGTGCAGACAGAACCAGCAGAAGGTGTGCTTAACAGACTCACATCCAGATTGTGCAGACAGAACCAGCAGAAGGTGTGCTTAACAGACTCACATCCAGATTGTGCAGACAGTACCAGCAGAAGGTGTGCTTAACAGACTCACATCCAGATTGTGCAGACAGAACCAGCAGAAGGTGTGCTTAACAGACTCACATCCAGATTGTGCAGACAGTACCAGCAGAAAGCAGCACAGACTCACATCCAGATTGTGCAGACAGTACCAGCAGAAGGTGTGCTTAACAGACTCACATCCAGATTCTGCAGACAGTACCAGCAGAAGGTGTGCTTGCAGCTCTTACACAGCATCTGGGCACAACCCTGGTTCCTCTCTATGTAGATGCCGCACATGGGACACTGCTTGATGGGCGTGTCTGCGTCGCTGTCGGAACCGGCCCTGCGGAGTGATTGACAGATGGAGAGAGACGCAGGAGATGTCAGATACTGTATGCCGGTAATGGGGGCACGGTGGAGCATGGCTTAAGAGGGACTCAAGGGTCTGGAGGCCTAGTCTGTCATCTGCATTTAGCAGCAAAGTGAGAGTTCACTCGTCTGAACTTCGCTCTTTATTTTGGCTGACAGAACTATGAGGGAGATATTCAGCAAGTGGCAGCCGCAGAACTGCTTTTGATTAAAAGCCACTCGCTTGGCTGGAAAACTACCGGCCCCAGGAACAAATATGTCATCATCGCTACTCAATCACGTTCTCAGACTCTGATCTAAAGTCTCCATCA
Source organism: Poromitra crassiceps (assembly GCF_964638095.1). Classification (NCBI taxonomy): domain Eukaryota; kingdom Metazoa; phylum Chordata; class Actinopteri; order Beryciformes; family Melamphaidae; genus Poromitra; species Poromitra crassiceps. Next base: position 99,892,145 of record NC_139623.1, on the reverse strand, counting down.
CGCTCTCAGACTCTGATCTAAAGTCTCCATCACGCTCTCAGACTCTGATCTAAAGTCTCCATCACGCTCTCAGACTCTGATCTAAAGTCTCCATCACTTTCTCAGACTCTGATCTAAAGTCTCCATCACTTTCTCAGACTCTGATCTAAAGTCTCAATCACGTTCTCAGACTCTGATCTAAAGTCTCCATCACGCTCTCAGACTCTGATCTAAAGTCTCCATCACGCTCTCAGACTCTGATCTAAAGTCTCCATCACTTTCTCAGACTCTGATCTAAAGTCTCCATCACGCTCTCAGACTCTGATCTAAAGTCTCCATCACGCTCTCAGACTCTGATCTAAAGTCTCCATCACGCTCTCAGACTCTGATCTAAAGTCTCCATCACGCTCTCAGACTCTGATCTAAAGTTTATTGCAAACAAACAAATATGTCATCATCGCTACTCAATCATGCTCTCAGACTCTGATCTAAAGTCTCCATCACGCTCTCAGACTCTGATCTAAAGTCTCCATCACGCTCTCAGACTCTGATCTAAAGTCTCCATCACGCTCTCAGACTCTGATCTAAAGTCTCCATCACTTTCTCAGACTCTGATCTAAAGTCTCCATCACGCTCTCAGACTCTGATCTAAAGTCTCCATCACGCTCTCAGACTCTGATCTAAAGTCTCCATCACGCTCTCAGACTCTGATCTAAAGTCTCCATCACGCTCTCAGACTCTGATCTAAAGTCTCCATCACGCTCTCAGACTCTGATCTAAAGTTTATTGCAAACAAACAAATATGTCATCATCGCTACTCAATCATGCTCTCAGACTCTGATCTAAAGTTTATTCTGCATCCACCACAGCACACTGCAGGCATCACACTGCTTTACTGCAGTGCGAGGGGTCCTTCTGTACCGCGAATGAAGCAAAATGGCCTGGTGCCGACCCTCCTCCCTTTGGCAGAGAAACAATGGGATCGCAATAAAACTCAGTGCCACCCCAATGACATCAGTGAGTTTGGCAGAGCTGTACAGTAGAGAGAAGGGCATTGAGGGCACTGCTGAGGAATACCATGCCATTCAGTTTAGCAACTTCCCATGATAAACTCCTCCTGTAATAACTGTTTGCATAATAATAGCATCATAAAATGTCTTATTAGTTTACCGTAATAATGAATAAAAGTTATCTACCAGTAATGTAAAATATATATATTATATATATTATATATATAAACATCACTGATGTTCCAGCGCATGCTGTAGCATGTATTTTAAATCTAGAATCCTGGCTCCCCTGGCCAGTGACACTTAGGAATAGACTAGGTGACAACCAAGTATAGTTTGGTGACAAGCTGGAGAGACAGTTGACGGTCAGAGAGACGACATGCGGTATGGGATGGGATTAGCACCCCATCCTGGCTCTCTCGTGAGGGAGAAATCCACAAACGCTACGGATTAGCCTCCTGAAAATCGGTGCAAAGATCGGTGCGGCCTGGGGTCCTTCAGGCTAGAGCGAGGTGCTCGCCGCAGGCGAATGACGTGCAGCGCACAGGCCTTCTTGAGGCGTCCTCTCTGCCCATGGTAGGATTGCCTTTTCCCCGGGAGGGTCTGGTGAGACGTAGGAGGAGCCCGGCCTGGAGTCACCCACACAGGGCTAGACCCTCCATGCATCGAAGGGCCTTACAATACTGCGGTGTAGCACTAACTCTATTGCAGCGGATTGGGCGTGATCAACCCTTCCGCAGGCAACGTTGCAGACAGAGTAGGAAGGCTGATCCGTGAGCGGCTGCTTCTGGGACGCGGGTCGGGGTCTTAATCAGCCTCGGCTGGGTCTACTGGGCGAGGGTGTATGATGTTGAGAGACCCGAAACACCTTACAACCCCAGCTAACATCACTGATGACGCGTCCCAGCGCATGCTGTAGCATGTATTTTAAATCTAATAACTTTCCCGTCAGCATGATCATACATGATGTAGTAAATGATGTGCATGAAGTACATATAAGATTGTGTGTAGAATGTATATGATGTGCATATGTAGAATGGTATGACATGTACGTATATGATGGTATGTGATAAAGGGTTACATACAGTAAATAAACTAGACTAGACTATTACATTAACAGGAAGGTTGAACTTGTCACTGTAACAGTCAAAAGTCAATACACAATTGGCATCCATTCATAGTTTTATTTATTAATTTAAGATGCTATCTTTAAAAACATACAAATACTTATCCACTTAAATGATTAGATCATCTGTTCAGTTATAACATTTTTGAAAACTGTCAATCTTAAGCTTCTTGTTAATGTAATAAAACCCAATAAAACAAGAATGATTAAGTTGACAGGATGCTTTAAAGCTATCCTCCTAGACAATAGTCTCTCAGTCTGCGGCCTGGAATGAACTGGTGCACTAGCCTCGCTGTCAACACGGTATAATTTCCACAGTGTGGCAGCTCCGACTGGCCAGCTGCAGGCCGTGCGCTCTGACTGACTGACCTGCTGTCATGAGAGGGTGAGGATGACATCATGGGCTGGCGCTCCGGGCAGGCGTGGCCATCCTGCCAGCGCCCCCTGCAGGCGGAGCAGAAGATGACACGGCAGGCGGGGCAGGGCACGGCGGTCGGCGCCCCCTCGCTGTGAGGCATCACGCTGCACACTGCCTGGCACTCCACCACCGGACACCAGGCTTTACTGGGGTCCAACTGCACTCCTGCGGTCAGCAACAGAGTGGAAGCGTGAGGGATTTGGATGCCGGCATGCCAGTATATGAAGATATCAGTAGGGCTGCTTGATTATGGCAAAAATCATAATCATGATTATTTTTTGACTGATAATAAAAGAAACAGAAAACACACAAGAGCAATAGGAATATAAATATGGAATAGAGTCAGAAGGCCAAAAAAACATGAAGAAAGACTAGCAAATGGAGTGCAAAGTGCTACAATGGCATCAGGTAGCAGAAGCAGTTAATGTATGAAGGGTTGCTTGGAAGAAGAACTGGGTAGTTAGGATGAGCAGAGATAGCCACCATGGCTGAACAGACAAGAGAAACGAGCGCCACCTACAGACACTCAAACTGCATCAACAGAAAATCCAAGGAGAAAGACGTTAGCGTAGGAGAGTTTGACTGACAAGTGATCTCTGGGAAGTGCAGTGCAGAAACACCACAGCAATGAGCGCTTAGTAACAAAGATGGAGACAAAACAACAACAACAACAACAGCACATTACACTTTAAAAGTACTTTTTCTAATAAATCCTCTTTTTATTGGAAGTTTACACCTTTCTTCGGTCTTTCTTCTTGCAGCTGTTAGCGCACAAACATCTCCTTTAAAATATGAAATCATAAAAAAACAGCAACAGTGTGTTTTTCCCTGGAAGGAATGACTTTCAGGTTTCTGAGCATCTGGTAGAAGTCAAGTTGTGTACAAACACACCACAAACAATGCAAATGAAACAAAACAAAACATGAAACATAAGTGCTGTTCTTATTCCTCCTCATGATACTATGGGAGCATTGTTTGTCCTTCCTCCAGCAGTGTACAATGGTGGAAGATCTTTGCCAGGAATTAGAAGATATCTGAGATGTTCTTCTTAGGCTGTTTATGAGACAAATCAAATCTTTCACAACCAAAACAAAAACGGGAGCGTTAATTTTGCCTCTCATTGCTTGCAGACACCGATCCTCTTCACCAGTCCATACTTTGATTGTGAATGATAAGAGAGGGCAGCACTGCTACAAAAACAGCCTGTATTTGCACATCTTTCTACTTCCAGTATTGTAAATCCTATGATTTATGGCCAGAGTAAACAATAAGTATTATTGGCTTCACAGTGTATTGTTACTCTGCCACTGGAAAAGACCGATAGCCCCCAGGCAAACAAACCTCAGATATCAATTTGTGAATGTCAGCAGAAAGCTATTTCAACGGTTATTTTCTTTCTGCTCCCAGTGCAAGACGGAGATGCAGTTCGCCTTCACAAGCATTTCTACAATTTGTGGCGCAATCGGTTACACATAGTCTGCACAATTTATTACTCACACACAAACCTTTACCACATTACCTCGAGTTTATCTGAACAGCAACACACATAGTAGAGCAGATAAGCACAATAATTGTGCACTTTTTGAAAGAAATGTGAAATTTCACACATAGTTAGGGAATACAATAAGATTTATTTTCAGATTGGGAGGGAAGTCAGATTTGACCAAAATTACAAGATGGCTGCCATTTTCCCGGGTCTAATGTACAAATGTGCCGATAACAATTGTGCACTTCTTAAAAAAAGCACAACATTTCTCACATAGTGAGTGAATACCATAAGGTTTATTGTCAGATGCGGAGGGAAGGCGGATTTGACCTCAAATCCAAGATGGCCACCATTTCCCCGAGTCCAATGTACAAATGTGCTTATAACACTTGTGCACTGCTTAAAAAAAGCATGACATTTCTCACATAGTGAGTGAATACCATACGGTTTATTGTCAGATGTGGAGGGAAGTCAAATTTGGCCTCAAATCCAAGATGGCTGCCATTTTAACTGAGATTTCATTGTTTTTTCGCATCTAGACCACATAAAACCAGGTCCAGTTCAAAGACCATTACATTAACACATTTCAAATCTGGGCTAGATCACCAAGGGGACCCTAGACTCTCACCAAGAAACACTTTGAGATTTGTGAAAATGTTATCTTATCTGTGAATACCTTATTAATTGTTGGTCAGTTTTTACTCTCTGTGACGACCCTGCCATTCAGACTGCCGCCATCTTCTTCTTCTCTGCCACAAGATCAAGGACCACAATGGAAACAAGTCTGAGACTTTATTGTGCTTATCCTTGTCATTTTCTAAAGCTATGATGTATTTTGTATTGCTTTTTCTATTGCAGAATAAAATAAAATAAAATAAAATAAAATCAAATGGTATTCACTCACTATGTGAGAAATTTCATGCTTCTCTGAAAAGGTACACCATTTTTATAAGCACATTTGTACATTGGCCTCGGGGAAATGGTGGCCATCTTGGATTTGAGGGCAAATCCGCCTTCCCTCCGCATCTGACAATAAACCTTATGGTATTCACTCAATATGTTAGAAATGTTGAGCTTTTTTGAAGAAGTGCACAATTATTATCAGGGCTTAAAATTCGGCGTGGGATTGTGAGAATCGCGCATATTTTTGCCAATTCCCGCAGATTCGTAATTTATAATGCGGGAGAAGTCCCGCAATGTTAAGCCGAAAGAGCGGAACGAACGTTTGCTGAATACGGACGAGTGGTCGCTGTGTCGGACACATTTAGAGGGTGGACTGTTAGCTCAACGTTGCGTTATTACGAAACCCACCGTGGTTAAGCCAAAACCACGCCCTGTGCCCGCCTACACAGCAGTCAAGCGCCGGGATTGGCCAGGCGCCCATGCTCACGTCTGGCTTCAGAGGTGAAGCCAACTTTGAGAAGCAACAGTTAACTTTATTTACTTTTTAGATGGTTTTAAAATGTTTTATGCAGCTTCCAACTTCATCCAGCCTGCAGTACCAACAGTGTATCAGCCAGTGTTTATATTCACCATCCCAACAGTTGCATGTTTACATTTATTATTCCATTTGGGTTTTATGAGTATTTATAATTATATATTTTAGTTTTGGTTTTATTTGTTGTGATGTGGATTGTGTGATTTTACTTTTATGTTATTGCATGTTTTTGTAGATTGCCGTTTTACTTTCTTGTTGTGGGTTTTTTATGAATATTTATAATTATATATTTTACTTTTGGTTTTATTGATTGTGTATGATTCAACTTTTTATCTATGATTTTATATTATTGCATCTTTTTGTAGATTGTTGGGACTTCACTGGCCTGGAACAAACGGCTGGACTGGGGGGAATGAATAGCTGTGCCAAAAAAAGAAGAAGCTAGTGCTGTAGCCAATTATATTTTTAATTTTATATTTTTTATATTTTTCATTTTGCAAGTTAAACTGTCAGCTGAGCTCTGTCATTGAAGCTTTGGCTAAAGCCCTGAATTTTACAATGATGTTTTGAAATAAATATGTTTAAAAATCGATTGTGTGTTAAAAGCTTGTGTTACGTTTTCATTGGCGTTAATATATTACAGTAATTTATTTTCAATGTCCGCTATCAAGAGCAATTTGGTTAATAAAATCGCTGGGCTGTGCGCAGTGTTTGTGGTGTGGGAAATGTGTTAAAAGCTTGTATTGTATGTTTTCATTAGCGTAAACCCATTGATACCTGATGGAGCATTTGCGTGTATATCCCTCATTTGTGTGTGTATCCCTTTAAGACCGCGAACCGCATCACGCGGTTCGCGGTCTTAAAGGGATACACACACAAATGCTGCATCAGGTATCAATGGGTTAATACACTAAGGAAGGTATGTGACCATAATTCATTTCAATGTCCGCTATCAAGAGCAATTCAGTTGGTTAATGAAATCGCTGGGCTGCGTCGTGCCGTGCAGTGTTTGTGGTGTGGGAGATTCGAGCTGTCAAAAGAAGACAAAAGACTTGCTCCTGGCCAATCCCGGCGCTTGACTGCTGCGTAGGCGGGCACAGGGCGTGGTTTTGGCTTAAAGCAGCTACGAGCAACTTTTTCGATTGTTATTAAACAGTATAAATTTAATATCAATGCATCACATCTTACCTCTAATAGTCGACGAGAGCAACGCAGAGTAGTCTCGCTTGAACCCCGAGTGAATCGGCCAGTGTTAGTGTGTCTGTAGCCAGGGCAGATCAGGAAGTGAAATGAAACGGTTTGCAGCAGCCACTTCGGCCATAACCACAAAATAACTTCCAAAAACCTGTTAGAATATAACGAGAGATGTTCCCGCGAGTATGCGTGGCGTTCACATTGTTTATGTTATGTTGCTAGGCAGCGCAAACGGCGTTGGAAGGCAGCTGCGTTTCACTTCCTTGTTTCACTTCCGCGTTTCACTTCCGGGTTACCCGGTCCGGTCGCTCTAGAGAGCCCCCTGTTGGCGCGAGTTTAGACAGACTATAGACTTAATAATCACCTAAGGGAGCAATCTCAGATACACACGGCTTTGGTCTCGTCGACTATTAGAGGTAAGATGTGATGCATTGATATTAAATTTATAGGCCTACTGTTTAATAACAATCGAAAAAGTTGCTCGTAGCTGCTTTAACCACGGTGGGTTTCGTAATAACGCCTCAACGTTACCTCAGGCAGCGGTGTAGTCAGCCCCGCTCGTCAAGCAGCATATTTGTTGCGACAAAATATTGCGCATTCAAAGCACTTCATACTCCCAGAGCTGGCGTAATCAATATAGACCTGACAGGTTTTGTGTCGGTCGGTGGCTCTAGAACAGCCGGCTAACGTTACAGTGGCTAAGCGGAGCTATCGTTAAATTGCGTGTGCGGTAAGTCCCTCTATAAACCATAATATCTGTGTCGTTTCACCTTTGATTGAAAAACGCTTCCACCTGATTAAAGAAAACATGTGATTTTATGTAATACATAAAACATCAGTCAACATCACATAATGTATTTTCTTTAATCAGGTGGAAACACACAGACAGATAGCCTAATGGTTTATAGTGGGACAGACTTCCCATGCCCATTCACTTCAATAGAACTTTCCCCAATGCCAAATTCGTTACAGCTTTGCCAGTAACATGACAGTAAGAAAGGCAGATGTAGTGAGCAAAGTTGGATGATTTAACTAATATTCCAGAGCTCTGACCTAACCAAATCTAACTGACATCACTATTGTGAACACAAAACAAAGAACTTCTGATATATGATGAGTGTTTTATTAAAGTGTATCACTCAATATAAAAAATAAAGGCTTTGATAGAACCAAAAGCCTATGGCTCCTAGTCTGCAGATAAAACACATTGACAAAAGTAATTTAGACTCAGGTGTGCATAAACTACAGGTTAAGAACTTCCTTTTTTAAATACAAAAATGTGAAATTATCGCTTAGTATCGGCTGAAAAATGCAAAGAACCAAAGTCTATAGATCCCCCCCAAAATCTATAAATCCCCCCTATCTGAAGAACATAAGGGGGGAATTCCCCCCCAGTTTGCAAAGTGAATTTTAAGCCCTGATTATAAGAACATTTGTACATTAGACGCGAGGAAATGGTGGCCATCTTGGAATTTCGGTCAAATCTGACTTCCCTCCCAATCTGAAAATAAACCATATGGTATTCCCTAACTATGTGTGAAATTTCACGTTTCTTTCAAAAAGTGCACAATTCCTCTATTTTTGGGAGCTTATCCACTCTACTAACAGCTCTTACAGTGTTTCACTGAATTGCCCAATGGTAATCTTCAGTTTAAATAGGGAAAATAATAGGGACAATTGCAGTAGCCCACAATATTCCAGGCATGTAAAGCTGAGTGCTTGGTGGGACTTTAATGCAATGCCTCCAGATGGTGTGGGACCTGAAATAGCCCACTGTCTGTCACCAGTCATCAGCAGGCTAATGCTAATACCCACCTCTCTCAAACTTCACACGCTCATACAGCTCCACCTGATCTGCTGGGGCCAGGCTCGCTATCTGCAATCACACAGCAGAGACTTTATTCATCTTTTATTCATGCAATGCCCTTTCAGCAATATATGAAGCAGGCATCAATGTAGAGGCCACTAGTCCTCATATAAGTACTTCACTGTTGTGTGAAAACCTTGTAACTCAACTCTTTTGTGTGATTTTCATGTTTTAACTTAATATGAAGGACTACATGCTCTCGGTGGGTTATATATGTGTATATATATATATATATATATATATATATATCTTCTTAATATTTCTTTTCGCGATTTTTTATCCCATTTTTATCCCCCATTAGTGCGAATTTAATTTATTTATCCTGGTTGCTACTCCATCCTCTGCCAATCTGGGGAGAGCCGAAACTGGCTCCATGCTTCCTCCGAGACATGGGCAGTCAGCCAACCGCTTCTTTTCACCTGACAGGGGAAGCTTCACTGGTAGGACATAGCACATGGGAGGTTCACGCTATTCCAACCAGTTCCCCTCCCTCCGAACAGGCGCCCTTAACGACCAGGGGCCAGTTGCACCAACTGGTCTTACACTGGTCTTAAGCTAAGTTGGTCGTAACTTTACGACCTAACAGCTACGCCGGTTGCACCAAGACGGCTTAAGCCTTCTATTCACTACGCCCAGGCGTAACTCTTACGCCTGGTAAAGGAGGAGGCGTAGTGCCTGCCTGTAACAGAGATCTCCGTGTCTTATCAGCGGAGACCTTTTTGAGTCCTTACCGTCACCGTCACCGTCGAAACGTCGCCATCGAAGCATGATGTTAGATTATAACAAACTAGTTGTGTGGCTTAGCCTTCCCAAATGTTGCCGTTAATTTTTTAGAATTTAATACATAGAATTGGGAACGTTACATTCAATTTCATTCAGACTGTCAGTCTGAATGAAAACTGCTTTTTGTAGTTCCTGAAAACATTTAGGAACAGTTAGTGAACAGCTGCATAACAACTGAGGTAGAGAAGAGGTTGATTGCAAAATGTTCAGATGCGACAAGAACTGATTACAAAATAGCGGCCCTCACAACAGCAATCAAAATGCTTTTATACCACAGTGTATGATAATGGGAAAGATGAGGTCTCAATTCCTTACGAAAGAAATTATATGAGAAAAGATATTGCACTCCAAATGCTCCAACGCCATTTGCTAAAACCGACCTTAGCTCACAGTGGGGCAAGCTGAACTAGTTTAGCACCAACAGTTCACTATCCAGCCAACTTTCCAAGAACAGTGAGTTACTAAAAATCCTGTTAGAAAAGAAAGACTTTTTAACTTGAGTCTTTTAAATGTGGGACGATGTAAGCTAAGTGAATCTCACAGTGCATGCAGTCCGCCCTAAGTAAAAGATGTTAAATACGGCTTCATTTCACTGGATAATGGGGTAGTAAATTATAATATGATCAATTCTTATTTAGATAGAAGGCTATGGAGCACTGGCTAACGAGCAGACTTCCTGTCAGAAAGACTCAATGCAAAGGAAATAATGGCAAATAATAATAATAAAAATAATAAACATGGGTTTTCTACAGCGCTTTTCAAGGACTCAAAGACGCTTTACAAAAAGAAACACTAAAGGGGCCGACGTAAGTGCAACAGACAATGGACAAACACGACACAGCCACACAGGGATAGGCAGGGGGAGCTAGGAGAAGGCAGAGGAGAAGAGATGGGTTTTGAGACGGGATTGGAAGACAGTGAGGGAGTCTGATTCTCTAATGTCCGGGGGGAGAGAGTTCCAGAGCTTGGGAGCTGCCCTGGAGAAAGCTCTGTCGCCGAAACTGCGGAGGTTGGATTTGGGGGTGGAGAGAAGGCCGGCAGAGGTGGATCGGAGGGAACGGGAGGGTTGGTAGGGGGAGAGGAGGTTGGTGAGATATGGGGGGGCCAGTTGGTGGAGAGCTTTGTATGTGATGACGAGGATTTTGTAGGTGATCCGGGAGGAGATGGGAAGCCAGTGGAGTTGTTGAAGGACTGGGGTGATGTGGTGCCAGGATTTGGTGTGGGTGAGGAGACGGACGGCTGTGTTTTGGACCAGTTGGAGTCTATTTATGAGGGTGGTGTTGTTGCCATAGAGGAGTGAGTTGCAGTAGTCCAGACGGGAGGAGATGAAGGGGTGAATGAGTGTTTCAGCAGCAGGGTGTGAGAGGGAGGACCGGATCTTGGCAATGTTGCGGAGATGGTAGAAAGAGGTTTTGACAATATGGTGGATGTGGGGCTCAAGGGAGAGGGTGGGGTCAAAGATTACGCCAAGGTTGCGTGCCTGAGGAGATGGGGAAACGGTGGTGCAGTCGATGGTGAGTGAGGGGTTGTTGAGTTTGCTGAGGGTGGATTTGGAGCAGATGAGGAGTTCAGTTTTATTGCTGTTTAGTTGAAGGAAGTTGTGTTGCATCCAGACTTTTATTGCAGACAGGCAGGAGTTGATATGGGAGAGGGGTGGGTTCTGAGGGGATTTAGTGCTGAAGTAGATCTGGGTGTCGTCGGCGTAGCAGTGGAAGTTGAAGTAGCGGAGGATCTTACCAAGGGGGAGGATGTAGATGAGGAAGAGGAGCGGGCCGAGAACAGAGCCTTGGGGTATGGGGGTGGAGGAGTGGTTGTGGAGGGAGATGAAGTGGGAGCGGTTGGAGAGGTAGGAGTGGAGCAACCTGAGTGCGGTGTCTTCGATACCGAGAGCCTCAAGTCTGGACAGCAGGATGGCGTGGCTCACGGTATCGAAGGCTGCACTCAGGTCGAGGAGGATGAGGAAGGTGAGGGATCCAGTGTCGGCAGAGGTGACGAGGTCATTGAGGACTTTGAGGAGTGCAGTTTCTGTGGAGTGGAGTGGGCGGAAACCGGATTGGAGGGGTTCGAAGAGGTTATTGGAGTGCAGGTGAGTTTGGAGTTGTGTGGCGACAAGGCGTTCCAGGGAGGTTGGAGATGGGCCAGTAGTGGTTGAGGGTGGAGGGGTCGAGACCAGGTTTCTTGAGGATTGGGGTGACATAGGCGGTTTTGAAGGCGGAGGGGACAATACCATGGGACAGGGAGGAGTTGAAGAGATTGGTGAGGTAGGGGCAAAGGACCGGGAGGCATTATTTCACCAGGGGGGTGGGGAGGGGGTCGAGGGAGCAGGTTGTGGGTTTCGATGAGCTGAGTTTGGACATGGTTGAGGGGGTAACTGGAGTGAAGCAGGAGAGGCGGCGGTGTGGGGGAGGGGTAGGCAGGTCAAGAGGGATGGAGAGGAGAGGGACTGGAGTAGGGGCTGCTGGGTCAGACACGGGGGACAGTGATTGATGAATGGTGGTGATTTTGTCTGCAAAAAACTGAAGAAAAGAGTTGCATAGGTCGGGTGTGGATGTAGGGAGGGCGTCGGTGTGGGGTTTGAGGAGGTTGTTGACGGTGGAGAAGAGTGTTTTAGAGTTGTGGCTGGGGTCGTTGATGATGGAGGAGTAGTAGGCAGACTTGGCGGCAGTGAGGGCTTCTTTATAGGTGGAGAGGTGGATTTTGAATGCTTGAAGATGGACGGTGTGTTGTAAATCTCAAGCTGTCATCAGTATTTTGAAACCAGGAGTGGGAGGAGAGACTCCCCTGTCACTCACCTGAGTACAGGGGAGGAGCTGAAGAGGAGTTTATATAAGAGCTGGGTGTGCTCCCTCACTCCCCTTTGTCTGCCACCATTTTGCAGCACCAGAACAAGAAGCAAATGTTTGCATCACTTTCTTAGACCTGAACCTGTGAAAACCGCAAGGTGATGCCCACCAGTAAGTAGTTAACTATGTACCTTTTTATGTTAACTGTGTACCTTTTTATGTCATGTTTGATTTATAGTTACCTGCTGTCATGCATCTGAGTTATGTTTATCTTGCCTATGAACAGGCCCTGTCTGAAGTGTGGAGCCACACACCAACCAGTGTGAAACCTGTGAAGTTTATTTTTACCTTAATTTAGTGGATGCATAACAAATGTAAGCTTATATTCCTTTTGTTATTTTTAGTTAGTTATGGTGGGCACATCAATGTATTAATCCTTTGTTTGTTTATCATTGTACAGAAAATCATCCATCCATCCATTCAACCTACTGCCAAACCTACTCCAAAATAAAAGGTTAAACAGCCCTTGGATCCTTGTGTTTTAATGTGCACACCAGTCAGAGGCTCTCTGATCCATCCACACAGTTTCCACAACCAACATCTTTGAAAGTCAATTATCCCAACAAGCACAGTCTTTTTCAGGTGAGTGAGGTTTTCTTGCAGAGACGTTCCAGTTGGCGGCCAGTTTGTTTCATGGTGTGGAGGTGGGGTGTGAACCAGGGGGCATAGGAGTTGAAGGAGATGGTTTTGGTTTTGCGGGGGGCAAGGGAGTCGAGGGAGGCAGACAGATAGTGTGTCGTTGAGAAAATTGGTGAGATCATCAGGTGAGGTGGAGGCTGGGTGCAGGGTGAGAGCTGTGGTGAGTAGGTCGGAGAGTTGCAGGGGGTCGAGTGCTTTGGTGTTCCGGAATGTTATTTCTCTGAGGGTTTGGGGGCGTGGGGAGGAAGATGAGACAGTGAACTGGATGAGAGTGTGGTCAGACAGAGGGAATGGAGTAGGGTGGATGTTGAGAACCGGTAGATTGGCAGAGCAGACAAGGTCGAGGATGTGGCCTTTGACATGGAGGGGGGGGAGGTGACGTGTTGGGTGAAGTTGAAGTTGTCCAGGAGAGAGGTGAGGTCGGATGCAGGTTTACAGGTGGGTGAGTTGATGTGGATGTTGAAATCGCCGAGGAGTAGACGGGAGGAGAGAGATGAGGCTATTGTGAGGACTTGGGTGAGGTCGGATAGGAATGATGGGTGAGGTTTGGGTGGACGGTAAATGAGTAGAACAGTGATGGAGCAGCAGGTTTGGAAAGCCAGAAGTTCGAAAGATGAAACTGAGGGGAGGGTGAGTTCTGTTAACCGGTAGTTTTGATTGAAAATGACAGCCAGGCCGCCTCCGCGGCGGGGTTTGGAGATGTAACTGAAACCAGGGGGAGATGCTTGGTTGAGGGAGAAGAAATCATTGGGTTGTTGCCAGGTTTTGGTGAGGAGGAGAAAGTCAAGTGAATTGTCAAGAATTAGTTCATGCAGGAGGGGGGCTTTGTTATTAAGTGACCAAGTGTTGAGGAGGGCGAAGGTGGGTGGATGGAAAGGTGGAGTAGTGGGGGCGCGGTGGAGAGGACGGAGGTTAGCCAGGTTGACAGAGCGGGGGGAAGGGGGGGGGGGGGGGTGTAGTGGAAGCTTATGGTTTGGATGAAGGAGATGGTGGAGGAATGTGAATGGCGGGAGTGTTTGGGGCCACGGTGGAGGTATGGGCGACGGCGGAGGATGCCAGCAGTGCGAGAAGTGATGAGGGCAGTGGGGGGGTAACCAGTAGTTATTGTTAAGAAGTAAAAGTTGATGGGAGGAGCAGTGGAAGTGGAGGGGGGGCAGGTAGGGAGACTAGGGTGTACCATGCAGCAGAAGGGTGGGGTTAGCGGGGATAGAAAGGGTTAGTAATGTTAGTAGAAAGGAGAGAGGGTTTAGTAGGAGAGCCATAGGGATAGATAGTGAGTGAGTGGGATGTAACGTTAGCAGCAGTGGGAGTAAGCACGGACGGGATAGGTGAGCTACTCACGGTACCGAGGGGAATTGGATGAGTGCAGCCACGGGGAAGATGAAGTCAAGAGGAAGGGGGAAATACGGGAAAATGAGTGGTCCAGTAAAAATGAAAAATTAAGTAGAAGTCCAAGTGTGAGTAATCCAGAAAACGTTAGCGGGACAGAGCGAGCAGGGCAGCTCCAAGCAGGCCAGGTGTAGCGCTAGCCGGGGGCTAACAGGTGTTGTTGTTGGCTAGCGTTAGCCGGCTAGTAGGGGGCAGGGAGAGTGAGGTAGCGAAAGACACAATGAACAAGGGAAGACAGATAAAGAGAAAACAAACAAAAATCTAAAGGGAAACGGAAGAAAATAGGTGAAAAGCAAAGGAAAACAGACTGACAGAGGAGCGGCAGCCACAGACGGCAGCAACAAACACACACACGCACACACACAAAACAGCAAGGGGGCAAATGAGGAACAGCAGAATTCAGTTTGGTATATGTTCATGTTTGGATAGTATTTTTGTATTTCATGGCCTTTTTTTGGGGTCCACTTTTGGCCTACAATATTGTTGGTTTTAAACTAATCAGGTTGTACCTCAGAGTCCAGTAGCATTCCAGTCTTTTGGCAGGCCATGTCCGGACAGGTGACCGCTGTCCCCCCACCCTCCCTGATGGCCAGCTGAACATACTGCTGCAGACACTAGAGAGGGACAAGCAACAACAGCAGCATTGGACTGACATACTGCATATAACAGATACAATCACCATCATTTCTCACAAATGTAGAAAGTTCAATAAAGGATATGCTGTTATAATAAAAGATATAACATCTAACACATATTCTGGCATAATACATTATCATACTCATACTATACACATTATCTTTACTGGACAAATTGGTTGCAGCAACGGTTAAAAACAATATAATACACCAAACCACATCAAACATGACATACCGTACTACTCGAGACAAATGGATTAAAAGCAGAGGCAGACGGAAAAGAAAGAAAAATTTACTGTTGTGCAAAAAGGGCAGACCTGTCCTGTCAAAGGCTATTTAATGCGTAATTTCTGCAGCAATCATGTCAGAAGGCATAGGAAACATAAGAGGAACTCAGCAAACATTGCAAAAAGGCAGATAGTTTTGAGGAACAGAAAATGAAGACAATCAAATGTCACTTTGTAATTCAGTAGATGAGGAAAAACTCATCTATTAAGGGAGGTGCTGTCAGACAGCGCACACACGCACGCACGCACGCACACACACACACACACACACACACACACACACACACACACACACACACACACACACACACACACTATATATATACTATATACATACTGTTCACCTAAATATTATACAGTATATACTATATATATATAGTGGCGGCTCCTGAGCTTGAAAGCAAGGGAGGTTACTTGCTGGCGATCAAAGAAATTTGGGTGTTTTTTTTCTTTCCTTTTGCAGTTTTAAGACAGATTTAGAGGAATATCTCTGTTTAATTTAGCATTAGGATTAGACTGTTGTGATGTCATTATTCAGTTTTAACCATCAATAATTGTTCCTTTTCTCATTTCATTTCTCAGAGTAAATACTGTATATTTATTTTGAGATTTTTGTCAATTATTTGTGCTGTTATGGTTATTATTAGCTTAGTTACTCACTTCTACACTAGCTTAGATTGTGTTACTTATGGATGGAATTATAGTTAAAAAAAATATATTATTATATAAAATCCCCCATCTCTTCTAAAAGATAAGGGAGGACCATCCTCCCTTGTACTACATTTAGAACCTCCACTGATAGATATATATATATATATATATATATATATATATATATATATATATATATTAGATGATAAAAACAATACATGCTTATTGCTTTGTAGAAGATTTCTAGATCATCCGTCTTGCTTTCTGTGTAAATATATACATATACATACATACATATATACACACATATATATATATGTGTATGTGTGCGTACGCGTGCGCGTGTGCATCCGTGTGTATTCATGACCTTGTGTGTGCAACACTGACAACTTGGCTAACTTGAACAGAGATTAAGACCCACCACTATGTGGCAGCCTCTCTGTGTCAGGGCAAAACATCTTAGTATACTGGGCAGGGCAAAACATCTTAGTTTACTGGGCAGAGCAAAACATATTAGTATACTGGGCAGGGCAAAACATATTAGTATACTGGGCAGGGCAAAACATCTTAGTATACTGGGCAGGGCAAAACATATTAGTTTACTGGGCAGGGCAAAACATATTAGTTTACTGGGCAGGGCAAAACATATTAGTTTACTGGGCAGGGCAAAACATATTAGTTTACTGGGCAGGGCAAAACATCTTAGTATACTGGGCAGGGCAAAACATCTTAGTTTACTGGGCAGGGCAAAACATATTAGTTTACTGGGCAGGGCAAAACATATTAGTTTACTGGGCAGGGCAAAACGTTAGGGTTGTGCTACAACCCAGGTTTTACGAGTGAGAACGAGAGCTCTCACTAGTGCCTACTTCGCTGCGTACGCAGCATTATGGAAGACTGTCATTTTTGCTCCAAAAATTACTTTTACATTAAAACCTGACCACGCCCCTTTAGGTGACGTGGTGCCCCCCTGGGCTGACTGGGCCTCCCACCTCGCCCCCGTGACTACGTCACGGCCAGTCACCCAAGGGGCCGCCACTCATTTCTTCCAGCCAGCTGAGATCCGACGCACCCAGAGACGCATCGACGCAGCAAGGCTGGGTAGTGAGAGCTCTCGTTCTCACTCGTAAAACCTGGGTTGTAGCACAACCCTAACGTTTTACTTCGTTTCGAACTCAAGCTCTCACTAGTGCCTCCATTCAACCGACCTTGCTGCCGGGAGCACCCCACAGGGCGACCCGAAAGGCACCGGTGAACCACGGCCATATGGCAACGTTTATGCCTAACCGTCCGACATATTAGAGTGGCAACGATACTACTTTCTTGCCACCGACAGCACCGCGTGCGCAAACTGCGAACCGGACACGTCGAGACTGTAGTACCTGACGAAAGTGTGATGAGAGGACCATGAGGCCGCGGCACACATGTCCTTCACCGACACACCACGCAACAACGCAGAGGATGTCGCAACACCTCGCGTAGAATGCGCCTTGATACCCTCCGGGGGAACCTTGCCCACGGCAGAGTATGCCAACGCGATCGCCTCCACTATCCAGTGTGATAAGCGATCCTTGGAAAGGGGTCCGCCCTGGGCCCTTTGCCCAAAGCAAACCAACAGCTGATCTGTAATGCGTAAAGCGCGCGTCCTAGCCACATAGGCCGAGAGCGCCCTTACGGGGCACAGCATGTGCAAACGTCTCTCCTCACCCGAACTGAACGGCGGGGGACAGAATGCCGATAAGTCTATTACCATAGACCTATAGCTGGCATTAATATTCTTGGGCTGGTACGCCGGGTTAGGTCGCAACGTAACCCTGCGCCCATCGTCCCCAAAAACCATACAGGCCTGCTGTACCGAGAGGGCAATCAGGTCACTGACTCTCTTCCCTGACGATAAGGCCAGCAGCAGCGCAGTCTTTAAGGACAGAACCTTTAAATCGGCGGAGTCCAAGGGCTCAAACGGATGACCCGTTAGCCCGTCCAGCACCGTAACCAGGTCCCATTTGGGAAAAACGCACCGCACCGGCGGGCGCAGTTTACGCGCCCCCTTCATGAAGCGCGAGACCAAAGGGCACACCCCCACGGGGGTCCCTTCAATCCCCATGTGGCAAGCCGAAATCGCGGCTACGTACACCTTAAGCGACTGCGGGGACTGCCCCGCGTCAAGCAAGCTTTGAAGGAAACAGAGAACTGGACGCACGCTGCAGTTCACTGGATCCACACTCTTACTTGTGCACCATCGCGAAAAAACCCGCCACTTGTACGCATACTGGGTGCGGGTCGAAGCGGCCCTAGCACTCTGAATAGTGCGCACCACATTGTCAGGCAAGCCCTGTGCTAGCAACTGGTCCCGTTCAGGAGCCAGACTGCTAGCTTCCACCTGCCTGGGGAGGGGTGGAACACCTCCCCCTCCACCTGGGACAGGAGATCGGCCCGCACCGGCAATGCCCACGGCGGGCCCTGCGCCAGGGAGACCAGGTCCGCAAACCACGTCTGCCTGGGCCAGAACGGGGCCACTAGAACGAGCCGGAGACGCTGTTCCCTCACCCTGTCCAACACCTGACGGATCAGGGGGATCGGTGGAAACGCATAGAGCCCCTCCCGTGGCCACGCGTTCGCCAACGCGTCGTGTCCCAACGGGGGGCTGTCCTCCTGGATTGAGAACCACAATGGGCAGTGCGTCGCGCGCCGCGATGCGAACAGATCGACGCGGGCACGACCGAACCTGGCCCAAATCTGTTCCACCACCTGAGGGTGGAGGCACCACTCCGTGTGACGGGGGTAGCCTCGAGACAGCAGGTCGGCGCCGTAATTCAGCCGTCCCGGCAGATAGACCGCCGACACTGACAGGAGACGGGGATACGCCCACAGGTGAATCTCCGCCGCTAACCGGTTCAAAGCCTTCGACCGCACACCGCCCTGTTTGTTCAGGTGGGCGATCGCCGCCATATTGTCCGAGCGAATCAGCACATGGCGTCCATGTATGACTCGCTGGAAATGAAGCAGAGCGAGGCGGATCGCCTCCAGCTCCAAGACGTTTATGTGGCGATGCTCCTGGGCTTCCCACCGGCCGTTCGCCGACAGAAACCCGCACACCGCACCCCAACCCCAGAGGGAGGCGTCGGTGCGAATCACTAGCCTGAGCGGGACCGGGCCCAATCGAGTGCCCCTCGATAGGTAACGGGGGTCTGCCCACATGGCCAAAGCCAGGCGGGCCTGACCTGTCATAGGCACCCTGCGATGACGGTCCCTGGCTGGATCCAAGCGCAACGCAAGGAACCAGATCTGGAACGGACGCATGTGTAGCCTCCCCAGGGGGAGCACATGCAGCGCCAAGGCCATCAGGCCCAACATAACTGCGCACTGAAGCACTGACACCGAGGAGCATCGACTTAATGTCCTCGCTGTCCGCACCGTGCGCGCCTGTCGCTCCCGCGAAAGGCGGGCTCGCATAGCCCGGGAGTTCAACTCGAGCCCCAGGAAGATCGCCGTCTGTTCTGGGGCGAGGCAGCTCTTTTTCCAATTCACCATAAACCCTAAGGTTTGCAGGTGATCGGTCACCACCTTGGTATGTTTCATGGCCTCGATCCTCGAGCCGGCCACAATAAGAGCGTCGTCGAGGTAAAGGAAGATGCGAACCCCTCTCGCGCGGAGGGGAGCCAAGGCCGTCTCCACGAAAGCCGTGAAGGTTCGCGGGCTCAATGACATGCCGAAAGGCAAGACACAGAACTCGTAAGCCTTCCCTAGGAAGGAGAACCTCAGGTATTTCCTGTGTCTCTTGACCACGTGGACATGGAAGAACGCATCTTTCAGGTCCACGGAAGTAAAGAAATCCCCCTGTCTCAACGCGTTGAAGAGGTGGGGAAAAGAGAGCATTCGGAACGGGAGCTTCCTCAGCGTCTTGTTGAGGCGCCGGAGGTCCAGAATTGGACGCATGGAGCCGTCCTTTTTGGGCACGACGAAGTACCTGTGGTAGAACCCCGAGCGTACCTCTGCCTTGGGGACCGAGCGGATCGCCCCCTTGGCGAGGAGCGACAAGACCTCCTTGTGGAGTATGTTTATAAACTCCCCCTCCACGACCGTATCGTGGGTCCCGTCGAACCTGGGTGGGGCCCTGGCAAACTGCATGGCCCCACCACGGGGACGGGGAACACAGACGCTCCCAGGCCTCGAGCCTGTCGGGCAACGATGGTCTGTTTAGTATATTGTTGGGCACCGGGGGACCCGGTGCTTTGGTTGGGGAAGAAAAAGGGGGGGGGGCGGGACAAACGAGGCTAAGCCCCCCTGCCGGTTTCTTACGCGGGCTCCGCCTACTGACGTGCCCTGTGAGCGTGTTGAACCGGCGAAACCCCCTAGCCGTGCGGCTTTCGCCGGCTGGGGGGCGTAAGGAGGCAAGCCTCTCTTTTGACCGCGGGATGCGGGCTCGTCCGCTCGCGCGGTCCCCAGGAGAGCTCCCGACCAACGATGGGCCCATGGCACCATCGATGGTGGGCTTGTCCCGGGGGCCTCCTGACGGCGGATAAGCGATCCAAGGAGAGCTCCCGACCGGGCTCGGGCGCTGGGCACCGAGGACGGTGGGCTTGTCCCTAAAGCTACAAGCCGAAGGCTGGCCCTGAAGCCAAGCCCTGGCGAGCTGGGTTGGGTTTCCCCCTGCTGAGTCCCAGACCGAAGTTGAGCGCTGAGCTCCAACGACGGTGGGCTCATAGCCCCCCCCCCCTTCCCCAGGGAGGTGACTAAGTACGGGACTGGTTACCCGCTCCCCGCGCACCTCCTCGTTTTGGGGGGCGGGGGCCGCGTACCCTGGCCTGCCGTGGGACGAAATATGGGCCCACCGCGGCTGGGTGGGGCGCATCCACTGGGGGCGCCCTAGCCGGTGAGACTTGTACCCGCTGACGCGGTGCGGTCCGCGGCGGCGGAGGCCCCGGAGGACGACTCTGCGCGCGCGCTTGGACCTGGAACCGGCGGTCCTCCCCCTTCGCCCGCTTGGGCATGAAGGAGCGGACCGCCGCCGAGTCCCTCTTAGTTGTCTCCAACCGCTGGGCCAAGTCTTCCACGGAGGAGCCGAACAGGCCCCCCGGGGAGATCTGAGCCCCCAGCAGCCTCCTCTTATCCTGCTCAGGGAGCTGGGTAAGATTTAGCCACAGGTGGCGGTGGGTGAGAACAGAGAAGGCCATGACCTTCCCACTGTTCTGCGCCAGGCAGTCCACCATACGCATGGCGTAGTCCGTGGCCATCCTGAGCTCTGTAAACAGCTCGGGGGCAGGGTCACCTTGCATGTCCCGCAGGAGCACCGCCTGGTAGCCCTGCAGAATGGCCAGGTTGTTGGTCATGGCGGCGGACTGCCCCGCCGCCAAGTACGCCTTTTCGGCCAACTTGGCTGTAAGTTGGCACGCTTTAGAGGGCAAAGCAGGCCTCGCGGAGTTAGGGGCCAGGTGTCTGGCCACCATGTCCTCGATAGGAGGCATCGCGGTTAACGCGAGTTTATCCGCCCCCTCTAAGGCCGACCACGGAGCCATGCCCGCGCAGAGCGGCTTGGCCTCCTGAGGCCTTTCCCATCCTGACTGCACCGCGCGAACCACGTCTATACAGACCGGCAGCCGGGGCTTCGGGCGAGGTGCCTGTGGTGCCTGGAGCGGCTGGTAGTAGCAACCCCGTAGCACTGATTCGAGGGGCGGAGGTGTTTCGGCCCGAGCGATGCCAAGCTTAGCTGCAGCCCTGGACATTACCCCCAGAAACTGCTTCTGATAGGGCTCGTTGAGGCTAGCGGGTCCCTAACAGAGAGGTGGTCGCGGTCGCGCGGTCCCAATCCTCCCCGCCAGACAACTCCTCTTGGGGGGCGTTCTGGGGGGGAATGATGGGGTCATAGGGGAAAAACCCCCCCTGTTCTAACACAGGGTCGATGGGCTCGTCCCCCCAGTTCAAACTCTGCCGTTCGGGTAGGACCGGGGAGCCCTGCTCTTCAGGTAACTCCTCTTCCTCCGAGCGGTCAGACCCACCGCACGCGCCTCCCTCGGGAGGTGCGTGGCTAAGCCGCGGGCCCACCTGGACAAAGAGCATAGCTCTCTCCCGTAAAACGGCCAAGGTAAAGCCCTCGCATGCCCGGCAGAAGTCTGGCTTCAACAGGGCGTCGCTAGCATGGTTGTGCCCGAGGCAAAACACACACTGGCTGTGGCGGTCCTGGATCGCCAAAGTAGCCTCACAGCTAACACAGCTCTTGGCTGTCTCCCTCTGTCTCATGTCAGCCGCCCGGTTCATTGTGCGAGAGAGCGGAGCTAACCCGCCAACAAGATCCGCCGACTGTACAAGAATTAGCGGGAGTTTAACGTGTAAGCTGACTGTTTACAGTCGCTTGCAACGGTAAAGATGCTGGAGTGCTAAGCTAGCTGCTAGCTGCACGAGACGACTAGCTAGCTATCTATTTAACGTTACTCCAGCCGGAGAAACGTGCGCGCGCTAAAGCTAGTAGCTGGCGCCTACAGTACCTAGCAACAGCAGCACAAGCACGGATGCAAGCTAGCTAACTGTGACAACTGTGCTAATAGCCTGTTGTTCTAGTGCTTAACGGTACAAGCTATTCTGCACGTGTGCAACCTAGCTAAAAGTTATGAGTGCAGACCTGAGTCTTGCGCTCGAGCCAAACAAACGTTAACCCAGCCGGGGAAACGTCAATACATGCACTGTACGGCGACAGTGATACAAGCACTGCGCAGCGGCAGTATTATAAAACAACAGTTAGCAAGAAGATACTCTTAGCTTGGATGACTTGATCCGATGCCGCTGGTGAAGAGAACAGGAACGGGTCCCCGAATCCTGATTTATCTCGTCCACGCGAACCTCTCGAAGGTGGGCAAATGAACCGAAGCGAGTCTATTTGTCCAAGCTATGAAGAGCACTGACTTTAGAGCTAACTGCGGAGCTTAAGAAAACGACGTCCTCCTGCTGGCTGGAAGAAGCGAAGAGTGGCGGCCCCTGGGGTGACTGGCCGTGACGTAGTCACGGGGGCGAGGTGGGAGGCCCAGTCAGCCCAGGGGGGCACCACGTCACCTAAAGGGGCGTGGTCAGGTTTTAATGTAAAAGTAATTTTTGGAGCAAAAATGACAGTCTTCCATAATGCTGCGTACGCAGCGAAGTAGGCACTAGTGAGAGCTTGAGTTCGAAACGAAGTAAAACATATTAGTTTACTGGGCAGGGCAAAACATCTTAGTATACTGGGCAGGGCAAAACATCTTAGTTTACTGGGCAGGGCAAAACATCTTAGTTTACTGGGCAGGGCAAAACATATTAGTTTACTGGGCAGGGCAAAACATCTTAGTATACTGGGCAGGGCAAAACATCTTAGTTTACTGGGCAGGGCAAAACATATTAGTTTACTGGGCAGGGCAAAACATATTAGTTTACTGGGCAGGGCAAAACATATTAGTTTACTGGGCAGGGCAAAACATATTAGTATACTGGGCAGGGCAAAACATATTAGTTTACTGGGCAGGGCAAAACATATTAGTATACTGGGCAGGGCAAAACATCTTAGTTTACTGGGCAGGGCAAAACATATTAGTTTACTGGGCAGGGCAAAACATATTAGTATACTGGGCAGGGCAAAACATATTAGTTTACTGGGCAGGGCAAAACATATTAGTATACTGGGCAGGGCAAAACATATTAGTATACTGGGCAGGGCAAAACATCTTAGTTTACTGGGCAGGGCAAAACATATTAGTTTACTGGGCAGGGCAAAACATCTTAGTTTACTGGGCAGGGCAAAACATATTAGTATACTGGGCAGGGCAAAACATCTTAGTTTACTGGGCAGGGCAAAACATATTAGTTTACCGGGCAGGGCAAAACATATTAGTATACTGGGCAGGGCAAAACATCTTAGTTTACTGGGCAGGGCAAAACATATTAGTTTACTGGGCAGGGCAAAACATCTTAGTTTACTGGGCAGGGCAAAACATCTTAGTTTACCAGGCAGTTGCCCTGGCAAAACACATCTTAGTTTAGTGGCTGTGGTGAGTTTGCCAACCTACCTAACCCTAAACACCACTAAGAAAGATTTTTCTGTACAAAATAACAACAACAATAACCATCGTTTCAGCAGGGAGTGGGGCTGCAAGGGCTGTCCTCAAGCAAGACACTGAACCCCTACCTGCTCAAACACTATAAGTGGCTGTGATAGCAGCATCAGCTTTTTTTGTGATCAATTTTTTATTGATTAAAAATGTTCCAACATACAAAAAACACACAGAACAAAACATATAAACGACAAACATCTACAGAAACCAATACATACACATATAGCAGCATCAGCTAAATGACGAGTAATTCAACAGAGAGATTTACCTACCGGAGTGCAGAAGACACATTTGCAGGTGTGCAGTTCACTGGTGGCTGTTGACGGCTGCTCACTGAGGCACAGTTTGCAGTAGACGTCAGGGCCCGGCTGGGGGTTAGCGCTGGCCACGAGGGTCCCCGGTGCCGAGGCCCTGGCTTCCAGCCTCAGGGTGGGACTGGCCACGAGGGTCCCCGGTGCCGAGGCCCTGGCTTCCAGCCTCAGGGTGGGACTGGCCACGAGGGTCCCCGGTGCCGAGGCCCTGGCTTCCAGCCTCAGGGTGGGACTGGCCACGAGGGTCCCCGGTGCCGAGGCCCTGGCTTCCAGCCTCAGGGTGGGACTGGCCACGGGGGTACCCGGGGCCGAGGCCCTGGCTTCCAGCCTCAGGGTGGGACTGGCCACGGGGGTACCCGGGGCCGAGGCCCTGGCTTCCAGCCTCAGGGTGGGACTGGCCACGGGGGTACCCGGTGCCGAGGCCCTGGCTTCCAACCTTAGGGTGGGACTGGCCGTGGGTGTCCCCAGTGCCGAGGCCCTGGCTTCCAACCTCAGGGTGGGACTGGCCGTGGGTGTCCCCGGTGCAGAGGCCCTGGCTTCCAGGCTCAGGGTGGGACTGGCTACGGGGGTCCTCGGTGCCGGGCCCCTGGCTTCCAGGCTCAGGAGGGGACTCCTGGTTGCCATGGTGGAGCCAGAGAGCGAGGCAGGCAGGGAGGTGTGGGTCAGTGCAGCCGGGTGGGAGCTGCCCTTAGCCCTTCTGCTGGGGAGCAACAGCCTCCATGTTCCTGAAAGGTTAAGCAGAAACAGCATTATGTCACCTCTATTTGTTACATTTATCTGGGACAAAATGTTGTTCACAGTTGAGTTTTGGGCGGGCAGATCGCTCTTCAGACTTCCTGAAAATACCACACCCTGTTTCTGGAAATGAACCTCCTTCCTTGTTGGCTACTACACCAGCTCTGATGATGCCACCTTTCCCTGAGGCAATACACTATCATTGTCTTATAACCTGCAGTCTGACTCACTGTCTGCATATGCATATACCATATAATTATCTGTTATTACTGCAGAACTATCTCTCATCATGTCCCTTGTTTCACCGTAAATGGCAGTAATTATTAAAGCCACAGACCAATTTACCAAGCCATTTATTGAGCAGGTGCTCTTCATTCTGAAAAGCAGAATTGATTGTTGATCAAAGTCATTGCATTACGAGGATAGAGAGTTCAATAGTGATATTGACATGTTGCTGCATACTATGTTTAGTGTTCTAAAAATAATACCGGTATTAGGGTTGCCAACCGTCCCTTAAAATACGGAATCGTAATTGGAAACTAAAAGACATGTTCTGTATTGAACTGATACTGGATGCGCTTTGCCTGTATTCGAGAAACAATGCAGTGCAAAGAGTGAAGGGCTATTTGTATGAGAGAGTCAGCCTTGGGTGGATTCACAAAGGATCCAGCAAGACACAGCAGCCGCTGCATGTACTGCAGCTGTACGTGGGTGAGGGGCGGTCTCACTTCACCACCTTTCTGCCTTCTCCTCCCCTTCAAAACAAGCATGCGTGAGCGAACCAGGACCGTTTCATCCTGATCACTTTCAAACCGGAAACTGGAGGTACCCGGAGGAAACCCACATGAACATGGGGAGAAGAACATGCAAACTCCACACAGAAAGAACCTGGGACGGACCGGGGGTTTGAACCCGGGACCTTCTTGCTGTGAGGCAGCAGCGCTAACCACTGAGCCACTGTGCTGTCAAGCGGAAGTGGAGTGGAACTGAAGACACCAAAACCAAAATCATCCCTTCTTTGGTTCGGTCCAATCCAAAGGGGCATGAGAAACAATAACACCATAATCTGGGATTGGGAGGGATTAATCCTGTTGAGAACTGTGGAACAGGGTCACACAGGAAGTGGTGACGTTGAAAACACATTGGGCAGGAGGCGTGACTGACATCACACATGTCAACATGTATTCTATTACAGAGGGCTGTTGAAGTCGCTGGCAACTTTATGGAAGCTCAATCAATATGGCCACCACCATTTCCCTACATTTACAGTGAGTGTTCTTCTGTTGACGTACTATGGATGGCCGCCTGCGGCACACACACACACACACACACACACACACACACACACACACACACACACACACGCAGCGATACTTGAGCATCTGTGCAGCGGCGGTGCAGGTTGTGTTTGTGCAGTGTCACGGTGTTTCCTCCTGCTCTGCCTTTATAGACAGAGCAGAAGAGAGAGCTGATCCAGGAACAGTCACATCCCACTGAGCTATTATTAGTATCTGTCGGCAGAACTGGTCCCAGAAATAATCAGATAGTAAAAGCTCTTTGTTTGACATTGTGCAATGCCTTTAATCAGCTTGCCACCACGTAAATATGCCCTACATTGAAAGTCCAGCATGTCTAATAACCGGGTCAAGGTTTATTTTCAGCTTAAAGATTGACAGGGGAACATGAGATTACTGGGGTTACAGTATCAGTTTGCCCATGTATCGGATTGGACCAAGAATTAGTGTCATCCAGCTCTGATATGAGGGATATGAAGCTGTTTGTTTGATTACATGTTTGTGTGCAGAACTGATCAGTACTACACGGATTGTCTGTAATTCTCAACGTGGGGTCCAGGGACCACCAGGGGTCCTTGAGGGGGTTCCAGGGGGGTCCGCAGCAAATGATGAATTGTTAAACCACCATTATTTCATTTACAAGAGGTTAACACAATTATAGAATGTAGAAGGACTGTTTTGATCATAGTGTCAAGATTACCTTTCTACCTATAATGCAGATAGTTGAGGCATTCTGGATAAAACCGTATCGAACAAAAACATTCTCAGACGTGAGTCTCATTTTGGTCTGTGGCCCCAATGTGGACTAAATTCAAACCTTCAAAACCCAGGATCCCTGCTCAAACTAACAAGCATTCAAGATGAGAATAATAAGAGTCCACATTCAAACTTGAATCTGCTGTGTTGACCCTCATCCTGGATAGAACTATTCATTAATGAAATGGCCTTGAGTGCTTACAGTTCATTCAACCTCATATGTGTGTTGCTGACCATTCAGTGATTAGCATTCCTCATGGATCAACATCTAGATGGCATTCCAGCCACGGGGATCAAAGCATCATTGTTGACCACAGCAGAGGCAGAAACGGAAAACCAGATCAACCCAGTGAAAAGCTGCTGCTGCTGCTTTCCACAGACGGCCACTGTGTAGGAAGCTGCAGCTGGGAGTGGACTGTGTGCTTGGGGAGTGTATAGCAGAATATCATTCAAAAATAAGGTGGGTAGCATCATTTAGCTATCTCCCACTCCCTCTCGTTCTCTTAATTCCATTGAGGATTCTTGGTCCATGTGTCTAGAAAGACCAAAATAGTGTAAAACAAGCGTGCATGAAGTTGAATCTTGATATCACGGCAACCTAAATGTCCGTGAAGAGGGTCGAAGAGCCTTAAGGTGGGAAAAATGGAAATCGTCATCCAGATCAGTAACACCACATCAATTTAGTGAGCATTGAATTTAGTGGGTCTGGTCTGGTGATTGGAGAGAACAGCACTTACTGTATAAAGCAGCCCTCAGATATATTTGCCACTGTGATCATCAGGGTCAAAACAATATTTCTAATGAGCAGACAATGGACTTAGCCTAGGGCTGGGTGATATGGACAAAATTAAATATAATATTTAAAAAAATAAATATCAATATAATATTTTTTGACCAAATACCTCTAATGATATTGCAAAAATTGTAGGTATGTGCTTTCGCAAAATATTTACACAATATGATTTTGTATCCATTTTCATCAGTAGCCTAATGTGGATAGAGTATAATGACTAAAGCAAATAATAGAACAGTTTAAAACAGTCTGGGTAAGATCAGAAAACATCACTTTACTAATGCAGCCTTCAAAACCAGGAAAAGACAACACTTATGCCATATCACATTATATCCAAAATCTAAGATGATATTTAGTCTCATATCACGATATTGATATAATATCGATATATTGCCAAACCCCAAGTAGACAAATTATGCCACACTGTCAAATCACATTCACGGTACATTGCATACATGGAAAATCACTATAATATTCGTATAAGGACTTAGCTAGTACTTTTAATACTGATGAGTTATTTTAAACCTAATTGTACTTAATGATATTTATTTGTGTATGTAGCCTATTCTTCTTTTTCTTGGATAATATTGTTATTTTTCACAAGAGAATAACAGTGCAAATCTAAATCTGATCTGCTACTGTACGGTACACTGTAGGCTACAACACTGTCTACTACATCATCATGTAGTCAGTAGGCTATGTAGGCTAGTTGCCACATCTGATGAAATATGACACATCTGCATGCCTCAAGGTTGCATACACGGTTAGGTCAAAAGCGAAACTCTGGCGCATTATAGCCCATAAAACAGTTGATAGGTGAAACAGCTGGCAGTGAGGAAGGAGCCAACCCATCTCTGAACTGGCTGGCTGGAGGAGAGAGAGAGGGGGGACCTACCTTGCCTGGGGACCACTGGGTGTAGGAGCTGTCCGAGTCCAGATCCACAGCCGCAGTGCTTCCCCGTGGCACAGACACATGTGTTGAAACAACCGTCTACTGTGTTAATAACCTCTGCTTTCACCGCCTTGTACACAAACCCCTACCGCTTTTCCTCCAAAAAAAAAGACTCAAAGAAGAGAACAAGACACTATTTTTAAACGCACGATCCAGAAGCTGCTCGTTGCCGTCTGACATGCCTGTGTGTTATTGAGTGTGTGCGTGTGTGTGATAGCTCTGCTGTGTGCGTTCCGTTTTGTGTCTATCCAGGAAGCTGGTGAGCTTTTCTACTGACTCCACACTCTTGGCTGCCCCTGCTGGTATTCCACTTACAAACGTAGAATTGCGTTGCATTCAGGGGCTGTCGGAAAAATCGTGATCACGTTTGCAGTTGAAATCCCCGGGTTTATGACTAATCAGGGATGGGCATTGCAAATTAGCTTAGGCTACAAATGTGATACATGACAGATGTTTCTCACTAAATGTTATTTGTGTATCTGTCCCTATGCAAATAAATGATAATACATGAAATTAGTTGATTATTTTGTTGACTCTTTGCATAAAAAATGGAAAAAGAAAAGGCAACTAATGGTAGGTGAATAATTTTATTATAATAAAGTTGTCCTCTTGGACAGCTGCAAATAATCTGCAGTTTGTCTGGGCAATTAATGGTCTGGGCCTGTATTATTACAAATAGATTCATAAGGTCACTCTGGAGTTACTTCCGGTGTTGTTGCTATGCAACACTGGGGGTACGAGGCTCGCTCTCTTACGGGTTACGCCCAGTGACGCCAAACTCAATACAAAAAACCTGTCCATTTTGCTGTTGTCTTGCTTGTCACTAAGTGCACCCGACTGCTATAAGATGACTTTAGACCTGTTATGAATCAGTGGGGTATTTTGTAATATTCGGGCTAAAAACCGAAGCTCAGACCACATACGTGTGTTGTTTATTTACAAAATTTACAACAGCGCTTATTGTTTTGAATGGTGGGTTACCCCAGTTCGGGGTCCGGTGCTGCCCCCTTTGCTCGAGGGGCGTATCTACGGGTGGGCCTGGGTAGGCACAGGCCCACCCACTTCTTGCCCTGGCCCACCCAATTTTTTTTTTTTTTTTTTTTTTTAATTGGTTGTTTTCTAGAGGCAAACTTGCTGCTGCATTGCTAGCCAATGGTTTTGTTACTTTTGTAAAAACGCAGGGCACATCATCTCCAGAGTCTAATGCATGACAACTTCATGACATCTAGGAATTTTGTTCTCTCTGTGGATAAATAAACCAGAGGGCGTCTTGTTCAAACTTGAAGCAGCCTCAGTGTTGTTATTTTTTAAACTCACAGCAGTATATGGATCAGTGGTTCTAATTTCTGTATAAAGTAACAGTATACACACAAGCATTCATGTATGCAACATTTGGCACCTATATGTAACCTTTTAAGGTTGAGATAATTGTATTATCATTATATGGTCCAAATATTTCAGTAAAGCACTTGAAACACTTGAAATATTCTTGCTTGGGTGGTATCATTCTACTTGAAATGATGGTCAAATGCATTATTTTTAGTAAAATAACACGTCAAATTTTCGGCCGGGCATCTGCACCCCTTCCTATCCAGGCCCACCCAATTTGATCCAGGCCCACCTATAATTCAATTTCTGCATACGCCCCTGCATCAGAGTGACCTTACAAATATGCAACACTAGTGTGAAGTGAACTAACTGAGACCATCCCCCTCCATGTACTGTAGACATGCCCCAACTGGCTGAGGACCTGAACACTTTCGACTGCAAGTTCGAAAAGCCCTCATCCCAACCCCCACTCCCATGCTCATCTGCCCCCACTGTCACGCCCCCACCCCTCTCTCTGGTTCCTGCTACTACCCTCCCAACCCCCTCCCCCACTACCCCCCCCACCCCTCCCAACTGCACCCCCCTCACCTCCCCCCACCCCCACCTGCACTAAAAATCTGTGAAGAAGAGGTGAGAAAGCTGTTCCAGAAGGACCAGGAAGGCTCTGGCGCCGGATGCCTCTTGCCTGAGAGCCTGCGCTGTTCAGCTGTCTCCAATCTTCACACAGATCTTCAAGAGATCACTGGAGCTGTGTAAAATCCCCTCCTGCTTTAAACACTTCACTATAATCCTGGTTCCAAAGAAGGCCTCCATTACAGGATTAAATGACTACAGTCCTGTCCCCCTGATGTCTGTGGTCATGAACTTGTTTGAGAGACTGGTGTTGGCCGACCTGAAGGATATGACTGGACCCCTGTTGGACCCCCTGCAGTTTGCCTACCGGGTACACAGGTCAGTGGATGATGCAGTCAACATGGGACTGCATCACATACTGCAACACCTTGACTCACCGGGGACATACGCCAGGATCCTGTTTGTGGACTTCAGTTCGCCCTTCAACACCATCATTCCAGAAATCCTCCACTCCAAACTCACCCAGCTCGGTGTGCCAGCCTCCACCTGTCAGTGGATCATAAACTTCCTGACAGATAGGATGCAGCAGGTGAGGCTGGGGAAAATCTAAACTAACGACTGTACCTCAAGGGACCCATCGGTCAAACTCGTGAGGTCTCCAGACCATAGTTCAAGCAGAAGGCCACTCACGCGTAATCCGATCTCAACGTGGTCAAAAAATCCTAGTATGACGTCTGCTATGACGTCAAACATGACGTCAGTTAATCCTCATATATATAGCAAGGGTCCTACGTCACCTCTCTCTCTCTGGCCGACCATAGCAGCAGCAGCCCACGGCAGTCCATCTCCCTTGAAGCCGGCCCCGAAGCGTTGTTTTGCCCCACCCACCTCCCCAGTCCACCACCAACGAGTCTTGACTCCTGATCCCCCACGGGGGGGGGATCTCCTAGCCCATGCAGGCGCCCTCCTCTGCCTCAAGAGCAGCGCCACTGGCCAATGGAGTCAAGCGCCGATCTCCTAGCCCATGCCGGCGCCCTCCTCTGCCTCAAGAGCAGCGCCACTGGCCAATGGAGTCAAGCGCCAAAGCATTTGCCATGCACGCCGATTGCTAAATAAAGTTTGTCTAATCCTACCAACTGGCCTCTCCTGATTGAACTGAACTTTGCAGACGACACAACGGTCATCGGCCTCATCCTAGACAGTGACGAGTCTGGATACAGACGGGAGGTCGAACAGCTGGCCCTTTGGTGCGGTCAGAACAACCTTGAGCTGAACAAGCTCGAAACTGTAGAGATGATAGTGGACGTCAAGATGAGTCCCCCAGTACTGCCCCCTCCTCACCATTTCCAACAGCACTGTGTATATGGTGGAATCCTATACGTTCCTGGGTTCCATAATCTCCCAGGAATTAAAGTAGGAGGCCAACGTAGGTAGGCACCATCATCAAGAAGGGTCAGCTGAGGTTGTACTTCCTACGTCAGCTCAGGAAGTACAAACTGCCTCAGGAGCTGCTGATCCAGTTCTACACTGCCATCATCCAGTCTGTCCTCTGCAACTCCATCACTGTCTGGTTTGGGTCTGCCACCAAACAACACAGGCACAGACTACAATGGACAGTCAGGACTGCAGAGAAAATAATCTGTGCCAACCTGCCCTCCATCCAAGACTTGTACTCCTCCAGAGTCAAGAAAAGGGCAGGAAAGATCATCACTGACCCATCTCACCCTGGACATGATCTGTTTAAACTCCTCCCCTCTGGTAGGCGCTACAGAGCGCACTGTACACCAAAACCACCAGACACAAAAACTGTTTCTACCCACAGGCCATCACTCTGTGAGTAACACAAACCAGCCACTTGTTTACACACACACACACACACACACACACACACACACACACACACACACACACACACACACACACACACACACATTTACTGGGAAATAACTGTCTGTCTGACTCAAAGCCTCGTTAACATTGAACGGTAAATAACGGTGCAATATCTTATATCTGTGTAAACCTTTGTTTATGATCTCATGTGGGTTATTTATACATACAGTACTGTAGCCTACATATACCTATAATAGGTTAGATTAAGTTTATTTGATATGGACATCACAGAGCATTGGAGATGTAACATACATGTATGCACAGTAACCAGATACACAGTGTTAAGTGTATATAGTGGAATGCAAATTTTCAACACCTGTCCACAGGCGACTCCTACACCAAAACACAACCCAAAAGGACATACCCAAAAAATCAAATATAAAAATCCACAAGAG
The DNA here is from genome assembly GCF_964638095.1 of Poromitra crassiceps. Classification (NCBI taxonomy): domain Eukaryota; kingdom Metazoa; phylum Chordata; class Actinopteri; order Beryciformes; family Melamphaidae; genus Poromitra; species Poromitra crassiceps. The sequence goes on along the minus strand of NC_139623.1, from coordinate 99,859,299 downwards.
TAAAGCTATGCATACAAATGTATTGACTAGAAAGTCACTACAGAAAGTCACTAAAATACACCCCAGAGGACATACCCAAAAAGAAACATAATCAAATATAAAACCACATGAGCAAAGCTATAGGCTACATATAAATATTCAAGGATGTAGGCCTACATACAATACAGTACACACAATGTACACACGTTCATGGTAAATGGTAAATGGCCTGCATTTATAAAGCGCTTTACAATCAGTAGGTACATTCACCCATTCATACACCGATGGCTGCAGGCTACCATGCAGGGTGCTGGCACACCATCAGGAGCAATTTGGGTTTCAGTATCTTGCCCAAGGACACTTCGACATGCAGACTGGAGGAGGCGGGCATCGAACCACCGACCTCTTTTATCCAAAGTGATTAGTGGAAGACCCGCTCTACCTCCTGAGCTACAGCCGCCATGTTCACAATACATACATAATACACAGAGTACCACCAGAGGTCTAGGGTATTAAGTGTGAGAACACAGTTGTTTCTCTTTTAACTATGACTTAATGCCCCTGTTAAAAACATTAAAATTGTGTTGTGTTTTCAGCTCTGTAGGTAGACTGCTCCATAGTTTTGCTCCTTTAACAGAGAAAACTGATTGTCCAAATGAGGTTTTACACATCGAGACACGACAGTCTCCATTGGTAGAAGCCAGTGTGTTAATTCTGTCTGCTGTTTTATACTTGGCAAAGAACAGAGGACGAGAGGAGTGATTAGTGGGGTGCCATTTTTCCGAGTTGTTTGAAGAGCTGGAAGGTGTCTATGAAGCTAGAAGAATGATGAGATGGAGAAGGTATGAAGGAGGACAGCAAGTCCATAGCTTGACGTTTAATGGAGAAGTTCCGGATCGTGTGTTTTTGGATCATGTATGTTTACAGAGTGAGGTTGTATGAGAGGGCTCCTGCAGGTGCTTTAGCTGCCAAGAATATGATCATGTGGCTGCAGTATGTAGAGGTGTTAAGAAATGTGGACGACGTGGGAAAGAAGGATGTAGGGAAGACTGTAAAGAGGAGGTAAAGTGCCTGCACTGCCAAGGGAGTCATCAGGATCATGTAGGTCCTACATGTAGGTAAATGGTAAATGGTAAATGGTAAATGGCCTGCATTTATATAGCGCTTTTATCCAAAGCGCTTTACAATGAGTAGATAGTCTACATTCACCCATTCATACACCAATGGCGGCAGGCTGCCACGCAGGGTGCCTGCACACCATCGGGAGCAAGGAGGGTTAAGTGTCTTGCCCAAGGACACAACGACAGCAGCTGGGAGGGAGCGGGGATCGAGCCGCCAACCCTTGCGTCATTGGCCGACCCGCTCTACCTCCTGAGCTAAAGCCGCCCCTAGAAAGGAGTAGACCGATCGAGACTGTCAAAAGTATGGAGAGAAAGGTAGAGAGGAAATTGGAAAAGGAACCGGAGAGGAGTGGAACTGGTCAAAACACAAGTGTGGACAAAAAAGGCTTTTTGGCGTTCATGGCTTTTGGGATTAATTGTGCTTTGGAGATGGAGGGGAAATCTGAGAGGATTAAGATCGTATACATATTGTAGAGCCATCTAGTGGGTGCTTTTTGTATCTTTACCTGTGAGTTCACTGGCTTTCTGCTCAGGTGTTTGCAATCATCTCATGTTAAATAGGGGAAACCTTGTGCTGGTGGCCATACCCTGAAGAAGGCTGTTTGTGCTGCTACGCGTGGGTCATGTCCCAGCTCTTTTAACATGCACTAGCTATGATTTTAAAGTTTTGCTTTGCTCGTGAGGTGTCGGACTTATAAACAATTATTCAACACAAATTTTGGCCACCAAAAATGCATAAATGCAAAGCAAAGAAAAAAAATCCTTCTCAACCAAAATACCAAACCTATAAAGACTTTAAAAAAGCCACAGGAGTGAAAATGGACAATACATAATTGTTTTCTCTTCTCCTTCCCCTCATTTTTTTTCTCTTTATTTCTTCTCCTTTCTTCCCCCCTGGGCAGACTATTGTTCCCTATTTATTATACAGTCTATGATTGTTCCCCAGCTTCCAAGTTGATGTGACGTGACGCGGCACGCCCACCAGACGCTGTTTGGGCCATGTGCATGCGTTTGGGCTGTAAATTCAATCTACATGTAGACTGACACCGCCCTCTGTTGGAATTGAGGTAGATTAGCACATTTTTATTTTATTACCCCCCCCCCCTCTTTGAGGACGTCGCGGGCCGTACTGAGACGGTCCAAGAGCCGGTACCGGCCCGCGGGCCGTATTTTGCCCATGTGTGGCCTAGACGCATATGGCAGCAGGAGACAGTAAGTGCAGTAGAGTGTTACTAAACAGGCTGGGAATTTCGTCATTTTAGGGGCAAGTCCATCTGGCCTTCGGCATCGCAATTTTTTTAGGGCACAATGCCACATGCCAGGGCACAAAGGACATTGCTCTATTGACATGAAGAGCGATTTTTTTCTGAAATGTGTGTTAACATGAGCCAGTTACACATTCTTTTCATAGGGCAGGCTACATTACACTGAGACCATTGATGCTTTTAAAGCAACTGACAGTAGCAGGCTGGTAGCAGGGCACTGCCAAAATGGCCTTAGGGATCTCAGGGCATCACGGCCAGAGGGAGGGGCAATGGAGGCCATCCATGTAATTCCCACCCTGGTTGTAAACACTGTAGTGCACGGGTTATAAAGTGAAGTGGCAAATTGCAGTCCTTTGTTAATGTGTCATATACATAATTGCTCCTGCGCTGTCGTACAGTAGGCTACACAGTCCATCAAAAGTAGTCCCATTTGCAGTCGTAGAGTTGCTGGTGAAATTTACAATATCTAGAGATACAAAATGAAAGTTTGTCACACTATTTAATCACTCAGATTCATCTCAATTATCTACAGGGTTCCCACACCTTCTTCAACATCAAATTCAAGGACTAGTTTGAGACATGGACCAAGGTTAAGCGCTCTGACAATGCTCCTGGTGTTACACTATAACACATCCGTGTGGGAACATATCACAACACGGGATACAATGCTATTGTTACAACGGTAACTACAATTGGAAAATACTAATGAATCTAGTTTGAAAGAGCGAGTGGGCAATAATAGCTGTGTGACTGAACCGCGGGGCGAGGGATAGAATTTCCGTGTTCGCCCTTCGGCGTGATGACGTATAATATCCCCGTCGACAGTGTAGCCGTTTGCTAGCTAGCCGCCCTTTTAACGGCACATAAAAGCTTCAAAACTCATAAAAGTGGTACTCTTGTGTGAAACCCATTCAAAAATCCCATAGGCAGAAACAAGTCAAGTCAAGTCAAGTTTATTTGTATAGCCCTAATTCACAAGCATGTCCCAGAGGGCTTCACATAAAATATGTCTAGCTAATTCTACCTGACACAACAATAGCAAATTACAGTAGTAATGATAACACATTGAACAATTGACAGAGAAATATAGAAAATATAGAAATATAGGATAGAGCAGAGGAGAGAACAGGAGAAGGGAGGGAGAGCAGGGGGAATGTGAGAGAGGAGAGAGCAGGAAAGTGATGAGGTGGGGAGGGAATGGGAAATGTTGGGGAGTAGAGGAGGTGGGGAAGGAGCAGGGGAAGGGGAAAAGAGGAGAGAGCAGGAGAGGGAGGGGGGAGGGAGAGCGGGGGGGTGTGGGGAGGAGAGAGCAGGGAGAGGGAGGAGGTGGGGAGGGAATGGGAAATGTGGGGGAGGAGAGAACAGAGGAGAGGTGGGGAAGGAGCAGGGGAAGGGGGAAAGAAAGAGAATGGGTGCCATGCTTTAAAATAGATTGGATGCCATGCTTTAGAATAGTGTGTGTGTGGGGGGGGGGGTTCGGGAAGGGGAGGAGGTGGGGAGGGAGAGCAGTGGGAGTATGAGAGAGTATATGGAGAGAACAGGGAAAGGAGGGCTAGCTGACACAACAGTAGCAAATTACAGTAGTAATAATAACACATTGAACAATATGATAGAGAAATATAGAAAATATGGAAATAAAGGATAGAATGGGTGCCACGCTTTAGGGTAGAATGGGTGCCATGCTTTAGAATAGTGGCGGAATAGTGGGAGAGGATAGAATGGGTGCCATGCTTTGGGGTAGAATGGGTGCCATGCTTTAGAATAGTGGGGGAATAGTGGGGGAGGAGATATCAGGAAAGGGAGGAGGTGGGGACGGTGCAGGGGAGGGAGAGCAGGGGGAATGTGAGAGAGGAGAGAGCAGGAAGTGGCAGGGAATGGGGAATGTTGGGGAGGAGAGGATGTGGGGAAGGAGCAGGGGAAGGGGTAAAGAGGAGAGAGCAGGAGAAGGGAGGGGGAGGCCGGGGGATGTGGGGGAGGAGAGAGCATGGAAAGGGAGGGGGGAGGGAATGGGAAATATGGGGGAGGAGATAACAGGGAGAGAGAGGTGGGGAAGGAGCAGGGGAAGGGGGAAAGAGAAAGAGAATGGGTGCCATGCTTTAGAATCAGAATCAGAATCAGAATCAGAAAGACTTTAATGATCCCCGGGGGGAAATTGGGACAAGTTACAGTAGCTCGCTCACAGACACACATAGCATAAATAAAATAAAAATAAACCGTAGTAAATGCAATATTAAGCAAATAAGCAGAAAAAACACAACATAGCATAGAATAACTAGTAAATGCGATAGAAGCAAAAAGCAAAAAATAAGTAGAATGTCTAAGTAGCAAAATACAAATACGTAGAGTAAGTATAGTATACAGTACATTCCGTGTCAATTATCATTATTGCACGTGACATATTGCACATATTGCACGTGATTTATATTAAGTCGGCTTGCCCTATACGTTACACGTGGCTCAGCCAGGCACAGTTAACCTATCGGCTGGCTCAGTCTCAGGGAGACTGAGCGTCTCCGAGGTGCTCTTTTAAGAGAGGCATTGAATAGACCAATGGCCACAGGCAGGAATGATTTCCTGTGCCTCTCCGTATTGCATCTAGGTGGAATCAGTCTCTCACTGAACGTACTCCTGTGTTTGACTAGCACGTCGTGGAGTGGGTGCGAGTCATTGTTCATGATGGAGCGTAGCCTGGACAACGTTCTCTTCTCTGACACCGCAGTCAGAGAGCCCAGATCCAGCCCCACAATGTCCCTGGCCTTACGGATCAGTTTGTTGAGTCTGTTGAGAATAGAATAGAATGGACAAACAGTGAAGAACCTGGAAGTGTTAGCATCCGGACTCATTCCTGCGGCTCTCTATAAATTCAGTGATGCTGTCATCAGTGATGACGTCATCAGTGATGTCATGTTCAAGACCAGGGGGATGAGTGAGTGAGCAGAATCCACGGCTATGCCGTTTTACATACGATCGGGCTGAAACTTTCAGGGGGTGTAAAATGCACCCGTGTGGATGACCTGACGGAGTTTTTAATTAGGTGATTGGCCTAATTACCTATGTCATCAGTGATATACATAGGCATTGTGACATCATCGTGACATCACTGATGATGTCATCAGTGACACACACACACACACACACACACACACACACACACAAGAGAGACTGAGGGAGAGAGACTGAGGGAGAGGGAGAGAGAGGAGAGGGAGAGACTGAGGGAGAGAGAGGGGGTGAGAGACTGAGGGAGAGAGAGAGGGAGACATTGGGCGCACACCAATAGAGAGCCGCAGGGATGACGTATTTTTGTAGTCAGAACGCGGAAGTCCCGGACTTCCTGGATCTTCACTGTTTCTGTCTATGGGATTTTTGAATGGGTTTTTGCTGCGATGCTTCAAATACCGTCTCTGGGCAACGCAAGATTAATCAAACGCGAACCAGAGTTCAGTCGGATAATCTTCACACATGAGGACCACTTTCATGAGTTTTGTAGCGTAAATGCGAGCCCTAGAAGTAAAAAGCTCAAGCTAAGCTAATCCAGAACTACACACTGTCGCATAGGCTTCCACGTCACGTCAGCACTCAACCTGGACTGTTGTTGATGTGTGCACTGATTACCCCGGGCTGAACGGGGCTGAACCAGGTGAGGGAAAGAGAATTTCTGTGTTCGTCCTTTGAAGTGGTGACGTTAATGACGTATATATCCCCATCGACTCAAGAGTGTAGTCTCATTTAGCCATTTGCTAGCTAGCCGCCCTTTTTTTCCCCCCAATGGTTTTTATTGAAGGACAGACATGGCAAACATAAACAATCAACATTAATTATTCCCTTCAGATTTTCTGTTTTGACAGCAGATGCCCCTTCCCTCCTCCCCCCCATTCCCTCCCACCCCTACCTTGAAAAACCCTGACTTATACAGGTTCAGTTCAGTTCTGATTCCGAACAGCAAAGTAAAGCACATCAATAATTCACAACAGCAAAATGTATGCATACACACCATAGCAAAGGATAATAAAAATAAATACAGTTATACAAGTAATACAAGTTATTTTCTCATTCCGGGGGAAAAACAGAGGTCCAAAAATTACTTAGTTTGGGACAGAAATAAAACATATAGACAAGTCTGCAGGTGTGTTGTTGCAGTGGTCACATCTGTTGTCAACATTCGGATATATCTCGGCCAGCCTGGCCTTGCTAAAGTGGGTACGGTGCAGGAGCTAGCCGCCCTTTTAACGGCACGTAAAAGCTTCAAAACTCATAAAAGTGGTCCTCGTGTGTGAAGATGATATTACTAAACACTGGTTCGCGTTTGATTAAGCCAGTGTTGCCCAGAGAGATTATTAGAAGCATCGCGCCAAAAACCCATTCAAAACTCCCATAGGCGAAAACAGTGAAGAACCAGAACTGTTAGCATCGATGATTTCCGGACTCGTTCCTGCGGCTCTCTATAGGGCAGGCGAGGCCCTATAGAGAGGTAAATGGCCTGCATTTATGTAGCGCTTTTATCCAAAGCGCTTTACAGTCAGTAGGTACATTCACCCATTCACACACCGATGGCGGCAGGTTACCACGCGCAGGGTGCTGGCACACCAACGGGAGCAATTTGGGGTTCAGTGTCTTGCCCAAGGACCCTTCGACATGCAGACTGGAGGAGCCGGGAATCGAACCACCGACCTCTTTTATCCAAAGCGATTAGTGGACGACCCGCTCTACCTCCTGAGCTCCTGGTGAGCTGCAGGGCGGGCGATCTATCTGTATCTATCTGTCTGTGTATCTTTATGATGTGGCGATGGCGAAACTACAGTATGCTCTTTCGTGCAATGCCAGATGTGCAGTGCATACAATTCCAGATGTGCAGTGCGTACAATGCCAGATGTGCAGTGCATACAATGCTAGATGTGCAGTGAATACAATGCCAGATGTGCAGTGCATACAATGCTAGATGTGCAGTGCACAATGCCAGATAAGTAGTGCACACAATGCCAGATAAGCAGTACATACAATGCCAGATAAGCAGTGAGTTGTACAATGCCAGATGTGCAGTGAGTACAATGCTAGATGTGCAGTGCATACAATGCCAGATGGGCAGTGCACAATGCCAGATGTGGAGTGCAGTGCATACAATGCCAGATGTGCAGTGAGTTGTACAATGCCAGATGTGCAGTGCGTACAATGCCAGATGTGCAGTGCATACAATGCCAGATGTGCAGTGCATACAATGCCAGATGTGCAGTGCGTACAATGCCAGATGTGCAGTGCGTACAATGCCAGATGTGCAGTGCGTACAATGCCAGATGTGCAGTGCGTACAATGGCAGATGTCTAGTGCGTACAATGCCAGATGTGCAGTGCATACAATGCCAGATGTGCAGTGCGTACAATGCCAGATGTGCAGTGAGTACAATGCCAGATGTGATAAATATATTCGCTAAATCAATCGCTAGAACAACAGAAAGCTCATTACACAGAGCTTGGACAGACAGACCGAGACTTTCAACAACTTTATCCGGCTTTTGATGGCCTCCACCAATGAAAGACTAGACAACATGACCAGAAACATCCAGGAACTCAGAGATAGTATACAGTTCACCCAAAAGGACGTGGACGATATTAAATCTGATATCTCTAAGTCAACCAATGACAACGGTCATGTGAAGGATCACCTAAAGGCAGTCGCAGATGGTCTTATCAATCTGGAGACCAAGGCGGATTATCTGGAGGGACAATCTAGGAGAAAAAACCTGATGTTTGATGGACTCAAGGAGTCAGAGCAGCGCGAGTCCTGGGCGGACTGTGAAATGAAAGTCTGAGAGGTGATCAAAAACAAATTGAATCTACATGCTGAAGAAATTAACATCGAAAGAGCACATCGGGTGGGTCGCCTGATGGCAGGCAATAAAAGAAGTAGACCAATCGTGGTCAGATTCCAAAACTTCAAAGACAGAGAAGCGATCCTAAACAGTGCAAGGGATAGAACAACAAAGAAGCTGAAAGACACCGGAATCTATATCAACGAGGACTATACGGATGCTGTGAAGCAGAAGAGGAGAGACGTTCTGCCAAAGATGAGAGAGGAGAGGCTGAAGGGCAACATTGCATTCCTGAACTACGACAGACTGGTGGTCTACCCTCCCAGGAAGCGTGAGCAATTCAATCGTAGCAGTGACAGCCTCACTGATGAGCCCCTTAACTCTACACAGAGATAGAAATGGTGAGGTCTCTGTGTGTGTGATCACATATTTTATTTATTTTACATTTTTATTTTTAGCAAGTTGTCTCAGATTTTCATTATTTCACCATGAATGTGACTGATAATGATACGGACCCGGAAACCAACTTCTTTAAGATTCTGAATAACAACTGCAGCTACTACACGGAGGATCAGTTCAAGAATAATATCAATCTAGACCAGAGTATTTCCATTGTATTTCCAATGTATTTCCATTGTGCATTTAAAAAAAAAAAAAAAAAAAAAAAAATCGGGCTGTCCGTCTGAAATCGTGTTTAATAGCAGAAGTCTCTACACAAACTTCACAAATATAAATGAATATCTAGGTAATTTCACACCATTCAATGTGGTAGCTATTTCTGAAACATGGCTCTGCTCAGAAAAAGGAGCTGACTTTGAACTTGATGGATACGAGTTTAACTATATTAATAGAATAAACAAAAGTGGGGGGGGTGTGGCATTATATATAGAGAGTAATCTTAAATACAGGGTTGTTGACTCCATGACCGCTGCAATTGATGAGGTGTGTGAGTGTTTAACAGTTGAGATTGACATGGGTAAAAAAAAGAATGTCATTGTCAGCTGTGTGTATAGAGCTCCTGGTTCTAGTATTGGATCGTTTAAGGAGCTGATAGAGAGCTGGTTTTCTAAAACTGATCTAAAGGACACCTACATCTGTGGAGATTATAACATTAATTTACTAAATCCCAATCAACATTCATTGACTGAGGACTTTGTAAATCATACATGGGCAACATACGGCCCGCGATGGAATTGATTTTTTATTTTATTTTTTATTTTTTTACAGTGCACCTGAACGCAACATGCAAGATACCCGCTGAATAAGTGTCCAAATGTTCATGTCATTCTGGCCAATACTCTTCTGTTATAGCATTTCAGTCTGGAATATGGAATATCTTTCAATAATATTTATGACTAAAAGGCTAAAAGTAATCTCATGTGTAAGAAATGACTGTTCTACATTGAAGTAGAAATTTAAATAATTAACTTGTTGGTTTTGGATTTATTTAGCTTCAAGAGTGCAATTTTGTTCTTGTGTGACCCTCAACACAGGCTTTGAGAATCCCGGGCCACTTACTGATACTTATGCTTAAATTAACCCATATTCTGGTTTATTTCAAGAAAAACATTTCGGCTAGTGGAAATTCTAATTGGCTGGTAACTTTAAAATCTAGCAGCCATATTGGCAGGTGGTGAAAAAAGTTAATTTCAAGCCCTGCAGGGAGAGCAGGTGGTGACATAGGATTGAGTGAGAAAAGGATCAAATATTGGTGGTTAAGACTGAATAATGACATCACAATTGTTAATTTAAAATGAGTTATTCCTCTAACCTGGCTTCAAATGCCCCAAATTTTTCACGCTGGCGCCGTTCAGCCCTCAGCTAAATCTGGTAGCGAGGACATTTTTTGGTGGCCCTCTCTATCATCAAAGTTGCCCATCCATGGGTTACGGCATGACAATATTTGTTCAGCCCCCGGCAACAATCTGGGTTTCTCATGTGGCCCCCCATGAAAAATAGTTGCCCACCCCTGTTGTAAATGCAATGTACAGCATGAGCCTTTATCCTATTATTAATAAGCCCAGCAGAATAACTTCACACTCAGCCACATTGATTGATAACATCTTCACCAATAATATGGATGGAAAATTGGTGAGTGGCTTGTTGCTCAATGATATTAGCGATCACTTGCCGGTTTTTGTAGTCTTTTACTGTGAACACACAGTTAAAAAGGAGAAAAGAAAGGCCACCTTCAGGAGAGTTAAGACGGAGGAAGCGCTAAATGCTTTTAAGGATGATCTATTAACTCAAAACTGGAAAAATGTGTATGGAGCAGTGGACGTTGACACAGCCTATGATTCTTTTCTAAAAACATTCCTTTTATTGTATGACAAGAACTGCCCAATGAAACAAATTAGGAAGAAATCCAGTAGAACAGTCAGTCCCTGGATTACTAAAGGGCTGATGAATGCCTGTAAAAAGAAGAACACCCTGTATAGAGAATTCATAAATAGTAGAAAGATCGAAGCAGAAATTAAATATAAAAAATATAAAAATAAATTAATAGATATTATTAGAAAATGTAAAAAGGATTATTATAATAAAATACTTGATGATAACAAAAATAATACTAAGGGGACATGGAGGATAGCGTTGTCCGTTGTGGACATTGCACACACTGCTCAAACTCCTCTGACACTAAGGAGTTCACACACCCGCGCACAGGCAAAAAAATTCAAAATAAACTCATTCATTAACTGTAGCAGCACCCATGTTGTGTATATGCTTAAATGTCCATGTGGCTTGGTGTATGTGGGCCAAACCAAGCGCGCCCTCAAAGCCAGAATAGGCGAACACAAGACTGCCATAAGAAGTAAAAACTTGGAGTATGCTATGGCACGTCATTATGCTCTGGCTAACCATGGGTCTGTTGCCTCTCTGAAGTTCTGGGGGATAGAGAAAATCCCCCCACTATCAAGAGGGGGCGACATTGTAAAGAAACTCCTCTGTAGAGAAGCCTACTGGATCCACACTTTGAACACCATTGAGCCCTTTGGTCTTAATGAAGACAACAGTTTATCTTGCTTCCTGTGATTATTCTGTGTTGTATTTGTGATTGATTGATTGTATTTTGTAAGTATTTCCAAGTATTTTCTATGCATTTTTTTCTATGCATTGCTTATATTCAGTTTTGTATTGCCCTGTTTTGCTTCCTGAGTAGAGGCTATGTGGTACCCTCTCATTGGCTGTGTGTTTTGATGACACTCTAACCATGCCCCACCAATAAGAGACTGGTTTTTATCCTGGTGGGAGTATTTAACCAGTCATCTACACCATGTAATGTCTCTGTTTGACTCTGAAGAAGACACTTTGTGTGTCAAAACGTTAGTCTGCTTGCACTTATTAAATTGCCTTAACTTTGACCGTGTGCTCCAGATTGTTTCTTTCTCATGGGGACATGGAGGATATTGAACAGAATCATAGGCAGAGGGTCAACAAACATTGCCTTCCCTGATCATTTCATTGAAAATTAAAATTACAAACATGAATCATGTGGTTGAAGATTTCAACAGCTTTTTTGTGAATGTGGGGCCTAATCTGGCGAAGGAAATTAAGCAAACAGATGAGGGAGGCTTTGCCCAATACCTTGGAGAAAGTAACCCTCATTCTATTTCCTTGAGAGAGGTTGAGAGAAAGGAAATCATTGACTGTGTCCCCAAGTTCAAAAACAAAATGTCCACGGATGAGAATGGAGTTGACATGGCTCTAATAAAAAGAGTAATCATTGCAATAGCTGACCCATTGAGGTATATTTTCAATCTCTCTTTCAAAACAGGCTCTTTTCCTAAAAAGATGAAAACAGCTAAAGTGATCCCGATATACAAGGCTGGTGATAAACATCTATTCACCAACTACAGGCTAGTCTCCTTACTCTCGCAGTTTTCAAAAATACTGGAAAAACTTTTTGTTGAGCGGATGGACAATTTCATTGATAAACATCAGTTGCTCAGAGTCAGTATGGTTTTAGAACAAACCGATCAACCTCTATGGCCTTGATGGAGTTGGTTGAAGAATTAACCAACTTCATCGATAAAAGGAAATATGCATGTATTTATAGACTTAAAAAAAGCATTTGATACAATTGATCATGACATCCTAGTAAAGAAAATGGAGAGGTATGGTATTAGAGGAGTGGGCCTCAACTTGCTGAAAAGCTCCATTGAGAACAGACAGCAATTTGTACAGTTAGGTGATTTCAGATCTACTTGCTTAGAAATGACATGTGGGGTGCCACAAGGTTCAATTTTAGATCCAAAATTGTTCATATTGTATATTAATGACATCTGTAGAATATAAAATATTTTGAAATTTGTTGTTTTTGCAGATGACACCAATATTTTTTGCTCTGGAGAGAATCTGCATCAGTTATTGGAGGTTGTCTCATCAGAAATGGGAAAGTTGAAGCGGTGGTTCGACCTGAACAAATTATCGCTAAATTTAAAGAAAACCAAGTTTATGTTATTCGGTAAAAGAAGGGTCTACTTGAATACCCCAGTCGTAGTAAAGATCGATAATGTTGATCTAGAAAGAGTTTTTGAGAATTCTTTTTTGGGGATAATCTTGGACCACAACTTATGTTGGAAACCCCACGTTAAGTTTGTATGCTCTAAACTGTCGAGAAATATTGGTGTCCTAGGTAAAACTAAAAACATTCTGAACCTGAAATCACTGTACATGCTGTACTGCTCTCTTATTTTACCCATCCTGAATTATTGTGCGGAAGTCTGGGGGAATACCTATAAAAGTACCCTTCATACATTATGCACACTTAAAAAAAAGCAATAAGGATTGTTCATAAGGTAGGTTATTTGGAACACACTAACGCACTATTTATAAAGTCAAATGCATTGAAACTGATGGATTTGATTGATTCGAAAACCGCACTAATTATGTTCAAAGCGAGGAACAACCTACTTCCTGGTAATATTCCAAAAATGTTTGCAGACAGAGAAGGATGCTATGATTTAAGAGGTAAATATTATTTGAAACAGCCGTGTGCTCGCACTACTCTTAAGAGCATGTGTATTACAGTCTATGGGGTGACTCTTTGGAACAGACTGGATGACAGGATCAAAGAAAGTTCTAATATCTCCATTTTCAAATCTAATTAAAAAAAATATTTAATCAAGAAATACATTGAATCTTGAGTTACTCGGATTCTTGCTGTTTTTTGGCAATGTCCTTTTTTCTTCCTGGTAGAGTATTACTGTGTTATTGGTGGGTGTGTGTGCCTGGTCTGATGTGTATTCTGTACATTAATATACATATATGTATAAAAAATTATTGTATGTGTAATGAAGTTATTATGCATATAATGTATAATATATTGTGTGCATGATGTATATTGTATTATACATTATGTATAGAATTGTTGTGTACATGGGATAAATTCTTAGATGCATTGGTTCATCACAAGTTAAATATCAAAGCATTGGGTTATTGGGGTAATATTGGAATGTATTATTAGGAATAAGTATTGATAGGGATATGTGGGTGGATTTATGATATTGTGTGTGTATGGGTAAGTTTGTGTACGTTTGTGTATATACATACGTATGTATGTATGTGTATACATGTATACATGAGCGTGTGTGGAGGAGCGTGAGAGTTGGGATATGCATATATAGGGATGTATGAATTTGTTTATGAATGATTTGGGGGCAGGACTCGATAAGCCTAGGCTTCTTCCTGCCCCTTTTCAAACAGTTCGCCTTTTTTATGTTTGAGTTTACGTATTTTCCTTTTGATGAAGTCTATTAGACTGTTATGTTTATTGTTTTTTTCACTTTATGTATTGTTTTAACTGTTTGAAATAAATCGTTTCAATCAATCAATCAATCAATCAATCAATAAATCTAAATATTCATGCAACTTTTATTATGGGGTTTCCCTACCCTAGTATTTTTAAACTAGGCTACTTGAAAAATGACTTTAATATGCTAGCTAGAGACCCTGAAGGACCAGTAGCCTGTACTACGAAGCTAGTTTAATGCCTTATCCGAGTAAGTTTGAGTTTAAACCTGGTTTAGCCGTACTACAAAGCAAGTTAACTTTCAATCACCATGGCAACTGACGCTGCAAAGCTAACCTGGTCGCGACCAGGTTAGCTTCAGAGGATAAGATCAAAATCCATGAGAGACCCATATAATCGGCTCTCTGGAGTCACTCACCATTCATAAGATCGCCATATGAAAAATAGATTGCAGTCAACTGAGAATAGAACAAGCAAAACATTCGTGGCTCTGTAGGCTACATAATTAAATTAAGCCTACTTACCACTTTATGTCTTAACAGCTCAACGATGCGTGGAGAAATATGATCACTATTAATCACGCAGCGCATATCATGAACGGACCCTCAAATGGAGTGAGGGTGATATTCTCCTACATGCCAGAAAAGCCTATACATATAATATAGATATGGGATAAATATGGGATAGCCCCAATACTAAATATGCAGGCTATTCTTGCATCTTTCAGCTGGAACTGTGTCCTGTAGGCTGTATGCCAATATATGAGCAAAAATAGGCTAGTTTTTATCAATGATAACTATGCCCGCATCGTCTCAATTCAGTTCAGCAGTTTTCTCTTTTATAGTAGGCTATTAGGCTTTATACTAGGCTATTTTATATATGAATTATTCGATCAGTGCAACCACACACATGAGTGATAGAGATCATTATTCATTGAGCATGCGTTTCTAAATCTATGGTCTAAATAGGCTTACAGATTGTGGAAATGTATAGACTGAGATTACACATTTACATTTGTTGCTGCTGTATCAATGCAGCTGTATCAGACAGAAATCGCTGATCAAAGTAAATCAAATGACTGATATGAATACAAGCTGCTGCTTTAGACAGTCCTTCAGCAGACTATCCAACGCGGATTTTCATTCTGACATTAAATCGCGGATACATTAAATATCCGCTAAAACTCTGATCATGCACTGCGCTTTCATTGAACGAGGAAATGGGTGTGGAAATGGGTGTGGGCGTGGATCAACTCAGCTGTTCATAATGTGATTGGCTAGCGCACCTCTTTCGCGTGGACGCGCGCCTGTGCACGAGCGAAAAACGTGCGCGTGCACAGGCAGATCCCAGCTTCAGTTATCGACTAGAAAACCAGCGTCGTAGTATCCTTAAACTAGATAGCTTTGATCCTGTTCAGTCAAACCAGATCAAAGTGACAGATCGCGGGTCTGTTAAGATAGCTTCGTAGTACAGGGTGCAGTCCTCAGTTTTAGGATGAACAAAAGCTGCTTGCACTTAAAAGATAACAGACCTTTTACTATTTGGACAATGAATACAATTCAGTCATTGGCCAATTAAGTTGATGACGTTAACAGAGCAGTTTTGCAGGAAATATTCCATGCAAATGCAATGCTATTTTTGGTATCTGGTTAAATTCTTTTGACGGATAAAGAACAAACTGGTTGAACAAGATCAACGTTATGGCCATGCGCCTTGCTTACAAATATAGTGCAGCACTTTGTATCACAGCGTCTGTAAACCATAACATTATCTCAGTGAAGACATATTGTTTTTGTGTAATTCTGAATAATGCAGAATGCAAATTGTATTCTCCACACACAGCAGTCATCCATACATACGCACGCACACGCACACACACATGCGCGCACGCACACACACACACACACACACACACACACGCGTGCATGCACACACACGCACACACACACACACTGATAAATGTATCAGCACACATTTAACGATTTTTGGGTAATCTGGAATAAATCAAAAACAACTTAAAAATACCTAAAATATATACCTAAAGAATACCTTAAATATACCTAAAGGTGCAGATGGAAGCAGGACAATCTTTTTTTTTTCCATTATTTTATTTGTAATGGTCCATTTGCATAAATTGAGGAGAATAATAAAAGCAGACATCCAAAGTCAAATGCAGGTGGGATTCTTGATGAATTCTTACCCCATAGAAGATGATGGCAGTGATGCCATTGCCCTCTAATCACGCTAATTGATCTTAAGTATGAGAGCTTTACATAACATTGAATGGAATAAAGCCAAGGGTCAAACAACAATTGGCAGAAATTGGAATGAAAATGAAGATAGAGTATGAATATTCATTCTGATGAAGGTCGCCATGACCAAAACGCTTTAAAACAAACAAACTTGGAGTTAAAAGGCTACGACGCTGTACCTTTTTTTACCAATGAATATTTCTCTGATCAGACACAATTGTTCGGTGAATGTATAAAAACAATATTGAGCTTAAGTTGTCTATGTCTAGTCTAAGAAAATAGCAGTTACTCATTAACCCAAGATGTCTTCGATAAGACGATTCTCCTCTTGCTCAAGGATACCGTAGAAGATATCTTTGACTTTATTGACTTTCAGTGACTTATAGAGCTCCCTCATCTGGTCCTGACTGGTAGATTTAGCCATGATTCTACCGTAGGATTCTTCGTCAAGAACATCTTCGCTGAGAAGCTTATCCATGATTGCGTCGACCCTGCTCACTCCATTGATTAGCGCTACCCGGTGTTGATCGACAAAGTGTTTCCCTGAAAAGAAAGGGAATGAAAAATGACTCATCTGAGTAATTCATTCATCAGATTTTAAGGCTGGTGGAGCTCTGTAAGATAGGCTAGTGGTTCCCAAACGGGGGTATGCGGAGGTACTACAAGAAAGGGGAAAATGGAAAAATGTAAGAATAAATGATAAAAATAAATGAAACATTAAAATATATCTGCTCAGGAGGCACTAATTGCAACTCTTTCACTCCATTTCTTGTTTTGTAATTTTACATATGGGGCTACTGTATAGTTTTCTCTTGCAGTTTTCTAAGCAAAATGTTGTAGTCGGGTCAGGGAAAGGGGGTACTGACACCAAAACAATTGGAGAACCACTGGCTGTTCTAAGCAATTAAGATGACTCATGTAACAGTCATGTAACAGGAAGTGACCCACAAACTAATCTATACTATAATTCCAGCAGTGTCCGTGTGTCTGTTTGTCAGAATGTCTGGCAAGTGTTTGAGTGTCATATTGTGCCAATATTCCAGGAGTGTCTGTATGTATGGGTCATGCCCATGACATCATCAGTGATGCCATATGATGATTTTGGTCAATAATGATTTCACTGATGACATCACTGATGCTGTCATAGACATTGTGACACATCATCAGTGGGACAAAAACAATGTACCCATGGGGGGGTGAATGAGGAGAGCATGATGTATGAACTGGGGAAGGGGAACAGGTAGATGTACCCATGGGGGGGGGGGGGGGGGGGGTGGTTGCAAATTTATATATAAATTACAGTCTACCCACTTCTCTAGGGACCACTACACCACTGAATATACAGTTTGGTAAAGCACTATATTGGTAGGAAATGCATGTGGCATCATGGGAATACAGTGAATATATACAATTCTATAAAGCCTATTTCACAATTGACACTTTGTATCACCCAGTTGGCATTTTATTTTGTAAAGGCCTTGTTATGATCATTTTAGTTTAAATTTGATAAATTCTATTGTTGGTTACTATATTTTTGAAATCCTATAATCTTGTGTCAATCTTTAAAAAATGTGGATGTCTCATTTTGGGGAGAAACTCTTCGTATACGCATCTGACAATTCTAGAGGAATTCTAGAGAAAGGGAGTGAATTTTTTTTTTAAATCAGGCTGTACTCCACTTGCATCTCGCTATTTCAATAATTACAATATGAAGGGTTTCATTGCAAAACGCAAAACGCTATATCCATTTTATAAATCCAACTGCTGTCTGAAATTCATTAGTTCATACTTCAAAAATTCAGACTTGCTCCTCAGATTTTCTAAACATCAACTGATTTTCACTTCCTATTACTTCATCTACCTCCCACCGCCTTTGTGGTTCTTCCACCAGCCGCTCCAGTCGGGGGTCTTGAGGCTGCAAGACATTAAATGAAAATGACATGATAAATGGATATGTCTTAGACTGTATACATACATACTTCTGTTTCCCTCATAGCGACATAATCACACTGTCAGTTCCCTCTATTGATCACAAAATAGGTACAGGGTCACACCACAATACCAGGCTCGGTTTTATGTGTGTTTTTTCCTGATGTTTGTCTTATATCATTCTGTTCAATAGCTGGTTGTCAGTTCGATCTAATTAGGCTCATTCTCTGCAAAGTCTTTTGAGAAATGCATGTTCTACTGTATGGCTAGATAAATAAACATGTGATATACTGTATGGCTAGATAAATAAACATGTGATATACTGTATGGCTAGATAAATAAACATGTGATATACTGTATGGCTAGATAAATAAACAAAATTGACTTGACTAGATTTTCTATGCACAGGGCTTAAAGGAGAATTTCGGTTTTTTACACCACGGTCCTCATTTCCAGTTTAGAATATGATGTTTTACTCACCGAAATAGTTTTGCGTCATTCGGATGCCCAGGGAATATTTTGAGCTCCGAGTACACTCTTCAAACAGGCTAGAACCGCTAGAACGTGAGCCCACGGGGCATTCTGCACGGCAGTGCACGCGCTCTGTAAATGACACTTTTTCTGTCAGATCACGGTTCATTATGGTTGTAAATATAATTATCTAGCTAATAGCTACAAGCTAGGCTAACAACAACACCGGAGTCAGCGTTGATCTGCCCCGGTGGGGTTACAGTGCGTATCGTCCCCCTTCTGTGGTTTCTCTGAAGAAGTGGTTTCACAGAGGGGGACGATACGCACTGTAACCCCACCGGGGCAGATCAACGCTGACTCCGGTGTTGTTGTTAGCCTAGCTTGTAGCTATTAGCTAGATAATTATATTTACAACCATAATGAACCGTGATCTGACAGAAAAAGTGTCATTTAGAGAGCGCGTGCACTGCCGTGCAGAATGCCCCGTGGGCTCACGTTCTAGCGGTTCTAGCCTGTTTGAAGAGTGTACTCGGAGCTCAAAATCTTCCCTGGGCATCCGAATGACGCAAAACTATTTCGGTGAGTAAAACATCATATTCTAAACTGGAAATGAGGACCGTGGTGTAAAAAACCGAAATTCTCCTTTAAGATGACTCATGTAACAGTCGTGTTGTCATAGTTTTGTAATATCCTTCTTTATTATGTTACTTTTTGCATTCAGTTATTCAGTCCTCATTCATTCAGTCTTGTTGTTCATACTCTGTTCTAACTCTGCTGTCATTCCAGACCCAGCCACTCCCACCTGCCTGTCTTCCCTCAGTAGTTTCACCTGTGTTCCAATCATCCCCACTCACCTGCTCCTCATTCCCTAATCAGCTCCCTAGTATATCTTCATGTCCATTCCACCAGCTCTCTGCCAGATTGTAATTGCCATCCACCCAGAAACAGCTCAGCTCCATAGCATTTGGATTTTGGACCTTGATCTGTATTTTTCTGCCTCAGTTAACCTTTTGGAATCTTGCCTGTTTTGTTTGTTGGAGTGTGTTTTGAGTAAAGACTTTTTGACTTTGGAAACTGTCTCTTGAGTCGTGCATTTGGGTCCAGGATTTGTATCTGAGCGTGACAGAACAATCTGGCCCAAAATGGACCCAGCCGACTTAAAGAGAGAGCTAGAGGCACAAGCTAGTGCTCTACGCCAGTTTGAGAACCAACTCGGCGCCATTTCCGGGGTGCTCCAGGAGTCATCTGCACGCCATGACAAAAACCTGGAGGCGCTTCATGACCGGATACGGCAGCTCACATTGCCCAGCCAAGGACTGGTTGGGGTACCGGACCCAGCACCAATACCTACGAGTTCTCTAGTGCAGGCCGTGTCCAGGTCCGAACCTCGTGTTTCCCCCCCGGAGCGCTTCTCTGGTGAGTCCAGCAGCTGTCGGCCTTTTTTGACTCAATGCTCTTTGGCCTTTGAACTTCAGCCTTCCGCCTTTCCCACTGAACGCTCCAAAGTGGCCTACATCATCTCCCTGCTCACGGACCGAGCTAGGCTGTGGGGAACAGCTGAGTGGGAGAGGCATTCCTCAGCCTGCTCCTCTTCTGAGACATTTTCAGCAGAATTGAGGAAAGTATTTGATCACACTACTTCGGCCCGGGAGGCAGCGAGAGGGCTGCTGAACCTGAGACAGGGAGAGCGACCGGTGGCTGACTACTCCATCGAGTTCCGGACAATTGCCACTGAAAGTAAGTGCAACTCTTCCTCTTTGTATGATGCCTTTTACCATGGATTATCTGAGAAAATCAAGGATGAACTGGCCGCTCGAGAACTACCTAGCGAGCTTGACTCTCTCATTGATCTAACCATCCGTATCGATAACCGTATGAGAGAGAGAAAGAGGGAGAGATTGCAGTCTGCAGTTTCCCGTGCACCGGTCCGCTTTTCTTCTGTTCCCACAGAGCCAGTGAAGCAGCTCCGCGCCTTGCCCTCAAGCCCCCCTGACAACTCTGAGCCCATGCAGCTGGGAAGGGCCCACCTCACTCCAGAGGAACGCCTTCAGCGTCGCCAGGAGAATCGCTGCATGTACTGCGGCCAACATGGTCACTTCGTCGTTTCCTGTCCGGTAAAAGAAAGGGCTCATCAGTAATCCGGAGGGCACTGGTGGGCCAAGCTCGACTTCCGGAATTGCCCTCTCGACCCATAACCCATGCTCAATTCCTCTTGGATGGACACACACACACCGTGTCGATATTTATCGACTCTGGGGCAGACGCCAACTTCATGGATTACCAGTTGGCTCGGCAGCTCAACATCCCGCAGACCCCCCTGGAATCCCCTCTTCCGGCCAGCGCCCTCGATGGACACCTCCTTGCCACAGTGACCCACCGCACTGCTCCAGTGCACCTCAGCCTGTCAGGTAACCATCATGAGACACTATCATTTCTTTTGATCCATGCCCCTCAACTCCCAGTGATTTTTGGTTATCCGTGGCTCCTTAGACACAATCCCCACATTGACTGGGCCACAGGAGTCATTTTAGGCTGGAGTGAGCACTGTCATGCTGTCTGTTTAAGAAATGCCCTGTATCCTGAACATAACCCTCATTCTCCTTCTGAGTTTCCTGACCTGTCTAAGGTGCCTCCAACCTATCTAGAGTTGAAGGAGGTGTTCAGCCGGTCCCGTGCCACAGCTCTGCCTCCTCACAGACCCTACGACTGTGCCATAGATCTGCTCCCTAGCACCTCGCCTCCCAAGGGTCGGTTATTCTCCCTGTCATCTCCAGAGATGCAGGCCATGGACAAGTACATCAGTGAGTCTCTGGCAGCTGGCATCATTCGCCCGTCTTCATCACCTGCAGGAGCAGGATTATTTTTCGTAAAGAAAAAAGATAAGTCTCTGCGACCCTGCATCGACTATCGAGGACTCAACAATATCACGGTGAAAAACAGGTACCCCCTCCCACTCATAAATTCCGCTCCAAGGTGCCACAGTTTTCACCAAGCTTGACCTTAGAAATGCATACCATTTGGTCCGCATTCGGGAGGGGGACGAATGGAAGACTGCATTTAACACCCCCAGTGGTCATTATGAATATTTAGTCATGCCCTTCGGACTAACAAATGCTCCCGCAGTTTTCCAAACCATGATGAATGACTTGTTCAGGGACATGCTACACAGGTTTGTCTATATTTACCACGATGACATCCTAGTCTTTTCCAGATCTCCTGAGGAGCATGAGGGTCATGTGAGGAGGGTCCTGCACAGACTCCTGGAGAATCGCCTTTTTGAAAAGGCAGAAAAGAGTGAATTTCATGTCCCAGAGATGTCATTTCTGGGGATGGAGCTCAAGGGAGGAAGCATCGAGATGGACCTGGCCAAGGTTCGTGCGGTTGCAGAGTGGCCTCAGCCCACATCCCGTACAGGGCTTAACCGTTTCCTAGGGTTTGCCAACTTCTACAGATGATTTATCCGGAACTATATCTCCGTGGCAGGTCCCCTCACAGCTCTTACCTCAACTAACATACGCTACTCTTGGTCTCCCGCTGCTGAAGCAGCGTTTCAGGAGCTCAAGAGACGTTTCACCAGTGGCCCCATTCTCACGCACTCTGACCCCTCCAAGCAGTTTGTGGTGGAGGTAGACGCCTCAGGCATAGGGGTGGGGGCTGTCCTGTCCCAACGCTCAGCCGGGGATCAGAAGGTGCACCCCTGCGCCTTCTTCTCCCTTAAGTTGTCGCCGGCGGAGAGGAATTACTCCGTAGGAGATCGGGAACTGCTGGCAGTCGTGTTGGCCTTGAAGGAGTGGAGACACTGGCTCGAGGGGGCGGGACTCCCCTTTGTGGTTTGGACAGATCATAAGAACTTAGAGTATCTACGCACTGCCAAAAGGGTGAGTTCCCGCCAGGCTCGTTGGGCTCTGTTCTTTGATCGTTTTAACTTTACTCTCTCCTACCGCCCAGGCTCCAAGAACATCAAACCTGATGCCCTCTCCCGCCAGTTTCAGAAGGAGGAGGATTCTACGGAGATGGAACGGATCGTTCCTCCTTCCTGTCTGATTGGAGCTCTGGTCTGGGACATTGAGGGTAAGGTTAAACAATCACACTCTGATTCGCCTGCACCCAGTAACTGTCCAGATGGCCGTCTGTTCGTCCCAGATCATCTCCGCTCTCAGGTCCTCCAGTGGGGACACTCCTCTCGTCTGGCCTGTCACCCGGGAGTGCGACGCACCCTGGCTCTCCTTCGTCAGCGGTTCTGGTGGTCCTCCATGGAGGAGGACACAGGGGAGTTTGTGGCCGCTTGTCCCGTTTGCTCCCAACACAAGACCTCCCGCCAAAGTCCGGCAGGCCTCCTCCAACCCCTGTCCGTACCTCATCGTCCCTGGTCCCATATTTCGCTGGACTTTGTCACTGGCCTGCCCCCCTATTCTGTCTGTTGTTGACCGCTTTTCCATATCTGCACATTTCATTCCTCTGCCTAAGCTTCTCTCGGCCAAAGGGACAGCTGAACTGTTATTGACTCATGTGTTCCGCCTGCACGGCCTCCCCAGTGACAACGTCTCTGACCGGGGGCCACAGTTCACCTCTGCTTTCTATAAGGAGTTTTGCAGATTGTTGGGGGCTTCGACAAGTCTGTCCTCAGGATTCCAGCCACAGTCCAACGGCCAAACTGAGCGGAAGAACCAGGACATGGAAACGGCTCTGCGGTGCGTCGCCTCACATGCTCCTTCTTCCTGGGCCAAGCAGTTGGTGTGGGTAGAATATGCCCACAACACTCTTCCCACCTCTGCCACTGGCCTGTCCCCCTTCCAGTGCGCCTGTGGCTATCAACCTCCACTCTTTCCAGAACAGGAGAAAGAGGCCGGTGTCCCCTCCGTCCAGGCGTTCATCAGACGCTGCCGTCGCACCTGGCTCAGGGCCCGCTCCGCTCTCCTCAGGACGTCTGAGAGGTATCAGAGATCGGCCAACAGGAGGCGCTCCACAGCTCCCCAGTACAGACCCGGTCAGCGAGTTTGGCTCTCCACCCGGGACATACCTCTTAAGGTGGAATCTAAAAAGATGGCTCCCAGGTTCATTGGTCCGTTCCCCATCTCCCAGGTCATTAACCCCGCGGCGGTGCGCCTGCGCCTTCCACCTACCATGAAGATTCATCCCACCTTCCACGTGTCCCGCATTAAGCCAGTCAAGGTCAGCTCTTTGCAGCCCACCCCCGCCCCCCGCCCGGCTCATTGATGGTGGGCCGGCTTATACGGTTCAGTGCCTGCTCAAGTCGAGACGTCGAGGGAGGGGGCTGCAGTATTTGGTGGACTGGGAGGGCTATGGCCCTGAGGAGCGTTCTTGGGTCCCTGCTCGCAGCATCCTGGACCCAGATCTCATCTCGACGTTCCATCGGTCCCATCCTGACCAGCCCTGTGGGACGTCAGGAGCCGTCCCTTGAGGGGGGGGCTCTGTCATAGTTTTGTAATATCATTCTTTATTATGTTACTTTTTGCATTCAGTTATTCAGTCCTCATTCATTCAGTCTTGTTGTTCATACTCTGTTCTAACTCTGCTGTCATTCCAGACCCAGCCACTCCCACCTGCCTGTCTTCCCTCAGTAGTTTCACCTGTGTTCCAATCATCCCCACTCACCTGCTCCTCATTCCCTAATCAGCTCCCTAGTATATCTTCATGTCCATTCCACCAGCTCTCTGCCAGATTGTAATTGCCATCCACCCAGAAACAGCTCAGCTCCATAGCATTTGGATTTTGGACCTTGATCTGTATTTTTCTGCCTCAGTTAACCTTTTGGAATCTTGCCTGTTTGTTTGTTGGAGTGTGTTTTGAGTAAAGACTTTTTGACTTTGGAAACTGTCTCTTGAGTGGTGCATTTGGGTCCAGGATTTGTATCTGATCGTGACACGTGTATCAGGAATACTGACCTAGAAACTGATTTACTGATTTTACTTTGATGCCAGCAATCATTTGGAAAGACTTTCAACAAATGACTCTCTTCATATACAGACATCATGATGTTCTCAGTCAGTCAGCATCATAATAACTATTTATATGATAGGCAGAACACTTCCAACTGTGACAGATAGTCACTTGGGGCTGTTCAGACCTGGCCTGAAACCAAAGTTGGATCTTGGGAGATCCGACCTGAGTATACGTCAGTTCACACCTGGCATTACAATGCGGCCCACAAGGGGTCTGGAGTATCCGGATCTCACTTCCTCGCTCTATGCAAATAAAGACATCTCCATCCAGTGTCTTGTGTGCTTCTCTCTTGTTACTGTGTAGTTGAAATTCTGATCATAGAAAAGTCATGGGCTGTGTGGGAAGCAGGGATTCCGCTAGCCATTTTTTCAGACAGCCATATAGAATATCTACCGGCCACTAAAAAAAGGATGTTACAAAATAATTGTTTCGTAAATAAAGGTTTTGAATCCATTTATTTCTCTATTCTAATTCTTTATAGCCTCTATAGTCGATCTTTATTCCAGTGTTGTCATTAAGAGGCCGACTTTGCAGCAAAAAAATGTAATTAGTCGGCATTCAACAGGCATGTATGTCATTCTCGGTAAGGAAGGACACTTTCGTTATTGAAAGACAGATAACATGCACGCTCCTACTGTAGCTATCTGCATTTGTGGACACTTATTATGAGCCAATATCTCGCCTGGACATTGCCTTGATGAAAAAGCAGCTAAAAGTAATAAGTGCAACAGTGTCAGTGCAGACAGCGCACGACTTGAATCTCCATACGCCTAGGCTACGCACCTTCATCTCTCCCACTCCACACCTGGCACCTGCGTCAAATCTCCTGCACTCGCTCTCGGCTCCCATTTGGCTAAGCATTTTGATTAATCTCATATCATACGACCGCTTTTTACCTCCACTATATTGACAGCCTGTCGGGCGAATCAATCAATCAATTGCTCGCGCTCGTTGCCCAACTGCATTTCATTCCAGAATCACGTTTGGTAGCCTATACAGGAGAGCCATTTGCTGTGGATTACTTGGCCCTTGTATTAGCGTATCATCCAAAGGTGGCATGGCAGTTACATATTTAACATTTTCAACAATGCATTTGCAACACTGCAGCAATTAGCATGGCAAGTTATTTGGTTAATTGGCAGGACACCCGGCAGCAGCAGTCAGTCTGCTTTTAATTAATGCCATGTAAAAATCGTGTAATTGCCTACTGTACATTCATAACACATTTTTATCTAACAAAATATATATAAATAAATATTCTCACCTTTCCATCAGTTTAAAGTAAAGCAAATACTATTCCCAGCTTTTGAAGGTTATTGTCCTTCTGAAAGCGAGTGAGATCTCTGCAGCTGCAGTGTGGTTTTAATGAGCCAAATAACAACATAATTTTCTTAATAATTGCACTGATTTAAAATTTAGCCATTTCAAAGGAAAATAGTTTGGCCTAAGTCTGCAGAATAGCCTAATGCCGGTATATATAACTGCTTTTGCAATATTATTTTCACTTTCTTTTTAAATGGGAAGTTTCATTCAAGTATAGAATCTATTGAAATGAAAAAAATATAATAAAAAATGTGCATGAGCCCACCCCCGAAGGTGGCCTGAGGCGGTCGGATTTCAATGCGCATTGGGTGCGTTCAGACCTATAGCCTACTTTACTGAGATCGGAGCGCCAAAGATCGGAGCTGGGCCAAGTTAGTGGTCTGAACAGGGTCTTACCCTGTAACTGCATTAATCCCTACTAGTAATATTTTTTTTATATCACTATCTCAAATAACAAAATGCTAATTAGCCTTTTTCACTTCCCAACCAATTCACCCATTTTGTGTCTAAAATGCAGGAAGTAACACAGGTGCAAGCAAAACAGTAATGAGGGCCCCAGCACTGGATCACCAAAGGGATTGGAAGTTGGAAAACCTAATTTATGTTCTGCGTGCACCTGTGTTACTTCCTGCCTTTTAGACACAAAATGGGTGACTTGGGTGGGAGTGAAAAAGCCTAATGGGATGGTGAACAAAGTTTGTATCAGCAAACACGCTGTGTACAACAGTTTATCACCGGCGACCATTAAATTTAATTTCTGTCTTAATAATGAGATAGATTTGAATGTATTTTCATATTGTGTGTCTTAGTCATAAAACACAAGTGATTTTGGACTATATGCTTTCCTTTGAGCCAGAACAACCAGGTTAACTTAACTAGTAAACAATATGTCAGCTTGCATGCTAAATAAACAACCGAATGAATTAGGCTGACAGAAAAAAAGCGATATCCAAGTTGAAAATCTCACAATCTGTGAAGAAGCTACTCCTCAGGTATTTATGTCGGTCAACAATGACACTTGATCCCTCAAATGCTAGCATTACTTAGTTATGCCTGATCTCCCATATCATCAATCCACTAGTACTAGACTATAGTCCCATACCCCATTAATGTGTTGTGTTGACACTTGAAAGTGCCCATAGTTGACCCGTTAATTGTCAGATCTTACCACCAGTGAAATGCTAGTTAATGTCAGTTGTGACTGGAGTTTAGTAGAATAGTGAGCACTTTTTCAGGTTTGTTTTAAACCAATCCATCCTATTCTGAAAGTATTGTGATGGCTAAGAAATAATTGTAGCTGGTAAAGTCTGAATTTGTGTAATATTTTGGTGGCCAGTTGGCTGGTGGTTAGGATGTTCATCTAACTGGTGGGCCTGAGTTCAATCCCTCATGTAGCCAGACCTACTGATGTGTCTAACAAAGAACTTCACAAAAGGTTGCCTGTCTCTCTTCACACATCCAGGGGCGGACTGGGATCATAATTCAGGCCGGGCATTAGATACCAAGCAGGCCAGCCCAATACGGGCCGACGCGTGTGCCGGCGTCCGAAGGGCGGCGGCAAAAAAATTGGGCCGTTTGAAGCTCAATTTGGGCCGTTTGAAGCCCAATTTGGGCCGTTTGAAGCTCAATTTGGGCCATTTGAAGCCCAATTTGGGCCGTTTGAAGCCAGATTTGGGCCGTTTGAAGCCCAATTTGGGTCATTTAAAGCCCGATTTGGGCCGTTTGAAGCCCGATTTGGGCCATTTGAAGCCCAATTTGGGCCGTTTGAAGCCCAATTTGGGCCAAGTCCAATTTTACAATGAGATGCACCCACTTTAACCCTGAATAAAGTAATAAAACCACTAGTAAACCAGTAGGCAACGCCTGGCCTGCTGTTCAGTGAGTGGCCTGGCCTGGCCTGCAAATTTTTTTTTTTTTTTTTTTTTTTGCAGGCCAGGCCAGGCCAGGCCAGGCCACCGGGCATTTGCCCAACGTGCCCGATTATGCAGTCCGCCCCTGCACACATCTATTATCTATGTGGAATACCAACAGAGTACAAGTCAGAATTTATATAAATTGTAGATACACAAAGTTTTGTATTATACCTCAATTGATGTGTCTCTGAATAATGTGCCAGTTCTATGTTGTTTTTTTCCTCCACATTTTTTTTAAAATCTTCCCATGACTTACCTCTGGGTCCTGAACTTGGCAAGTTTTGTGCTAGATCATTCCTGCTGATCTTGCTTAAAATCTGCTTAGTCAGCTCCACATAATGTTGGGGTTGGGGATAGGCCGCCGCTATCAGACTCACTACGTCTTCCCGCTCTGCATTGCCCAGCTTGGCCTTAGGGATGGGTTTGCAGCCGGCTAGGATGTCAGGCTGCTGCAGGTGCCACTTGAACCTCTTAAACTCATCATCAGCCAAATTATCCATTATTTCCAAGAGATGTTCTGCCATTGTTGCCTCCTGATAAGATCAAAGCATATGTTATAATTTCAAGGTTAGAACAATTATGCACTTATTAAAGATTCATCTCATTGCATTTCATCGATACCACCGGTTTAGGTATTTGGGTCTTGCAGAATTGAATAAGCCCAGACAGACAACAACAGGTAATTGGTAAAAATGTGTTCTATTCTCTGATCATAGGCTGCTCCCACATAGACTACATTTCTTCTCTGAGGTTATTTTCATTTTTTTGAACAATACCACCCCTCTGCCCCTCCCATTAAATTTAACTGCCTTTCTCTCCCTGACTCATATTCCATTGGTTTTAGACCTCGACCTAGGGTTTAGACCAGGGGTACCCAAACTTTTTTAGGATGAGAGCTACTTACAAAAATAAAAATAGTCGCTACTTCTTTTCCCATACATATATTAGTACATTTTAACAGTATTACATTATTTATTCAACATTATTTAATCATGTTAAATACTGTAGAAACTGAGTTAGCTTAGTGGGAGTTAGTTTATGCATTAAAAAACAAAAAACATTTGGGATTTCTTTGGCGAGCTACTTTTTGATGGCCTGAGATCTACTGGTAGATCACGATTTATCTATACGAGGGATCAGGATGTTGGTAAACAAATGGCTTCAACAGCTCCTGGGGCAACTACAGTTAGTTTTAAATAGCAGTTCAAGGTGAAACCATGCCCTGGCTCTTTGAACTCTAACTGCTCCTTCATAGCTAGACACTCCATTTACACTTTAAACGAGTGACCACTTTTAGGACTCTATCACATTAATTCACCTTTAAATTATGTTTTGTACTGTTTGAGAAATCACAGTTTATGTTTTGTGCTTTTTTTCAGTAGTTCCGGAGCAGCGGATTGAGTGGCCCTGACCACGTGACCACCTTCGACCCTTCCTAGAGGGCTGACCGTGGGTAACTACTGGGACGTAAGTTGGGGCTTGGCCAGCCCCGGCTGGGTCACCTGGGCGAGGGTGTATGATGTTGCGAGACCCAAAACATCGTTGAGATGATTCGATTTGACAGTTCTGGGCACTGGCGTTGGCGTTGGCCAATCATGGTGTGTTCCACCCCCAAATCGATTGTGTTCTGGCGCCAAGCGAGTGGGTTTCAGGACGAAACAGTCTCGAGCCATTTACGTTATCTTTAGAGCAATATTCCTGGAATGCAAGTTTAACTAAACAGTTACATGTCCTCTGCATTCTACATCAAATTAAGACATTACCGTTTGTTTTATTTTGTATGTTACATAGCCTACTTATTGGCCAAGTTGACTTAGTTTATGGGGGAGTAATTCTGCCAGCTAAAGAAGGGAGTATAGGCGGCCATCTTGTCTGCAGAGTTTTCAAATCAAGTAGAATACCGTTATGCAAGAAATCTGGGGGGGTCAGTCCCCCTTTAAAGAATGCTCATGTGATTTTTATACATCCAAAATAATAATCGTGAAACCGTGATAGTTTTTTCTCAGACTATAATCGTATAATCAAAATGTAGGCTATAATCATTGCATCCCTAGCTGTAATAAGATAAAAAGATTCCCTAATTACAAGCATACATAGTAGCCTATACGATTATAGAAATAGCCTATAGGCTATCATACTTACTTTTATGTCACATCGTCAATATTAAGCCGACTTATGACTGCATAGTATCTTAATTACTCAAAATATAAAGCGACTAAAAATGGCAACCATATTTTTTATTTTGGCAACCAAATGCTCCTGCCAGGTTGCCACCCCGGCAACCACTTTTCAAAGTTAAGGCTAGCCTACAGAAGGATCAGCCGAGCAGGAGCAGTATTTTGGTAAACAAACCGCGTCACTGGGTGGCAACGGCAATGGAACCCTATGGAGCGTGAGCTTTGGTAGGCTTGAGTGTCTGACTCTGTTTCCATTTTAAAAACTGTGATAGTTCACACAACTTTTAACACGACATGCATTATTGTAGGACTAACTCTTGAGCAAATTCTGCTCTCACTCAGAATGTCAAAATATAGGCTAAGCGATGTGATGTTGCCTATAGTTTTTGAGATATTAACGTTCGTTAATTCATACTAACTCATACTAGTTAACGTCTGCTGCGGGGTTCCGCATTTCTGGGTGGCAGTGACGTCATGCTGATTCGTCCTATTGAATTGAAAGCAGGACAAATTGCCTCCCCCCACTGTGACTGTCTCTTCCCTTGACATACAAGTGAGTTTTTTACCTGCTCAGCTCGATCTGCTCTGCTTGACCTGACGCAACTCGAAGCTGGAAGCGGAAATACACAGGGCACGTAGCGGAGCAGAGCGGAGAGCTCTTGCGTCCAATAGCCTACTCTTTGGCATAATGGCGAGAGCAGGGCGAGGGTAAAAAAAAAGCGGGATATTCCGCTTCGTACCAAGGGCGCGCCAAATAAATTGTAGCCTACAACGCCAAGAGTACGAGTTTCTCAGTCATCTCCATAACCATAACAAACTTTGGGACGTATAGTCTAATTGGAGCGCCCAGCAAGTGTGAAGCAGATAGGAGCTGCCTGCATAAAGTCAATCAACCACCCCCCTCCCCTTTTTTTTAGGGTGCCATCTGACTGAAAAACGGCCGCATCTCCCAGTCTCAGACCAGGACGGGAATAAAACTAATCAGCTGCTTCTTTGCCTTCTGCGAAGTAGGCTCCATGCGCACGTCAATGTCTCTTTGTTTTTCTGACACCATTATCTCACAGTTACATATTTCTCATGACTGGAAAAAGCGGACTGAATTTATGTCAGGTGAACGCAGTAGGCTTCAGTAGGCTAGACAACTGTTACTTAATTTACTGTAAAATAATAATGTAGGCTAACACAACACTCACCCTGCCTCAGCCGTTTCCCTCCTGCTCTGCTATCTGCTTGTAAAATGGAGTCTGAACTATAGCTACATTTTACTTTCACTTTACTCACCACTCCGCCTGTATGGAGAAGTAGTTGTGGCATTTGAGTGTGTGTGTGTGTGTGTGTGTGTGTGTGTGTGTGTGTGTGTGGGGCGGGGGGTGATTAAACGACCCCTCATTTAATTTTACTTTACTTAAATGTGAAAATATTCAAGAATGTTTAGGCTATAGAAATATGTCAGCAATCTACATGGTTTTCACGGAATTGTGTTGCTGGAAGCGTTTGGAACCTAGCTTATTTCCTGTCAGTTAGGCTAGCAAATTGCAACAGAAAGTAAGCTGGGGGCAATTTAGAATGTTTATGTGGATGGCCAACTTTGATGATAGGGAGCGCCACAAAAAAAATGTCCTCACTACCAGAGGGCCAGATTTTGCTGAGGGTTGGGGGCCGAATGGCACCGGTGCTAAAAATTTGGGGCATTTGAAGCCAGGTTTAGAAGAATAACTCATTTTAAATTAACAGTTGTGATGTCAATATTCAGTCTTAACCACCAATGTTTGATTCTTTTCTCATTCACTCCTGTCACCACCTGCTCTCCCTGCAGGACCTGAAATTAACTTTTTTGATCACCTGACAATATGGCTGCTAGATTTTAAAGTTACCAGCCAATTAGAATTTCCACTAGCCGAAATGTTTTTCTTGAAATAAACCAGAATATGAGTGGGTTAATTTAAGCATAAGTCAGTAAGTTCTCAAAGCCTCTGTTGAGGGTCACACAAGAACAAAAATGCACTCTTGAAGCTAAATAAATCCAAAACCCATTTATTAAAAATGTTACTATAATGGAGAACAGCCATTTCTTACACATGAGATTACTTTTAGCCTTTTAGTCATAAGATTATTGAAAGATATTCCATATTCCAGTTAACTAGTATGAGTTGGGCTAAACTCTCTCAAAAACTATTAGACCTACAGTACATGCTATTGCTTATATTTTGACATTCTGAGTGAGAGCAGAAGTAGCTCCAAGAGTCTGATGTGCATGTTGTGTTAAAGTTGTGGGAACTGTCGCAGTTTTAAAAACGTAAACAACATAGCCAGGGCTAGAGTGAGACATTCAAGGCTGGCTCCATAGGGTCCCATTGTCATTTCCCCCCGGAAACGCGGTTTGTTTACCAAAATGCTGCTCAGCTGATCCCCCGTATAGCCTATCAAAAGGTATAGCCGATGCCTAGCTAATAAGGACTTTTTCCTTTTATTTAATTTTATTGTTAATTTAATTTTATCGTTTACTGTTTATTGTTGTGATGTCTATGTTTTGCTTTGGCGACATCCTGTTTGATATAGCCTCAAACCAATTGAATTGAGTGAGGAATGAGAGAGAGAGAGAGAGAGAGAGACTCCAAGATATGTCTCTGAAGACAAAAGTGATAGCTAGCCTGTCAGGATCTCGACCTCAGCGACCTCAGTGATGCACTCATGGAATCCCTAGGGAAGGAGAGGCGGAAAGCCTGGAAGGATCTCGACCAGGATCTCGTCAGATCTCGTCAGGATCTCGACCTCAGCGACCTCAGTGATGCACTCATGGAATCCCTAGGGAAGGAGAGGCGGAAAGCCTGGAAGGATCTTGTAGAGAGCATCAACATGACTCAGAACAGCAAAAAAGCCTGGTCCACTATCCGGAAACTAAACGGTGATAAGATCACACCACCTGCTATATCCGATGTAACACCAAACCAGGTCGGGAGCCAACTGGTGGCCAACGGGAGACGAGCAGAAAAGCGTAGGGCCAAAGGTCAACACCATCTCACCACCATCCCAGGCAGTCAGCAGAACATGTCCATCCTAACCAAGCCCTTCACCTTTGAGGAGTTTGAAGCAGGACTAAACACCATGAAGCTGGGCAAAGCTGCAGGTCCTGACGACATACTGTCTGAGATGATAACCCACCTAGGCCCAGTCGCCAAACAATGGCTCATGGACATGTACAACACGTGCCTCCAAACCCAGCATATACCAACGATCTGGAGGAAAGCCATCATCATTGCTCTTCTAAAACCTGGAAAAGATCCCAACCTCCCCAAAAGCTACCGGCCCATCTCCCTACTCTGCACCACCTACAAGCTGTTCGAGCGACTACTCCTCAGCCGACTATCCCCCCAGATAGACGCTGAGCTAATCAAGGACCAAGCTGGATTTAGACCGGGAAAATCATGCACAGGCCAACTGCTAAACCTCACCCAGTACATCGAGGACGGCTACCAGAAGAAGCTGATAACAGGCGTTGCCTTTGTAGATCTTTCGGCAGCTTATGACACCGTCCAACACAGGCTGCTGACCAAAAAACTTTTCGACATGACAGCGGATGCCAAACTGTGCAACATAATAAGATGTCTTCTGAGCAACCGGATGTTCTATGTCACACTCAACAATAAAAAAAGCAGATGGTTCCACCAGAACAACGGGCTGCCGCAGGGCAGTGTCTTGGCACCTCTCCTCTTCAATGTCTATACCAACGACCAGCCCCTACCAGAAGGATGCAGCAGGTTTATCTACGCAGATGACCTAGCCATGACAACGCAGCAGCATACCTTCCCAGAAGTCGAGTCAACCCTGGAACAAGGACTGACAGATATGTCCTCATACTATCTGGAAAACCACCTACGTCCAAACCCTGGGAAGACCCAAATCTGTAGCTTCCACCTCAAAAACAAGTAGGCTAAACGGGAGCTCAACGTAACCTGGGACGGAATAAGGCTTGAAAACCACCAGCACCCAGTCTACCTGGGAGTAACCTTAGACCATACCCTCAGCTACAAGGAACACATCCAGAAGACGAGAGCTAAGGTGTCCACCAGGAACAGCCTTCTGCGTCAACTTACCAACTCAAAGTGGGGAGCTCACCCAAGTACGCTGCGCACAACGGCATTAGCCCTGTGCTTTTCCACCGCCGAATATGCCTGCCCAGCATGGTATAAATCAAGCCATGCACGCAAAATAGACCCTATCCTCAACGAGACCTGCAGGATAGTGACTGGGTGCATTAAAACAACCCCCGTACCCTGCCTTTACGCCCTCTCTGGCATCGCCCCCCCTGACATCCGCAGAGCAGTCACCGCCAAAGCCGAGCGCAAAAAGCAGGCCCATGACAACCGGCACTCACTCCACCAACACTCTGCCCCCCAGAAACGGCTCAGGTCCAGAAGCAGCTTCCTGGATGCCACTGTAGAACTGGAGACCACACCATCTACTGCCAGGACTACAGAGTGGCATAACCAGTGGAACAGCCTGGGCAGCCAGACAACCCAATGGACAGAGAGAGGCATCACCCCAGACGAATGCCTAGCGACCGGCCATGACCAACCTTGGGTCTGGAAAACACTGAACTGTCTGTGGGTCGGCGAAGGACGCTGCAAGGCAGCCATGAAAAAATGGACACTAACATGTTCTGATGCATGTGTGTGCGGCGAACCACAAACAATGGAACACATCATGAGATGTAGCTATGCCCCAAAATGCACTGGAGATGACCTGGCCAAGCCAAATGCCGCTGCACTCGCCTGCGCCAACCACTGGAAAGACTTGATATAGAGGACGGCCGGACACGAGGAAGAAGAAGGATCTCAATTATATTTTAGAATTTTGTTGCATGGAGAAAAGTATCCCTTTATGTTCTTATCATATTTTAGCGACCCGGGGTTTTGACATGTAATGGGGTGTCTCGGTGTGTATCTAGGAACTGATGTGTGGGGTTGTTCCTGGGGGGAACGGTGTGTAAGTGGCACTTCCTGTCTCGTGGTGATGCCAGTCAAGCTATGTGAGAGAGCTGGGAAGACGTGTGTATAGCTAGGTGCGTAGCTACCGCTAGGAGCTATGAGAATGAGCCGTGAATAAAAGCCTGTACCAACTACAAGTCTCCTGGTTCCTGGACGAATACCTGAATCGTTACATTGGTGTCAGGAGTGAAACGTGAAGTATTGCCTCCGCGTCGGCCAGGAGGGGAAAGAGTAAGGAGGAACGGAGAAAGTTGGACGGTTTGGAGGCTCGGGCTCGACCTGGCGTGGGCGGTTAGCTGTGCATGCTAACTGCTACGAGGCTAGCTTCTACGAGCACCACGTGCGATGGTGCGCGATGGAGAATGGCCGTCGCTGAACGGGAGGAAAGAGGAGCTGACGACGGTGATCAGCTCGGGGCTGGCGGGCATGGAAGCCCGTTTGTTGAAAGAAGTCAGACGGCTATTGGAAGCTACGCCTGCCTGGGCAGAGGAGCTGATGAGGATGCGGGAGGTCATGCAGCGTCATCCAACAGTCTCTTTTGCGGCTCCTCCGGCCGTTCTCTGCGCTACGGTGGGCACACAGGGCCCCCAGATCCGGTTCCCCCGGATCCGGTCATTGCGTGCCTGAAGAGACACTCCGCCGTGTTCGTGCATTTGGCTACTGGGACAAACAGAGGGGGGATGTGCGGAGATAATGCAGGGCGTGTGATGACTGTGGGGCACGGAAAAGGGGCCGGGGAGGGTCACCCTGGGGAGGACTGACCCCATTGGGGGTTGAGAGGGACTAGAGTGCTTCAGGTGGGACAGAAGCTTTGAAAGGGGGGATGGAAATTGTGGTGGTTTAAATGGATGGTAAAAGGGAAAAAGAAATAATGGAAAAGGAATAAGGTAAATGTTGGGGTATGGTTGAATGTAAATGTGACGGGGTTGAATTTAAATGTGTGTAAAAAGAAAAGGGCTATTTGAATGGGAATGTTAATTGAAAATGTGGGTAATGTGCAGTAAGGAAATGATGGTGGTGATGGAGAAAAATAAGTGGTGTAATAAGAAAAGACTGTTTGTGGGGAAATTGAATGTCAGTGGGGGTTGACGAAAAGTGTTGTTGTGTTTTGGTACAGGGGGATATGTGTGGGTTGTGGGTGCCAGCGTGGGAGCTGGCTTTTGTTGGGCGGGGAGTATGTAGCGACCCGGGGTTTTGACATGTAATGGGGTGTCTCGGTGTGTAGCTAGGAACTGATGTGTGGGGTTGTTCCTGGGGGGAACGGTGTGTAAGTGGCACTTCCTGTCTCGTGGTGATGCCAGTCAAGCTATGTGAGAGAGCTGGGAAGACGTGTGTATAGCTAGGTGCGTAGCTACCGCTAGGAGCTATGAGAATGAGCCGTGAATAAAAGCCTGTACCAACTACAAGTCTCCTGGTTCCTGGAGGAATACCTGAATCATTACAATATTTTGTAGCTCTTCACCTTATATAGAAGAGACAGTCTGGCTTGAGAGACTAACAGGAAGTGTAAACACAATCGGAAGTTCTGATTGTGTTTACACTTCCTGTGACTCATATGTGAGTCAAACTCGGTTTGACCAGAGCCACTTCTTAACATGCAGTGGAATCCGTATTATAACCTGCTCCTAGCCGGTTGGCCTGCATGTTAAACAACAATTAGCCGGCCTACGCGCACTCCCGCGAGTCCGTATCTTATTCACCTCGGCCGCCGGTGTAAGATCCGCTTCCACGCAAGCGCAGCTGCTGTTAAACAGTGGCAGGTCATTATCCGCAGATCCATCTGAGTGGGTGGGTGTGGCTCTTCGTGACTCACTTCACTTCACTTCACGTTCACTAGTTTATTAATTAATGAATCGTTCGGGCAATCGCTTATATCAACGAATTAAACGAGCAAACTCACGGTTTCCTCAAGTGCT
This sequence comes from Poromitra crassiceps, assembly GCF_964638095.1. Lineage (NCBI taxonomy): Eukaryota > Metazoa > Chordata > Actinopteri > Beryciformes > Melamphaidae > Poromitra > Poromitra crassiceps. The sequence goes on along the minus strand of NC_139623.1, from coordinate 99,822,446 downwards.
GCAAACGGCTTTGAATTGTTTGGTAGAGCTAGGGATCCCAACGCGCTTCGGCTATGCAGGCAGGCAGGTCCGTGCATCACACCGAGGAGAGGAGACAGCTTACTGCTGCGCTGCTGATCCATGTCAGAAAAAGTGAGACATACTGTAGGCCTTTATGTAGCCTAACAAAGGCAGAAGCGCTCATTTTTGGCACATTGCCACCCCTCGTGGTCGGAATGGACTCCGTTAAAACGGCATGTTTTTGAAGTCTCCAGATTTGTCGCTAAATGGTAAATGGTAAATGGCCTGCATTTATATAGCGCTTTTATCCAAAGCGCTTTACAATCAGTAGGTAGTCTACATTCACCCATTCATACACCGATGGCGGCATTCGCTAAACCTGTTTCCTATCACATTTCTTGTTATCGATACATGCTACCGCATAGGCTAGTTGTGATATGTTGTGGTGGGGAAGTTCTGATGGCTACGAATGACTTGTCCAGCTGCAACCTATTGACTCTAATGGACATTTACACGGGAATGGATGCAGACCACAAGAGTCTGAATCTCAAAGACGATTGAAAGTAAAAAGAAATATTGGATTTGTAAATATTGCAATTTTATTTGTTCTTCCGGTTCAGCGCTAGTTGGCGGCCAATTTCAAAACAAAACGTCACTATGAATGAATGAAGTTTGGCAACATTCAGAAGCTACACTGCGGCCAACTTCAGTTACATGTTCATAGCGTTACTGCTGCAAGGAGCCGATGGCTGTACCCGGTCTGCATTTAACGTTAGTTACAAAAGCACGTCGACACTGTTTTCTCACTGCCAGTAGGCCTACAGTAGGGTTTGACAGATACTAGCTAGTCCGACCGGTCAGCACAGCCAGCGCTCTCAGTACTGGCTGCTCATTAAATATTTCCGAATAGGCGTTATTCTGATAAACTGGTCACATATTTGGAATACGTTCTCACACTAAAAAATATTAAAACTTTAAAACAGTTTGTTTTTTTGCTTGAAAACAGCTTTTTGGCAAGTCTAAAAATGACTACGGTAGGCGTAATCTACTTCCGTGTCTAAAACGGAAAGACGATTACAAAATGACGTCATGCAGAAGCGTCCTTATATGGACAAAGAATAAGGTGAATAGGCTAAAATAGTTTTTTCTTCCTGACTGATATTCCATTGGTTTAAACTTTTGAATGATCCCTCACTGCCTTATGTCCCACCCCAACATCCGCAAATAACCTTGGGGAGAGGATGTGGTTAAACACACAAGAAGCGGGCTAATGATTGATTAGCCCACTTTCTCCTCGCTTGAGCTTTTAGAAGTAAAAATGTGTGAAACTCACTGAGTCTCTTTGCCTCCTCGCTGCAGCAAATATCTATCTCACTTAGGGCGGTGGTGGCCCAATGGTTAGAGAAGCGAGCTTGTGACCGGAAGGTCGTCGGTTCAATCCCCGGGACCGGCAGGATAAATCTGGGTGAGGAAAGCGAAAAGGCAGCGCTTGCCCCTCCCTCATTACCACCACTGACGTGCCCTTGAGCAAGGCCCTTAACCCCAACTGCTCCAGTGGAGCTGCTCAGTGGCCAACAGATTAGACTGTGGTTGTACTGGTCAGCTTCCAGGTATGAATGTGTGTGTGAATGTGAACAGCGTGCTCCTGAAAAAGAGAGCATTGCTCTCAGTGAGACTCCCCCTGTATAAATAAAGGTAAAAAAAAAAAAAAAAAAAAAAAAAAAGTAGGCTATTTGCATATCATGCTTGGCCAAAATGCATGGATCCACCCCTTGCTCATAGTTACAGCGAGTGACAGGAGCAAGCAAACCTTTATTCTCTAGCCTTAAATGGACACTATTACAGTTTGCTTTATGTAGTTTTTATCTAGATCAGAGGTTTTCCACGGGCCTCCCCAGGGGCGCTCCAAGAGGTTTCAGGGGAGGCTGAATGGAATGGAATGGAAGTGAAAAAATATTCCATTAGCTATCAAAAGGAGATCACATAGAATAGCCTAAATGTGTGTGATTTGGTTAAAGAGATAGTTCAGAGATATAGTTTTGGGGAATTTTACCGTTTTCCCCACTTTGTTAGAAACAAATACAAACCTTTTTCATGCGTTTGGTGTAGTCTGAAGTATGTCAAACCGCAATATCAGGCTATCTTGGCTCAATTGTTGAGTGCCTATGGCAATGGCGCTGGAAGTGGGGAGCTGCCGGGGCTGCAGCCCCCCCCCCCCCCCTGGTGGCAGCCTCAGCCCCTGCACCTTCCTGACGCAGCCCCCCCAGCCCTGCATTTTCACTTGGCGAAACTCCTGCGATCTCCCGTCTGGCGCTGCGCTATTCTAACACCTTTAAAGTTGACGACTACAGCAGGGGTCACCAATAGGTGGACCGCGGTCCGAATCCGGACCGAGACACCGTCCTATGCGGACCCAGACCTATAAGCTGTTATTATACTGAGATTTTTCTTCAATGTTGCAGTGTTTGTATTTTTAAATTGCGCAGCTTTTCTGGCTATTCTAGCATTTACGGTACTGGTTTGGAGTCCCACGTGATGCTACTCGGCCAATGAAATTTACATTCCAGCCATTCCAAGATTCCTCCCTGCGGGTCCGCTCTGCTTGTCACAGCTGGTGTCAGTGAGCAGTTGGAGAAATAGGTGAGAAGTAGGCTATGGCGTGCTCTAAAAAGAGAAAAGTGGACACAGAGAACTGAGTTTTAATGAAGAATGGACAGATTTGTACATGTTTTAGTTTATTCTCCCCATGGGCAGTTCAAAGCCTGTGTGTCTGATCTGCTGCAAGACCGTTGCACTTATTAAAAGTGGCAATGTGAAACGCCACTACCGCAAAGTGCACCGCGTCGCGCACTTTGCACGTGCACGCACCTTGCACGTGCACGCGCAATGTGCGCGACGCGGCCAGGTCGGGGGGAAATGCTTCAGCCCCCCTTGTGGGAAATAGGTTCCCGCGCGCCTGGCCTATGGGTTCAAACACAATCATAATCCCATAGGCATCCAGGAATTGAGTGAGGGGGCTTCTTTTTCCATGCTTTGTCTGGGGGGAGGTCTGTTAAGTTAGTTATCCTTTATTCATCCCCATGGGGAAATTCATCCTCTGCATTTGACCCATCCTCTACTAGGAACCTTCCTGTATGCATATTCAGCATACAGGAAAGGGGGGGAAATGCACTCACAAGTCAACTTTTTTTGTTTTAATAGGGCAAAGAAACATACGTTGTTTCAGCCTTAAGTCATCATGGTAACAAGAATAGTGAAAAAATGCAATTTAATTGCGAGTTTCAGATACGATTAAAAAAAAACACGATTTCAGACGGAAGCCCGTCTTTATTGTCACAAGAACACACTACAACACATGCATGGGGTCACAACACACACTCATGCTGACGGTTGCCGGTGAAAGGCCCTTTCGACGAGATAGCCCACCTGGGCAGTAGGCACTGAAGATATGGGGGGGTCACAACTCCAGCGCCTACAGCGTCCCAGGCGAGAATCGAACTCAGGACCTTCTAACTGTGAGGCGACAGGCAGCGCTACCGACTGCGCCACCGTACCCGCCAGCCAACAGGAGAGTAGATACAGATAATATCCACATGTGAATGCCAGACACAAGCATTCATAGACAGAAGGTAGTCACAGCAGTCAGAACAAAAAACAAAACAAGAACAAACATCAAATGACATCGCAAAAGCCACAAGGCAAGAAATATGAAAAATAGATAAAGAAATGCAGGAGTCACCACACGTTAAGAAAGCCTAACCTCTAATGAGGAAAAATACATAATAGAGTGAGTGTGTGGGTACAGCCTTATTCAATTAATGATTTCTGAGAAAAAGATGTAATGGTATTAGTAAGAATAAGGACACATAGCATAATTAAAATAATGATAGGAGCTACATGTCAGGAGGAAGAGGAATTAGACTAAAGACTATCTAAATGTCAATAAAGGGAAATGTATAAAGGGTGAGGCCAAACATGTGTGTGTGTGTGTGTGTGTGTGTGTGTGTGTGTGTGTGTGTGTGTGTGTGTGTGTGTGTGTGTGTGTGTGTGTGTGTGTGTACAGTATATATGTTTGCATTTTCCCCCTCTCCATTTCTTTCCCTGTATCTGAGCTCATTTGTAAAAACTACAAAATAAAATATTGGAAAAAAGACAAGGATGAATAAGGGATCAAACTGGATTGCTGAGGAGTAAAGAAGCACAAACTGGTTTAACAATATTAACCGGATGGATCTTTCTGTTGGCTATAAGCACATGAGTGACTGAGAATTCAGTATTCAGTATTGGATTGAAGGCCATGTAGCCTAAACCTTAACATCATCTCAGTAAAGACATTTACCTGCTGTTTTTGTGTCATTTGAGAATAATGCAGATTCTATTATTCGGCATATAGGCAGCGGTATCCTTACGTTGTCTAGCTTTAAATGGCTAGACTACATGTAGTTTTGCCTGTGGCCATACAGGACTATTCACAGCCGGTCTGGATGGATTTGATTTGTTTTCAAAACCCAGAGGGAAGGATGAGAACATGTTGTGATTTGTAACTGTATCACAGAATGGCTTTCTGTATTGCTATTGCTATTGCTCTGTATTGATTGTGGATTACAGGAAGCACAAAGCCGCACCTTCCCCCATCACCCTGGGTGACTCCCCAGTCAACACTGTGGAGTCCTTCCGCTTCCTGGGGACCATCATCAGCCAGGACCTAAAATGGGAGCTGAACATCAGAGCTCTCACCAAGAAGGCACAGCAGAGGATGTACTTTGTGCGGCAGCTGAAGAAATTCAAAGTGCCAAAGGCCACGATGGTGCACTTGTACACCTCCATCGTTGAGTCCATCCTCACCTCCTCCATCACTGTCTGGTATGCTGCTGCCACTCTAAGACATCAACAGACTTCAGCGCATCATCCGCTGCGCTGAGAGGATAATCGGATGCAACCTGCGATCCCTCCAGGACCTGCACGCAGCCAGGACACTGAAACGGTCTCGCAAGATCATGGCTGACCCCTCCCACCCTGGCCACAAACTCTTTAAGACACTCCCCCAAGGCAAGAGACTGAGGTCTGCCAAGACCAGAACCACCCGCCACAAGACCAGCTTCTTCCCAACCGCCATCAGCCTCACCAACAAGGCCGGGAAACCCCTTCCGCCAAGGGCCTCACCAACAACCCCCCCCCCCCACACACACACACAAACTCACAACCCCCCCCCCCCCCCCCCCCCCCCCATAAAACTGGAACTCATACTGTATCTAATTGAATGCCTGTCTAACTGGGACTGGTAAATTTATGTAAATTCCCTGCACATTAATGCCTATTTAACTTAGCCTGTAAATTTCATGTACATTCAATGTAAACTCTTATCTAACTGACTGTAAATTCATGTAAATCCACTGCCTATTTAACATCTATTTAACTCAGTCTGTAAATCTCATGTAAGTCCAACGTACATTAAATTCATATTTATCATCCACAGAACACTTCACCACTCATATACATATTGTATATATTGACTCGATTTGATTGCACTTGCAACTTTGCGATTGCCTTTAGTTATCTTCCTACTTCTTATCCCTGTATATTGACGTGACCGCTACGCTGCATACAGACACTAAGACAAATTCCTCATATGTAACTTGCATATTGTGGCAATAAAAGTGATTCTGATTCTGATTCTATAGGGCTGTTCAAACACTTCCTGAAAGAACAAGAACCACCAAAGAAGATAATTGACTTTATTATGGCATACAAAATATAAAACATTTTTGAATGAGAGGTAAGTCTTTTCTGCTGCTTTTTTAATTTAGCACAAGTCAGAAACCAGTTTTACAAGAAGCTCCCCTCGTTTTTCATTTAATGCCCCACTTATATTAATTCACAAGAACAAAAAATACATCTATTTTATAAGTGTTATTCCCTGAAGAAACAATGCTCAATTGCAGGTGGAATTCTTAGTTATTTTCTGCTCTGATTCTGTGATGAACATGGGCTGCTTCCTCTTTCAAACCTGATAGAACATCTCATATTTATTCCAAAGAAATTCAGGGAGCCTAGATGATGGTGATGATGGTGGCGATGACAATATACTCCATACACATTGTAAGTAATATGTTTTAAGTATAAAAATATGACATAAAACAGATGAAGATATAGTAAAATATGAAGATTCCCCATACTTTGCCTATATGTTTGGTAAAAAAAATAAGAAAAAATAGAGGAGGCACGCACATCCAACACAGTTAGGGTGGGTGCTGGATCAAAGAGTTACTTAAAGCGTCTGAAGAAGAGCCGACTGGCTCGAAACATCACGCTATATTTAAAAAGAAAATAAAACAAAATACACAGGAGCTCCAGTGGTGTGCGGATCTATTATTTCTCTTGTAAAGAAATTAAGAAAAGCATCATTAACAGGTGTGTAGTGCTATCTGGAGAACTGGGGGAGCACACCTATATGAGGAACATTTACTATTGTAAAAACAAACCCTTGGAGAAAAAGTGTGGGAGCTCCGGTCCCCTGCGCCCCCACAGCACTACACCCCTGATCATTAACCATGACAATTCCTAGCAAATCTTCTTGAGATCATCCACAAGAAACTTAGCCTCTTCCTCAAGGTAATTTTTGACAATATCTTTGCCTTTCGGTCCACTGACTTTCAGTGCCTCATAGAGTGCCCTCATCTGATCCTGACTGGTAGATTTATCTCTGACTGTACTGTAAGATTCGTCATCGATAGCATCCGCAGCCTCGAGCTTATCCAAGATTTGTGAGATGATGGGCTTTGTTACTCTCCGGATGAGCGCTTCTTTGTGTTCATCCACAAAGTGCTTCTTCTTCTTCTCTGAGGAGAAAGGGAGTGAAAAATGACTGCATTAATATCAGGCTGTAGCCTAATCCGTTCACGTCTAGCTAGTTTGAAGAATTACAATATGAAGGTTTTCATTACAAAACAACTTTTTTTAAATAGCCAACTGCTCTCTGAAATTCATCAGTCAATACTTCAACAACACAGATTCACTCCTCAGATTTTCTAAGCCTTAAGAAGAGTTGTGTAACAGTCACCCCAGGAATAGTGACACATGTTCACTTCCTATAGTCACTTCTTATTATACTTCACCTACCTCCATTAGCCGCTCCATCAGCCAGGGGTCCTGAGGCTGCAAGACATTAAATGAGAATGAAAATTAGATGATAAATGTATATTTTTCACTGTAGACATACTTGTGTTTCCCTCATGTAGTGGCAGTCTAATCACCAGTCAGTTCCTTCTATTGATCAGAAAACAGATAGGGACACAGCACAATACCATGTACCATGTTGTATTATAACTAATTTTATGAGATGGGTGTCTCTGAATATATATATATATATATATATATATAACCCCGTAATGTTAGTTGGTGTCGGGCTTTGCAGAAAGCTCTCAGCTTCTCAGCAAGCGCTGAGAATGCAGCGCTGCACTCGAGCTGCGTGTCGGGCTTTGCAGAAAGCTCTCAGCTTCTCAGCAAGCGCCAGGATTGGCCAATGTCAACTTCAGTCTCCAGAACGATCCAATCAAATCACCCGCACGTCTATCTTCTTGCTAGAGGTCCCGCCTTACAGTAGTGTTTCAACTGACTCTATCAGAATGCCATGCCAGTCGGACTTATAGTATTATTATTATTATTATTATATTATCATACTTGGAAACCGTTTTATAAAAGCAATATAGCACTCGAGCTGCGTGTGTTGTGGCATATATCCCGCTGCTCAGCAGTTATCCCACTCGGCCTGCGGCCTCGTGGGATAACAGCTGATCAGCGGGATATATTTGCCACAACACACTGGCTCTCATGCTATATTGCTTAAATATATATATATATATATATATATACGTATATATATATATATATATATATATATTATCGAAAGTGGTTGAACGAATTATCCTGGAGAGGATCGAAGAATTGATTATTTCTACAGATAATCAATTTGGGTTTAAACCGAGACATGGTACGGTTATGTGCATATATGTGTTAAAGGAATTGCTGAGTAACTATAAGAGAAAAAATTAATCTGTTTTTATGTGTTTTTTAGATGCGTCTAAGACATTTGATCGGGTGAATCATGGGAAATTATTTAAAAAATTGAGTGCAGCTGGTGTCCCTAAATATATAGTTAGAATCCTGTCCTATTGGTATGCCCAACAGACCATGCAGGTTAAATGGGACAACAGTATGTCTGCTCCTTTTCATGTCAGCAATGGGGTGAGACAGGGGAGCATTTTGTCTCTGTTTTATTCAATTTCTACATGAACGATCTATCATGTATTAAGCTTATGTAAGACTGGCTGTATGGTCGGCAGTACAGTGATGAACCATCTTATGTACGCGGATGATTGTGTCATTTTTAGCCCGAGCTCAGCCGGTCTGCAGCAGCTCCTTAATGTGTGCTCTGTGTTTGGGGAACAACAGGATGTAAAATATAACGATTCAAAAAGTGCTATTATGATTTGCAGAACCGTGGAAGATAGACGTATGACCTTTCCTGACTTTAAACTGTCTGGTAATGTTCTGAATGTCTGCAGTGAAGTTAAATATCTTATCACAGACCAACTGACAGATGACGAGGACATTTATCGTCAGTGTCGTATGTTGTATGTGCGAGCAAATGTATTGTCACACAAATTTGGTTGTTGCACTGATGGAGTGAAGCTGACTCTGTTTACAGCGTATTGTTCACCTTTGTACACTGCACATCTGTGGTTGAACTATAAAAAAGCCAGCCTTCAGAGACTGCAAGTGGCATAATGATGCTCTGAGAATACTGCTAAAAAGGCCCAGATGGACTAGTGCGAGTGAGATGTTTGTGAGTGCTGGAGTGAACACACTGCAAGCTGTCTTGAGAAATGTAATGTATAGGTTTATCTGTCGGTTAAATGATTCTGAAAATCAAAATGTTGTGGTGCTGGTGAACATTGCGTACGGTGCCACGCGCTGCACGTCTCAGTTTTGGGAGCACTGGTATAGGTGTCTTTTAAAATGAGTCACTAGACTATTTTAATTTTGTGTTTTCTTTTAATCTTTTTTGTATTGTGTGTATTTGATTGTATTTTTGTATGGACCTTGAGTCTGGAATAAAGCATATCTATCTATCTATCTATCTATCTATCTATCTATCTATCTATCTATCTATCTATCTATCTATCTATCTATCTATCTATCTATCTATATATATATACAGTCACCCCAGGAATAGTGACACATGTTCACTTCCTATAGTCATTTCTTATTAGACTTCACCTACCTCCACCAGCCATAAAATCTCCATAAAAGCTCCATCAGCCATAAAATTAGTATATATATATATATATATATATATATATACACATTTGTATATATATATATATATTCAGAGACACCCATCTCATAAAATTAGTTATAATACAACACTATCATATATATATATACATACATATATACATAATACACATATACACATATACACATATACACACACACACACACACACACACACACACACACACACACACACACACACACACACACACACACACACACACACACACACACACACACACACACACACACACACACACACACACACACACACACACACACACACACACACACACACACACACACACACACACACACACACACACACACACACACACACACCTTCCCATGACTTACCTGTGGGTGTGGGTCCTGAACTGATGTTTGGCAACATCTTCTGCACTAGATCATTCATTTCCATCTCCATTAAAACCTGCTTGGTCACCTGCAGAGAGTCTTGGCTATAGGCCTGCACGATCTGATCCACCATCTCATGCCTGTTTGCCTTCTCCACGCTGGACTTAGGGATGGGCTTGATGTCATTGCCAGGATTCTGCAGGTGCCACTTGAAGTCCGTAAACTCTTCCTCTCCCAATTGCTTCAGTATTTTCAAGAGAAGGTGTCTAGCCATTGTTGCTTCCTGATAAAATCAAATTATATTTAAATTATCATTTCAAGGTCAATTATGCAATTATTAAACATTCGTCTACATTGCATTTCATCAATGCCACTGTTTTAGATATTTGGGTCTTGCAAGATTACCTAATCTATAGCTATATCTAACCCATACCTATACCTAACCCAGACAACACAAGGTATATAGGTTTAATAGTTCTATTGTCTGATCATATGCATTTATTCAGCAAGGTGTTTTCTCCTTTTGAACAATATCGCCCCTCTGCCCCTCCCATCAAATACAAGTCCCTTTCTCCTAATTCATAGGCCTACTTTGCTCGCATTATGTCTCACCCCAACATTGAAAACTTTGTTTTCGAAATGTGCAATAAGTTATGTCTGCCATGGGCTCATATTTTCCCGCTGATTTTAAACATAGGCTGTACCTTGAGCTCATACAATCCAATTTGTAAACTTTTATTTTTTCCAAGGTGCTATCCACCTTATTTTTGAATGCCCCGTTGTCAAATGATTATGGGTGCAAGGTCCATAGTTAATGGGCCCTATCGTTGCATCGGCGCAGTTTCTAGGCCGAGCGGCAGGCGCAGATCAAAGCAGTGGGCGTGGACAGGCGCACTTGATATCGTCGTGCTGGCGCTAGATGCAGCCCAAAGCATTACAACCACGCCTTTTAGGCGTAAAATTATGCACTGTCATGCTCATTGGATAAGTGCAATAAACGAATGGCACGCTTGCCTTTTTAGCTCCAATTCCACTGGTCCCGCAAAACCAGATGAAACCCAGATTCAGATTCAGATTCATTTATTTAAAGAATGGGACTTTACACATTGATGAACAGTACAGCCGTACAGTAAATATGTCAGGTTGTAGCCCAAGGGCTAGTTTCCACCTGTAGTCCCATGGCAGGTTGGTGTAATCATGAAAGCGAAAGAAAAATTAATAATACAACAAAGATTAAAAGTACAGAAAGTTAGTAAAACCAAAAATGATTAAAACACACAGTTAATAATACCAAAAAAAAATTAATAGTATAAAAGGTTAGTAAAACCTAAAATAAATAAAATAAATAAAACACACAGAGCATGCTGCAAAACATGGCAAATGTTAATTGTGATCACATTGTTGGTTTGATCTGAGCCATATTTTCAACTGGCCTTTGAAGGTGGCGAGACTCGGGCATTCTCTGATCGAGGGAGGTAGATTATTCCAGAAAGTGCTTCCCATGAAGGATAGGGTCCTCTGGCTAAAGGAAGTTTTTCTAAAGGGGACCTCACAGACCTTGTTCGTAATGGCCCGGGTGACACGGGTCGAATTGGCGGTCGCACGATATTTGATAAAGTCAACAAGAGGAGGCGGCGCCAGTCCATGTAGAACTTTGTATATTAGACAGGCAGAGGTGAAATTTCTAAAGTTCTCAAAACTTAGCATGCCATATTTACGTATGATATGGCAGTGGTGATGAGAAAAGGGTTTTTTATCTAGTATTTTCAGGGCTTTTTTATAGAGTAGTTCGGCTGGTTTGAGGATGGTTACTCCTGTCAGCGACCAGCTAGTTATACAATAGTTCAGATGCGAAAGGATCATTGAGTGTAAAAATAAAAACGCAGCGTCTGTGGACAGACAGCTCCTTATTTGTCTGAAATTATACAGGTGGAATAAGCCTCTGATCCCCCCCCCCCCACCTCCCTTCATCCCGTCTGTCTCCATATATCGGCTATTATTCCATATTATGATGCTTCTCAACCAATCTAACTGCAGTTTAAATACTGCAAGCATGTAAATACGCTACACTATAGCAATATCAAAGTGAAAATAATGTTCTATGCATCAGCTAGAAAAATATAGCCTATTAGATTGGTGAAAGTTTGTCCAGAAAGATATCATTTTCTCTCGCCTGCTGCAGGAAGGATGATGCACATAAATATAGCCTACATTATGTCAAGTCATTGCATAAATGTGTTTTTATTGTAAAACTAAATGTGAAATAGGGCCAAGTTATTGGAGGGACATCACAGAATAGCAGATGCCATTAGAAGCGCGTTCCGAAGCGCGTTCCGCTGTTACTTCTCTAAATCATGTTAACTCGACAAGGGGTATATATAGGCCCAGGAGGACATATATGTTTCACATAGGGTGGTGTTTTCATTTCGATGTTTTATTTGGTCCAATATTGAAATGTTGACAATGGCAGGCTGTGTTACCATTACACATTAATTTAGAACTACCTTTTATATCTATTTTGGCTCATTTGGTTGCTATTTAGTAGCGAAATGGAGAAACACAATGCATGCTGGGAACTCAGAGAGAGAGAGAGAGAAGGGTGACAGAGAAGAGGCAGTGAAGGGACAGAATAGGCCTGCTTTTCAAAAGCGCAAAGCGCTAAATGTACGCCAGGTCCCAAGATATCACTAGGCTGGTATTTAGCGCCGACACGCCCACTTTGGGACTGCGCCACGCCCATTCGGCCTAAAGCGCATTTGGCAGCCTAAAGCCTATTGCTATCTTGCCGAAACAGGCGCAAGGCACGTTTTTTTGCGGTTAAGGCCCGTAATAGCGCCGATGGCCTGTGGGAGAATAGAGCCCAATGAGTACTGAACCATTACTTATACCGAACAAATACATTGAAGAGTTGTTCCGTGAGATTTGGACCCACAGCCCAGTGTTGTTAGGCTTGTTAGTCAGGTTATACCAACTGCTAACCAGCATGTTGAATCAGGTTCGTCGGTATAGCCATACTATGGATCTGTAGAGCCGGAGACCAAGTATTATAGTTTTGAAGGTATATTCTATCCAAATACTACTTTCTGTTCAAGTACTGTACTTATAGTTTAGAAGATATATTCCACCCAAATATTACTTTATGTCCAAGTAGGTATCATTTCAAAGGTATATTCTGCCCAAATACTACTTTCTGTTCATGTACTTTTGAGGGTATATTCAACCCAAATTCTACTCTCTGCCCAAGTACGTATAGTTTCTAAGGTATTCTGTCCTTTAAGAGTACTTAGACAGAAGTAGTATTTGGCTGGACTATACCTAAGTACTTGTACATGAAGTAGTATTTGGGTGGTGGAATATACCTTTGGTGATTGAGTGAGGCTGGTAACATAACGTTACACTACAGCCATGAAGCACAAGCAGAAGCTACTCGGTGGCCTCACGTGTTGTTTTGTTGTTATGTGAACCATATGCCCTACATTTGTACTATGTTGTAAACGGAGTCCACAGCACAAGAATTTCACACGTGATACTTGTACCATGGAGTGACAATAAAAATCTTGAATCTTGAATCATAAAGGCAACATTTCACTGTCTGGTGATAACGTCTGTGTTCGTGTGAGTGTGTGTGTGTGTGTTGGGTGTCAATCGTTATCTTGTACAGCTACAGCCCGCAGTGCAACACGCTGCTCGCACTCTGTGTGCTTTTTGGAGGTGTTGAAATATGTAAGTTCAAGTCTTTAGTAGCCAGTAGTCACAGGCTCCAGAGAGACTTTACAGCGGGGAGAAGGGACGAGCCTACCTTAAGCAGCATGCGTACATAAGAGAGAGCCGCACCGCCGTAACGTAATTACCCTAGTTAAAGTGTAAATCGATTTGACGATTTTTTTTTTAACATCGTCCTAACTAATTAATTCGATTACGATTCAAAATCGATTTATCGAGCAGCCCTATGTTGAGTGTTTGTGACAGAACTGCAGAAATGTCGAACGAATGGACGAACTGTCCATTAGTTTGCACTCAATTGTACAGTAGCTGTTAAACCTGTGCTCCAGGGAGGGACTGTATTTATAACATCTAAGGCTATATGTAGCTCCTAGGTAACTCTAACAGTAAACAGTAGAAAATCAGTCCAAAGTCCAGCTGTAAATGTCATTGGCTGTTCAAGTATTTTGTTGCTTATAATAAATTCACATTTAGATAACACATAACCAGTCTTTCAGAATGCTCTCAATGATGTGTGGATGCATACTGTATGCGTTAATGAGTGTGGTGGTTATGTGGTGTTGCTTTGGGGCGGCTGTTGCTCCAGGACGGGTGCATGTGTATGAGGCTGGGAGGGGAAAAATCTGAGTATACAGTACCCACTAGAATAAACTAGACTACACCACTGACTACACCTGCATAAAGTCAACCGACCGCATGATCTCCCAGAGTCTCAGACCTAGACGTCTTTCAGTGTTGTCCAGGACGTGGCCAAATCACAGCCGGTTTGGGGATGATTTAGACATCTACGCGGGAACGTCAAGCTGACGTCGAAATATAACCGTTACCATTAATGGGCATGTTCAGTTATTCTGCTATGTACTAGGGATGGGCGCGAGTACTCGGGTACTCGAGCACTCGTTCATAACGTCAGTACTCGAGTAACGTTTCTGCTGTTCGGGTACTCGCCCCACTCCCCACCCCTTTAAAAATGGTCTAGAAGATCTACGCACGCATCGTCATGTGGATCTGGCAGCATGAACTGCACGGGCGTCAAGTCAGCCAGAATGTACAAGTATGTCGTCCGCTTTGTTGCTTTCAAAATAAAACGCTTATTGTAACGTAACCTTATTTATTTTGAGTAATGCGTTACAGCCACAGTTTCACGCCATATAACATCACAACGAGTATTTTGATACAAGGATGCTGCTTCATTCGTTGAAATACCTTTTCTCCTCCGACGTGCATCAATAAGCTATTTACTTTTGTTTAAGTAACATTATTTTGAAAGTTTTAACTGGAAGTTTTCCAGCTCATCCCAAAAATGGTGGCTGGAGATATTCCCCCGAATGAGACGCACACTTCTTCATAGCGCACGCCCGATAAAACTCATTCAAAACTTTGCACTAACGCTAGTTTACTGACTACACTGTCGTTTCCCATAACGGTAGTCACAAGAAATGTGGAGAAAGAATCACTTTTTGGGAGACAATCGCTTCATGGTGATCACTATTCAGCTGCAGCTGTAATGTTAATCACACTGGTCAGTTTTCACTTTTTGGCAGAACACCGGACTTTAGTGTACTGTTACACGTTAGTGTAACAGTGATCATAAAGTAAAATGGATGATACTGGACAATAACCTGACATTGCTGGACAATGGACATAGGCTATTGGAAATGCCTTCACTTGTTTCACAACTTGTCTGCTCCAAAGCGCTAATGCCATCCATCCAACCATCGGAGATACTGTCTGAGGTAGGCTTTAGATCAGTGCTGACCAATTTGGGGCCCGCGGGCCAAGTTTGGCGCTCTGTTTGTTTTGGCCCGCCACGGATTTGGGAGGGAGGGAGGGGATCCCCACCCCCCACCCCCCTATGTTGAGTTCTATCGATCCGATAAAGTATGTTTTCCAATCATCATGACACATTAAATTGCTGAGCTTGGCGGATGCTTCAAGACAAGTGTATATCAGCTTTAAATGTCCAATACCAGACAGAAGAGCAAATTGAACAAACGACCAACAGCATTCAAGTCTGCAAAAACTTGTGATGTTATGTCATGTTACATAATTTTATGATGCTTACTGTATAACATGGGCAGACCATCTATTTAACGTATAATTTACATACCGTTAGATAACGTTACATGGTCCGCCATGTTATGAGCATCCCGTTACATGTATCGGTATCTATACAGTTAAGTGTGTCTACTAACATTATTAAAATATCATAAAGTAACGCTATTTTCTGATAATTTGCTAAACTATTACTTGCTATCTGCTAGCATTAGTTGCTAGGTTGCTTAACACATTTCTTATTCGTGTTATTTTCCGCAGACTATGCCTTGCAGCACATTGCTGCCTCTACCTGTCGGAAGTATTACTGTTCTTATATCCGATGTATATCGTCTATTTTCCTCGAAATGGGGCTATAATTTAGAAAACGGAGGGCATGAGAGCATGAAAAAGACTTGAAATAGTTTCTTCAGACCATAAACTCATTTGGAAAGTGTTTATTTAAGACATAGACCGAGAGAGAAGTTGGCTCATTTCCCATAGAGTTGAATGCATGTTCCTGGGGAGTGCTATACAAACTGTGCCCCCCACTGGCCATTTGAAATAATGCAATTTCCGCATAGGCTTCAAAAAGAGGGAGGCTGAATTGGGCACTGCTTTCACACCAGTGTGCTCTGCATGTATGTGTTGTCATGGCATTTAAGTGGGGGAGAGAGAGAGAGCCTATGAATTTAGGCTATATACAGTACATACTATTAGTAGGCTGTTATAACAGCCTCAGCCTGTAGCCTACTCGTCATCATTGCTTTCACAATTCACATTTGTTTGTTTTTTCAGCTTCTCTTTCGTCTCCCTGTCTGTCTGTCTCTCCCACTCGCTCCCTCTGTCTCCGCCCGCTCTCTCCCTGTCTCTCCCCCTCTTTCTCTCTCTCTTCTATCTCTCCCTCTCTCTCTGTCTCTCTCTGCCAATGCAAAGAAATGTAACTGGCTCTTAAACTCGCATTCCAGGAATATTGTATTTACCGCAATAGCGTAACTGGGGCGCGCCTTAGAGAGCCTGGTTGTCAGGGGTTGCCCCTCGGAGATTCCAGGCCGACGGGCTGCACTCTCCGCTCCGCAACACAAAGGCAGCTGGCTGCCTGCGGCTCGCCAAGCTCCACTCAGCCACTAGTCTCTTAAAACAGACTGTCTCATCTACATCCGGCGAATGCAGCTAAACACTCTGTACGCTACACCCCCAGAACATGCACAAGGAAGTTGGGAAAAAAACCTTCAGACTGGAAGGAAGTTCGACAAAATCCGACCAATCACGACACGTGTGTCCACGGAAAAAAATTCTGATTGGACTAATGAGCGGAAGACCCGCCTTAAAAAAATTCTGATTGGACTAATGAGCGGAAGACCCGCCTTTCTGCTTCCCATTCCGGTTGGCGCATGCTTCTCCCCCACGAATTACAGACGGTATGGCGGAAGCATTTGAAAATTGCGGAAGCCAA
Organism: Poromitra crassiceps; assembly: GCF_964638095.1. Lineage (NCBI taxonomy): Eukaryota > Metazoa > Chordata > Actinopteri > Beryciformes > Melamphaidae > Poromitra > Poromitra crassiceps. The sequence goes on along the minus strand of NC_139623.1, from coordinate 99,805,540 downwards.
CTCGTCTGTTCTAAGAGACTACTCAGCCACTAACCTCGCGTCACCAGGCTTTTCCCGAGGACAGCGCAACAACACGCTGAATCCCACTCGATTTGGCGCCGGGACACGCCAGGATTGGCCAAAGCCCAATCCAGTCCCCAGAATTGTCAAATAAAATCATCATAGAGACACTGCATAAAATAGGCCACGCCCATCACGGGGGAAGAGCTCCGTTCATTTCCACACACCAGCGTCATTTTCCTTGAATTAAACCTAGCTAAAAGCTGTTGTGTGGTGGGCTGCGGAGACAACAAATGTAAAAAATCGCCAGTTAAAGTTTTTTTGTACTCCTGAGCAAAACAAGGAAGCCATTGAGAATTGGCGAGAGGAAAAATGTGGATCTAGCTGTTAAGGAAGTAAGTTGGAGTGTTCATCTTCCATATATATGATCTTTTGGTGCAACACGCAACCATGCACGTGACATAGGAGAACGCCAGGATTGGACAGGAGTTTGTGTTTTCCCCCGTCTTGGGCGTGGTTTCTGAATGATGGCGCGTTATGCAGTGTCTCTATGGGTTCATTTCGACTTTAATAACAATCGAAAATCTTGCTCGTAGTTACTTTAAGTATGAAGGAGCAGTTAGAGTTCAAAGAGCCAGAGCATGGTTTCACATTGAACTGCTGTTTAAAATTAACAGCAGTTGCTCCCAGAAGTTGTGAAGCCGTTTATTTACAAACAACCTGATCCTGTATAGGCCCAGTATTGAAGTTATTCATAGACGGTTTTAACTTGACAACAAAATCATTCTAATTGAAACTAGTGCTGCACGATTAATCGAATCGCAATCGCAATCGCGATGTCAGCACGTGCGATTACATAACCGCAAAAGTGTGCGATTATTTTATTTTTTTCACGTCTTTTTGAGTGTGTGTGTGTGTGTGAGAGCCTCCTCTAAACTAACGTTACACGCGAAGCAGCAAACACACGTTTCTCTGCCATCACACTGGGCATCAATACTAGCAGGAGACTTCTCCCATGCACTCCCGCAAATAAGTAATGTTATGTGCAGCAAGGTTACATATTATCTACCGAGAGGGCGAGAGAGAACATCCATGATCGCTAACAGCAAGCTATGCTAATAACTAGCTAGCCGTTCGTTCAGAAACGCATGTAAAGAGCCGTGTGATCAGAGAACGTCAGTAAAATAAGGAGAGAGCTGCAGGTGCTTATGCAGAACTAGTGCGCGATTAAGTACACAGTGGGGATGACCCGCTGTGATGAAGAATATAACGAGATTAACAAGGTTGATAGCAAAACACTGTCGCAGCTGCCAGCACTGGCAGCATCACCTCCAGGCTAGCTAACTAACCTGTCACATGACGCCTTCATGGTCCCTCGTTAAAAGTCTGCAGATGCACGTTCTCACCTCTCTCTCTCAAGAAGCGTCACGTGAGTGTGGCGTTTAAGGCCATCTGCCGCTACAAAATAAATAAACGGGGTGTATCATTCATTAGTATTGCTGGACAGACATGTAACTAACTTTGCAACTTTGCTGAGCCATCTTCTATGTGCTGTAACACAGTGCAGTTTCTATTTGACTGGTGTTTCTTTTTTACATGTTTGGGACAGGCAAATGTCTCAAAATGTTTTATTTTTTTGTAAAGATAATTTAATTTCAATTTTTTTTTTTTTTTTTTTATATATTTTAAATTGTAACATATTTCATGTATTTTAGTCTGTGATATGTGAAACCGTGGTATTTTTGTCCAAGGTTATCATACCGTCAAAAACTCATGCCGGCACATCCCTAGATACCTCTTGTTTATTATATCGCAATCACAATCGCAATCGCAATATTGTCCACCCTAATCGCTAATCGCACCTTTTCCCCAAATCGTGCAGCACTAATTGAAACCCAGCTAACTTCATGTTGCAGCATTTGCTATGGACAGGAGAGAGAGAGAGAGAGAGAGAGAGAGAGAGAGAGAGAAGAAAAGCAGAGCAGGACTAACAATTCTGTCTATAGAGCACTGCAGGAATGAGTCCGGAAGTAGCATGTTGGCTCTTCAGGGGAAAAGTGAATGGGGTTAGAATGGGGATTTCACTTAAATGCATAGAGACAGTCCGCATGTCTGGGAACGCCCACAAAATGTTAAACGGCTGGCGCGCGAGTGGGGTAAAACCGCCCATATATCTCATGGGTTGACTCACCAAAAGACGGTGCTGTGGCTCTAAACTACAGGTTTGGGGGTTCTAGAGCAGAACACAAGACATCTGCTCAAATTCTAACTTTGCTGAATGGATAGAACGGGGGTTTTTACCCCACCCTGACCACGCCCCCAGCCAGGCCGAGCCAGCTAAACCAGCCGTGAGACACCTTTATGGGAGAGGTAGCCTAATTTGTGTTCAGCAGGATAATCGGGGAACGGGCATTGCACTAGTAGTGTAGATGTCGATTATTTGGATCAGGGAGGCGTGGGTGGGACTTAGGATTGGGTGCACTGGGAAGATAATGAGGAAGTAGGAACAGGTGTGTCAGTGGGAGGTGCTTGGAGTATAAAAGGCCAAGCTTGGAGTGTGTCTGGCCTTTGCCTTGCACCTCTTGTCAAAACACATGTGGAGAAACATCCTGAGACCTATAGGGTAAGCCATGCAGTTTGGTGAAGTTTCTCTCTCACACCAGACACGTACACACACATGTAGAAGGTGATTTATGTCTATGTCCTTCTTTTAGGACAGCTGCTTTAACACAGCCCTCCCCACTCACATACAGTTGAGGTAATACTTTACTGTTAGTGGGTAAGTCATTGTTTTGTCTACTAAGCATCCAGGACTATGCATGTATTTTCCCCTATGCTGTGTTTGAATTGTTTGTTTGTTTGTAGAGTGACTGGTCATCTGGTGCTGTGCCTGGAGCCTGGAGAACACATCCCTATAGCTGCCTGGGTTGTGTCAACTTATACCTTTGGTAGTTATGGAAAATTATGAATGTCTACAAGGCAACAATTGTCACATTTATTGTTGATTGGTTATATGAATGTGCTCCGGCTAACTTGTCTCTTTGTTCTTTTAATTCCAGTCAAGCGCCGATTATTATCCACTTGTTTTAATTGTTTGTTTATTGATGCTGCCCGATTTTAGTATTTTAAATAGACTTAACACTGGTCCTCTGTCCTTCTGTAGGGTTTCCTGGTGGCAGTCGGGGTGCACTGGGGGACGTGTGGTGTGGTACCCAATTGCAGTGGAGTGGTGTGTTGATAGTTTGGGCGTGGTCACTCTTAAGTTGTGAGTGTACTGTTTGTAGTGATCTAATCTCTTCCTAATGGTTGTAGTGATTATTCTCTTCCTATTGGTTGTAGTGATCCATTCCCTTTCTATTGTTTGTAGTGAGTTATTCTATTCTCCCTCATTGGTGTAACACTGTGCTGCCGCCTCCTCACCTATCGTCTATCTCTTCAGTCTTTCCCAGCAGGACCAGCAAATAGTAATTTTATTCCTTTAATAAAACTGCTTTGTAACAGCGCTTGAACTGGTGACTTTGACTGCTGTCTGTTTATTTAGAACTAGATGTAGCTGTATTCATTGTATTTTACATACAGGAGCCCCTGGCTACAATTGGCGTTGTCGACAGGACAGACAAGCAGTCTTACCAGTTCAAGTTGCATGTTATTTTGCTGATGTGTATTTTGATGTAATTTGGAGGATTTTTTTTCTTTTTCTTTTTCTTCCATAGTTACGGCAGCTAGGTAGTGTAGTGGATAATAATCGGTGCATCAACGGAGGATTGTCGTCAGCAGAGGTGGTCGTCGTACTGATCAAGCCTGAAGTTTCAAGCCAAGTCTCCACTTAATCTCCAATTCCAACAAAATGGAGGATGAGATTTTGCGTTTAAAGGACTTGTTAAAAAAAGCTCAGGATGATAATGAACTTCTCCGTGCAAGGAGAAATAGTTCTGAGGTCACTGAGCAGAATAACCCCTCCTCCCCCATACCAGGCACGTCACACTCTCACTTGAGAGCAGTTGACAGGGTAGTGTATATACCCCGTGACAGGAAGTGCCCAAGGTTTTATGGTAGAGATCAGTCCATTAATGAGTTGAATGTGGAGGAGTGGATAGAAGAAGCCAAGGCTTGTATCGAGGACCAACATTCTTCAAACAGAGAAAAATCAAGGTTTTTGCTCGACCACCTAGGTGGACAGGCCCTCCGTGAGGTGAAATTTAGGCTGCGGGGGACGTCGCAAGAGCCTAACTTGATATTTGACATGCTTCAGCAGACATATGGTGACTGCCAGCCCTTCGTCACCCTCCAACAGCGCTTCTATGAACGGAAGCAGAGTGACGGTGAGTCCCTCACAGAATATTCTCATGCTTTGATGCAATTAATGGAGTCTATTCTGGCCAGCGATCCAGGTGGTGTCGCTAATCATGAGCGTGTTTTAAGAGACCAGTTCATACACCATGTCAGAGATGTGTCCTTGCGCAGAGAGCTTAAAAGGCTTGCCAGGGAGCGCCCTCGGATGACCCTGTGGGAGATCAGGGAAGAGGCGATCCGGTGGGTGCAAGAAGGAGATGCTGGACTGGAGGTGAACTCCCCCTCCCCATGGTGCCATCAAACAGAGGTTGAGGTAACAGAATGTAATGCTGTGTCTTTCAGACCTGGAAATCTGAGAATGAAATCAACATCTGAGCTCTCTGAAATGAAGGAGTTGTTCATGCAACAGCAGCTTCAGATCAAGGACATGTTTAAACAGCAGCAAGATCAGATGACTGCATTAACCCAGTGTCTTCAATCTTTGACAGTTGCCGCAAATGTTCTGCAGCCCAGCCCTGAAGAGGGAAAGTCTCATTCTCCCTTGTCTCAAATGACTAACAAATCTACCCCCTCCGCGCCACGACAGTGTCTACGCTGCGATAAGTTTGGCCATACAGCAAGGTATTGTCGAACAGCAATGCCGAATGATTTCAGAAGTAAAAGGAAGCAATCTTCCCACTCTGAGTCGGAAAACTAATTCCCGCTGGGGTCAAGAGCCAGACTTCAGTAGGGGAAAAAGAAGGCTCACCTACTCCTGTACAAATGTGCCCAACAGTCCTGAAAAGACTGGTGGGCCGATGTCCAACAGTAAAGGTAGAAATGGGAGGAGTAAACATCTCATGTCTCCTGGACACTGGCTCCATGGTAAGCACTATAACTGAAACCTACTTCTTTAAAAAGTTTATGCCCCATGGAGAACAGAAGTTAAAGAATTGCCATTGGTTGAAACTGAGCGCTGCCAACGGCTTAAGTATCCCGTATTTGGGCTACTTTGAGGTAGATGTGACGGTTCTTGGTAGAACCATTCAAGATTGTGGGATATTGGTGGTGGAAGATCCACCACTAACAGCCTTTAAAAAACACAAAGAACTGACACCTGGGCTAATTGGAATGAATATCATTGACAGATACTATCAAGAGCTACATGAAAACTATGGTCCGGAGCTGCTTTCTGCCCCTGCTTTAACCCAGGCTGAACCAGGTTGGAAAGAAGTCTTCCTTTGCTGTCAGCAGATGGCGCAGCAACCTCCTGAAAAGAGCATTGGCAAAGTACATGTCAAGTCTAAGAACCCAGTCAAGATTCCAGCAGGCTCTATGGTGATGGTTCCAGTAACTGCACCAAAGGGCAACCCCTCTGGACGGTTCGAGGCACTGCTGGAACCAACAGCTGAGGACGAGACTCACCTACCTTCAGGTGTGTTGCTGTCACCCTCTCTCCTTACCATAGAGAATGGTCTGGCATATGTACCAGTGGTTAATGTAAGCTCTACAGTAGCTTATTTGCCATGCAAAGCCCCATTAGGAGAGTTATATGGTGGTGTACACACTGTTTCTCAAAATGAAACATTTATGGATTTTTGTGAAGAAGGTTCAGAACAATGCAAAGTGGCATCTATTGAGGTTCATTCTGATATAGAAGATGATTTTGATAAACATTTTGCGACCAGAGACATGTCAAATCTCACAATGGCCCAAAGCGCTGAAGTTAAGACCTTATTGAAGGAATATATCAATGTCTTTGCAAAACATGATAATGACTTGGGATGCACTGACTTAATAGAACATCATATTCCCTTGTTGGATGAGACGCCGGTGAGGCAACGCTATCGCCGTATTCCTCCATCACAGTATGAGGAAGTTAAAAACCACATTAAACAGCTAGTGGAAGCACAAGTGGTCAGAGAAAGCTGCAGCCCATATGCATCACCCATTGTTTTGGTTCGAAAAAAAGATGGAACCCTCAGAATGTGTGTGGACTACCGTCTGCTCAACTCCAAAACTAGGCGAGATGCATATCCATTACCACGCATAGATGAATCACTAGATGCACTTTCTGGAGCCCAGTGGTTCTCAACACTTGATTTGGCAAGCGGATACAATCAAGTGCCGGTGACTGAAGCTGACCGCCACAAAACTGCTTTTTGTACTCCCTTTGGTCTTTTTGAATTCAACCGTATGCCATTCGGCCTTTGTAATGCTCCAAGCACCTTCCAAAGGCTAATGGAGAGAATTTTTGCTGACCAAAGCTGTCAGTCACTACTTTTGTATCTTGATGATATAATTGTTTTCTCATCCTCTTTTGAACAGCATTTACAAAGGTTGGAGACTGTACTACAGCGCCTCCAGAGGGAGAACTTGAAGGTGAAGCTAAACAAATGCTGCATGTTCCAGAAGCAAGTCAAATATTTGGGTCATGTAGTATCATCGGAGGGAGTGTCAACCGACCCCGATAAGATTGCAGCTGTTGCAAAGTGGAGAGCCCCTACCAACGTCAAAGAGCTCAAATCCTTTTTAGGCTTTGCAAGCTACTACCGTAGGTTTGTTGCAGGCTTTTCAAAAATCGCAGCACCACTAAATGACCTAGCCGCATCTCTGCTTCGTCACTCAAATAAAAAAGGAGGCACCCTGACCCTTATAGATCACTGGACAGATGCATGCGAATTGGCTTTTCAAACTCTGAAAGAGAGGTTAACAACAGCCCCTATTTTGGCCTATGCCGATTTTTCAAAGTCCTTTATAGTAGAGGTTGATGCCAGTCACCACGGGTTGGGCGCAGTCATTTCTCAAGAACACAGTGGGAGGGTTAGGCCAATTGCTTATGCTAGCAGGGGCTTGCGGAAAACTGAGCGTAATATGGACAACTATAGCTCCATGAAATTGGAACTTGTCGCACTGAAGTGGGCAGTAACTGAAAAGTTCCGCGATTACTTATTGGGCCAAAAGTGTATTGTCTATACAGACAACAATCCTCTGAGTCATTTACAAACGGCTAAACTCGGAGCATGGGAGCAGCAGTGGGCTTCACAGCTTGCCATGTTTGACCTAGATATTAGGTATAAACCAGGAAAATCAAACGGCAATGCTGATGCATTGTCTAGGCAATATGTTATAGCCACACAGACTGTCAGAGCACTGGCCCCTTCTATTACCTTACCCCCTGCCCTAAGACAGAGTATCTATGACAGTAGGGAGGAGCAAGTCGAGGCAGCACAGCAGGCTGTGACCACCTTTCCAGTGCATCCCAAAGAAAGCATGGTAGCCCTTCAGGCAGCAGACCCTGTAATTGGCCCCTTCCTGGTGTTCTGGAAAAGAAAATATGGCCCAAATAAAATGGAACGTAACAACCTCTCCGCACAAGTTGTGGAAATGATAAGACAGTGGAACAGACTAGTGGAAGAAGATGGCGTTTTGTATAGGAAAATACTCCCACCTGATGGCGGACAACAAATGTGTCAGCTACTTCTCCCAGAGTCTCTGAAGGGAGAGGTCCTTGAAGGCCTGCATGACAACCATGGCCACCAGGGGATTGAAAGAACCACCGGCTTGGTGAGGAGACGCTGCTACTGGCCAGGTATGGCACACGACATTGAACAATATTGTAAGAATTGTGAAAGATGCACCCTGGCCAAAGCAGTACAGCCAAAAGTACGTAGCTTCATGGGACATCTGTTGGCCGCCAAGCCTTTGGACATCTTGGCTATTGACTTTACAGTACTGGAACCATCCAGAGATGGAAAGGAAAATGTACTAATCATGACTGATGTCTTCTCTAAATTTACACAAGCCATCCCAACCAAAGATCAATCTGCTAGCTCTGTCGCTAAAGCGCTGGTAAATCACTGGTTCTACATATTTGGAGTACCACATCAGATTCACTCAGATCAAGGGCGCTGCTTTGAAAGCCGGTTAATTCAAGAGCTGTGTCATACCTATGGCATTTCCAAAACCCGCACAACACCTTATAGGCCTCAGGGAAATGGCCAATGTGAACGTTTCAACAGAACACTTCATGACCTGTTACGTACATTGCCAAAGAATCAGAAGTGCAACTGGCCACAACACCTTCCACAAGTGTTATTTGCTTATAACACAACTGCACACCAGTCTACTGGTTACTCACCTTTTGTTTTGATGTTTGGCCAGGAACCCCAGCTTCCTCTGGATGTCACACTGGGACTACAGGAGCCAAAGCAGGGGACAGTGACTGACTGGATGGCAAGTCATCAGGAGAAACTGACGGAGGTCTACCAGAAAGCTCGAAGTCAGCTTCAACGGACTGCAGATCAGAGGGCCCAGAAAAATGATGGGAAGGTAAACGACACAGGCCTTAAACTAGGTCAAATTGTCTTTCGGCGGGACCACAGCAAGAGAGGACGGCAGAAAATTCAAGATTTCTGGGACCCCAGATTATATCAAGTAGTTAAATGCCCACAAGACCAGAGCCCAGTCTACACCATCATGCCAGTGAATGGGGATGGGAGAACAAAGCAGATACACAGAGCTGAACTGCGTAGCGCCGAAGGACATATGACTGGGATGGCAGGAGACAAAGGGATTCCACAGAACATCTTGGACAGTGGGAATGATGAATCTAATGCCACCTTGATGGTTTCCAGGAGGGGGATATGCCAACCCACAGGGCAACAACCCATTGAAGCAGCTATGCCATCAGCCGGTCCTCCACCTCCTGGTGAGTGTATACACGATGACATTCCACCAGGAGGCATTACACCTGCAGTAACAGAGGTGCCATCAACGGCCCCCTATACATGCAGTCAACCGATGAGAAGAACCACCCGCACAACTGCAGGCCACCACTCGAATCCTCACAATCTCCCACGGTCTATCCAAGCAGAATCAGTGGAGGGTAATGTTGAGAGACAAGCTGTAGGTGTCCCCGTGTCACAACAATCCCTTGCACTCAGAGAACACATCTTTAGACCCTGGTGTTAGAGAGCCGACGGGACGTCGACTCCACTTGGGGGGGTTGTGTGTAGTGGGTGGGACTTAGGATTGGGTGCACTGGGAAGATAATGAGGAAGTAGGAACAGGTGTGTCAGTGGGAGGTGCTTGGAGTATAAAAGGCCAAGCTTGGAGTGTGTCTGGCCTTTGCCTTGCACCTCTTGTCAAAACACATGTGGAGAAACATCCTGAGACCTATAGGGTAAGCCATGCAGTTTGGTGAAGTTTCTCTCTCACACCAGACACGTACACACACATGTAGAAGGTGATTTATGTCTATGTCCTTCTTTTAGGACAGCTGCTTTAACACAGCCCTCCCCACTCACATACAGTTGAGGTAATACTTTACTGTTAGTGGGTAAGTCATTGTTTTGTCTACTAAGCATCCAGGACTATGCATGTATTTTCCCCTATGCTGTGTTTGAATTGTTTGTTTGTTTGTAGAGTGACTGGTCATCTGGTGCTGTGCCTGGAGCCTGGAGAACACATCCCTATAGCTGCCTGGGTTGTGTCAACTTATACCTTTGGTAGTTATGGAAAATTATGAATGTCTACAAGGCAACAATTGTCACATTTATTGTTGATTGGTTATATGAATGTGCTCCGGCTAACTTGTCTCTTTGTTCTTTTAATTCCAGTCAAGCGCCGATTATTATCCACTTGTTTTAATTGTTTGTTTATTGATGCTGCCCGATTTTAGTATTTTAAATAGACTTAACACTGGTCCTCTGTCCTTCTGTAGGGTTTCCTGGTGGCAGTCGGGGTGCACTGGGGGACGTGTGGTGTGGTACCCAATTGCAGTGGAGTGGTGTGTTGATAGTTTGGGCGTGGTCACTCTTAAGTTGTGAGTGTACTGTTTGTAGTGATCTAATCTCTTCCTAATGGTTGTAGTGATTATTCTCTTCCTATTGGTTGTAGTGATCCATTCCCTTTCTATTGTTTGTAGTGAGTTATTCTATTCTCCCTCATTGGTGTAACACTGTGCTGCCGCCTCCTCACCTATCGTCTATCTCTTCAGTCTTTCCCAGCAGGACCAGCAAATAGTAATTTTATTCCTTTAATAAAACTGCTTTGTAACAGCGCTTGAACTGGTGACTTTGACTGCTGTCTGTTTATTTAGAACTAGATGTAGCTGTATTCATTGTATTTTACATACAGGAGCCCCTGGCTACATGTAGATGTCGATTATTTGGATCAGGGAGGCGTTTTTTCAGGTCAAAATGGCAGCAGCGCTTTTGTTAAAGCAAAAAAGGCGGCAGATCAGTCAATACTCTTTGACAGAGTGAAGCGGGCTAATGTTGCCGCCGCTTCGTACACGCACATCAAGCGCAGTGCGTATGGCACGGTATGGTAGTGCACAGCAATATATGTAGGCTACAACGCCGAGAAAGCACTTCCTCATAACCGACCGCACACGACAGTATAGACTGAGTGTGTGTGTGTGTGTGTGTGTGTGTGTGTGTGTGTGTGTGTGTGTGTGTGTGTGCGTGCGTTTTCCACGTTGAGCACCCCCCCCCCCCCCCCCCCGCCCTCCTAACATCCATTTCAAAGCCTGCTCCACCCGCCCTATGGTGTTCTCACTTGAACTTCCCACTGACCTAAAACAGATGTGGTGCCCCCCGCCCCACGTACCGGAGTTGCCTGCATAAAGTCAGCAAACTCTTTTTGTGTGTGTGCCATTCCCCAGGGTCGGTCAGACCATAGCCTGAATCAGCTGCGTCTTGCCCTTGTGTAGACTCCACCACACCACACGCCATCTTCTCTCTTTGTTGTATCTTTGTTTTATCTCAAATAACATCTGTTATCATTAAGCAACTTAAAAAAGCGGGCTGTTTGACAGGTGAATAGACACACAGCTGACTTTGACAATAAAATAACAATAATAATGTAACACTCACCCCTCAGACGATTCCCTCCTGCTCTGCCTTTGTCGGAATGTAGTCTGTTCGAACCTAGGCTATATGTTTACTTCCACATTCACTCACATTACTCCGCCCTGAAGACTTGTGTCATTTGAGCTGGGTGGGGGATGAGTGTGTGTGTGTGTGTGTGTGTGTGTGTGTGTGTGTGTGTGTGTGTGTGTGAGACGTGTGTGCGTGTGCGTGTAAAGGAAATTTAACAGGGGGGGGGGCAATACTGCTGCCGAGATTCAGAGGCTATTCGGCAGCAGCAGAAACCACCCTGCCGAATATTGCCCCCCCTGTTAAATTTCCTTTCAGAGACTATAGGGTGAAACCCAGTTACCAGCTGATATGTATGGCTGTCTATGAGTGACATTGAGAATTTCATAGAGGCAACAGTCACCTGGCCTTAGCAGGGGGGGGGGGGGGGTATCTCGGCAGCAGTATTGCCCCCCTGTTAAATTTCCTTTCAAAGACTATAGGGTGAAACCCAGTTACCAGGTGATATTTATGGCTGTCTGTGAGTGACATTGAGAATTTCATAGAGGCAACAGTCACCTGGCCTTAGCAGGGGGGGGGGGGGGTATCTCGGCAGCAGCAGAAACCACCCTGCCGAATATTGCCCCCCCTGTTAAATTTCCTTTCAGAGACTATAGGGTGAAACCCAGTTAGCAGCTGATATTTATGACTGTTTTTGAGTGTCGTTGAGAATTTCATAGAGGCAACAGTCACCTGGCCTTAGCAGGGGGGGGGGGGGAGTATCTCGGCAGCAGTATTGCCCCCCCTGTTAAATTTCCTTTCAGAGACTATAGGGTGAAACCCAGTTACCAGCTGATATTTATGGCTGTCTGTGAGTGACATCGAGAATTTCATAGAGGCAACAGTCACCTGGCCTTAGCGGGGGGGGGGGGGGGGGGGGGGGGGGGGGGTATCTCGGCAGCAGTATTGCCCCCCCTGTTAAATTTCCTTTCAGAGACTATAGGGTGAAACCCAGTTACCAGCTGATATTTATGGCTGTCTGTGAGTGACATTGAGAATTTCATAGAGGCAACAGTCACGTGGCCTTAGCAGGGCGGGGGGTATCTCGGCAGCAGTATTGCCCCCCCCCCCCCCTGTTAAATTTCCTGAATGAAATATCATAAATATGGGACTATATAGGCTATGTGGTGCCAGCAAAACGCTTCCAGGACACATATGGTTAATAGTTTAGCGCAATACTATAAAATGCAGCACCGCGCATGCATGATGCACAAGTAGCCTACTTAGTCGCTAGCTAGCTGTGACTGACTAGACCAAAGCAAGTCTGCACTGGTCTGCAACATAATTTTAGTCTGTTACATAATATTATAGTCTTGTACACATCACATAAAATAACCTGTCCTCCCGATTGTTGAGCCTACAATCGTGTAGTCTACAAGTTGTGTGCGAGATAGAGTATATATGTGCGCGGCCCCCATGTAATTCAAGGAAAAGTATAGCTCATACCTTCGAATCCAGGAGGAGACTTTGCGCGCCCCCGTGAGCAGGGGGGGCATTTGCGCCGGGGGGGCATTTCTCGGCATAACACCGGCATCAGGGAGAGACACCATCCATTGGGAGCTTTCCTTTGCTTTTGTTTAAAACATGAAGTCTGGATCATGTCAGGCTAGAGAGAGCAGGATATTTTCAGGTTTTTCAGGTTTTCCCTTTATAAACATGAGGGTTTACAACTGGATATGAGCCGTGGGCGGGGGGGGGGGGGGGGGGGGGGGCGGTAGCATGTATCGAAAACAAGAAATGTGATAGGAACAGTGTTGGGAGCAACTAGTTACTAAGTAACTAGTTACTGTAACTTAACTACTTTTTTCAGTAACTAGTAATCTAACTAATTACTTTTTCAAATTCAGTAACTCAGTTACAGTTACTAAAATAGTAACTGGGCTAGTTACTAGTTACTTTAGGACAACTTCAGAGGACTATCCGGTTTCTGATGCTCAGACCTAGTCCGGGGAGAGAGCTGCAGCTGCAGCCAGAGCCCCAGAGGCTAATGACCTTGAGTAGGCTATAAGCCCCAGAGGCTAATGACCTTGAGTAGGCTATAAGCCCCAGAGGCTAATGACCTTGATAGGCTATAAGCCTCCCCAATAAGCGAATGTTCAATGCCTCACGGTGGCACAGCAACACTAACATAATGTGTGCATTAATAAGACAATCAAAGCAGACTTTTAAAAGTAACGCAGAAGTTACTTTCCCTAGTAACTAATTACTTTGAAGTAACTGGTAACTTTAAAGTAATTAAATTACCTTTTGAGATAAGTAACTAGTAACTGTAACTAATTACCAATTTTCAGTAACTTGCCCAACACTGGTTACGACCAGGCATAGTTAAGACCAGTTGGTGCAACCGGCCCCTGACCCGTAACTGTTTTTTTCACCTCAGGAACGTAGCCAAGCTCTGGGGCATCCTGTCCACCGCCGAGCTGGAGATAGCTATCCATGCTTCAGTACTCATAAACTACAGAGTATGATGCACCACTTTACAATAGGGTACACGAAAAGAGTAACTAATGGACAGGTAATAATTAAGTAATGATTCAGTATTCATAAACTATGATGCACCACTTTACAATAGGGTACACAAAAAGACTAACTAATAGACAGATAATAATTAAGTAATGATTCAGTATTCATAAACTACTGAGTATGATGCACCACTTTACAATAGGGTACACAAAAAGAGTAACTAATGGACAGGTAATAATTAAGTAATTAAGTAATGAATAACTAACAATTAACTATATACTCCCAAACTGACCTTTGACTAACCATTAACTAATGAGTAATTACTCTACTAAGGAACTAACAACTAATCATGAACTAATGATTAATTACTATACTCACAATGTGACCTTAACTAATGATTAACTAATGATTAACTAATACATTCACGCACTGACATTTTGGAATCATTAAGTAATGATTAACTACTCTATTCACGAGCTGACATTTAGTAATCATTAAGTATTGATTAACTACTCTACTCAGGAAATTAGATACTAATCATTAACTAATGACTACCTACTCATTAACTATGATTAACTAGTGATTGACTAATGCCAAATTTTTCATTAGCTACTCATTAACTGGCTATTAGTTAATGGTTAGTTTACTAGTAACTACTATAGTATTTGTGTACGTTATTGTAAAGTGTTACCCAAAGATCCACTCACAACAAGAGCTCTCACTCAGCACACATCTAAACCACATGCATACAGGGAATTAACAAGAAACATGAATACAATACAAATACGGCCTAAGGCCGTAACAATGACCAATGTGTATTTTCACAAACTTTTAAGGCCTTGATTTTTTTCCGAGCTTTCCGTTTCTCCACTCCAACCAAGGATGCCCGTTTTTAAATTCCGTCGCTTGACTCTCACTCCACACGACTGGCCAGGTCGAGTTCTTATCTAAAAGAAACAAGGAGATATACACTGCATCAAAACATTGCATTCTGTTGTTTAAATTCACTCACTCATACACACACACACACACACACACACACACACACACACACACACACACACACACACACACACACACACACACACACACACACACACACACACACACACACACAGCAGCAGTACACCCCCCCCCATGTATCAACCTAGCTAGTTATTGTGCTTGTTCTAGATATAATTCAATGTACCAAACAATCCCCTGCTGCTGTTACAGTAACGTTCATATTATAACGTACATGCGACTTACCAGGTATGACGATATCATCAGGTAACATTGCGATAGCAGCTGCCTCATCACAGTCCTCAGGATTCCTTTCTGTAACGTTATTGTCATCTACAGCTGCAGTAGCAGGGCAAGCAGGCCTACAAAAACACTGAAAGAGTGTCGTTTGAGTAGTTTGCTTTCGCTTCATTGTGTATCTATCGAATACGGCATCTCCTCACCTGAGCAACTGTTTTGTTTGGTAGTAGCAGGCAACGTCACGGCTACGTCACACTCGTCACGCTTGCACGGAAGCCCCTAGGGTCCAAAAGTCCGCGCTTTGTAACACAGAGCGCACAGGGTGAATTTTATGAATGGAAAGTGAAAACGATACGTATCATAGCGCATTTCGCAGTGCGGATACGCAAATCTGAGTAATTTCAGTGTGTATACTGCGTATACCTGCGTATCACGTAGACAACACCCCTGCCCGTAGTTACACTATAAGTACAGTGTGGTACCCCGTAATTAGCCTATAAGTACAGAATTGGTCCCCTGCTTTAGAATACAGCCCGCGACCCCGTAGTTACCCTGTAAGTACAGTGTGGTAGCCCGTAATTAGCCTATAAGTACAGAATTGGTCCCCTGCTTCAGAATACAGCCCGCGACCCCGTAGTTACCCTGTAAGTACAGTGTGGTACCCCGTAGTTATACAGTACAGATCTTGTTACCCTCTAGTTACAGTCTAAATTCACTCCTTGTACCCCGTAGTTATACTATAACAGTGTGGTACCCCGTAGTTATACTATAAGTACAGATCTTGTTGCCCTCTAGCTAAAGTCTAAATTCACTCCTTGTACCCCGTAGTTATACTATAACTACATGCTTATTTGTGGGCTGTATTCTAAAGCGTTACCACATACTCTTTGTCCCACATCTGGTTAGTTGGGATCTGGTCACCCTAACACACACACACATATACACACACTGACACACACACGCACACACATGCACACACGCACACACACACACACACACACACACACACACACACACACACACACACACACACACACACACACACACACACACACACACACACACACACACACACACACACTCAGTCTCAAGAGTCTCCATATCATAGTTTCAGTTGGCTAATGGCGCATTCCTATATCTTCACTGTTCATTGGTCAGATTCAGTCACTAGCCAGGCTAGCCATTGTTAGCAATAACAGTTGATTACATGGCATTTTGCGGCATTTTGCGCATACAAACACTGCAGCCTCATGTCCACACAGATAGATGTTATGCAGTGCTGTGGTACAGCTGATTTAATGAGACACAAACAAAACAGAAGTGCTAAACAACATTACTATGATTATAACTACTATTGTTGCGCGGCGCAGCCATCTTGGATTTTTTAGGTCGGGGCTGCTGAGGCTCCTACGAGTTTGGAATGGGAAATACCAGCTCTGGTGACGTCACCGTCCCAGCTCATGACCTTTGAAGTCGTAAGATTACCAGTTCCCAGTTATAAAGGAATGCACAATCAGTCTCACCCTGGCACACAACCAGGCAGTAAGACAAATCTACCCAGGAACTGTGTCTGACTGAGAAGGAATATTGACAAGGGGAAGTCGAATGGTTAAATAAGATTGCTTTATGGAGCGGAGAGCAGGGCATGTGGTCACAGTTTTCACTCATTGGTCTATTTCCCACTAGTGCCGTACTACTGAGAAACAATATTTTTTGGGAACACTTTTGGGAACACCCTATATTTTTGACAAAAATGTTCTATAAGTTTATGGACACTTAGAGGGTTGAGAGCCACACATAGCTGGTCAAAGTCAAGAGGAGAGCCACTTTTACCGCAAAACACCAAAACCACACCCCCCACCTGTCCCAAACACATCACCACCACCCCATCCCCCCACCAGCACTAAAGATCTGTGAACAAGAGGTGTGAAAGCTGTTTGAGAAACAAAAGTCAAGGAAAGCTCCCGGGCCGGATGGTGTCTCTCCCTGACGTCGGTAGTCATTAAATCGTTTGAGAGACTGGTGTTGGCCCACCTGAAAGATGTGACAGGACACCTGTGGACCCCCTGCAGTTTGCCTACCGGACAAACAGGTCGGTAGATGATGCAGTCAACACGGGACTGCATCACTTACTGCAACACCTTGACTCCCCGGGGACATACGCCAGGATCCTGTTTGTGGACTTCAGTTCCGCTTTCAACACCATCATTCCAGAAATCCTCCACTCCAAACTCACCCAGTTCCGTGTGCCAGCCTCCACCTGTCAGTGAATCATAAACATCCTAACAGACAGGACGCAGCAGGTGAGGCTGGGCAAAATCATATCCGGCATCCGACTAACCAGCACTGGTGCCCCCCAGGGGTGCGTGCTCTCACCCTGGTTCTTCCTCCTCTACACCTACACCAACAACTTCACCTCAAGGGACCCATCCGTAAAACTCCTGAAGTTTGTAGAGGACACAACAGTCATCGGCCTCATCCGAGATGGCGACGAGTCTGCATACAGATGGGAGATTGAGCAGCTGGCCCTTTGGTGCGGTTAGAACAAGCTTGAGCTGAACAAGCTCAAAACTGTAGAGATGATAGTAGACTTCAGAAAGAGCCCCCCAGCCCTGCTCCCCCTCACCATATGCAACAGCCCTGTCTCTATGGTGGAATCATATAAGTTCCTGGGTACCACTATCTCCCAGGACCTAAAGTGGGAGGTGAACATAGGCACCATCATCAACAGGGATGTATTACTGAACCGGCCTACCGGGCCCAGGCCCAGGGGCCCAAGAGCTCAGGGGGGCCATAACCCAGAGCCTCTTCACAGGGCCACCGCGTCTCTTGCCCAGGCCTGGGATGAACTGGTCCCTCACCAGTGATATGGTATTCAAAATAGTTGTCCTACTTACTTTACTTTATTGGTTTATTGTGACGGGACAATGCACATTAATGGACATGTTCAGAAATACAGAAGCCTCTATATACGAAAACATGTAAATATGCCGGAGTTAGCTAATGCTAACTCCGGCAATGAGGATGTCAATGAGGATAAAAACCCACCTATCTTGTCTTCATACTCTCATCCAGTCTTTTCCTCGTTATCTCTCTCATGATTAAAGTTCTAAATTCCCACATCGCCCTGCTGTAAATTACCCATGTTTAATACATTTTTGAAACCTGTGGTGCAAAAGAAAAGCTGAGAGGAGGTAGGAAGGAGAGGGTGGTAGCAAAGGCAAGTATGAACGGACGGGGGAGTGTTTCAAGCAGAAGAGTTGAATTTGAAAAGAGGAAGGGTGGATGAGAAGAAGTAATAAAGAAAGGAGTCCGTTTAGTAAATGAGTTGTGACACTTTGGGGCCTCTTCTCTTTCCTCTACCTGCTTTGCATCATCAGGAAATTATGACACACACTGCCTGCCTGCAGGCACAGATAACACATGGACACACACACACACACACACACACACACACACACACACACACACACACACACACACACACACACACACACACACACTCAGTCTCAAGAGTCTCCATATCGCAGTTTCAGTTGGCTAGGTCTCACCCTGCACACAACCAGTAGGCGGCTGCATATATGGAAAAATAACACCTTACCCTAAAAAAATTGTAACAAAAGCTTTCTCAATTGCTTTTTGTAGTATTAGGGGTCCTTAATAACATACTAAAAGTCTACCAAAGTCTGACCACTGGAAAGATGTAATTTTCAAGATGGCGTCCAAGATGGGCAAAAATTCCTTAAAATACCCTAACTCCTTCATTATTTATCCTAGACAAGTAATTTTTGTGTCTAACTCTATGTTCTTGGGGCCTAGAAATCCATTGGACTTGTCCAAATTGCAGAGATACAATTACATACTTGTGAAATCCAATATTTTGTGTGTGACTCTATTAAAACGTAATAAATACCTTTTTTTTTTTTTTACTGGAACAAGGCTTCATGGTATCCTCAAAAACAGCTAAATAGAACAAAACTAATCAAATTCATATTTGACTATACACCCTATACAATTGTAGCCTGACCATGACTGCTGGTGTCATAAACCAAGAGACTTGCTAAATCTGCCATGAAGAATTAGGAGATGATTCTGATGTGGTTGAAGTTCATCAGAAGGGAGCTGATGGAATCAACAGTGCAAGTGTGCAAAGAGGGGATGACAGTCATTTCAGCTGGTGAAAAAGTATACTCAAAATGTTGAAAGCAGTACATCAATCTAAAAGACATTAAAAGCCATCAAAAAGAAAGTTGAGCCACCAAAGAGACGTGCCAGAGTAGCAACTAGTCCTTTCAACAGCAAAACCGATTGTCTTTGGAAGTGCAGACTCTAGTTATGTAAAGGCCGATACGTTACGTGAAGTCCATTCTTGTGTGTTGTGACAATCGTTCAGATGAATAGGCCTTCACCGTGAAAGGCAGGATTGAATATTATTGCTGTGATCTACATGCTGTGGAGTGGATTTACCATCACACATGCAGTGTTCATTTCCGTAATGGGCCACTACAGTTCCACAAAGTCCCAGAGGCAAAGCGCAGAAAGTCTGGCCAGCCCAAAAACAAAGATCAGGAGCAGCATTCGTGAAGGTTTGCTCTTACCTTGAGAATACTGAAGAGGAACAGTTGACAGTTACACATTTACGAGATAAAATGGAGGAATTTCTGACAAATACAGATTCCGAACCATTTGGAAAGGCCTACCTCAAGACAAAAAGAAAAGAAAAGTATGGGGACAGTGTACATTTTGCAACAAGGAGAAGGCAGGCTTCCAAGACATAGTGACAATGAGGGAAAGGACATCACAGATACTGAGATCTTATTTCAAAATCCAAGCAAAGGACGAAGAATCACAGAAACAAGTGATCACAGAAACAAGTGACCATTGAAACAGCGGCGGGATTGATTAAAAGTTATATAAAGTTCAATGTCCCGTCCCTTACACATCAGTATCCAAGTGCAAAGTCGCTTGAGCTTGATTCTGCCCTTTCGTTTGTTCTGACACTCTGCGGACATTGTTAAATTGTCTTTTTGTGGGTAAGGAGACAAGCCGAAAGGTTGCAGCAATTCGACAGCCAATTGTCCAAGCAGTTCGCCCACGTGCCGTTGTTAGCTCCCTTAAGTTGGCCTTGCAGTGCAGGCATATCATTTCTATCAGTCACAATTCCTTGTGGATACCCTTCATGGGATGTGATTTAGTTTAGTTCATCTTATGAAGAAGTCTTGCGTTTTGAAAATAATGCAGCAGCTTCAGTTGCCCCAGATATGTTAACGGATGACATGGCTCTTCTTTTTGCTGGTGACAATCTTGACCACAATATCCTTACTATCGATGGCAGGGGGACCTCCCACTGAATGGGTATCATAGCAGCACTCACTCCAGTAGCCTGGGTAAACCCATCCCCCACGTGACCTGCTCTCAGAGTTCTCAGTCACTGACTGACCCTAGTGACTGAGAGCAGGTCACGTGGGGGATGGGTTTACCCAGGCTATCACTCCAGGGCGAAAGAAGGATTGTGTCATTCCAATGAGACACGTTACCAACCAGGATTTTTCACTGCAAAGTAAAATTCCAATCACCGAACATCGCAAAATCATTTGCGAAACGTGTGCCAAACCATCGTGTTCAAACTACTCCCGGCATTGATCGACTGTAATAGGACAGTTGATGTAGTGTGGGAGCTCTCACTAAACTTCAAACAAGAAACCCCTGGGTGGCAGGGAATGATGCATATCATTCATCAAGGATTAGAACACCCAGGCCAATCATCTGTTGTGTTTATGCCTATGATTGACTTGTACTCTGGGGACAAGACATGCATTCTGTCCACGCTGAATTTCATCTGTGATCTCGCTATCAAACACCATGTTCAGCCCATTATTAAGTTCGATCAATGGTGGCCCTGTTTTGACTAATTTCACAGTACCACACATATAATAATTATAATATATAATATATATAATTATAATAATTAATTTATTCCTTATTGGTATCAAAAGAAATCTCCTGAAAGCTTCAACAGAATGTGTTATAAGTCTCGCAGGAGACTCAAAACTCACCTTTTTGGACTGCACCTGGACTTCCCTGGAAATGACATAACCAAGTGCAACCAATTTCTCGCCTGATATTTTAACTCTTGACTCGGTTTGTATGTTGCTATGTATTAGTCTTCGTTTTTAACTCTTATGGTTGATTATGATTTATGCGTTGACTGTTCTTTCTTTGTATTTTCTTGTACTAAATGTGTTTTTGATATATGATGTAAGTCGCTTTGGACAAAAGCGTCTGCTAAATGGAATAAAGTAAAAGTAAAGTAAGTGAAATCACCATTATGCATTATGGCACGTGGAAAAAGGAGAAATGTCCAATTATATTGGAACATTTTCTTCACTTTTAACATAAATATGGTTATAACGAATTGCTTTAATATATACTTGTACTTGTAATCACTTCACTATAATTTATATATGGTAATTGGATTCCTAGATCACCAAAACATGGGGTTAGGCACCAAAATTACTTGTCTAGGATGAATAATGAAGGAGTAATGGTCTTTTAAGGAACTGGCAGCGGCCATCTTGAAAATGTGACCTTTCTAGTGGTCAGATTTTGGTAGACTTTTGATATGTTATTAAGTACACCTGATACTACAATAAACCATTGAGAAACCTTTTGTTCCAATTTTTGTTAGGGTCAAACCATATTTGCAGCTGACTACAGGCAGTAAGACAAATCAACCCAGAAACTGTGTCTGCCTGTGTCTTAATGGTCACCTTGTATAAGGAATAGTGACAAGGGGAAGTCAAATGGTTAAATAAGATTGCTTTATGGAGGGGAGAGCAGGGCATGTGGTCACAGTTTTCACTCATTGGTGTATTTCTCACTAGTGCCGTACTACTGAGAAACAATATTTTTTGGGAACACTTTATAATAACTGTATGCTAGGAAACACTAAATAGGCTACTTAGTTATTCAATATACTAATGTGGACATTCCTTTCTTTACTTTGAGTCTCTTTTAGTCCAGCACCAGTTTTTTCAACTGGTGGGATGATGTGTGGAGAAGTTACAGTATAGGGCTCCACCCTATATTTTTGACAAAAATGTTCTATAAGTTTATGAACACTTAGAGGGTTATTGTTGTTGTTACTTTTGGGTTTAATTGAGTGTACCTGCTAGGGATGGGCGGGAGTACTCGAGTACTCGTTTGTAACGTCAGTACTCGAGGAACGTTTCAGCTGTTCGGGTACTCGCCCTACCCCCCACGTGGATCAGATATACACAATGCTTTCTTTTGCACAATGCCAGATTGTACGTGATACAGCTAGGCACCATTGCGCCGCATCAGAGTTTGGATGTATTTTGACAAACACGACGAAACGACTGTGCAGTGCAAGATATGCAAAGTTAAACTAGCAAAACAGACATAAAAATCCAGTTCGATGCTTAACAACGTGTGCATAAAGCACAAGAACGTCAACGGGGAGAGACAGGGCAAACAGGGCAGAGAAGATTTCCCAGCTCGTCACGAAAATGGTGGTGTAAGGGGAGTATATCTCCTTGTTGTGGAGCCGGAGAAGGCTACAAGCCAGTGGCCACCATCAGAGAACAACAGGTACAAGGGTGGACAAGATGTATGAGGACAACGCAGTGGAATTGAGGGCTGATTTGGAAAGTGCCAATAAGGTGGCTAGCAGTTAGCAGCTAACGTTATTGCAGTTAACACTTTTTGACAGAAGATCAGACGTTGTAGCCTATGGATTTACGTAACAGAGATCATAAAGCAGTATGGATTATAGCGGACATGTATTGGAAATAAGCCTTCACTTTTTCCACAAATGTCTACTCGAACAAAGCGTTAACCATCCACCCACCGGAGTTTACTGAGGTAGACTAACAGCTGCTAAGCTAACCTCATATCAATCATGGTCCGTCCATTTATTTCCTCACAATAAGTGCTCCTAGGCAGCACTTTTTCCATGCCAAAATGCTAACATTGTGTGAACAGCCGCTACACAGAAGATTACCCCTGCTCTGTCATGATATCTGTCATGATAATAATATTGTAACGGGTTGGGTTTGTGTGCACTGTTGTGTGTTGTATTGTTCTGTGCCTGGGCATTTACGGGGGGTCTGTGAAGGCGACATTTAGCCAGTGGGGGGGGGTGAGAGAGGGATTCACCTGTGATTGGCTGGGGGGAGGGGAGCTGTGGGCGAGAGGGGAACAGCTCGGAGAGTTGGTGCGTGGAGCCTGAGGAAGACGGCTGTGTTTGGGGAGAGCGGAGAGCTAGGAGGGAGCTAGCGTGGTTTTGGGGTGTGTGTGTGGGGTTGTTTTGGCGTGGGCTACGGCTGACAGTAGCCCCGGACCTGTGTGTGAAACAGAATAAAGTGCGGTGACTAGATCCTGACTATCGCCTCGTTCCTGACAATGCTACACTGGCGTCAGAAGAAAAACTAACGACTGGAAGGCTCGAGCGCGACCTGGCGTTAGCAGTTAGCTGTTTGTGTGCTAGCTGCTACAAGGACCACGTGGAATGGTGCACAATGAAGAACGCCTGTCGGTGGACGGGGGGGAAAAGGAGCTACCGACCCCGGAGTTTGGCTCGGTGCTTGCTGGCATGGAGGGCCGCCTGAAGCAAGAGCTCAGCGCGGTACTTGCCGGCGTGGAGGCCCGCTTGATGCAGGAGGTCAGACGGCTGTTGGAGGCTACGCCTGCCTGGGCAGAGGGGCTTATGGAGCTACTATGGGAAGTCGCGCAGCGCGGAGAGAAGCGGACGGAGGAGCCGCAAAGAGTGTGTTGGACCTGTGGAGAACCGGGCCACGTGGCGAGGTGGTGCCGCAGCGGTCCCGGGGGACAGACGGGGTACGCGGAGCAACGATACTGGGGACGACCAGGTGTCTGCTGGTCGTGCGGAGCCTTCGGGCATCTCGCCAGGGGGTGTCCGGAGGCTGTCGGGGAGCAGAAGACGGCGGGAGAGGAGAGACGTGCAGGCGGCTGGCAGGTGAGACTCTGCTGGTCGTGTAAGAGGCCTGGACATTTGGCCAGAGACTGCACTGAGACAGTGGAGGTCAGGGAAGAGACACGGGTTGGGGAGAGTGTGGAAAGCCGGGGGGAAGAGAACTTTGTTAGGATCGGGAGAGCAACGCTCATATTTCCAAGTGAGCAGGTGTCGCCACTAACGCCGGAGGGACCGGCACAGCCGAGCTGCGCTACGCCCCCCACGGTTGCTGGACGGGAAGCCGAGGTGGTGGTCGCGGCCGGTTGTGTTCTCCCTGCTGTCCTGAACACGCCGCCCCCTGGGGGAGGGGGACAGGAGGACGAGCGCGGGCGAGAGGCGGAGAAAGAGGGGGAGTGTTCAGATGTGGACCCGGCGGACGACATGGCCATTTGGTCGATCGAAGCGAAGGAGTGGAAACGCAGGCAGGCGGAGGACGCGGATATCGGTCCGGTGTACACGTGGGTGGTGGCCGGACGCCGGCCCCCTGTGGAGGAGAGTCACACGTTTTCCGGTGCCACGAAAGGACTGTGGGACATGTTTGCGAAGCTGCGTCTGAGTGAAGATGGAGTTTTGGGGAGGGGGGAACACGGGAAAAGAGGGTTCCAGACGGTTGTACCCAGCTCCCTCCGAGGGCTGGTACTGCGGTGGGCGCACAAGGGCCTCGGCTGTCTCGGGCATCGCGGGTATGAGGAGACGCTCCGCCGTGTTCGTGGGGGACACTACTGGGGCAAACACAAGGAGGATGTGCGGAACTACTGCAGTGCGTGTGATGACTGTGGGACACAGGGGGGGGCTGAGGAGAGTCACCCGGCGGAGGAGTGACCCCACTGGGGGGGGAGAGGGACTTGTGTGCTTCTGGGGGGCCAGAAGCTTTGATGTGCGGGGGAAGTGTAACGGGTTGGGTTTGTGTGCACTGTTGTGTGTTGTACTGTTCTGTGCCTGGGCATTTACGGGGGGTCTGTGAAGGCGACATTTAGCCAGTGGGGGGGGGTGAGAGAGGGATTCACCTGTGATTGGCTGGGGGGAGGGGAGCTGTGGGCGAGAGGGGAACAGCTCGGAGAGTTGGTGCGTGGAGCCTGAGGAAGACGGCTGTGTTTGGGGAGAGCGGAGAGCTAGGAGGGAGCTAGCGTGGTTTTGGGGTGTGTGTGTGGGGTTGTTTTGGCGTGGGCTACGGCTGACAGTAGCCCCGGACCTGTGTGTGAAACAGAATAAAGTGCGGTGACTAGATCCTGACTATCGCCTCGTTCCTGACAATGCTACAATATTATCATTGTAATAGATATTCTTATAGTAGCCGATTACTCGTCCATAATAGAAGGAGAGCACTCGAGTATTTAAATTACTTAAAATGCCCATCCCTAATACCTGCACTGTATGTCTTAGTTATTATTCTGGCCTTAATTGTGCGTATGTGCGCTGTGAGGGCGGCCCTTTATGCATCCAGGCCCAGGGGCCCATCATGCCATAATCCGCCTATGATCATCAAGAAGGCACAGCAGAGGTTGTACTTCCTACGTCAGCTCAGGAAGTACAACCTGCCCCAGGAGCTGCTGATCCAGTTCTACACCGCCATCATCCAGTCTGTCCTCTGCAACTCCATCTCCGTCTGGTTTGGCTCAGCCACCAAACACGACAGGCACAAACTGCAATGGACAGTCAGGACTGCAAAGAAAATCATCTGTGCCAAACTGCCCTCCATACAGGAACTGTACTCGCCCAAAGTGAAAAAACGGGCAGGAAAGATCATCACAGACCCATCTCATCCCAGACATGATCTGTTCCAACTCCTCCCCTCTGGTAGGCGCTACAGCAGTGGTAGCCAACACGGTGCCCGCGGGCACCTGGTCGCCCGCGGGGTGGCGCTGTGGCGCCCGCAGGCCACGTTCAGAAAAATGTTAATTTTTTTTTTTTTTTTTTTTTTTTTTTTTTTTACACAAACAAGACAAAACAGACAAACAGGCTCAGACACAGGGGAAAGAAAGGAAAAACAAAAAAACAAAACAAAAAAATATAATCCGGAAAATGTATTTTTTATTTGTTTTTCTCCTCCCTTCCCACAATAACACACAAATGTAGAAAATAATTGGTTTAACAATGCATACGTTTTAAAAACGTTTATTGTCTGTGTATAATTTATTGTCTGTGTATAATTAATTATTGATTAACTATTTTGATCCACCTGGGCTGGGGTCAAAGTTTACTTTTACGTTACGTCACTACGTCATTCACTCTGCGACAGTGCGACTGCCAGCTGCCAATGATTATATCAGTTGGCTAAGCTAAATGATGGAAAGCAAGAACAATGGCAGAAAAGCGAAAGAAAAAACATTACCAATTTCAAGAGGAGTGGGAGGAAGAGTTCTTCTTCACAACAGTGAAAGAAAAGAGTGTATGTCTCGATTAAATGCATAATACTCATTATTTAAAGGTAAATCGAGCAAATTTCAACAGGTAGCCCCCCACATGACTCTCTACCCTTCGGGTAGCCCTCAACCTCAAAAAGGTTGGTGACCCCTGCGCTACAGAGTACTGTACGCCAAAACTACCAGACACAAAAATAGTTTCTACCCACAGGCCATCACTTTGATCAACACTTAATACCTTTCACTTGAACACTTTTGTAAAGACTGGAATCACTCTGATCACTTGAACACGCTGTGCAATAACCTGTAGCATCTACCCCTGTGTATATAATCCCCCCTCTGCTTGTATATGTTGACTGTGAAAAAAAGCACACCACACACACAACTTGAACACGTTTTTACTGAGTAATATCTGTGCAATATCTTACCCAAAGCCTCGTTCAATGTAAATAACTGGTAAATACTGTGCAATACCTGATTGTTTACATATGTATACAGCTTATTTATACGTAGCTATTTATTTATGCATATACATTCATATATAGGCCTACTGTACATACTGTCCTTCCATACACGTATTCAAAAATAGACGCTTTTGTTTTGTTCGTACACCTATTATTATTATTATTATTATAATAATAAAGTTAGGTAAAAAATTTAATCCACCTGGCCCCTTCTTGAACTAACATCTCTCTCTCTCTCTCAAAACAAAACAACAAAAAAACCTTTACCACTATTTCTTCAGAAGTTGTAGCTGTCAGACTGTGTTGCATAGTTGATTGCTCTATTGCTGACAAAAATGTGTTATTGTAAGTCGCTTTGTATAAAAGCGTCCGCCAAATGACATAATGTAATGTAATTATTGAATTGTTAGCAGTTAATGTAAATGTTTAACTATCCTTTGCTTGTTACTCTTGCCTGTCTCAGACTGACCATTCACTGTTCTTTTGTGTGTGAGTAAATTGAGAGCTAATGCGAACCGGAGCCAATTTCCTTATAATGCACAATTTCTTATATGTGCACATACTTGGCCAATAAATCTGATTGAAATCTGATTCTACTGTATAGCCTACTAGGCCTATCAAATGTTTTTGGAAGTTGATTTTATTTATTCCTTTTGGGAAAACAAACTGAACACCTGAGAGTTGAATTAATTCACAACTAAATACGACATGCGGCACACATGGGTGGGCACAGGCTTGGCTGCTTGGGGAGTAACCGGATTACATGTAACGGGATTACATAATCAGATTACAAAAAAGGTAACTGTAATAATCCCTTACAGTTATAGAAAATAGGCATAATCAAGATTACAGTTACATTTAGTAAAAATGTGTATTGGCAGGATTACAATTTCATACTTTTTCCACATTGCGCAAGTGTAGATGTTTATGTAGAAAATCCCAAGATATACTTGGTATCCTGGACTCAACTTCCCATAATCCACCACACTCCATAAATCCACTCACCGGCCCCAGAATCAGGTGCATGTATAGCCCTAGAACTAGAAGGTAGGCCCAATTTGCTTGTCACCATGGCTGCAGAGAAATGTTGAATAGCGCTGAAATAATTTGATGATGGACTTTTTGCTTCTAACCTCATGAGGACCATTCTACTTCATTCTCCTGAGGACCGGCCAATATTTAAAAATCAAACTGGTTCTCATAATGATAGAAACAAAGATATGAGAGAGAGAGAGAGAGAGAGAGAGAGAGAGAGAGGGAGAGAGAGAGAGAGAGAGAGAGAGACGCACCTGTTCATATGTTAATGTAGCCTAGGTAAACCCAGCCCCCACGTGACCTGCTCTCTCAGTTCCCAGTCACTAGCGTAGTGACTGAGAACAGGTCTGAGAGCAGGTCACGTGGGGGATGGGTTTACCCAGGCTAATGTTAATCCCTCTGAATATTAATGTAACTTTTATTAAACTACATGAAAAATTACTTTTCTTTGCCATGTTAATATGTTAGTCTTGGAAGACCTTGTATTTCTCATATTGTTTATTGTTCTTGTTACTTATTGTTAATTATGTTTTTCTGTCTTTCTTCCTATGTATTTATACTATCTGCTAGATACTGATCTCTACTGGATTATTTTTATGCCCCCCCCTCCCCCCCTCGTGTGGGGAGGGAATGGGAAAAGTGGGGGAGGAGAGAACAGGGAGGGAGAGGTGGAGAAGGAGCAGGGGAAGGGGGGAGGAGAAAGAGAATGGGTGCCATGCTTTAGAATAGAATAGACAGAGTTTTTAATTAGGTGATTGGCCTAATTACCTATGTCATCAGTGATATACAGTACATAGGCATTGTGACATCATCGTGACATCACTGATGATGTCATCAGTGACACACACACACACACATACACACACACACACACACACACACACACACACACAAGAGAGACTGAGGGAGAGAGACTGAGGGAGAGGGAGAGAGAGGAGAGGGAGAGACTGAGGGAGAGAGAGGGGCGAGAGACTGAGGGAGAGAGAGAGGGAGACATATTGTGCGCGCACCAATAGGGCAGGCGAGGCCACGCAGCAGCCGAGCTGCGTATGCGAGCTGCATGGCCAGTTTGGTGAGCTGCAGGGCGGGCGATCTATCTGTCTGTGTATCTACATGATGTGGCGATGGCGAAACTACAGTCTGCTCTTTCGTGCAATGCCAGATGTGCAGTGCGTACAATGCTAGATGTGCAGTGCGTACAATGCTAGATGTGCAGTGCATACAATGCCAGATGTGCAGTGCACAATGCCAGATAAGCAGTGCACACAATGCCAGATAAGCAGTGAGTACAATGCCAGATGTGCAGTGAGTACAATGCCAGATGTGCAGTGCATACAATGCTAGATGTGCAGTGCATACAATGCCAATGCCAGATGTGCAGTGAGTACAATGCTAGATGTGCAGTGCATACATTGCCAGATGTGCAGTGCACAATGTGCAGTGCACAATGCCAGATGTGCAGTGCACAATGCCAGATGTGCAGTGCATACAATGCCAGATGTGCAGTGCATACAATGCCAGATGTGCAGTGCACAATGCCAGATGTGCAGTGCATACAATGCAAGATGTGCAGTGCATACAATGCCAGATGTGCAGTGCTCATATGTGCTTTCATTATGAAAGTAAAAAATAAATAAAGATTAGTGTGCCACAAATCTAATGTTTTAAAGGGTAGCCTATAGGCCTACTACGGTGTCTGTAGAATAGGCTACCTGACCAAATTAAGGATAAACCATGTATAAATATTCATGCAACTTTTATTATGGCGTTTCCCTACCCTAGTATTTTTAAACTAGGCTACTTGAAAAATGCTTTAATATGCTAGCTAGAGACCCTGAAGGACCAGTCCTCAAAAGCTGCTTGCACTTAAAAGATAAAACAGACCTTTTACTATTTGGCTCTGCCCCCCCTGGATAAAGAAATTTTGTAAATTTTAAAATAAAATGCATTAATCTGGGGCACTCTGAGAGCAAAATGAAGAGGCTAGTAGATATGAAGAACTACACACATCACATTAAT
The DNA here is from genome assembly GCF_964638095.1 of Poromitra crassiceps. Lineage (NCBI taxonomy): Eukaryota > Metazoa > Chordata > Actinopteri > Beryciformes > Melamphaidae > Poromitra > Poromitra crassiceps. The sequence continues at coordinate 99,775,764 of NC_139623.1, read as the reverse complement.
ATCCTGTTGTTTCTGTGTAATTCTGAATAATGCAGAATGCAAATTGTATTCCCCACACACAGCAGTCATCCTTACATATGCACGCACACACACACACACACACACACATGCGCGCGTGTGCACACACACACACACACACACACACACACACACACGCACGCACGCACACACACACACACACACACACACACACACACACACACACACACAATGATAAATGTATCAGCACACATTGAACGATTTTTGGGTAATCTGGAATAAATCAAAAACAACTTAAAAATAACTAAAATATATACCTAAAAAAATACCTTAAATATACCTAAAGGTGCAGATGGAAGCAGGACAATCTTTTTTTTTCTTCATTATTTTATTTGTAATGGTCCATTTGCATAAATTGAGGAGAATAATAAAAGCAGACATCCAAAGTCAAATGCAGGTGGGATTCTTGATGAATTCTTACCCCATAGAAGATGATGGCAGTGATGGCATTGCCTTCTAATCACGCTAATTGATCTTAAGTATGAGAGCTTTACATAACATTGAATGGAATAAAGCCAAGGGTCAAACAACAATTGGCAGAAATTGGAATGAAAATGAAGATAGAGTATGAATATTCATTCTGATGAAGGTCGCCATGACCAAAACGTCAACGATTTAAAACAAACAAACTTGCAGTTAAAAGGCTACGACGCAGTGTGCGGACCCTACTGTACCTTTTTTTACCAATGAATATTTCTCTGATCAGACACAATTGTTCGGTGAATGTATAAAAACAATATTGAGCTTAAGTTGTCTATGTCTAGTCTAAGAAAATGGCAGTTACTCATTAACCCAAGATGTCTTCGATAAGATGATTCTCCTCTTGCTCAAGGATACCATAGAAGATATCTTTGACTTTATTGACTTTCAGTGACTTATAGAGCTCCCTCATCTGGTCCTGACTGGTAGATTTAGTCATGATTCTACCGTAGGATTCTTCGTCGAGAACATCTTCGCTGAGAAGCTTATCCATGATTGCGTCGACCCTGCTCACTCCATTGATTAGCGCTACCCGGTGTTGATCCACAAAGTGTTTCCCTGAAAAGAAAGGGAATGAAAAATGACTCATCTGGGTAATTCATTCATCAGATTTTAAGGCTGGTGGAGCTCTGTAAGATAGGCTAGTGGTTCCCAAACTGGGGTATGCGGAGGTACTACAAGAAAGGGGAAAATGGAAAAATGTAAGAATAAATCATAAAAATAAATGAAACATTAAAATATATCTGCTCAGGAGGCACTAATTGCAACTCTTTCACTCCATTTCTTGTTTTGTAATTTTACATATGGGGCTATAGTTTTCTCTTGCAGTTTTCTAAGCAAAATGTTGTAGTCGGGTACTTGGAATCAGAAATCAGGGAAAGGGGGTACTGACACCAAAACAATTGGAGAACCACTGGCTGTTCTAAGCAATTAAGATGACTCATGTAACAGTCATGTAACAGGAAGTGACCCACAAACTAATCTATACTATAATTCCAGCAGTGTCCGTGTGTCTGTTTGTCAGAATGTCTGGCAAGTGTTTGAGTGTCATATTGTGCCAATATTCCATGAGTGTCTGTATGTATGTGTCATGCCCATGACATCATCAGTGATGCCATATGATGATTTTGGTCAATAATGATTTCACTGATGACATCACTGATGCTGTCATAGACATTGTGACACATCATCAGTGGGACAAAAACAATGTACCCATGGGGGGGTGAATGAGGAGAGCATGATGTATGAACGGGGGAAGGGGAACAGGTAGATGTACCCAGGGGGAAGGGGGGGTTGCACATTTATAGGGGGGGGGGGGGGGGCGTAAATTACAGTCTACCCACTTCTCCACGGACCACTACACCACTGAATATACAGTATGGTAAAGCACTATATTGGTAGGAAATGCATGTGGCATCATGGGAATACAGTGAATATATACAATTCTATAAAGCCTATTTCACAATTGACACTTTGTATCACCCAGTTGGCATTTTATTTTGTAAAGGCCTTGTTATGATCATTTTAGTTTAAATTTGATAAATTCTATTGTTGGTTACTATATTTTTTAAATCCTATAATGTTGTGTCAATCTTAAAAAAATGTGGATGTCTCATTTTGGGGAGAAACTCTTCGTATACGCATCTGACAATTCTTGAGGAATTCTAGAGAAAGGGAGTGGAAAATTATTTAAAATCAGGCTGTACTCCACTTGCATCTCGCTATTTCAATAATTACAATATGAAGGGTTTCATTGCAAAAGGCAAAACGGTATATCCATTTTATAAATCCAACTGCTGTCTGAAATTCATTAGTTCATACTTCAAAAATTCAGACTCGCTCCTCAGATTTTCTAAACATCAACTGATTTTCACTTCATCTACCTCCCACCGCCTTTGTGGTTCTTCCACCAGCCGCTCCAGTCGGGGGTCTTGAGGCTGCAAGACATTAAATGAAAATTACATGATAATGTATATGTCTTAGACTGTATACATACTTCTGTTTCCCTCATAGCGACATAATCACACTGTCAGTTCCCTCTCCCTCCCTTTTACTTTGATGCCAGCAATCATTTGGAAAGACTTTCAAAGAATGACTCTCTTCATAATCATGATGTCTCTATATTATACAGACATCATGATGTTCTCAGTCAGTCAGCATCATAATAACTATTTATATGATAGGCAGAACACTTCCAACTGTGACAGATAAAGTCACTTGGGGCTGTTCAGACCTGGCCTGAAACAGGCCAAAGTTGGATCTTGGGAGATCCGACCTGAGTATACGTCAGTTCACACCTAGCATTACAATGCGGCCCACAAGGGGTCTGGAGTATCCAGATCTCACTTCCCCGCTCTATATGCAAATAAAGACATCTCCATCCAGTGTCTTGTGTGCTTCTCTCTTGTTACTGTGTAGTTGAAATTCTGATCATAGAAAAGTCATGGGCTGTGTGGGAAGCAGGGATTCCGATAGTCATTGCTTCAGACAGCCATATAGAATATCTACCGGGCACTAAAAAAAGGATGTTATAAAATAATTGTTTCCTAAATAAACGTTTTGAATCCATTTATTTCTCTGTAGTCTAATTCTTTATAGCCTCTATAGTCGATCTTTATTCCAGTGTTGTCATTAAGAGGCCGACTTTGCAGCAAGAAAATGTAATTAGTCGGCACTCAACAGGCATGTATGTCATTCTCGGTAAGGAAGGACACTTTCGTTATTGAAAGACAGACAACATGCACGCTCCTACTGTAGCTATCTGCATTTGTGGACACTTATTATGAGCCAATATCTTGCCTGGACATTGCCTTGATGAAAAAGCAGCTAAAAGTAATAAGTGCAACAGTGTCAGTGCAGACAGCGCACGATTTGAATCTCCATAGGCCTAGGCTACGCACCTTCATCTCTCCCACTCCACACCTGGCACCTGCGTCAAATCTCCTGCACTCGCTCTCTGCTCCCATTTGGCTAAGCATTTTGATTCATCTCCTCATATCATACGAGCGCTTTTACCTCCGCTAAATTGACAGCCTGTCGGGCGAATCAATCAATCAATTGCTCGCGCTCGTTGCCCAACTGCATTTCATTCCAGAATCACGTTTGGTAGCCTATACAGGAGAGCCATTTGCTGTGGATTACTTGGCCCTTGTATTAGCGTATCATCCAAAGGTGGCATGGCAGTTACATATTTAAAATTTTCAACGATGCATTTCCAATGCGCATTGGGTGCGTTCAGACCTGTACTTTACTGAGATCGGAGCGCCAAAGATCGGAGCTGGGCCGAGTTAGTGCAAGGTCTGAACAGGGTCTTACCCTGTAACTGCGTTAATCCCTAGTAATATTTTTTTGATATCACTATCTCAAATAACAAAATGCTAATTAGCCTTTTTCACTTCCCAACCAATTCATGCATTTTGTGTCTAAAATGCAGGAAGTAACACAGGTGCAAGCAAAACAGTAATGAGGGCCCCAGCACTGGATCACCAAAGGGATTGGAAGTTGGAAAACCTCATTAATGTTCTGCGTGCACCTGTGTTACTTCCTGCCTTTTAGACACAAAATGGGTGACTTGGGTGGGAGTGAAAAAGCCTAATGGGATGGTGTGAACAATGTTTGTATCATAGTAGACCGGGTGACAGTTTATCACCGGCGACCATATCTATCATGTATATTGGCCTATCCTACATACAGTATATATTAAATTTAACTTCTGTCTTAATAATGAGATAGATTTGAATGTATTTTCATATTGTGTGTCTTAGTCATAAAACACAAGTGATTTTGGACTATATGCTTTCCTTTGAGCCAGAACAACCAGGTTAACTTACTAGTAAACAATATGTCAGCTTGCATGCTAACAACCAAATGAATTAGGCTGACACAAAAAAAGCGATATCCAAGTTGAAAATCTCACAATCTGTGAAGAAGCTACTCCTCAGGTATTTATGTCGGTCAACAATGACACTTGATCCCTCAAATGCTAGCATTACTTAGTTATGCCTGATCTCCCATAATACAGCTCACAATTTATATAAATTATACATACGTTTTGTATTATACCTCAATTGACGTGTCTCTGAATAATGTGCCAGTTCTATGTTGTTTTTTTCCTCCACATTTTTTTTTTTTAATCTTCCCATGACTTACCTCTGGGTCCTGAACTTGGCAAGTTTTGTGCTAGATCATTCCTGCTGACCTTGCTTAAAATCTGCTTAGTCAGCTCCACATATTCTTGGGGATAGGCCGCCGTGATCGCACTCACTACGTCATCCCGCTCTGCATTGCCCAGCTTGGCCTTAGGGATGGGTTTGCAGCCGGCTAGGATGTCAGGCTGCTGCAGGTGCCACTTGAACCTCTTAAACTCATCCTCAGCCAAATTATCCATTATTTCCAAGATATGTTCTGCCATTGTTGCCTCCTGATAAGATCAAAGCATATGTTATAATTTCAAGGTTAGAACAATTATGCACTTATTAAAGATTCATCTCATTGCATTTCATCGATACCACCGGTTTAGGTATTTGGGTCTTGCAGAATTGAATAAGCCCAGACAGACAACAACAGGTAATTGGTAAAAATGTGTTCTATTCTCTGATCATAGGCTGCTCCCACATAGACTACAATTCTTCTCTGAGGTTATTTTCACTTTTTTGAACAATACCACCCCTCTGCCCCTCCCATTAAATATAACTGCCTTTCTCTCCCTGAGTCATATTCCATTGGTTTTAGACCTCGACCTAGGGTTTAGACCAGGGGTACCCAAACTTTTTTAGGATGAGAGCTACTTACAAAAATAAAACTAGTCGCTACTTCTTTTCCCATACATATATTAGTACATTTTAACAGTATTACATTATTTATTCAACATTATTTAAAGTCCCTGGAAACCAGAAATATTTCTTTATTATTTAGCATTTTGAGTTCATCACATCACATGTGATGTTAATATGTTAATAAGCCACCAGCCAAATTTGAACGATGATGAACGTCGCAAAGTATATAAATTTAGGTTTGACAGTCCTGGCAAAAGTCATGAGAATCAATTATTTTTTAGAGTGTATTTTCTCCCGCGTACTGTGTGGGCATGTCCCGTCTACAGCAGGGAAATTTCCCTCTCTCAGTCAGACCTCTCTCCTCTCCTCGGAGAGGGAGAGAGAGAGAGATGGTTTGTGTGTGTGTGTGTGTGTGTGTGTTCGCGTGTTGCTGCGTGCATAGCGTACTGGCGGTCATCTGTCTATCTGTCTATCTGTCTGCACGCGCGCACACACACACACACACACAGCAGCGCCGCAGCAGGCAGAGGAGAGGTTTCTACACACCGCCGACGAGACTAATCTCTGCTCTGCCACTTCGAGTGCACAGCGCTTCTGTCTCCCTCCCACCGTGTGCTGTGTTCGTTCGTTCTCTCTCTCTCTCTCTCTCTCTCTCTCTCTCTCTCTCTCTCTCTCTCTCTCTCTCACTAGTCCAGAGAGAGAGAGAGAGAGAGAGAGAGAACGAACGAACGAACACAGCACACAGAGTGGGAGGGAGACAGACAGACAGACAGCGCTGTGGGGGCAAAGAACGCGCGTGTACAAAGGTTATATAGAACTTATGACGTCATAAGCTCCTGCGTTTTAGCACCTCGCGCACTGCTGTCTTCAATGAGGAAGTACTTTGTAGAATCTTGTAGAAAAGTGTCGATTTTAAGGCTTTGGGTTGAAAGTAATGTATAATAATTTCGGAGGCACACAATTACTAACATAAGACCCTAAATAACATAGTTAGAACGTTTTTGTGGATTTTGGTTTCCAGGGACTTTAATCATGTTAAATACTGTAGAAACTGAGTTAGCTTAGTGGGAGTTAGTTTATGCATTAAAAAACAAAAAACATTTGGGATTTCTTTGGCGAGCTACTTTTTGATGGCCTGAGATCTACTGGTAGATCACGATTTATCTATACGAGGGATCAGGATGTTGGTAAACAAATGGCTTCAACAGCTCCTGGGGCAACTACAGTTAGTTTTAAATAGCAGTTCAAGGTGAAACCATGCCCTGGCTCTTTGAACTGTAACTGCTCCTTCATAGCTAGACACGCCATTTACACTTTAAACGAGTGACCACTTTTAGGACTCTATCACCTTAATTCAGCTTTAAATTATGTTTTGTAATGTTTGAGAAATCACAGTTTATGTTTTGTGTTTTTTTTTCAGCCTTTATAATGGGACCCTATGGAGCCAGCCTTGAGTGTGTCTGACTCTAGCAGGCTGTACTTTTTACTAAATCCACACATTTGCTGCGACAGTTAACACAACTTTAACACATTATACATCAGACCCTTGAGCTACTTCTGCTAACACTCAAAGTCAAAATATTAGCAATGTAAATGCTGCTAAAAATGCTATATTAAAATGCTGAAAACGTCAGATGCTATAAATCCATGCTGCATAATTAGTGGTGGATAATAATTTAATTTAATAAATAGATAAATAGTTTCAATAGATAAATAAATAATAATTGATTTGAAGTATGGTTAAAAGAGTTAAAATGTATTTGTTTCTGTTCAGGAACTAATGTTCCTTCGTGTTTTGCTCTCACTTCCAAGCAGGGCCGATTTTACCAACGGGCTTACCGGGGCGGAAGCCCCGGGGCCCGGGACATCAAGGGGCCCCAAAAAAAAAAAAAAAAAAAATTGATGTCATTGGAAAGTGACATTGTTAGAACATTGGACTTCACCACTCTAGTCAAACGCTTTGCCACGGCAAAAGTCAGGAAGAAGACATTTCAGGTACGAACAGACTTGAATACTGCTTGATTGATTTGTGCAATAATTGAATAACCATGTGTGTGTGCACTGTAATAATAACAGCAATAATAAATACTAAATAATAATAATAAAAGTGCTTGTTGTGACATCTCAGTGGCAATGTTTTCTTTCCAATCAGGCTGTTTGGTTTAAATGGTGAATTGGACTTCTTTCTTCTGACGAAGATCCTTGGGATCGAAACGTAATAAATTGACCAGGAGCCTTAAAATCCAGTGTGCGGACTCTATTTGTTTTTCTAATTATTATTCATTTGTCCAGCACCTGACTTCTCGTAGATGTGCATGCTCTCCTGTTTTTTCTTTTGAATTGGACTTCTTGCCTTTCTTGTAGTTATTGATTCAGTTATGTGAGCTCATAGGCTACTGGGTACCTTTCTTTCCTTAATGTATTGTGAACTAAATGATAAAAGATGTTTGCATTACTGATTGCTGTAAATATGAAGATTAGTTTGCTTTATTGATGTTCTGATTAGTGTTTTTCAATGTATAGCTCTCGTTTGAATATGATTTGAAGTGTCATCTGATTAGACCTGCACCATGTGACTACTCACTTGTCCTTGATTACCTCGAGTAGCCTGCCTTGTTTTTTAAAGAATGCCACACCCCAAACCATTCAGACTTGCCCTGATGAAGGCCGTGAGGCTGAAACGCGTAGGCAATGTTTTTAACTTTCTGTAAATGATAGCCAACTAAGAATAAAGGCTTTTTAACATACTACCTTCTCGAGTGCATCAGATCTCTTCAATAAATGCTGGACTAGAATCCCCAAACTGAAGAGCACCAGAAGGATACTTTTCCACACCCAAGTAGCA